>NC_092411.1:119278447-119962197 GCF_040894005.1 Engystomops pustulosus
AGTATATAGCCAGCAGCCCCTTCCCCCAGTATATAGCCAGCAACCCCTGTCCCCCAGTATATAGCCTGTAGCCCCTGCCATCCAGTATACAGCCTGTAGCCCCTGTCCCCCAGTATATAGCCAGCAGCCCCTGTCCCCCAGTATATAGCCAGCAGCCCCTGTCTCCCAGTATATAGCCTGTAGTTCCTGTCCCCCAGTATATAGCCTGTAGCCCCTGCCCCCAGTATACAACCAGCAGCCAATGCCCCCAGTATACCACCAGCAGCCCCTACCCCCAGTATATAGCCTGTAACCCCTGTACACTTTATATAGCCAGCAGCCACTGACCCGAGGAATGCTCAGCCTATAAGAAAAGGCTAAATGTATACTTCCAAAGCCCCCCGACAGGTCCTCTTCTTTCCATGGAAGCTCCAGCTCTGGGTCTCCGCGCGGTGCCATCGCAATCACTATAACGTCAGCCGCTTGCTGACATCATCATGTGTGCCAGTGGCGGCGCATACATTAGAATTTCAGCAAGCAGTTGACATCGTAACAAGAGCGAGACCCAGAGCCGAAGGTTTTTTATAGACTCGAGTATAAGGTTTTTCAGCACATTTTTTGTGCTGAAAAACTCGGCTTATACTCGGGTATATACGTTATGTTTTTTTTTTTTCACTGGTACAGCTCTGTCAACAGAAAATAAAAAAGTTATGACTTTTTAAAGGTGGGAGTCAAAAGCAGAAATGTAAAAATGAAAAAGGAGTTGAGTCCTCTAAGGGATAAAAATGAATGGTGTGCTGGGAATGTTGGCTAGCTAATAAGACAGTACAAGTTAAAAATATACAAGCTAAATAATTGTCAGCATATATGAATGTCAGATTTGTTGTAATGGAGAAACATAATGTTCTGATTGTAAGATTGGGGAGTGAGTTTCTGCCAAGGCTGCTATGACCTTACAAAGTATTATCAAGTAAATGAGCATTAGCCTATCAACCTTGCAGTGTCAGCCAGCAAGGGAGTGACAGCTAGGGCACAAGGGGTACCTTGAATGATATGCCTCTCATGATGCTTTTTGGAAACAATGGCAATTTGTATTATGCATGAAAAGCATTGATAACCTCACATTACAGTAAGCTTTCACACATTTGTTTTTATCCCAGGACTATAGCATACAACTGAATTTAGAGGACCATTGGTAGAACAAGTCTAGCACATCTGTAATGCATCTGATTTAATGTGGCTTTATAGCTGTGACAAATTGATGGTGCAGACAATTAATTCCACCAATTTCTTTGTCTCTTAAAAAAAATATATTTTTTTACATTAAAAACTGAAATTAATTGCTGCATTTGGGTGTACAGTTAAGTCCCACAAGTACCAGCCATACTATTAAGGGAATGTTGCAGATCTCTAAGATCTGATTTAGCTGATCACAACAATGACCCCATAACAGCTTTCAAAAACATCATATGCTTTGGCTCTGCACAGTGAAAATATACCATTTTAGTGCCAGATATGTTACGCTCTTCTTTTTTCTCCAAAATTTGCAAGTTTTTCACTCTCCTATCAAAGTATTTTTGAAAAAAACGAAATCTACCATTCAATAAAATAATAATTAAAAAAAAAAACACTACATTCTCACATGTGCACCTCTTCATCTTCATCCAGCTCTTGTCTTCTTTAATCTTGCCATCTCACCTGAAAAAAAGACCTGAGAAAAAAAACAGCCTGGAGTGCAGGACACAATTATACCCACCCTTGCCACTTACCCCTCCCATTCTGGGAGAGTTGGGTTGACGTTATGCCCTCTGCGTGATAAATAAATACCTCTCTCTCCAATGCTGGGGAGTGAAGAATTAGCAGCACGGATCGCCGGGATCAAGATGAAGAGGAGGATAGGCGAGTATCTGAAGTGTTTTTATGCTTTTATCGAGTGGTAGATTTCCTATAACCTTTACTTAGGTCTAAGCCATTTTAGGGTCTTAACACCAGGTCTGGTTTTTTAAATTTGCCCTGGGTCATTATAAGAGGTTATACCTATTTAATGCTTTAACATATCCAGGGTATATTGAGATTGTTTTCTTGTCACACATTGTACTTCAGATTACCGTATATACTCGAGTATAAGCCGACCCGAGTATAAGCCGAGACCCCTAATTTTACCACCAAAAACTGGGAAAACCTATTGACTCGAGTATAAGCCGAGGGTGTAGTATACAGCCAGCCCCAAGTGGTATACAGCCTGCCCCCCTAATGTATACAGCCAGCCTGCCCCCTCATGTATACAGCCAGCCTGCCCCCTCATGTATATAGCCAGCCTGCCCCCTCATGTATATAGCCAGCCTGCCCCCTCATGTATATAGCCAGCCTGCCCCCTCATGTATATAGCCAGCCTGCCCCCTCATGTATACAGCCAGCCTGCCCCTCATGTATACAGCAAGCCTTCCCCTCACGTATACAGCCAGCCTGCCCCTCACGTATACAGCCAGCCTGCCCCCATGTATTTTTTTAAATGTGCTCAACATAAACTTAATTCTCACCTTTCGGCGATACTCACCCCCGATCCTCTGCGGTGGCTCTCGATCCCCGGCAGCGTCTTCTGTCTTCTCTTGCCGTCTTGCGGCGACGTCACACCATCATAGTAAGCGCCGGCGGGGAGATCGCATGGACGCGACTCCGCCGGCAACAGAAGACAGCCGCAGCCGGGGATTGAGAGCCACCATCGAGGATCGGAAGCCGGCGCCGTGGATCGGGGGTGAGTATCGCCGGAAGGTCAGAACTAAGTTTATTTATTTAATGTGCTGAACTTCGGGAGCCGCCGCCGGTGGATCCGGGCAACGGAGGGTGAGTATTAATTTTTTTTTTTTTTAATTGACTCGTGTATAAGCCGAAGTGAGGTTTTTCAGCACATTTTTTGTGCTGAAAAACTCGGCTTATACACGAGTATATACGGTAATAGAAACATTTTAATGATATCTTTCATTATGAAAAAAATTCTACAAATTGTTAATTTTCAAAGTTGAAAATTTTTTACCTTTCAGGCAGATAATAGCATTTAAATAATTTTATAACTAACGTTTCCCAAATGTCTGCTTTCTATCGGCATGGCTTTTTATGCATCATCTCTCCTTTTTAGGTTGTTAAGATTTTCCGAATTTTGTGTGTAATTTTTCTCATTTTTATGAAAATCACCAAAAACCCTTATTTAGAGGCATCTGATCAGCTTTAAGGTTTTTTTTTTGTAATTTGGACATATGGGAGATTATTTTTTTTGCAGATGAGATACACTTTTCAGGTACATCATTTACGGGGGTTCAATAGCTGATAATAACATATTATTAACTCTTTCTTGAGGTGGTTAAAAAAATCATTAACTCCTGTTAATGGTTTTTAGCATTTTTTCCCCCGGACGTTCACCGTACCATAAAAATAATGTGTTATCTTAATTCTATGGGTCATAACGATTATGGCAATACCCCAATTATATAGGTTTTTTATGGTTAACTTGTTTTGCAGAATATAGAACTCATTCTCATCATGCGATTACTTGTTTATTGTTATATACTACAATATTAATGTATTACATTAGTCAACCAATGCATCCTGAAGAGCCTGACATTAGACATTAACAGGTTACTACTGAAGGCAGTCCTGGGGTCCTTCGTCGGACCTCAGGGCTGCCATGGCAACAATCGGCACCATGCCCCGATCATAGCAGTAATGCCCTATAGATGCTGCGGTCACCATGACCACGGCGTCTGTAGGGTTAAACATGTTAAGCTGTTCATGCATTTATACATTGTAAACAACAACACACGGGGTTAAAAGAAGCACTACAACACTTATTAACCCTTATCATGCTTGTTTTTAGCTTAATGACCAGACTTTATTTTTAGAATCTGACATGGGTCACTATAATGGGTTATAACTTTGGAAAGGTTTAACATGTCCAGGTGATTTTCAGATTGATTTCTCGTGGAGTATTGTACTTCATGTTCGTTGTAAAATGCAAGTTTTTCGTTTCGTAATGAAAAAATTAACAGCAAAAGTTTGGAAAATTTTCAACTCAGCTTTCAGGTGACTTTAAAATGTCTAAATAATAGTAAAAACCCCATAAATTACCCCACTATAGAAACTACACCCCTCAAGGTATGTAAAACAGCTTCTATTAAGTCTATTAATCTTTTAAGTGTTTCACATGGTCTAAAACAAAAAAGAAATGCAATTTAGAAACTTTTGACATTTTTTTGGAACATATATTTATTTAGGCCAAAACTGACACTGAAGAATACTTTTTTTATATATATATATATACTATCAACAACTTTTCAGAGGCATAACTTCTGTATTTTTCTGATTCAGGGCAAATTTTTTTCCGAAAAGAGTTGTTTTTTTCCGGCATATATTAGGGCACGTAACTTTATTTTGATTGTTTTTCAGAACATTTTTGTGAGGATATTTGATGAAAAATTGTATATTACAGGAACTTTTTTGTGTTTCTTTTTTTTTTTTTTTTCGTTGTTCACCGTGAGGGTTCAATATTGATTTAGATTTATTGTACAGATTAAAATGGACACGATGATACCAAATACCGTATATACTCGAGTATAAGCCAACCCGAGTATAACCCGAGACCCCTAATTTTACCACCAAAAACTGGGAAAAACTATTGACTCGAGTATAAGCCGAGGGTGGGAAATGCATTGGTCACAGAACCCCCCCCCCTTTGTATATAGCCAACCAACCCCTTATAGTATACAGCCCAGCCTACCCCCAGTAGTATAAAGCTTGCCCCCAGTAGTATACAGCCTGCCCTTAGTAGTATACAGCCTGCCCCCAGTAGTATACAGCCTGCCCCCAGTAGTATACAGCCTGCCCCCAGTAGTATACAGCCTGCCCCCAGTAGTATACAGCCTGCCCCCAGTAGTATACAGCTTGCCCCCAGTAGTATACACCCTGCCCCCAGTAGTATACACCCTGCCCCCAGTAGTATACACCCTGCCCCCAGTAGTATACAGCCTGCCCCCAGTAGTATACAGCCTGCCCCCAGTAGTATACAGCCTGCCCCCAGTAGTATACAGCACTGCCCCCAGTAGTATACACCCTGCCCCCAGTAGTATACACCCTGCCCCCAGTAGTATACACCCTGCCCCCAGTAGTATACACTCTGCCCCCAGTAGTATACAGCCTGCCCCCAGTAGTATACAGCCTGCCTCCAGTAGTATACAGCCTGCCTCCAGTAGTATACAGCCTGCCCCCAGTAGTATACAGCTTGCCCCCAGTAGTATACAGCCTGCCCCCAGTAGTATACAGCCTGCCCCCAGTAGTATACAGCTTGCCCCCAGTAGTATACAGCCTGCCCCCAGTAGTATACAGCCTGTCCCCAGTAGTATACAGTTTGCCCCCAGTAGTATACAGCCTGATCCGGATCCAGAGTAAGAATCCCCAAATGACGGTTCATGATGTTGTTCATTTCACCCCATGTAGGGTGGTAATGAACCTAATTTGAGAATCAGAAATCAGAATCAGAAATTATGATAAAATGCAGAGAGAAGCTTTAAAACAAAATAAACCATTCCAGCCAACACCCATTGCAGAACATTTTAAAAAATGTCACAATTGTAATCCCAAAGGCCTTAAAGGCTGGCCGATTACCCGGGTAACACTGGGGATCAGAGGCGGAGACTTGGACAATATGCTTCTCCAAAAAGAGAGCCTATGGATATATAGGGTGGGGAGCCTTAAACCCAGAGGCTTGAATGACAACTTTGGATTTGGATGCTTCCTGTAGAAGTCAACGTGGTACTCAATATATGTTCTTGATACATTTTTTTGATACAACTTTTGGCCAAAATTCGTACCTTTTTGGGACCACGGTCAGACATAATGCCACAATAACGCTCTCTCCAAATGACACCAATATTTGAACAGAGGGGTTTTATCTTCCATCTGTCTATTCGCCATCGGCTGAACAATAGAAGCCTTTTTTATTTGAACATCCACTATTACAACTTGATGGAATAAAAACTACATTTTTTGACCCACTCTCGGTCTGCTGACTTGCTCTTATATAATAGTATGATTTATTAACTACTACATCCCAAATAAAGAAATATGTAATTCCATAAATGACCTCATGTCTGTGCTGGAAAACTGGCCATATTTGCCATCTTCAAAATGTAGGAGTAAAACCTCCCTCATTTGATTATGTTAATAATACCAACTTTGTTATGTTCTAATTGCATTGGCTAATTAAGCTGTCACTCTTGAATTCTGGAATAAAAGGCTCCCGAACCTGGCCGCCCCCTAGAAGAAGCCTGGGAGACTCGGCGAAACACGTGTCGGGACACAAGCTATGCCCGCAGCCACAGCCTAGGGAAAGATCATTACAGGGACAGATGCAGTAGCGGTACTCACCCGCAGTGGGACTGCTGTACAAGACCATACCAGGACCAATAAGTGTTAGTCTCGGTATCGTGGACGCACGCATCCCGAGACTACACAAGCCGCGTAGTGATAGATAGAGGAGACACGGTGTATCACTCCACCGCGATCCCCTCACACACAACAGCCGGCACATGCACGCAGCGGTGCCGTGCTGGGCAGTAGCGGAGGTCCCTTAAGATCTCTCACTCTAGAGAGACTTAGACTGCACTGTCCTGGATTGCCACTATTGAATTACAGTGGGCTTCAGTTATTCTGCAGGAGGGATTAAATAAACTATAAGGGGACTCCCACCTGTATTTGCATCCCTAGGAGCTATTCTATAAGATTTGTGGCTGGGGCAACAGCTTGACATAGAAAGACTGCCCGTCAGAAGAAGTACCCTTAATGGCCGCCGTAAAAACCCAATATGATTTTTTGTACATAAGGTTTTAATTTTTTAAAATGTACTAAAACGCAATAAAACGTATATAAATTTGGTATATCCGTGGTTGTACCGACCCAAAGAATAAATAAGACATGGAATATTTTAAAAGTCCACACACAGCTCTGTATATGAAAAAAAAAAAAAAATCTGTATTTTTCAAGGTGGGGAGTAAAAAATGGAATCAAAAAAGGGCCAAGTCTTTAAGGGGTTAAATACCGGCTGCAAATGCTGCAGCTCGTTGTCAGCTGTTTATTAGGGCTGACACCGCTGTACATAGTTCTGACCTGGGTTACATGAGGGCTGTACATGCACTGCACTTTATGCTAAATCACAGACAAAAGCGTTTGTTGTCTAAGGGTTAATCCCTTAAGTCAATGTGAAAGCTCACTTGTCACACATCTGCAAACCTTATCTCTACATGTTTCTGCAAATTCAAATTATTGAGGAAATGTACAAGACACTCAAAGGAAGACCAGGGTCATATCCACACTGCACAGCCTGTACACCTGCCTTTTTACCAAATGGAACACAGCTTCATTGTGTAAGACATACACTATACAGCTTTGTTTTCTCTTAATGTTCTTATACATGAAGTGCAGACTAGCCTTTGCATGTCTTTATGAATCCTTGGAAACACTATGTGTCTGTATGGTTACAAATATGTATGCATTGTCCTTACTGTTAACAATTATTTTTTGCTTGAAGTGCGGTATTTACTTTCTTTAAATGGACAAGTAAATAATGCAGTTTTTTTATCTACCATCAAAGCCAAATTAAGTTAAGTATGCCAGGCGAATACTGTATTCATTGGGGGAGGGTATCTTTTCCAGCTTCTTGTATGTCGTTGTATGGAGCAACCTGGTATAACCTGAGCATCTCCTGTATATAATTATATATGTTCAGCTGGTGTAAGTTATACATTTCTCTGTGTATAGTGATACAGAGCATGCTGGTATCATTTATTTTATTGTCCAGTCTATACTTCATTGAGTACAAGTTGTAGGTCCTTGAGAGCATAAAGTACCTCTCTGTGTTAAGGCAAATGTACCATTTGAGTTCATGCATTATACACCAAACACACCTTGAGAATGCACTAGCTACACTGATGCAGAAGCATACCTTGTTTAATCTCTAAGTTGAGTAGTTTTGCTGAAAAAAACTATTATGAATTTATGATAATTAAAGGGGTTTTCCCACAAAAGAAAATTCTCACATTTCAATCCCCTAGTGATGTTAACACAATAAAGATAATTTTAACCCCTTTCTTTACTATTTTACTCAGTGTTATTGCTGTTTTAGCTCCTATCACTCTATGGTGCTCAGTGTAAAATTCCAGGGTGAGGGCGGGGACTCTAAGCAGAAACGTTACTGTATAATCCATCTAGTTCTGTGGGGTGACAATGTGGTTACATTATCAGGGTACAGGTGTATATATACACTTTCATCTGGCTTCTGACATAGTACTAACACACTGACACAGACACACTAGATGTAATCCAAGCACTTCAATATGCAGAAAAGAGTTTTATTAGGGCATATGGCCAAACTTCAAGTGTAAACATTTTGGCAACTTTGGCAAATATGAAGCGCCATATTTTCAGGAGTATTGTAGTACTATTCCAAGGTGCCATCATTCTGCATCTCTCCCCACTCTCTACTGGCCTGTGTGTTTGATAAAGGCTGTTGTATCAGCAGAAAACGTTAACGCTTGAAGTTTGGCCATATGCCCCAATAAAACTCTTTTCTTTATAATGGAGTGCATGGATTACGTCTTGTGTGTATATATGGGAGTTGTATTCCTAATCCACAAGCACCCTATTTATTTATCTGATGTGCACTGATACCTATTGAAACACTGACACAGAGAGAGATAGATGAGACAGATCAGAGATGCATGAGATCCATTAGATGCCTATTACAGAGTCAGCCCTGCTACATCTGTGTTCTCAGTCTCACAGCTATGTGAGACCTTCCCCTTTCCTCGGTTCACTTATCTACTTGTAGTTTGCAGCTTGTCTCTCCTCACAATCTCCTGCCAGGAAGTGAATCAGTGTATGTGTCTGTGAGCTAGGACTGCAGGGGGCGTGTCTATAGACACAAGACAGAGAAATCTCATCTGCACATTCTCATATAAAAATCAAGATGGCTGCCACCCGACCCTAAGTCTGAAGTTACAGAGTCGGATCTAGGGGCAACTGAAGTTGTATACAGCAGAACTGATAGAGACAGGTTGGACTTATATCTGTGAAATGTTGTATTTTTGTTAATAACAGTGAATTAGAAAATGTGTTATTTTGATGTGCTGAGTACATAAAAGATACTTGTCTTCGTGGGAATACCCCTTTAAACCCTGTTGCTCCTTTGCCTGGCTCGACGCTTTTCCTATTAGTTATGTAGTTCTCCAGAGAATGCTGTAATCACTGGGTTGAAGTGATCCACCACAGGTTGATTAGTCCTGTCTGGTCAGTACAGACAGCTCCATGTAATCTGTTAATGAACTACAAGCAGCATGCAATCCAGCTTTCCCAGAGTCCTGAATGTTATAATAGTTTTTTGAGCAAAACCACTCAACTCAGGGATAAAACAAGATATACTTCTGTATCAAGGTAACAACAGTATTATCAAGGTTTGCGTGGTTCATAATGCATGAAATCAAATGGTAGATTTCCTTAAAGAGGGCGGCACAAAGCATTCTGCACTAACTTAAAACCTTGTTGCGTGCACTGTATCGCGTGTCACCATGTCACATGACATGGTGATATTACAATGGAACTCGGGTGACGGAGGCAGGAGAATCTCCTGCTGACGTCACCCGGCCAATCGGATCCGTCCCGCCCACCGATCGCTGTGATTGGCCAGTCAAGTCTGACTGGCCAACTGCAGCATTTTGGTGCTGATAAACTCGGTTTTAGCTCCTTTCTCCTCCCTCCAGCGGCACCATTTTAGTATCGCTGGAGAAAGAAGCTAAGCGTTACTGTTACACCAAAATCACTATTACCCTGTCTGATACCTATCTGTTCCCTGCTGCGTCGTTTACGTTCCCTGTGTGATCACACTTGTCCTTTGTTTTTCACATCTCCCGTCTGTCCCTTCTGAACCCAAACGCACTGTTAGCGTTGTTCTGCACTGGATGCACTTTTCAGTGCGCCTTGTGAATAGCGCTCCACAGTATCTTTACTGGTAGTTACGACGTCTTAAGGCAAGCTAGGTGATTTTTTTAGTGCCCTTTTGCGCCGTGCACATAGGTTTTTTTTTTGGTGCCTTGTATTATTGTTTTCTCTGGCGGCTGTGCAGCTTGTCCGTGTAGTTTGGTGCACATTATCTAATTTTTCTGGTGTACCTTGTTTAATTTTTCTAGTGCACATTTTATTTTTTTTGTGTATAAGCTGTATGAAAGTACATCAGGGTATACCAACAAGTTAAGGGTATATGAAGGGAAGAACTCCAATATAGTGCCCTCTGAATGCCCTTCCCTCCTGGGTATAAGGCCTCACGCACACCAATGTATGGGGGACATATGTATAGCCGCAAGAAGCGAAACCACACCTCTCCCTACACAGGAAAAAGATAGTCCTATCTTTCCCTATGTTACAGACTGTACACAATGGATCTCTATGGAGAGGTCACCCCTCCTCCTCCCATGGCGCTGGAAGCATGCCTGCCATGCTATGGCCATGTGGGCATACGTTTGTTTGCATGCAACCTTACTGCAAAGATAGTGTGGGATATGGTGCACCCACTGCTGGACCAGGGTTACCACCTGTACCTAGTCAATTTTCTACACCAGCACTACTCTTTTAAAGTGACATGAAACGGAAGTTACTCAATCGAGAAACCTTCTGGATGTTTACTTTAGGTAGTCGCCAACCAGAAGGCCTGAACAAAAGATCTGACATCATCTTAACATATTGAATGTCATTCCAGCCATTATTCCATGTATGTTTTCCAATTATCAGTGTTATCATGTAGTGTGAACTAACACACATATATCCGCATTTACGCAATTATTCGCTTTCTCTGAATGTATATACATGTTCTTTGGTAACTTACCTTATGTTCTCCCACGTCGAGTCTATCCTGTGATTTCCTCATTTCCGGAACAGCATTCATTATGATGTAATTTTTGGTCCCTTTCCTCCTTTTTACATTTGTATATATTTATACATGAGTATAGATGTGTTTTTTAACTTATTTCTATGTTACAATACCACAGGTGGGATGATTATTTCTATAGTTCAGTAACCCAACAGTTAAATATCCTGTGTAAATTACTTACGTTTTCTGCTCCTCCTACCACCTGACCCATGACGTTTTGGATATCACATGATCACATGGCCGTTCTTGCCCATATCGACTACAGGTGTTCTATCCCTCCCATTTTTGATCACCTGATCTATGACGTCATTGAGCGGGTGTTTTAAAAGTTTAGTGTTCACTTGTATGTAGTAGATCATGACTAAGGCAGCCTCTGCCGAAACGCGTTGATCGATTCCACAGCTATGTGTGTCTGCATGAATTTTTATATTTAATAAAAGAAGATTGATTTATACACCAACCGACTCCACGTGTGGTACAGAGTGCCGGATTCCAAACTTGTTTCTACTCTTTTAAAGTGCCTTGCTTCCAGAAATACTGTGGCTTGCGCCACTGTACGAAGAAATCAGAGTGGTCGCTTCTTGGGCAAAAAATTAGAAAGCACAAGAGCAGGGTATTATGTAGTGACTCTGTATTGTATTAAGTACAAGATCAAGAGAGTGGTCCTTGTATTACCAACAATACATGGGCTCACCAGCACCCCTGTCCCAGTACGATGTACAAGTACAGAGACCCCCAAACCTGACTGCATACCAGATTATAAAAAGTACATGGGAGGGGTTGACTTGTGCTTCTGTTCCAGTTGCTTCAGCCATACAACGCCATGTGGAAATTGAGGGCGTGGTAGAAGAAGGTGGCCATTCACATAATTCAGATAATTCTTGCGTGTTATATCAATGTGCAGGGGGGAACTTTCCTGGAATTTCAAGAGGTGTTTATGACGTAGTATAACGTCACATGCCGGCTGCGGGGGTATGGAGAGATATCAAGAGGTTTTCATTTCTGTACATGTATGAAAACATTATAAACCTATACAAATTTGGTATCCCCGTGATTGCACCGACCCAAAGAATGAAGTAGACATGTCATTCGGGGCGCGCAGTGAAATCCATAAATCCAAGCCCACAAGAATACGGTGCAAACATGTTTTTTCACTGCATTTGTAATTTTTTACCCACCTCCCAGTACACGGCATGGAATATTAATCCTTTCCCGCCAATGCCCTTTTTAGTTTTTGTTGTTTTATTTTTCACTCCCCACCTTCAAAAATCTACAATTTTTTTATTTTTCCATGTACAGAGCTGTGTTATTGCTTATTTTTTGCGTAACAAATTACATGTCAAAATGGTGGTATTTAATATTCCGTGCTGTGTACTGGGAAGCGGGATAAAAATTCCAAATGCAGTGAAATTTGTGAAAACCCGCATTTGGGCCGTATTCTTGTGGACTTGGATTTCACTGTACGCCCAAAATGACAGGTCTACTTTATTCTTTGGGTCGGTACGATTATGGGGATACCAAAATTGTATAGGTTTTATAATGTTTTCATACATTTACAGAAATTAAAACCTGTACAAAAAAAATGTATTGGATTTTGTCATCTTCTGGCACTAATAACTTTTTTTTATACTTTGGTGTACAGAGCTGTGGGAGGTGTTGTTTTTAGCGACTTTTGTTGACATTTACAATGTTATCATTTCTAGGACTGTACGACCTTTTGATCACTTTTTATAACAAAAAAGTGCTATTTTTTGACTTTGGGCACTATTTTCTGTTACGGGGTTAAACCCAGTGAAAAATTGATATTTTATTTTGATTGGGCATTTTCGGACGCGTCGATACCTAATGTGTTTTTACTGTTTATTTATATCAGTTCTAGGGAAAGGGGGGTGATTTGAAGTTTTATGTTTTTTTAATTATAATTTTTTTAAAAACCTTTTTTTAAAAATTTTTATTATTTTTCAGACTCCCTGGGGTACTTTAACCCTAGGTTGTCTGATCGATCCTATCATATACTGCCATACTTTAGGATTTTCCTCCTCATTCATTACAATGTGCTGATAGAACCCAAGGCTGTCATGGCGACCGATCGCCGCTCCCCAAAGACGTCACGGGAAGCGAGGAACCTCGGCAACATGGCGGCGCCCATGTGCCGCCATCTTTTTGAAGCCGCCGGCTGGCACCGATCGTGGTTACCAGTAAGCCTTTGCTGCAATATATGCATAGACTTACTGGCTATGGAGAGGGCTCAGCCTGTGAGCCCTCTCCATGCACCATCACCCGGCATGTGATTCCCATTATAGACCTGATTTCCTATATATCAGGAGATTTTCCTGCTGTCTACACTGACACCACACAAGCATAACCCTATTGACACGGTGAAGTGCTACAGTTGCAGCTTTACTGATGTAGTGGATGTTCCTTGAGAGAATCAGCAGTATGGATAAAGCAGCTTTACCCCATATGTGACAATAATCTACAGGCTGTGCACATGACAGGGTTAGGAGGGAAAGTGCGGCATGATGTATAAGCTGTGCATAGTACATCAGGGTAAAATCTACATCTAAATGGCCTTGCTTTAGATGTAGATTTTACCCTGATGTAGATTTCCCCCTCCCCTTCCTGGTCTCCCAAAAAGAAAATACTTAACCCCTCCCCACCTTCAGAAATCCAGCTGTGCCAGCACCAACTGCGGGTGTTACCCGCAACATGCAGCAAACGCCCACCTTGTATGGAGAGGGCTCAGCCATGAACCCTCTCCATACCGCCTCAGCCGGCATATGACGTAATACCACCTCTTGAAATTCCAGGAAAGTTCTCCTCTGGTCTGCACATCAATATAACATGTAAGAATTATCTGAATGGAATGATGTGCATGGCCATCTTTTTCTACCACGCCCTCAATTTCCGCATGGCGTTGTATGGCTGAAGCACCTGGTCCGACATGTACCCCTCCCATGTACTTGTTATTATCCATTATGTAGTCAGGTCTGGGGGTTTCTGTACTTGTACCTCGTACTGGGACAGGGGTGCTGGTGAGCCCATGTATTGTTTGTAATACAAGGACCACTCTCGTTCTTGTACTTAACACACAATACAGAGTCGCTGCATAGTGCTATATAATTTGCCAAAGCAACGACTAAGGAGACCTCTCTGATTTGTGCGTACAGTGCCGCAAGCCGCAGTATTTCTGGAAGCGAGGCACTTTAATAGTGTAGTGCTAGTGTAAAAATTGTCCAGGTACAGGTGGTAGCCCTGGTCCAGCAGTGGGTGCACCATATCCCACACTATCTTTACAGTAATACCCAGGAAGGGGGAGCATTCTGGGGGCACTATAGTGGAGTCCTTCCCTTCATATACCCTGAAGCTTCATAACTTAGCTGCGTCTTTGACATTGACTTTAATAACATTTTAGGTGTTAGGACTCTCAAATTAGTTTTTATGTGTATGGCCAGGTTAAGATATTTAGGAAAGTTTATAATTCCTCCACATTTAATTTAGCATGATTTTTTTTCATGCATGCTATAATACTATTTTTGTCTTTATTAGCTGACAATATCAAACGTTTTCAAAGCAATTATGTTGTCTTTTGCAGAGAACAGGATGCTTGTTCAAGATATACCTTCTGCAACCAGCAGAGGGCATGTGGACAGCACTTCTGACTTTGTCGTGGACTCTGCTTATTACAGTAACTTCTATCAACCACCTCTGTATCCCTACTACAACAATCTATACAATTATACATCCTACCAAATGGCAATGAGTGATCCTGCAAGTGCTGGTGATTTGGGTGCCATGGCAGCAACACCAATAAAGAATACTTTTAGGAGTATCCCTCCTGCTTATGTCCAGGCCCAATCAGGAAATCAATGGCAGGTAAAGAAAAGTAAACTCATGAAATATTCAGAAATAGAGTATGCATCATCTTTCCCTTTTGTGTTTTATTTTACTATATATTTAGCATTATTTTAGAATACTGTATATACTCGAGTATAAGCAGGTATACAAAAAAAAAACAAAACTGACTACTCGCTATTCCCGACAGCCCAGGCAGCTCCTCTTCATCTTCATGCCGCAGGTCCGCGACAGCTCCGTGGGCACGCCTATTCTGTCTTCAAGCCGGCCGCAGGTCCGAGACAGTTTCATGCGCACTGGCCGGCGCAGAACTGTGATGTCAGCTGCTGCTGACATCACAGAGTGCGCTGGCTGTGCCGTGTGCACAGGGCTGTCGTGGACCTGGTGCTAGCGCACGTGAAGACAGAAGAGGTGCGGCCACAGAGCTGTCGCGGACCTGCGGCATGAAGATGAAGAGTAGCTGCCTGGGCTTTTTTTTTACCGGTAATATATACTTACAGGGGGCTGCAGGCTTTTACTTATAGGGGGCTGGCAGGCTTTTACTTACGGGGCAGGCAGGCTATTACTTACAGGGGGCTGGTAGGCTATTACTTACAGGGAGCTGGCAGGCTATTACCTACAGGGGGCTGGCAGGCTATTACTTACAGGGGGCTCGCAAGCTATATATTACAGGGGCTGGCTATATACTACAGGGGGCTGGCTTGCTATATACTACAGGGTGCTGGCTTGCTATATACTACAGGGTGCTGGCTGGCTATATACTACAGGGGGCTGGCTGGCTAAATACTACGGGGGGCTGGCCGGATATATACTACAGGGGGCTGGCTATATACTGGGAGGCCTTTGACTAGTGCATATCCCACCCTCAACTTATACACGAGTCAATAGGTTATCCCAGTTTTTGATGGTAAAACTAGGTATACTCAAGTATATACGGGTATATTCTTTATGTATGTTCCATGAACCATCTGAATTACATTTGTACAGCTTAAATCTGATGGCACTTGTCCACCAAGACAACCATCACAGCTGTAATGCAACTGGCCCCAACAATAAAGGGATTATGACGATAATCCATAACAAAATTATTATTTAGAGACAGATTTATGTAGCTTTACCATGAAACTGTCACTAAATAATAATTTTGTTATTAATTATTGTTCGTTATTTCATGCGGCGCCACTGTTTAGTTGCACGCTTATTTTGATTGTGATAATAGCCCTGCATGTAGCAATATCTTTGTCCTCAAATATAATGGGCCAGATAAAAGGCATCTTGATAAGGGAAAATATGACGATCTATCATTTGTGTAAATTGCAAATATGTAAACTAAAATGAATAATCTAGTAGGACACAAATCAATATAGTTGTAAATACGGAGTTTTACATTTTAGACTTTTGTAGTTCACATTTGGATTGAAGCTTCCTATTTACATTCAATCTGGTCTCACAATGAACACACTGGAAAACTATCATGCTTCATCCTAACTTAGTGGGGTCAGTCAGGGGTTAAATAGGACCACCCACCTCTCCTGACTTGGGTTTTTATTTTATTAAATAAATGGATCATCTGCATCATCAACTGTTATAACACTGTGTAGTGCCATTCCCTTGTTATTTTTATTACAAATGTATGAATAGTGATCCAAGTGAGTGTTACCTGTTTGGAGGGTTCCATTCTCTGTTTGATACTCAGGGTTGTAGAGTCACAGTTGTGGAGTTGTGACTTTGGTGCGATAAATTGGACTGACTCAGTCTATACAAATTTGTAATAAAAAAGATTATTACATTTCCTTACAATTTCTGTTTTATTCTTGATCTAAGGATTTAGGCCACAGGTGAACAATATTTATTGGTACAAGGGCTGCATTGTTATACTTCTCAACTTTAAAGGGAACTTGTCATCAGAGACTTTTTTTTTTCAAATTTCTCATGTCCTCACAGACATTAATCATCATATCCCCCAAAAGTTTTTATAAAATTTCTGCCATTTATTGTAAAACCATAAATTAGATCAGAGTTCTACCCGGTTCCTTGTCAGCCAGTTTCCTGTGTCCCCAGAGTGTGGTTGGAGCAAGCAAAATATTCCCTTACCCTCTGTGAAACGCTAGTCACACTGAATTTCTAAAACAAAAAAAACCACACCTCCCATTCACTCTTGCCCTCTTCCTCCTATCTCCTCTTCAACCTGTACTCACTGACTGGAGCAAGCGAACTCATACTTGTGTGGTCAGCACCTTCCTCTGCACAGCACAGCCAGACCATCTTTACTGCATGCTGTGCATAGTGAGTTGCTTACCTTGTCTTAATGCCAAGCAACCAGACGATGTGACGCAGATAACAGTGGAGACAGTGCGGCCATTTCCACTCCATCTGCGCTGTGCAGAAGAAGGTGCTGACCACACAAGCATAAGTTTTGCTTGCTGCGGCCAGTGAGTACAGAAATAATTGATGGAGACAGTTTGGAATTATATCTGTAAAATGCTGTATTTTTGTTAATAACAGTGAATTAGAGAATTAGAGAAACTTGTCTTCGTGGGAATACCCCTTTAATACATTTTTATCAATAAGGCATAGTCACCCTAAAATGATATCACTGATAAATGCATCTCATCCCGAGTAAAACAAGCCCTTACGTAAAAGTGCGCCCATGAACCAATTATAGGGCTAAATGAATGTGTTGCTGAAAAAAATGCACCTTTAAAAATGTTAGGGCCCGTCCTTCAATTCCAGTTGCCAGCGCCTTACTTTATATAAATGCCTATGCATGTTCATGCTTTGCGGACTACTTGTATTGTCTTGTTGAAAATTTAATAAAACATACAATTGGAAAAAAAATGAAATTTTACCTCCATTTTTTAAAATTACTATGAAGATCCTTAAGGATGATTAAGTATAAGGATGCAGATTAGAAAATGAAGCGATATGTACGGGTCTTTTAATACAGTATTATATATTTCAAAGCTCTTTATAAATAAAAATGATCCCCCAAAAAGTCAATTCAGAAATCTCAGTGAAAATACAGAAAACTGATGTTCGATTTGTAAGCCATGTGACATCAAATTAAAATATTCAGACGTTTAAAAAATTATGAAAACATGAACCATATGGCAAATGTTAGTAACTAATTTCGGTGATAAAATCAGTTTTGCAAATAATTCAATAACAATAATTCAATAATTTCCCTCCTTTTTTGTATAAATGCAAAACTATAAATAAATGCAAAATTTAAGTTAAAGTGTTCAAAAGTTATAACCATATAATGCCACATATCAGATCACAAAAAATAGGGCTGAGCCTTAAAGGGAACTTGTCACCTCCGATCAGCTAAATAAACCCCCTTTAGTACCTTAGAGCACACTGTAGAGTAATTGCAACGCTTCTAATCCTGTTACGCTGCGTTGCTGTTGTGGGATAAAAACAACTTTTATTCTTCTTGTCCTTGTTCATTTCTGCAGTCAAGAGATGGGACAGCTTTTCAATCCACTCAAGCTTTGCCCACCTCCTCACAGCTG
Organism: Engystomops pustulosus; assembly: GCF_040894005.1. Classification (NCBI taxonomy): domain Eukaryota; kingdom Metazoa; phylum Chordata; class Amphibia; order Anura; family Leptodactylidae; genus Engystomops; species Engystomops pustulosus. The sequence continues at coordinate 119,296,763 of NC_092411.1, forward strand.
CTCTCCCTTGAACCCATGAATTAAACCTCTGCCCCCAAGTCTACGTCACTACACTCAGTTTCAAACTTTCCCGAATGTGCAGTCCGCCTGTTAGCCTGTCATCGGTGTGCACATCAGCAGCCAGGCCTACAGGTGCACCTGATGGTGTGATCACCAGACTTAATCGGATGAAATATAATTCACACCAGAAAGATGGCTGAATCTACGCCAGCTGCCAAAGCCAAGCATGGAGGTTCTTATAAACTAGACCGATCCTTTGTTGGGATTGGGGACTTAAAAAAATTCATGATGTAGATAAATACTCTTTTGAGAAATCTACCTTTGATGGTAACAATGAATTTATATAGTATCATCAGTTTTTTCTATATTTTATATGAAGATAAATTTGTGTTTTAGTGCCAATGTGAAGTGCAGTGAAACCTCTACAGAAGACCCCATTTCTAAAAGACCAATTTATTTTTATTGCCCAATTATTTTTCCATTATACTGTATGGAAGCTGCTCCCTTTGGAGCAGACCACCCTTTTAAATATTTGGTTGGAAGCAAGATAAAAAGAAAAATAATATAATCCTTGTTTGTTGAGGGTTACTAGCCATGCCTATTTTTAAAGATAGCTGTATATACTCGAGTATAAGCCGACCGAGTATAAGCCGAGACCCCTAATTTTACCACCAAAAACTGGGAAAACCTTTTGACTCAAGTATAAGCCGAGGATGTAGTATTCAGCTAGCCAGCCCCAAGTAGTATACAGCTAGCCCCATGTAGTATACAGCCAGCCCCCAAGTAGTATACAGCCAGCCCCCATGTAGTATACAGACAGCTCACATGTAGTATACAGACAGCCCACATGTAGTATACAGCCAGCCCCCTGTCAAGCACATAAAAAATTAAAACCGTAATACTCACCCTCCGGTGTCCGGATCCTTGGTGCGGCTCCCGATCTTCGACTCGGTTCTGGTGGCTCCTCTTCTTTAGCCAGCAGAGTCGCATCCATGTGATCTGCCAGCGGTGATGCAGCGGTGTCGCCGCTTATGACGTCAGCTAAAGAAGAGAGAAGAGGAGCCGCGCCGAGGATCCGGACACCGGAGGGTGAATATTAAGATTTTTATTTTTTAATTGACTTGTGTCGTGTACAAGCCGAGGTGAGGTTTATACACGAGTATATACGGTACTTATTTTTTGGGGTGCTAAATACAAAGTGGCACTTGTCTAGAGACTTACAACTCACCTTTTTTCATTGCACTTTTTACCACAAAGAATAACATGGAATTTCCAAGCCTACCACCTGCTTCTTTTGTGTATTTCTTTTGCCTTCTTTCCTTCCTTAGGAAAAAAGAGATGAAGTTACTGCTCTTTAACGTCAAAAAGACAAATCTGTTATGTATGCTCACTAAAATGAGATTGATAATCCCGAAATGATTTATTGCAAGCGCTTGTCCAAAACACACTTCATTGCAGAGGATTTATAAGACAAACCATTTGTGATAATGTTTATTCCAGATCCATGGTCAGAAATATAACACTATATTACTCCTTGTCTTCGGAGTTTGATAAAATGATTTTTAGCTCACTACCTGCGTGTGCCACCAAACTGCGATTTGCATGACATTTATCATTATATTCCTGACCTTTTCTATGAATTTTTTGTGTATATGTTAATATATGATAAAAGTAATGGGGATCATTTATCTTTTTTCTTCCTTTTGCTTTTTTCTAGCTCTAGGGCAGTGGTGGCTAACCTATGGCACGGGTGCCAGAGGTGGCACTATGAGTACTTTCTGTGGCCACTCAGGCCATCACCAGAGAGGACTCCAGGTATCTTTCTGCAGTCCCAGACAGCCCAGGACTTGCTGTGCACAGAGCCATTTCAAAGTGACAGGGCTACTTGGGACCACTGGAGGAGTGGGAAGGTGTGGACAGATCTGGATTATCATTGTAGCTCCTGCTCCAGCCCTGACAATTCTTCCTTTTTATGGGACCCTGGAGGGAAGCTACAATGATCACCCAAATTTCTTCTATTTGTTGCTTTATTGGTGTCCTCACGGTGCCGGTATCAATTAAACCTGTGACAAAGAAGCAAGTATAAATCACAAATTAAATTTCCGTGTTGGCACTTTGCGATAAATAAGTGGGCCTTGGTTGTAGTTTGGGCACTCGGTCTCTAAAAGGTTCGCCATCACTGCTCTAGGGGGACATTGATCATAATTTTTTAGATTGTGTTTGCTAAGTTTCTTTGTGCCATTTAAAGTTGTCTTTAATGTGCGTCAAAAATCCGGCACTTAGTGGATTTGAGTCCCCACATCTTATCTGACGAAGTGAACGGTTGTTCTTCAAAAGTTTGCACTGCATCTATCATTATTTTGCACTTGAGAAAAATCACCCTTTTCATTACTGGAAACAATGGTATTTGCTTCCCAAATGAAATATTAACTGAATGCAACAAGAAAAATACCTCATCACATTTTTTAAATGTAACATTACATCATCTTTCCATTAAAATCATCATTTTCTATAAGACATTTCATAGTTCTGATTGGGATTATTGTCAGTCTTAATGTGCAGGCTCCAATTTCTATACATTAGAATAAAAAAGGAAGATACTCTTTTGAGCAAGAAAATGTTGTTGTTTTTTTTTTTTATATATATATATATATCATTTTTTACATATCTACATGCTAGTCTCTCCACTTACAACAATGGGGCAGATTTACTTACCCGGTCCATTCGCAATCCAGTGGCACGTTCTCTGCGCTGGATTCGGGTCCGGCCGGGATTCATTAAGGTAGTTCCTCCGCCGTCCACCAGGTGGCGCTGCTGCGCTGAAAAGCATCGGAACGCACTGGAGTTCACCGAGCCGGGCTGAGTGAAGGTAAGTGAAAGCTCCGCAACAGATTTTTTTTTTAAATGCGGCAGTTTTTCCGAATCCGTTGGGTTTTCGTTCGGCCATGCCCCCCGATTTCCGTCGCGTGCATTCCAGCGGCAATGCGCCACAATCCGATCGCGTGCGCCAAAATCCCGGGGCAATTCAGAGGAAATCGGCGCAAATCAGAAATATTCAGGTAACACGTCAGGAAACCCCGAATGACCCCCAATGTGTATTTTGGACATTGTACAAGCATTAACTTTTTTGTGCAAAAATAAAGCTAGCAATGTTCTTCACAATTTTCTCAGTCTAGCTTACTTTTGGTTGCAAATGAGGTCTACTTTGAAGGTGAATTAAGTTTACCATCCACCAATACCCCCAAGTCCTTTTCAGCTCCAGTTTTGCCAAGTAATTGAATGTTTAAAACATAATTATACTTTTTGTTTCCATGGCCCAAGTGAATAACTTTACATTTATCTACATTAAACCTCATCAGCCATTTCTCTGCCCACTCCTCAAGCTTCCACAAATCCCTCTGTAATGCTAAACTATCAACCTCAGTATTTATTACTTTACACAGCTTAGTATCATCTGCAAATATTGAAACTTGACTGTGTAAACCCACTACAAGGTCATAAATAAAAATATTAAAAAGAAGTGGCCCCAGTACTGACCCCTGTGGCACTACACTGGTAACGTCAACCCAATCTGAGAATGTGCCATTAATGAAGACCCTCTGTTTTCTATCAGTAAGCCAATTACTTACCCAAATACACAGATTTCCCCTAGTCCCAGGAGTCAAATTTTATGTACCAACCTTATATGCGGTACGGTGTCAAATTACTTTGAAAAGTCCAGATATACAACATCCACAGCGCCCCCCAGATCCAGTCTGACAGGACCGATCTCTCATAAACCCATGCTAACGCTGGGTTATAAGGTTATGTACAGTGAGATACTCCATGATAGCATCTGTAGCAAACCCCTCAAATATTTTCCCCACAGAAGTTAGACTCACAGGTCTGTAGTTTCCAAAATTGCTTTTTGATCCTTTTTTGTATATTGGTACCACATTTGCTATGCGCCAGTCCTGTGGAACAACCAGTCTTCATTGAATCTTTAAATATTAAAAATAACAGTCTGTCTATCACGGTACAAACCGGGGGTGTATGCCATCTTGCCCCGGTGATTTATCTATCTTATTGGCTGCGAGGCGGCGAGGAGAATTTACATCATTCCGCATCGTGTCTTCCACCAGGGGATTTTCCTGAGTAAAGACAGTCGAGAAGGCGACATTCAGTAGATTGGCCCTTTCTCCTTCCACCATGCCCCCCATGTTATTCCTAAGAGGGTCCACACTCTCCGTTTTAAGTTTCTTATCATTTATATACAGTACTTGAAAAATAATTTGGGATTATTTTTGCTCTCCCTGCCAATATTTCTCTCAGTCTCTATTTTTGCAGCCTTTATCTGCTTTTTACAGGATTTATTTTTCTCTCTATAATCCTGTAATGCCTCATCGCTACCTTCACGTTTTAGCACCTTAAACGCCTTATCTTTCTCGCTTATTGCTTTCCTTACAAGACTAGTTAGCCACATAGGCTTTTTCTTGTTCCTCTTATGCTTATTCCCATATGGTATGTGTTTCTCACAGGACTTTTTTAGAATATATGAGAAAAATTCCCATTTTTGGGGGAGGCTTTTGTCTTTGAGAACATTGCCCCAGTTTATACCTATAAGGTCTTCCCTAAGTTGCTGAAAATTCCTGAAGTTTAGAGTATTGGTTGCCCCTCCACTAATCCTCTTAGTAAAGCGTAATACAAAATCAATGATATTATGATCACTATTACCCAGCTTCCCCTCAACCTGTAATTTTGATACCCTATCCGGTCTGTTGGTTAGGATAAGATCCAGCAGTGCCCTCTCTCTTGTTGGCTCTAGGACTAGTTGCCACAGGTAATTGTCTTTTGTTGTCCACAAAAACCTGCTACCTTTGAAGGACCTGAAGCTTTCTTCCCACCAGTCAATATCTGGGTAATTGAAGTCCCCCCATGATAAGAACTTCACCGTGCTTTGAAGCCGCATCCATGTGCATCTTCAGCATTTCCTCTGCTGCCTCCATTATATTTGGGGCCTTATAACAAACCCCTAGTAATATTTTATTATTCTATTTCCCTCCTCTTATCTCCACCCATAGGGACTCCACATTTGCATTTGCGTCACTGATGTCATCTTGCAGGACAGGCTTGAGGCAAGAATTCATATGTAAACAAACCCGTCCCCCTTATTTATTTATACAATCATTTCCAAAAAGACTATAACCATCTATAGTAACAGCCCAGTCATAGCTACTGTCCAGCCATGTCTCACTGATACCCACTATATTATATTTGCCTTCCAACATTAAGAGTTCCAATTCCTCCATTTTGTTTGTGAGGCTTCTGGCATTTGTGTACATACACTTTATATGGTTTTCCCTACAGGATGTACAATGTGTAGTATTGCCACTTATGGAGTCCATCGTGCTAATGGGGAATACTAGAGAAATACGGAAGAAAAGAAGATTTCAAAGTAAATGAATACAAAAATACAGCAGTTACCTGCTAAAGTCTTTCAAACTTAAATCCCTCAATCCTAAATTCCACTTTGGACAATGCACACACTTAGGATCAATGCACACTTACTTTTCTGAATGCTCTTAAAAAGGTTATTTGCCACAAAAATCTGCTGTGTTCACTGCAACAAGATCTGGCTGCAAACCCTAAATTGTGGTGCAGGGGTTGTTTTTCTGTTGCACAAATCGTGCGGTAAATTAGATTGGGATTTTAGATTTTGCCACAAAAGCTTAAAGGAAACCTACCACTTGAAGTGGTAGGTGTAAGAAGGAAATACCGAGCACCAGCTCAGGGTGAGCGGGAGCCGGAGCTTATTTTTGTTAGTGTTTTAAACCGCTGTATCGCGGTTTAAAACACTTTTTAAACTTTATAGCCGAAGCTGCTTCGGCGCAGGGAGGTACGCGCTCGGCGCTCACTATGCGCGCGGTTCTCCTTCACTTCCTATGTGGACGCGCGCATGGTAAGCGCCGAGCGCGTACCTCCCTGCGCCAAAGCAGCTTCAGCTATAAAGTTTAAAGGAAACCTACCACTTCTGAAGGTAGGTATGAGATGCAAACACCGGGCACCGTGCTTAGTCTCGTTAGTGTTAAAACCGCGGTATCGCGGTTTTAACACTTTTTAAACTTTATAGCAGAAACTGCTTCGGCGCTGCGCGCGACCGTGCGCGCGCAACGCCTGCGGCATTTCCTATGTAGGCGTGCGCACGCAGCACCGAAGCAGTTTCTGCTGTAAAGTTTAAAAAGTGTTAAAACCGCGATACCGCGGTTTTAACACTAACGAGACTAAGCACCGGCACCAGCTCACCCTGAGCTGGTGCCCGGTGTTTGCATCTCATACCTACCTTCAGAAGTGGTAGGTTTCCTTTAAAAAGTGTTTTAAACCGCAAAAAAAAAAACAAAAATAAGCTCCGGCACCAGCTCGCCCTGAGCTGGTGCTCGGTATTTCCTTCTTACACCTACTACTTCAAGTGGTAGGTTTCCTTTAATGAATTGACACACAAACTAAAAGGTTCTGAACTGACACACATTCAAGAAGGTAAAATAGAACTTGGTAGACCAGCTTTTAGCTCATCTAATTTTGCACCAAAACAGTTTTGGGAACTGCAGGAGCAAATCAAATAAGGGCTTGAGTGTCAGAAAAGTGTCGATATTTTGTTGCTGACATGTCATAAATATGGTACACATAGGGGGGAAAACGCCAAAGCACTGGTGGAAATCAATTAATAGATGCCCTCCTATGTACCTAAAAAGTCGCCAAAATACAACCAAAAACATATATCAAACTAAAATAAATGTCCCATGCAAGAATACACGATGTCTGTAAAATACAACATTCTTACAGTTTCAGGGTCAAGTAGTGTAAAAAAAGAATTAAAGAGAAATAGCAGTCTTGGCCTTTATACACATTTCAGCTTTTTGCATTAGTTACAATATAGAGCCACATAGGCAAATATTAACCCCTTAAGGACGCAGCCATTTTGTAGCTTAAGGCTCAGCCCGATTTTTTGGATTCTGACTTGCTTCGCTTTATATGGTTATAACTTTTGAACTCTGTTACTTATCAAAACGATTCTGAGATTGTTTTTTCCCCACATGTTGTACTTCATTTTAGTGGTAAATTTTGGCAGATAAGTTTTGCGTTTATTTACAAAAAAAAAAAGAAAATATGATACATTTTTTGAAAAATTTGCCATTTTCGAAATTCTAAATCATTGCGTTTTCAGGCAGATAGATTTACCACCTAAATAAGTTGCTGAATAACATTTCCCATTTGTCTACTTTACATTTTCATAATTTCTGAAATGTCTGGATAATTTATTTTGATGTCACGCGGCTTACAAATAGAATATCGCTTTTCCGGATTTTCAGAATTGACTATTTTGGGGATAAATACAGTTTTGAATGAAATTTTACGTATTTAACATCCAACCCCCCTATATAATCTACCCATTTTCAAATCTGCACCCCTCAAACTATCAGAAACAGCTTTTACGAAGATTGTTAACCCCTTGAGATCTTCATAGTAATTGAATCAAAATGGAGGTGAAATTTAGAATGGTCATATTGTTCCCTTATACGTTCATTTAGCACTAAAATTTACACATTTCCAAAATATAAAAAGAGAAAACCCACCATACAATTTGTTCTGCAATTTCTCCTGAGTACAAAGACCCCCCACATGTGGCTGTGACTTGTTTTATGGGCGCACAGCGAGGTGCAGAAGAGAAGGAGGGCGCTGCAGCTGCCAGGATTTTAGTTTCCTCATTGGCCCCTTTTGAAGGCTATAAAATTTTCGCTTTTTCGTTATTGGGGCCATGTGACGCCATTTTTTTTTGCGGGATGAGATGCTTTTTCCATTGTTACCATTTTGGGGTTGGTATCACCTATTGTTGAAAATTTAGGAACTTTTTTTGAGGGCAGGAGTAGAAAAGCATCAATTCTGTACTGGATTTTTTACTTTTTTTTTTGGTGTTCACCGTATAGACTAATAATCATGTTATCTTTATTCTATGGGTTGATACGATTACGGGGATACCAGACATGAATATATTTTCTTACGTTTTACTAAATTTGTCAAACAAAACCCTAATGTGGGGAAAAATCTATCATTTATGTATTGCCGTCTTCCAAGTGGCATAACATTGTTACTTTTTTGGTTACGGAGCTGGTTGATGGCTTGTTTTTTGCGGGACATGTTGTACTTTGCACCAGTATCATGTCTGAGTACATATGGTTTTTTGATCGCATTTTATAGCATTTTATGTGGGATTGAAAAGGTAAGAATCATAATTTTTGGAGGGTTTATAACAGTTTTTTTTTACGGCGTTTATCGTGGGGGTTCAATAATGATTTACTTTTATTCTACGGGTTGTTACGGACGCAGTGATACTATATATGTGGGGTTTGTGTTATGATTTAGACTTTTTTTTGAGTTACATGTCTCTTTATATGTTTTGGGGGTTTGGGGCATTTTTAGTGATTTATGACTTTATTTTTTATTGAATAACTTTTTTTTTTACTTTTTCACTTTTATACCATGGGATATGAACAAGCAATCATCTGATTGCTTGTTCATGATAATATTCTGCAATACTGATGTATTGCAGAGTATTATCAGTGTCAGCCTATACACTTGCATAGGCTGGCACTTTGCCAGTAAGATGACGTCACAGACGCCATCTTACCGGCAATTCTTGCAAGTAATTCTGGGGTCCAGATCGGACCCCAGAGTTGCTATAGCAACGATCGGCGCCCCCCGAAAACGGTTCTGGGGGGCCGATCGTGGGGGAAAGACCCCCCAGATGCATGTTAGATGCCGCGGTCGCGCTGACCGCGGCATTTGACGGGTTAAGCACCCGCGATCGGAGTTGTAACCCGGGTGTTACACTGGGGTGCCGGCTATTAGTTCCCGATGCCGGTTCGGCTCTGATCCAGAGCCGAGCCGGCATAAGCGCCGTGGCGGATATATCCGCCACTGAGCGCTAAGTCACTGCGCTCCGTGGCGGATATATCCGCCACGGAGCGTGAAGAGGTTAAAGGAGTTTTCCCACGACCAAAAGTTAAGCCCTATCCATGGGATAGGGCCTAACTTTCTGATCAGTGGGGGTCTCAGTGCTGAGACCCCCCCAGATTGCACCGCACTCTCTGGTCATGCGCGGCTGTCTGCTCCATTAGTCTGAAGAGCGACGAGGTCCAAAGGAGCCCTCATTTTCGCGATCTGCAGGGGTCTCAACTCACTGAGACCCCCATTGATCAGTAAGTAAGGCCCTATCCCGTGGATAGGGCCTAACTTTCTTTCGTGGGAAAGCCTTTTTAAAGAATAATGTTGAAAATATATACCTAATGTAGTTAGATTCCATATTTTGGACTTCTTCTCAGAAATGCATCCCCTAATGCAGAGAGCAGTGTGAAGCTACACCTTAGAAATTCAACAAATTCTGCACACAACACTTTTTATTAACTCAAGGATTGAAAAGTGTATGAGAGAAAGTGATTGTGGATAAGCTTAGCCATATATATCATCTAATACATCTTAAAAAGTAGAGGGAAAGTAGGCATATTTGGCCTGTTTAGCCATTTTCTCAGTGGTAGACTGTCCTATAACGCACCCTCGTTACCTGCAGGGGATGACTGAGTGTTTTTAGTTTCCTCAGGGGCCTCCATCAGAGCCAGATAATAAGTGCTCCCACTTCATTGTTATGCACCCCTCCCAGCCCTCTATGCGGCCACACAAATATGACTGGACACATGGCCGTGACGTCAGTAAAGGTCTTTTAGCCTACTAGTGGCCACAGTGTGTTCTGCTGAGCGGCAGCCACACTAACCCTTCAAGCCCACAAACAGTATCTTCTTCTGTAATATGTACTTCCCCTGGAGGTCTTTTTAGCATATTTCTAGGTTGCTGCATGAATGAAAAATCATCTTTTTTCCTTTTGTACGATTCAGTCAGGTAACTCCGCCTCCTGCAGTCAGGTAACCCAACCTCCTACAGTTAGTCTGCTCTGCCCACTCCATGCATCTGATACCTCCTAATTGTGATGTGATTGTCTGGAGATCTAGGAGGCAGGTCTGAAATGACAGATGCATGGAGTGGGCAGAGCAAACTGACTGGAGGTGGGGTTGCCTGACTGCAGGAGGCGGAGTTACCTGACTGCATCGTAAAAAACAATCCAAGATGATTTCATTCATGCTGCAAACTGTAAATATGCTAAGAAGACCTGTAGGGGAAATCCATATTACAGAAGAAGATACTGTTTGTGGAATGGGGGGAGGTAGTGTGGTGACAGGTGCCTTTTAGTAGCGGGCAAATCATTGAACTAAGGCTTCTTGCGAGCATGCAGCTGGGTGCAGGAGAGTGAAGGGGAGAACGTTCCTCACTCCTCACCTTTCCATTGAAAGCTGGGCAACTGCGCCATAAAACTGCAAAACATAGGACAGTGGTGGCGAACCTGCGGCACTCAGAGGCCTTTCTGTGGGCACCCGGGCCATAGCCCCAGCACACCAGACAGGACTCAAAGAATCTTCCTCCAGTTCCAAGCAACTTAAAATACGCTGCTTTCAGTCATAGTTTGATACTTGGGACTGTAGGAAGAGAGACAGGGCCAAATGAGTGGACAGGGACGAATTATCTTTGGAGGACCTCCTACTGGCGCCATGATTCTCTCTGTACAGAAGGACAGTGGAAAGAAGCTAAAATGATGAAAATTTTTCATCTTTCTACTGTGTTGCTGTCCATAGGAGGTAAATATGAAGTTGTTGAACAGGGAGCAATAAGTTACTTCTTTAATTTTTGGTTGGCACCTCACGATAAAAAAGAGGGGTTTGGGGCTCAGTTTGAGCACTCGGCCGCTAAAAGGTTCGCCATCACTGACATAGGACATGTGCTATGTAACAAATTCTGCAGTGGAGCAATGGCCCCGTACGTTGGCCTGCAAGGTGCCTAAAAGTAGGATGGTATTGGGAGGAGTGGTTATGTGAGGGCATAGGCTCCCAGTGGCTCAGTCAGACCACTAGTATGGAGGATTGTCTGACCTTCTGATCCCATAGATTTGTTGTCATAGGCATATTCATTACCTACCCCTTTCTTTGCCAATTTACCAATTCAAGGTCCTTAGCAAAAGGAACATTAGGGTCATGATGTCCTTTACATGTCCTTTCATTGACTAGTAATGAAGCCAGGATGTGATTCCATCTGTTCTTGGTTCTTTAGTCAAGTAGCAGCCAAAATAGATGATCCTGCAGCTCTCGGAGCAATTTCCTCTTTAATTTCTCTAGGTAAAAGTAACTTGACACAAAAAGTTTTTTGTTGTAATTTGAATGATGAACACGAAATTAAAGAAATAGTTTTGGAGCAATGATCATGTCAGAAAAAAAGGGTAGTAAATATAGATGTAAACCACTACTGGACATTGAGGGTCTGATTTGTATTGCATGCAGTTTTCTTCAGTATATATCTCATCTTGTGTCTGTGTAATAAAGTAGAGGGAGAGGGCTATACAGTATGCTCTGTCTGGATGAATGTTCCTCTTGTCCATGAGTCATAGAATATGCATTATTACATCTTTCACTGCAGATTTATGCTAAAAAGTATCCTAGTGTCTCTGGCAGCTCAAGTGTGACATGAATAGAAGCTATAATTCTCTCTGTGGGTAATATAAAAGATTTTTTTTTCTACTCCATAGTGCTGATAGGGCTATATCTCTCCAGTGTCACAGCAGTTTTGGATTCTGATGGCAACATATTGTTTATGGGTCAGTGACTTTGTCTAAAACAGTAGCTTGGAACAGAATAGCAGAGGTTAATTAAGTATGTCTATCAACACGGACAGATATAGATGTTTCCTCTCACAGCAATGCCAGCATCTGCAATGATTCAAGCCCACGTCTCGCCTGTGATCTGCTTTTTTCTACCACAGTACGTGCCTCAGTTTTAGAACAAGTTTCCACCTAGAGTTTGTTTCATACTTCAGCTAAGTAATGATTTTTCTTCCTAATTTTTTATCTATTACATTCTGACTTTGAATTATTTTATTTGTTGTTATTTTATTGTCATAATATTCATCAAAAGCGATTAATAGTATATACCTTATGTACTCGAGTATAAGCCAAATTTTTCTGCACAAAAAATGTACTGAAAACCCCTAACTCGGTTTATACTCGAATTTAAAAAAAAATATGAAACCTATCTGATGGCCTTCGCAGGTTCTCTTCTATCTTCAGCTCAGGCTCCATCTTCGTGTCCACTGTGTCGCACACACCATAACTTCAGCGACTTGCCAATGTCATAGTGTGTGCACCACCATAGGCACACAATATGATGACAGCAAACAGCTGGCGTCATGGTAAATGCGACGATACCGTGCTGGGAACTGGAGCCGGAGCTGAAGATAGAAGGACCGGCGGGAGTGTCAGAAAGTTGAGTACAAAGGGTTTTTTTTGTTCTTTTTTATACTGGGGGGGTGGCTATATATAGCCAGGCACTGGCTATATACTGCGGCCAGGCACTGGTTATATATTGGGGGGCAGGCACTGGCTATATACTGGGGGCAGGCATTGGCTACATACTGGGGGCAGGCACTGGCTGGCTATATACATGGGGGCTGCTGGCTATATACTAGGGGGCTGCTGGCTATATACTGGAGGAAATAGGCTGCAGGCTATTTACTGTGGGCAGTGGGCTACTGGCTTTATGCTAGATGTCAGGTGTTGGCTCTGGCTATATACTAGGGGTCAGGGCGCTGGCTATATACTAAGGGGCATTATGCATTTCCCTCCCTCATGTTATGCTCGAGTCAATAGGTTTTCCCGGTTTTTGTGCTAAAATTAGGTACCTCGCTTATACTCAAGTATATACAATATGCTTGACTTTTTCTTTGTTGTCTTGTAGTTAAAAGGGTATGTCAGAAATATTATATTAAAATCATTTTAGTTCACTTTTGATTTTTAAAATTCATAAAGGGAAATCACAAGTTCTAATGCGGGAAAAAATACTATCCACATCTAGAACTAATATAAACAATTTGATATATATATTGAAATATAAACAATTTCAATATGCCGAAAATTTTTACGGCTGCTTCAGCAATGTACAGTTGCTGTGTGTAGTTTTCTCTGTCTATAGCAGCTGATGGCCAAAGGCTCATCAGCCTGACTACAAAGGTAGTAGGCCATAGCAGAGGTAGTATGCCATAGCAGTGTGTAAGGAAAGCTCAGTGACCCAGACTTGTTGTGAGCAGTGAAGGAATCGGAGTATTACTGTAAGCATCTTTTTTAAAAAAGACTATTGTTTTGGTACAAACATCTGGTTCGTACAGTTCAACACAGTGAGGCACATTTAATTAAAAAAAGTGCCATTGTGGTGCACGTTCTTAGTGAATCTGGCGCTCAAGTGCAACAACTTTCTTTTGGTGCACCTTTAACATGGGCCCTGCAACGCACTTCTGTCGGACTTTACATGTTAAATGTGGCCCACCGGAATGCCTATTTCAATGACAAAATTTGTGTTGTGTGAAAATAGTGTATCTGTGACACAAAAGGTTCATGAGGACACTTCTTAAATACATGTGGAAGCAGTTGAATGAATGTGCAAAGTCCGACAGAAAACTTGCACAAAGTCCTTATTAAATGTGCCCCAGTATCTTGTCGGGGCCCAGTAGGTAAAGACGTTTCCTATAATTATCTGTAACTTTGCACGTTAATGCCTAATACAATAAATATAATTGCAAACACTTAAAGGCTAAAGTGATACAAAAAAGCCAAGGGGTGTAGCACAGCCAGATGCGTGCGAGCCAAATGCACATAGATCAACTTCAACAAAGCCACAAGAAAAAGAATGCATTCAAGGGTGGCTCAAAGGGTAATGCAAACAAAATCAAATTTTATTAGTACAGAAAAAAATAATCCACGACATGTTAAAAACATTTAAAATACAAAGAACCAAAAACAATGTCCAGTGACCTGGTATCGGTTCACCGTGACTGCCTACTGTCAATCACTCAATAGTGATCTTGTTCCTCCCCAAGGAACAACCCTCAGCCTGTTCATTGCACACAAAATGTGTATAAAGTGCTAAAAGTGCTAAGTACAACCATGAAAATATAGAAATTGTATGCTAGTGCCTAATACAAAGGTAAGCGCGACAATGATCAAGGGGGAGAAGTTCAGAAGATGAGAGGTTACCACATGAAGATCTGCACGTTGTAAGGGGAGGCGAGAAGAGACAGAGGCACTGGGCTCCCCACGCGTTTCGTCGCCGCAAGGGGCAACTTCCTCAGGGGTGTAGAGCCCTAAGCAGAAGTGTCTCACCTTTTATGCCGTCAGGCTATGTGAAATGGCGTCTTGTCCGGTCCACGGCGCATGACCGGAAGTGAATCGGCGCAAACCGGAAGTGACAAAAAAAAAAAAAAAAAAAAAAAAAAAAAAACAGGCGCATGCGCATCCCCGGCCGGGGTATAGATGTTTAGGTGTTACCAAGGTAACCAACGCTCATTGCAAAGCGTCAAAGTGACAAACCAGGCTAGAGGCGATCGTCTCTGGTAGTACATGCAACATTGTGCAGAAACAAGAAGTATCAGGTGAAAAAACCACCAGTATTGCCCAAAAAAAAAGGGAAAAATATATGTAGGACAATACCACTATGCGGCGCTGTATATAAGGTATAATGTGCCAAGACGCAAATAAATATAAGTTAGATGACGAGTATGCCGGACTACTAAAAGGAAGAATTTTCTATGACACTTCTGGTCCTAGATATTGACTAGTCTTTTTATCGCGATTATTGTCTGACATGAAGCACAAGTCATGAAGGTAAGAAAATTGCAAGTGCATAGTGCTACAAAGACAGTGCGTAATTGGTACGAAATATACAATTGGTTGTAATATAATTCGTAAAAAACTATGGTTACAAGACTGGGAGTAGCGATCTAACTAATGTTATTAATAGACAAAAGTCTAGTAGATCAGCTTAGACATAAACACAGGCTGAGCAGCAATTAAACGGGGATGTAAACAAGTTTTACCGTAAACATATGTTAACTAATTTGAGTAAAGTCATACGGAAAGTTAAACATTGCCTAGGTACTCTAACATAAGTCAACGTTAGTAGTGGAGATTTCAGAAACAATTTTTTTTTTTGGACCTAATACAAGATCATATTGGTCAGCAAGCATTATAATTTCAATGTTATGTTTACCAATAAGTCCGTAAATGCAACAAATTTTTCTGTATTATCATCAACCATAGGGAGCTTGAGACCAGTTCTTGTTATGGAAGGACTTTGTTTGTATCTTTGTTGGCTTGAAGGACTTGTTTCCAGGTGTAATAACCCAGTCTTTTATTCATTCCTTTCTCTCCTTCATTATCAGGGCTCCACGGTGAAGAGAGACAATGTTTAGGTCCCAATAACTAATATATATATAGGGTTCTACGTGGTAGGTATCCGACCATAGGAAAAAGAGTAAAGTAAGTTAGTATTTATAAAAAATACAGGATCACATGTCCATCTAAAGGTGGCAGATCAATAGGTGAATTTAGTGGGTGGGGTGAAAACTAAAGTGTAATTATAGAATGGTGGAAATGTGATATGCAGGGATAGGGGATAAGGATAGAGAAAGATGATGAGCTGTGCCCGTGTGTATGTGCACATGTGGCGAGTGAAAGAAAAGTGAGGTGATGCTGTGAGATGATCGAGGATCATAAGGGTCCATGTCTAAGAGGGGCCGTGGTGGTCCAGCTGTGAAAACAAGTGACAACTGTGTGCAAGAGGGGAGTGAGAAAGCTAAGATTAGAGAATAAGAGAGGAGCTAAAGAGGGGAAAGAATGACAGAGGGGAGGGAAAAACAAGGGAGGAAGAAGGGTGGAAGGGGGGGGGGGGGAGGGAGGGGGAGAAAGGGGGAAAAAAAGGAAAAACTAGGAAGATAGAGGGAAAAAATGGGTGAGAGAAGGGAAGTGAAGAGAATTGTGACTGTGATAGTGAAATGGGGTGGAAACAGTGAAGTAAAATAAATTAAATAGTCTGGTATGTAACCTACCTATTACGTAGAGTCAGGTTCAGTTGTCCAGATGTATAGTTGTCCGCAGGATTTTGCAAAAGTTGTCAGTTCCTATCTTTGTTTATAGAAGCCTGTGAACAAAAGCTCTTCATTAAGACCCTGGGGAGAGAGACAATTTAGTCTAAAAATCCATTGGGCTTCACACCGTAATAGTGCTAGGTTGGTGCTACCCCCTCTTATGTTGGAATGAATCCTATCCAAGCCAATCACTTGTAGTCCCTTGCTTTTACCACCGTGGTATCTCCTAAAATGGGCCGCTACTGAAGAGAGAAGCTTACCTTGTGAAAAGTAAGAGTGTGCATTGTTGATGCTCGATGTGTGTTGTTGAACTCTCTTTCTTAGCTCCTGCGTTGTTTGTCCCACATATACTTTGTGGCAGGGGCAAATCAGGGCATAAATGACGTTTCTAGATTTACAGTTGATATAGTTTGAGAGATAAAATCTTTTTTGGTCAGATGGATTGATAAATTCCTTTGTAGGGCGTAAAAGCACGCACACTGAACAATCCCCACATGGATATGAGCCTCTAAGTCGCAAGCCCCTCCCCAATGGTTTGGAGGGACGGACAAAGTGACTTTTTGTCAGTTGGTCCTTCAAGTTACATGCCCGTTTTGCTACCAATTTGGGTTTGTTGTCAATGTGTGGTTTTAGTCGGGGCTCCGTGCTGAGAATATGCCAATTCTTGTTCAAGATCTTCCAAATCTCTCCCCATTGATTGTTGTACCTGGTATAAATGCCCAATTGCGGTGGCTCTCTTGGTTTTTTAGGAATCAGAAGGTTGGATCTAGATGTGTCACGGGCCCTTTGGTAAGCTTGTGAAATAACACGTTTGGGGTATTGTCTGTTCTTAAATCTTGACGTAAGATCCTGAGCGTTCCTCTTGAAGTTGTCATCCAAGGAGCAATTTCGTCTCAAACGTATAAACTGGCCCACTGGGATACCAGTTTTCAAGTGTTTTGGGTGGAAGCTTTGGAAGTGTAAAAGGCTGTTAGTGGCGGTATCTTTTCTGTGGAGGTCTGTGCATAAGTGGTTGTTCACGATGGAAATCTTGAGGTCAAGGAAGTCCACAGCTGTTTGTGAAAAGGAAGAGGTTAAAATAATATTCAATGAATTCCTATTCAACTCAGCAATGAATTCCTGACACAATTCAATCGGACCCACCCACAGAAAGACCACGTCGTCAATAAAGCGATACCACCATTTGACATGTTGTTCAAATAGACTCGATGGGTACACGTGTGCGTCCTCCCACCAACCCAAAAAGAGGTTGGCATAGGAGGGCGCACAACGTGCACCCATCGCTGTTCCGGACATCTGTCTATAAAATTTGAAATCAAACACAAAATAATTATGCTTGAGTATGAATTCCAACAAGTCAAGCAAGAAGGAGTCTAATCGTCGGTCTCCGGTGGATCGTTTGTCCAAAAAGTAGGCTGTAGCCCTAATGCCATCATGATGGGCAATGTTTGAGTACAGTGACTCTACATCTAGGGTTACCAGCCAAGCATTGTCAGGGAGTTGAGACTGTTCCATTTTCAATATCAAATCTGTTGAATCTCGAATATACGAGGGAAGGGATAGTACCAGGGGTTGTAAAAAGAAATCCACAAAGCTGCATGGTTTTTCACAAAGGCCCCCAATCCCTGACACAATGGGCCTGCCCGGAGGGCAGGTCAGGGATTTGTGGACCTTTGGAAGCATATAAAAAGTTGGTATTACGGGCTCAGTTACCGTTAGAAATCTCTGTTCCTTTTTGGTGATTATGCCATATCTCAATGCTGCCTCGAGCAGGTTAGTCAATTTCCTGGAGAAGGTCACCGTAGGGTCTGAGGGTAAAACGGAATAATACATCTTATTCCCTAATTGTCTCTGTGCCTCCTGTGTGTAAAGGTCAATGGGCCACAGTACTACATTTCCCCCCTTATCTGCTTCCTTTATAAGGAAGTCTGTATTGGATTTTAGTTGTTTGAGGGCCACTCTCTCCCCCTTCGATAAGTTCTCTCCACTGTGTGAATCAACCTGGAGGTTTTGAATATCATGTGTGACAGCATTAAAAAATATTTGTAGTGCCGGTATCAAGCCCAAATTGGGTGTAATCTGTGAAGGTATCCGCAAAGGGCACATCCTCCTACCTGTTGAGTTTGAGTCCTCATTTTCCCGGAGAAGATCCATGAGATCATTGAATATTTGTCGGTCCTCCGGTGGGATACTATCCATCAGGGAGGGTTGGTGATAAAAAGCCTTAAAGGCTAGCTGTCTACAAAACAAAAAGGTGTCTTTGATTAATTCAAACTTATCGAGTTTTTGCATAGGGGAGAAAGTAAGGCCCCTCTCCAATACAGCTATTTCATCCATTGAGAGTGTGTAGTTAGAGAGGTTAATGATTTGTAGTCCATGGTCCTTACCAGCCTGTTCTTGAATAGGATTGTCTATTTCCTCGTTGTTGTTAGTTGTTTGCCCTTCTTGTATACAGGGGATTTTTCTTTGTAACGTAGACCTCTCTTCCTGAGGTTTGGTGGGTCTATTCTGCCCCCGCCTGATCTTCCTTCGCCCTCGCTTGTGTCTGTGGATAAAAAATCCTCGCTTGATGACTGTTCTGTAGTGGACTGTGGTCTGCCCGTTTTTGCATTGGATCTGCGGTTGCCCCTATGCGTCCACCTATATGCAGTACCTCTATCAAAGTCATTTTTATCCCTCCTTAATTTGTCACGCTTACCCTGTATCACATCCTTCTCGAGTTTGTCAATGGTCTCTTGTAGTTGTTGTTGAAATGGTTGGACCAATGTCACTTGATCAAAGCCCATAAGTTTAGTTTCCAATTTCTTTATTGCCTCCCTCGTTGTCGTTAAAGTCTCTCTATCCCGTGTAAGGAGAGTGTGTATAAGAATATTTGAGCATTGTAGGAGACTTTTCTCCCAAATATCCTTGAAACCTTCATCGGGTTCCCAAGAGGGAAAAATCTGGACCCTTAATCCACGTGGGGCGATATTGAGGCGGAGGTATTCCTCCAAGCTCCTGATGTTCCAGTAGACCCTTGTAAGGGTCTTATGTGCCTCTGTTAGTTCCCTAGTAACTGTTTTAAATTCATTATCACCATTAGGTGCATCATTAGACGGTTCAAGTAAACCAATCGTCTGACTAGACCATAGAGACTCCCGTGTCTTGAGATCCATAGTAAAAATAATATACGTCAAAACCCAAGTGGGAATTTATTGCGTGCTAATACACCCAGAAATATTGACCACACAGATAGAGTGGCAATAAACAATCACATATGATACAAAAAAGCCAAGGGGTGTAGCACAGCCAGATGCGTGCGA
The DNA here is from genome assembly GCF_040894005.1 of Engystomops pustulosus. Lineage (NCBI taxonomy): Eukaryota > Metazoa > Chordata > Amphibia > Anura > Leptodactylidae > Engystomops > Engystomops pustulosus. The sequence continues at coordinate 119,316,109 of NC_092411.1, forward strand.
GCCAAATGCACATAGATCAACTTCAACAAAGCCACAAGAAAAAGAATGCATTCAAGGGTGGCTCAAAGGGTAATGCAAACAAAATCAAATTTTATTAGTACAGAAAAAAATAATCCACGACATGTTAAAAACATTTAAAATACAAAGAACCAAAAACAATGTCCAGTGACCTGGTATCGGTTCACCGTGACTGCCTACTGTCAATCACTCAATAGTGATCTTGTTCCTCCCCAAGGAACAACCCTCAGCCTGTTCATTGCACACAAAATGTGTATAAAGTGCTAAAAGTGCTAAGTACAACCATGAAAATATAGAAATTGTATGCTAGTGCCTAATACAAAGGTAAGCGCGACAATGGCTAAAGTGATGAGCATTTAGCCTGTGATGTTTATGTTGAAGTGGAATTGGGCCCAACCATAATTTTGCTATGGAGCCCAGCCTTTACAGCCGTAATGTATATTAAAAATGCTTATCTCACTTTTCCTCGGCACACCGCTGTGGTTGAAAGTAATAAACAAATAAATTGTGTTTTCTCCAATGTCCAGATCAGTCCAATTTCAGGCTTTTACAATGAAGATACTGAACATTAGGGGGCACATTTACTTATATTCCCGCTGTAGCTCACTGAAAGTGCATTGTCCAATGATAATGCACTGTGCCACGATTCACTAAGATCACGTGCCCAATATCCTGCATGTGACTCTTCCTCGCTTAGGTCTGACAGAGTTCACCATCTTTTTAGTGGTACATGTAAGTGCTTGGGCTTACAACACAATTTGAAAGTTAATCGGTTACGGACCCTTTCCTGTTTTTTCATGTCCATTTTTCACTCCCCACCTTCAAAAATCTATAACTTTTTTATTTTTACATGTACAGAGCTGTGTGACGGCTTGTTTTCTGCATAACAAATTGCACTTCATAGTGATGGTATGTAATATCCCATGCCATGTACTGGGGAGCAGGAAAAAATTCCAAATGCAGTGAAAATGGGGAAAAAACGCATTTTCACTATTTTCTTGTGGGCTTGGATATTACGGCTTTCACTGAGCGCCCCAAATGACATGCCTACTTTATTCTTTGGGTTGGTACGATTACGGGGATACCAAATTTGTATAGGTTTTATAATGTTTTCATACATTTACAAAAATTAAAACCTCCTGTACAATTTTTTTTTTTTTTTTTTTTTGCCATCTTCTGGCGCTAATAACTTTTTTATACTTTGTTGTGCGGAGCTGTTGGTGGTGTCATTTTTTGCGACATTTGATAATATTTTCAATGATATTATTTTTAGGACTGTACGACCTTCTGGTCACTTTTTATAGATTTTTTTATATTTTTCAAAAAAGTGTCATTTCTGACTTTGGGCGCTATTTTCCGTTACAGTGTTAAACGCATTGAAAAAACGGTAATATATTTTGATAGATCGGGCATTTTCTGACGCGTCGATACCTAATGTGTTTATGATTTTTACTGTTTATTTATATTTATGTCAGTTCTAGGGAAAGGGGGGGTGATTAGAATTTTTAGGTTTTTTTATTATAATTTTTTTTTTTTTCCTTTTTCTTTTTACTATTTTTCAGACTCCCTAGGGTACTTTAACCCTAGGTTGTCTGATCGATCCTATCATATATTGCCATACTACAGTATGGCAATATATGGGGATTTTCCTCCACATTCATTCATTCATCATGTGCTATCAGCACATTCTAATGAAGGGGTTAAAACGAAATAGCCTCGGATCTTCGGAAGACCCGAGGCTACCATGGAGACAGATCGCCGCTCCCCGATGACGTCACTGCTAGCACCGATCACAGGTGTTACCGGTAAGTCTTTGTTGCAATATGCAGCAAAGACTTACCGGCTATGGAGAGGGTTCAGCCCGTGAGCCCTCTCCATGCAGCGGGACCCAACCGCTACCGTGAATACACGGCGGGCGGTCGCGAACCAGTTAAATCCCGCACTCTGTCCAAATCAGTCGGATCGTCCGATGACACGCCCCCTAAATTGTTTTGCATGGAAGCCAATGCAGCTGTGCCACAAAAGGATTGCGTGCGCCAAAAACCCAGCGCAGACACTTTGTGTGCAAGCCGTGTAATCCATGAAAAAGGTTCACTGTCTGACGAAAGTAAGCAGCGAAACCCTTAGGCTCCTTCCACACTTGTGTTTTTCACGCGCATTTTCTGCGCGTGCTTTTGACGCGCAGAACTTGAATTACACTGACCCATTGTAATCAATGGGCTTTTTCAGACTTGCATTTTTCTTCATGCACACGCACATTTTTTTCAATCGCGCGTTTAAATCTCAGCATGCTTTACTTTTGCAAGTCACGCGCGTGAAAAACACACCATACAAGTCTACGGAGACGCATCAAAAACGCATTGCACTCTGAGACAAACGCAAGTCCAATGCAAGTGCAATGCGTTTTTCACGCAGCAATTGCCATAGAAAAGCAGAGCTCAGTCCTGAGTCCTTGAAATTGCATTGAAAATGCTCATGAAAAACTGAGACACTGCACAAACTCTGACTGAAAACTGATTGAGCTCTGATGAAAAATGTCAGTTTTTCACTGACCAAACCCTGATCGCACCCTGATCAGACTCTGATGTGATCTACAACGCAAGTGTGGAAGGGGCCTTAGTAACTGAGCATGCAAGTGTCCTGATGTCTAAATGCAGTCCTTTAATAAATTGGACACATGCATGGTGAAAAACCATAAAAGATATTTAAATAATATTGTTTTATTCCAAATACTCACTAACATTGCATTAAAAATGCCAGTATCATTATCAGATGATGCCAAAGCACCTTGTCTGACACAGGTTTCGACCTCTAAAGGCTGTTTTCATGGAATAAGTCTGAAATTTGACTGATCTGGGTGCCGAGGATCTCACAGCTGCTCCTGCAACCCCTCTCTTGGGTTGCAGGCGCCCCCGTTTGCCCCCTTGTGCCCCCTCATTTGTGGTGCAGCCTCACTCAACTGTCCACGATCCAGCACTGTCTCCCGCTAATTGGTTCTGGCCATTCCGGGTTTTTATAAATAGCCGGCCTCTTCCTGCAAGCCCTACCGGATCTTTGTGCTTCCATGTAATTGAGAATACTTTGTTCCTTACCCTGTGCATTTAGACTGATTTCCCATTGTGACCCTGGTTCTGTTCCACTGCCTGCCCCGACCTTCTGCTGTGACCTGTCTCGACCTCCTGTCTGTCCCTGACCACGATTCTGCCTCACAAATCATTACCTCGCCGTACAACGCGGACAAAATTGCGCCTGTGGGGCAACCTGGTGGTACCACGTTGCAAGAAGTTCAACCCGCTTTGTGGCGGGCTCTGGTGAAAACCGGGTGCCACTTAGACTCCGCTCCCAGGTCCCGGCTTACGTCATCGTGGTGGTACAGTGGGTCCACTACCCCTGAATCCTGACAAGGGAGACCTCAAGGGATTCCAGAAATGCTTCTTACTTTCAATCATGGTTGTGTAGTTAGAGAAACCTCTCTGTAATTGCCTTTTTATTATTGTCTAAAGACTTTATTTATTGAGTTGAGCATTTGGTTATTTTTTAAAATCTACTTTACTGAGTGACTGACTTTCTTGTGTTTTCAGGTAGTGTGACCAACTTTCTCTTTTTATTCACCAGCTTCTAGAAAATAGCAAATTACACAAAGAATTTCCATAGATCAGAGTGGCTGAAAAAATAAAATACAGAAGTAATATCAGAAACATGTACACATTGTGGGCTACTGGTTTCTCCCAAGTTTGGAAAATTAAAAGGGGCTTTATAGTTTGTATCCCTCTTCTACTGAAAACACTTGGTTAACCCCTACGGCTAGATACTTAGCGCACCGGGACGTAGTATAACGTCTTGCTTCTAGCACCAGCTCACGAACAGAGCTGGCACTAGAAGCAGCGGCTGTCAGCTGTCTTTCACAGCTGACACCGCGCAGTTGCTGGTGTTAACCCCTTACACGCCGCTGTCAAGCATCCGGGTCTGACTGTAAACTGTCTGCGCATGCGTCTGACTGCAAAATGTCTGCGCATGCGTCTGCATGCTCAGACAGTTTACACTGCTCTATTATTGGTATTTGTATTGCCGCATCCGTAACAATCTGTATAATAAAACATAATTGTTACTGGACCTGCACGGTAAACGCCGGGGGGGAGCAAAAAAAAAAAACGGTTCCGAAAAAAAGATAATTTTTAATTAATACCTTTAATGCATATGAAAAGATGGTGATGCTAAAATGAAAAAAATTTTCTCCAAATTACTTTTTATACTGTAAAAATGGGGAAAATAAAAAACCTATATAAATGAGGTCTTTTCGTTATCGTGGAGACCCATAGAATTAAAATAATATACTGTTTCTATTGACAAAAAAAAAAATGTTCCTAAAAATTGATGATTTTATTAATAAAATCTCACCAATTAGCTATAGATGCCCCAAAATTATGTACCAGAAAAGTGCATCTCATGTGGCAAAAAATAAGCCCCTATAGTTCCACAATAAAAAAACAAAAAAAATTATAGCCTATACAATGTGACATAGCAAATCTGATCTGCATGGTGCCTCCTTCCCTTCTATGCCCGGCCGTGCACCCATACAGCAGGTTACCACCACATATAGGGTATCGGTGTACTCGGGAGGAATTGGGTATCAAACTTTGTGGAGCCTTTTTCATTTTATCCATTACAAATTTTTAATTTTCCACCCAAAATGAATGTATTGTCAAAAAATATTACAATTTGTAGACCACACCTCCATTTTGTTTTAACCCCTCTAAAACACCTGAAGGGTTAACAAACTTCTTAAAAGTGGTTTTTCATACGTTGAGGTGTGTAGTTTCCATAATGGGGTAATTTATGAGTCTCGCTATTATTTAGGCCTCTCACAGTCAATTAGAATTTGAGCAGGTCCATCTATATATTTTTTTTACAAAAAACTTGAAAAATGATACCTAAATTCTGAGCCTCATAACATTCTAGTAAAATATGTGGAATCTTAAAAAACCATGCCAACATAAAGCAGACATTTGGGAAATGTAAGTTATGAATTTATTTGGGTGCTATGACACCATCATATCTGTTTGCTAGATATTTTTTTACTGGCCAATAATAAGCTGAGTATTCTTTTTCTGTAGATGAAGACCAATGACAACCGTATTCCTGGACAGCACACAGGATCCCAGTACAGGATGCACTCTTACTACCCTTCATATGTGGGGCAGAGCATGGCTACACCTGCATGCGTCCAACCCATCTTTGCTTTCGAGGAAAACCTATCTTACCCTGAAACCAAATCAAATGGTAAGTTCCTATGACTTTAACCTAGGCTTGACAACCGTATTCTTTTTTCTAAACTAATGACTAAAAAACAAACTAATCCAAACATCATGCTCTTCATTTATTGTATTGTTGCACTAGAATATATTGATCATGAGCTAGCTACACAAATTGTGGCCGGGGTTATGCCGACATGGGCATAACCGCGTGGCAAAAGATAGGGCTGATACTATTCTTGCTCATCCTTGTGGCGCTGTCAATCACTGCCTGTGGACATTGACAGGACCAGAGGTCGCACTAACATATTTCTAGAAGGGTAATAATACTCCTCTTACTATTTTTGAGGAGTATTTTTAGCCGGGAAGGAGTATGAAATTTTCAGTAATAGAAGTATATAACTCATAGCTGTATATAATGTTGATAGACGCTAATTATATAAGAAAATCATGTGTCAGTATCTTCTGTGTTTAAATAGCAAATGGAGGCATTTGTAGTCATGTTACATCATGCACTGACCAGACTGGAGCTGACGCCCCCAACCACAGTCGCTGAAACCTCCCACCACCACACTGTGGCTAACGCCGCTGACACCAAACGTCCAGACTGCGGCTAACGCACAATGTATCCCTCTCCCCATGTGACCAGACTGTGGCAGCCGCCGCCGAGCCCCAGTGGCCAGACTGCAGCTGACACTGCAAATCCATAATAGTTGCTTTGTAAAATGTTTTTTTTAAAAAGAAATTTTGGTTTATTTTTTTTTTGGTGTCTGTGTTGGGGGAGGCGGTTTTTTTAAGGTTTTTTATTAATTGAATTTGTGTCTTTGTAATTTTTTACGTGTTTTTACTGTTTATGCAGTCCTGTTTCACATACACCTCCTGCCACCTCAGCACTCGCCAGACACGCAGTCCCACGTAACATATACCTCATGCCACCTCAGCACCAGACATGCAGTCCCACGTAACACACACCTGTCACCTCAGCACCCGCCAGACACGCAGTCCTACGTAACATATAGCTCATGCCACCTCAGCACCAGACATGCAGTCCCACGTAACATACACCTGCCACCTCAGCACCCGCCAGACACGCAGTCCCACATAACCTATACCTCATGCCACCTCAGCACCAGACATGCAGTCCCACGTAACACACACCTGCCACCTCAGCACCCGCCAGACACGCAGTCCTACGTAACATAAACCTCATGCCACCTCAGCACCCGCCAGACATGCAGTCCTACGTAACACACACCTGCCACCTCAGCACCCGCCAGACATGCAGACCTATGTAAAATACACCTCATGCCAACTCAGCACCTGCAAGACATGCAGTCCCATGTAACATTCCCTGACCTTATCACATCCACTCCTGTCAGGCCCCCTCCCCTCCATACACATGTATGCACACAGTACCTGAACACGTTCTACTTGCAGGCAGCCATTACAGCTCTACTTCCTGTGAGGAGACTGCGTAGTAAGCCACGCCCATTTACCGGAGGCTCCGCCCACTGCTGTGACATCACAGCTACCCGGAGCAGCTCCATTCTAGAGGCTACCAACGCTTTAGTGTGAGCTGAGCAGTGCCGGTCCGCGCGCTGCCAGTGTAATGTCCTGCACACCATTGCTGTGCGCTCCGGACCGCTCAGCTCATACACTACACGGGATAATTGCCAAGCGTACTTTTACGCTTGGCAATTATTCTGGGGAGTCTATAACGCTTGGTGAGGCGTTAATGCGATCTCTGGACAGGACGTTTGTTGCGACTATCCTGTAGAAATGGACCTGTGTGCTTGTCCAATCTCACAAACTGAACACATTGCACAGGATGTCCTTACTTCATACAGAAATATGATGTAGGGACTCGCTGCTTGACGGCCCTGCTTAAGCGCCATTGCTGTAAGAACTGCTGTTTGGCTAGAAGACAGAGGGGCACATTTACTTACCTGGTCCTGCGCGGTCCCCGCTGTGTGTTGTCCGACAAGAATAACCTTTGCAGTGATTCACAAAGATTGTGTGCCTGATTTCCTGCATCTGTCGCTTCCCTGCTCAGGTCTGCCGGAGTTCACCTTCTTCTTCCCAGTGTATGTAAGTGCATTTGTTTTGACACAATTTTAATAACAAATCCCGCGCTCAGTCAGAATCTGTCGGATTGTCCGACGGCCCGCCTCCCGTCGCATAATAGCCAGCACAATTGCGGTACAATCTGATTGTGTGCAACAGAATTCCCAGTTAAATACCTGTCACAGTGGTGCAAATCCCGAAAAAGTCTAAAAGCCGACGAAAATGCGATCCGCAGACCCTTAGTAAATAAGCCCCAGAGAGTCCAGTAGAGCCATGAGGTCATAAGTTAATCGCCAAAAAAATGGCTAGTTCACGGACCAAAAAACAAAACATTTGTGTACATGAATTCTTATACCTTATCTCTGTGTAGACTTTGTAACTGATGAAAAAAACTAATAGAATTGCTGAGATGTGAAGTTCCTAACACATGAATCTAATCTGGATTTTTCATAGTTTCATCAATATGTTCATTTAGCTCACAGACAAACTCACATGGAAAATTCAAATCGCCGCTGTATGGGCACTGTATGTGCTTTTCAAGTTATGGGACAATAAAGAGTAAAAACAGAGTTATAGGGAAACAATAGGAGTCAGGACCTAGAAAGATCATCAAGCTTTTAAAGATAATAATACTGTTATTACGACAAGTTTGCCAAGTCCTTAAAGGGGTTGTCCACTTTAAGCAAATAATTGATATTGTTTATGCAGTGAAAAGTTATAATATTTTCCAATATTCTTTTGTATCGATTCGTCACTGTTTTCTAGATGACTACTTGCTCTCATTCTATAGAAAGCTTCATTGTTAACTTCAAGATATCTGTCCCTGGTCATGTGATGGATTCGCAGGGGCACGAGCTGTTGTTATCAAACGGCTCTGATTACCCTCTGTGATATTAACGGCTTGTACACTGGAAGTAAACATAGAAGCTTTCTATAGCAAGCAGGGATCTAGAAAACGTAAATGAGTAAAAATAGTAAATGATACAGAAAGTATATTGGAAAATTGTATAACTTTTCCTTACATAAACAATATCAATTATTTTCTGAAAGTGGACAACCCCTGTAAGCTACCAGAACAGTACCCCCTACAAATGTCCCAGTTTTGTAAATCACACCCCTCAAGAATCTATCATGGGGTACAATAAGCATTTAAACCCCACAGGTTTTACTTAGAATTTCTTTTGATCAGATGAAATTGAAATGAATACAACACCAGGGGGTGCACATTACACCCCTTAACCCGTTCCTGCCGCAGACCTTTTGCGTTTTCAATTTTCACTCACCGCCTTCAAAATTTCTATAACTTTTCCATGTTCAGAGCTATATGAGGGCTTGTTTTCTGCATAACAAATTGCACTTCAAAATTATGCTATTTAATATTCCATACCGTTTTCTTGTGGGCTTGGATTTTACGAATTTCACTGTGCTCCTCAACTGATATGTCTCCTTTATTCTTTGGGTCGGTATGATTATGGGGATACCAAATTTGTATAGGTTCTATAATGTTTTCATACATTTACAAAAATGAAAACTCCTGTACATTTTTTTTTTTTTTTAATTTTGCATCTTCTGGCGCTAATAACTTTTTTTTGTACTTCTGTGTACAGAGCTGTGGGTGGTGTAGTTTTTGCGACTTTTGATGACATTTTCAATGCGACCATTTTTAGGACTGTACGACCTTGTGATCACTTTTCATAGAATTTTTAAATATTTTTCAAAATGGCAAAAAACTTTTAGTGCTATTTTCTGTTACAGGGATAAACGCAGTTAAAAGCGTTATTATATTTTGATAGATCGGACATTTTCGGACGCGGCGATAGCTAATGTGTTTAAGATTATACTGTTTATTTATATTCTATACTTCTAGGTAAAGGGGCTGATTTGAATTTTTAGGCTTTTTTAATTATATATATATATATATATATATATATATATATATATATATTTTTTTTTTTTTTTTTCCTTTTTTTTTGGTTTGTACTATTTTTCAGACCCCCTAGGGTACTTTAACCCTAGATTGTCTGATCAATCCTACCATATAAAATAATATATTTATTGAACACCAAAATTTGCACCTTCACAATGGGTTAAAAAGGAAAATGCATTTTACAATGTTTAGTGCAATTTCTCCTGAGTATGCCAATACCCATTTTGTCACTTTACAGTCTACTGTTTCGTTTTTTTGAGGATAAATATGGCTGAAAAAGTTTTCATGTGTCAGGATGCATTTGGAGAGCCCTAGAGGTACCAAACAGCTGACACCCCTTGGAGAATTTAGCAACGTGTAACATGTTTATCTGCCCATAAAGGTGTTTGATGCAATTAGGCCCTAAAATGGAACATTTTTCATACTTTTCATATCTTCATACGGCTATAGAGCTTCAGCACCTGATCTGACAGATCAAACCCACCCATGTATTTATTGTAAGCCAGGATGCCGTGTGGCTTGGGGGCAGCGGTGGTACCTCAAACAGGGGTGAGGGTGCTGGAGTCCCCATAAATTGTGGTCAGGACAAGGACATTGCTTTTGTCTTTATATTTGACCAACACCATGTCCTGATTGTTGAGCGCACGCTACAGAACCTGTGGAACTAAGGGATTGGAATTGGGGAGAGCTGGTATAAAAGTTATCCACCTACAAGTGGTGACCCTTATCCAGTAGTAGGGCATAAATCACTCAATCAGAGAGATAGCATGATGCAACCAGACATGGCCCTAATTATCTTATTTCTATGGATCACTACGATTACGGTGATACCTCATTTATGAGTAAATCATTTTTTAGTGAAGATACTGTGCATTGACAGATTTCAGACTAAAACAATATTTCACAGGAAATAATGTATCACAAAAGCACAGATATAAGTGTATCTTGACATTTAGTAAGCTAATGCAAAAATAAAATGGTGGAAATATATAGTAAGAGATCGTCAGCATATAGTGATAGTTAACAATGCTAATGACCCACCTTAATACCTACTATGTCTGGATTCCTACGCAAAGCGACCGCAAGATGTTCCATTGTAAGAACGTATAATAAAGGTGAACCCCTGACGCGTTCCGCTAAATATATGGAACGAGTCAGACAAAGTACCATTTACCTTAACCTGGGCTGAAAGACGACTATAAAGGGCCATAATACGTCTAAGCATGATTTTGCCTATACCGATGCCTTCCAATGTATCCCTAAGGAAGTCCCAGCTGACCCTATCAAATGCTTTCTCAACATCGATAGATAAAAGGCACAGTGGGACTCCCCTAGATTAGGCAAATTTGGTCAGGGCGATGGTTTTTAGGGTATTGTCCCTAGCTTCCCTCCCAGCTACGAACCCGACCTGGTCAAGATGGATTATCTTGGGTAGTTAGAATTTCAGTCTAGTGGCTATTATTTTAGAATATAATTTCAGATCTATATTGATCAAGGAGATTGGCCTGAAGTCTCCACATATAACTTTTTATGATCATTATGACTTATTGTAAAGATTGTTATAGATGCGGAGATACCAAATATGTGAGGATTTTCTGTGGTTTAGTGGTTTTTGTACAGGGGTTTAGTTGTGTATAGGGAATTTCACTGTCTTTTATTATTCTGACATATTGGGGCATAGTTACTTACATTCTCCCTGTAGTTCACTGTAAGTGCATTGTCCAACGATACAGTGAAAGCATCCTATGCCAAAGATGCTTTTCCAAAAGTAATAAAAGAGGTGCAGTGCATTGAAAGATTAGGAAGAAACACACAGATTCAAGGTAAGGCTCATTTCAGTTGAGTACATTTATATCTCTTATAACTGTGATCCCTTATAACTGTGATTTGGGACTTGTGATATGGTGTTAATAATATTAATAATATATTTTGCTATTCACATGCCCTGTTGCATGTTCTGGTTTTGTCTGTTCTTCCAATAATATGCCTATTTTTGTCTACAGAAAAATAAATTCTGTATTATTTTACGGCTATATTATGTTAAAATGGGCTTGTCTGAATGGATTCCCTATTCAGATGGCAGAAGTAGTTTCACAGCTTATCTGTATCCGACAGAATTTTTGCACAAGTCCCCACATTTTTGCACAGTTAGAATGAAAAGGTGCAACGCCACACTTTACATATTTTGTTTGACTTCTTATCATTTCAACCTGTCTCTATCAGTCCTGATGTTTACAATTTTTGTGGCCCTCATGCATAGCTTCATCATAGCGTCTCGCACTGCAATGTGTTTCGGCTTCGGCCCCTCCAACCTTTATTCCAAGACAAGCTCAGACCCAGACCGGCAAACAGCAGCGTGAGGAGACTAATCTACAAGGTACAGGCAAGATAAGATCTTTATATCGGGGGAAGTAGGCACAGCAGGGCTGATTTTGTGTGAGTAAGCAGAGTGTCATTGTGTGTTGTACCCATCTCATTGATCTCATCATCTCTCATCTGTCTCCTCTCTCTGTTTCTATGTGTTAGATACTAGTAAAATGTTCAGAAGCTAAATTTGGGGCAAATAAACTTGAGATTATTTGCCCCAATCCGCCACCTTCACACCAGTGGGGCGAGAAGAGGGGTGTGCAGCCGGCCGGGAGTGGGCCGGCGCGGGTCGTTAGTGTCCCTGCACCAGCCCACTCACTGCCGCCAGCGACTTTTCAGATGTGCCAAAGCCTCTTGATGTATGTGTATAATAAATATGCCCTGAAATTTCAATCTGGAAGCCAGTGAAACTGCTGCCACAGAATGTTCAAATTGGGATTTCACCATAGAAACATGAGCAATTGACTTGATAATTCTACTCCTATAAGTAGAGCTGGAGGTCCATGTTCACAGTGAATTGGAATAACTTTGCAGGTCATCATTTAGTCAGATGCATAGCTTTTACGGCTTATGTGATTGTATATAAATCCATTTGCTTTAATAATTTTTTTTTATGCAGAGAAGAACTTGTCTTAGTGCTTTTTCCTTGTGAGAGCATAGTCTTTTGGGTCCAGTTTAAGTCATGGCGATTTGATTGTGACTTATGGTGGGTGATAATTTATCATTGATAAATGGTAGGGTAAGGGTTAATTTGGCTTTGAATTTTAGGACCCCTCCATGATTAGCTGTTGCACAATCGTCTTCTGGTCAGGAAAATAAAGCAGGCGCGAGGCGAATAACCTTCAGGGGAGCCATGCTGTCCTTCTGTCGGCCGCTGTCTTTGAAAATTGCCTGCGGAGTTAGTGAGCAGGAACAGTTAAGATTTACAAACAATGATGAAGCTTGTCACGCATCTTTCACCATTCATCATTGGGGCCGCCGGAGCCGGGCGGTGAAGTGTTCTTCATAAAAACCAGCTCAGTGTGAAATACACCTCGCTGCAATGTTTACTGCTCTGAAACTCGTCACAGCCCTTTATAGTAAATCCAGATTGCGATGTGACATTACAGTATATCATTGCAGAGCGCGGTGGGGTTTACACTAGGAATGAGTGCAGTTCACACCAGATGAGATGTCCAGATTGAGTTATGTAGGAATTTGGCTGTTAGATGGGGATAACTTATTTTTTTCCTCTCATGTTTTGTTTTGTGTTTTTTTTTTTTCAAGCTAGGAAAGTTAACTTCTTTTTCTACATTCTTCTTTTCCTTGTGATTTGTCTTGATCTGTTCATTAGATGCTTCCCTCTTTATTTTCCTAACCTTGGATTCGGAGATTGGAAATGTTATGATGATTCACATGCTCACATTGTGTAGGGCAATATACTTTATATACTGAGGCATATATCAGGTAAACACTTACCTTATGGAGGATAACGGATTACAAATCCTGCTTCTGTTATGTCTCTGTCCAGTGCAGCATGTAATGAAATTGCCATGTCTGAACATTAAAATCCAGTGTTTCCAGTGTTGTAAATTTGGAATCTACAGGAACTTTTCTTTTCACTACCTAACCCTAGAGCACACTTTATATACCTAGCAAGAAATGCCACAATAATAAACGAATACTTCACTTAAAAGATTTGCGCAGTATTAGGCAATTTTTGTTGGGAAGCAGGTGCTGATATAAAACTAAAAACAAGCCTATTATTCTCTACTCAACTTTGGTATAGCTAAGCAGGTCAATCACCACCAGTCTCTGTACACAAAAGCTGACATCCCATTGCAGACTAATGCTGGTCACTGCGAAACATCACTTACTACGGTGCATTGCAGCCTCTTATTGCAGATAGAGACAGACGGTCCTCACTGTCCCTTGAAGTGGATGGTCACTTTACATCATTTTTTTGTAATATGTGTTTTTGTCCGTTTCACACAGCAGATCGCAGTTCCAGCAGAAGAGGCAGCCACACCATCTTGGAAGGTTACAAAAGTCTTATACCCACAATTAAGGAGGTGGACACTAGCGCTACAGTCACAGCTTTTGAACTTTATGGACTGCAATGGGGTTGGCCGCTTTTCCTCATGTTTTTTGTAATTTGTGTACAAGTGTGGGGTCAGAATATTATGTAATTTACTGATATACATTGGTTAAACGGTCAGCACCGTTTTCTTGATATGTAAAGTAAAGCCTCCTGTCCATTACCTCATTAGCCAGACATTCCTGTCCATAAAAGGCCAGAAATGGAGGTTTGTGTGATCTCTAACGGTCCATAAAAATTGCCCTGCCAAGACCTTATGACAGTATTAATGATAGTAATATCTTGGCAGGGTGATTGCTCATGGACAGAAGCCTATGCCTATAAAGCCTATGGCTACAAAAGCAATTTCTGTAGCACCAGTGGCCACCTCCTCAATTGTGGAGATAAGACTTTCATAAATTTCCCAGATGATGTGGCTGCCTCTTCTGATGTAAGTGTAGTAAAGCTTTCCCAAAAAATTTGAAAGACACAAAATAATACTATATACGAGATAATATAGTCTAAAATAGACACAAATTTACCATTACAGCCTGTGATTTTATGCCTTAGGATTAATTTATAGAGCTTCATCTCTACATGGTACATTTGTGTCTATTTTAGACAGGACCGGTTCTAGACAAAGTGGGGCCCTGGGCAAAACTAAAAGTGGGGCCCCAAAATAAAACTATTTTATGACCAGTCACAGTCAGCAAGAGGTATGGTAAAACAAACTGTAATATGGGAGAATTTTATAGGAGATAGATAGGGAGATTGATGGGCAGCATGGTGGCTCAGTGGTTAGCACTACAGCCTTGCAGCACTGGTCAACATCTGCAAAGAGTTTGCATGTTCTCTCGGTGGGACAGGGACTGATTTGGCAAGCTCTGTGCAGTGCTGCATAATCTGTGTGTGCTATATAAATAAAGAATTATTAATTATAATTATTATGATAGAAGATAAATATGAAAGATGAAGAGAAATAGAAGATTGATTGATAAATATAGAAACAAGTGAGATATATAAATGGTCAGATTATAGGAGATGATAACTAGACAGATAGATGATAGATATATGGACAGGAGATAGATGATAAGCATCTTCACCCCGGGAATTCAACCAAGGGGTATTAACTCTTTCACCACCCAGCATTTCTGGATATTTTGTTGCGTTATTGACCAGAGCAATTTTTATAATTTTGACGTTTAAAAATAAAATTGAAATTACAGCAAAAAGAATTAAAAGAAAAACCCAACAAACCACTTAATTTCTGAAAGCAGAAACTTGCCCCATTTTCAAAATTGCATTAAAGAGTTTATAGACAGAGGCGCCTTCATGCAATTTTGATTCAAACTGAAACATTTTATTAAAAATACCAAAAATTTTACTTTGATGGCAAAAAAATGTGCTCCAAACAGAAAATATTTACCTTCACATGTCCTAAATGTAGTAGATGGACATGTGTAGAGTTCCCAAATGTCCCATATTTATATGTTCACATAAATAAATAAATGATTTGTTCAGCTAGAAATTTTAAGACAATCACAACCTGCAAAATATATCAATAAAACAGAATAAAAAGTAAAGGCGCCATAAAACCTATATAATTTTGAAAGCAGACAACCAGGCGATGCATTTGGCAATTAACATTTAAAATTTCCTTTAAAATATATACAAATCCAGAATATTTATATAACGAAAATATATTTTCCTAAAACAGTAAGATGTGAGGAGATCATACATACCCCACATGTATACTCACCAAAATATGCAGCAAAGGGAACGTTAAATCCACAGGGGCACCAGACAAATTTTGCTGAAAATTGCGCTGAGCTTCACACAGATCTATCATTGTGCGTTCCCTTACACAATGGTAACACAAATAAATAACTAAATATATATAAACCAAGCTAATGAGATAGCAAAAGTCACTTTTAGATGTGCGCCATTTTATTAGCCGCACCATAACATAAGAATTTGAGTGAGAACATCATAACACAGGTGTAAATAATGGAGGATGATGTGAAATAAAAACTTAATTCTGGAACATGTGTGTTTTTGGTGTTACATATAACTTTATGGACATGTTCTAGGTCGCGGCGTTAATATGTAGCGACATTAGGCGAAGAGGATCAAATGTTCATCGTATCAGTCAATTTTCGCAAAATAAAAAACTATCACAAAATAAAAGGCAATAAGAGAAAGTGTGTGCTTAGATAGTTCTGCATAGAGAAGGGTTAAAAAACATGAATATTAGTTGATATTACCGTATATACTCGAGTATAAGCCAACCCGAGTAAAAGCCGAGACCCCTAATTTTACCACCAAAAACTGGGAAATTGACTCGAGTATAAGCCAAGGGTGGGAAATGCATTGGTCACAGACCCCCTCCAGTATATAGCCAACCAGCCCCCTATAATATACAGCCAGCCCAGCCTGCCCCCAGTAGTATACAGCTTGCCCCCAGTAGTATACAGCCTACCCTTAGTAGTATACAGCCTGCCCCCCAGTAGTATACAGCTTGCCCCCAGTAGTATACAGCCTGCCCCCAGTAGTATACAGCTTGCCCCCAGTAGTATACAGCTTGCCCCCAGTAGTATACAGTTTGCCCCCAGTAGTATACAGTATGCCCCCAGTAGTATACAGCTTGCCCCCAGTAGTATACAGCTAGCCCCCAGCATTAAAAAAAAAATAAACTTATATACTCACCCTCCGGTGGCGCCGATGTGCAGCGCTGCTCCCCCGATGTCCGCGCCGCTTGTCTTCAGGCTTCCACGCCCGTCTTCTTTCTTCTGCTGGGCGCCGCCATTGCTCTCTCCCGGCCGGCGCCTAGTATGACGCGCCCTTGCTGACGTCATACTAGGTGCCGCCCGGGGGAAAGACATGGCGGCGCCCAGCAGAAGAAAGAAGACGGGCGCGGAAGCCTGAAGACAAGCGGCGCGGACATCGGGGGAGCAGCGCTGCACATCGGGGCCACCGGAGGGTGAGTATATAAGTTTATTATTTTTAAAGTATTTACTCCTTAGTGACTCGTGTATAAGCCGAGGGGACATTTTTCAGCACATTTTTGCTGCTGAAAAACTCGGCTTATACACGAGTATATACGGTATTCCTTCTCAAAATGTAGTAACATATAAAGTGAATATTTCCTATTATCTGTGAGGTGCAGCAGCTCCTGTGTGCAGCAAATTCTCTTTTTACATATGAAAGAAGAGAGTCTCCTCTTTTATATGAATCTAAAATTGTTTTTCTAAGTGTCAGGACCGTCTAACTGTTAAACTGCCATCAGGAGTGATTTTTATATATAAAAATAGCACCTGATATTCTCACTTTAAACCTGAATATCTCTGGATCCATAGCACCTAGAAACAAAATTCAAGTTTCATTGGAAAGAAGAGATTCTCCCCTGGGCAATTGCCCACTTTGCCTAACCATAGCGCCGGCCCTGATTTTAGACTATATTATCCCACTTTGTATACAGTGTACTGCTGTGCCATAGGCTGATTACTACCTTTACTTGCCATTCACACAGTTTTAATCTGTTGTAGTCTGTCCTAGCTTGCTTTATAATTATGTGTTATTTTAATATATGTATTTTGAAATAAAGTGCAATTTGTATATAGTATTATTTTGTGTCTTTCAAATTTTTTGGTATTGCATTACGTACCGACTGGTAATTTGTTTATTTGCCCATACCAATTGGGTTGTTCGTTTTGTGTGTAGTAAAGCTTTGTGAAAAGCATGTCCTCATTTATTTTTGCAACCCTACCACTGTAGTGACTTTAAAGGGCATTTGATGACAGATGACTATTACGCACCTCCCTGTCCTGTCCCTGTGTGTCCCAAGCTTCATTTCCTATATTTTTGTGTGGCCGCATTTCTGTAAAAAATAAGTTTATAATCTGATGGTAGATGTCCTTTAAGTTATGCTTTACATTGTGTTATATAATTTATATAACTCCCATTTCTTCAGTCGGGGGAGGGGGAGTGTGGAATACCTTGTCACACCCATTTGTCCAGAGACATGGGAGTGGAGTACACACAGGGCCCACTGATGTCAGATGCAGCTCTTAAAATTCTGCTGCGTCTCTTGTAATAGAATTGAACACTATGCCAGAAAGCAATTGGTCCCGACCATCGCGTCCACTCATCTCTAGTCCCTCATCTCTGTCTGGACATAAAAGTGTCTGAAATAGAAATGAGGCAATTTGGGGAATTCTATAGAAATGTTTTAAAGTTGGGATTGTGGTATACTATCGCAAGTGCAGGTGTTAAGCTTTCTAAGTTCTGCAGGTGAACCGATACAGGTAATCCTTTTTACATCTCAGCAGCTAAAATGAGTTTCCTTTCCTTTGCTCTTAAACGTAGAAGTACAGCTTCTCATTGTATTTTATCTGGCACTAATGTTGCGGTTTAATTTTAGTAGATTCTCATTTCAGCTATAACTGAGCTTACGGCCAACACTTAAGGAATGCATTAACCCTTTAATCACTGTATACCACAACAGTTTAACCCCTTTATGACTGCTATACAGCTATATACAGGCAGTCCCCGGGTTACATACAAGATAGGGTCTGTAGGTTTGTTCTTAAGTTGAATTTGTATGTAAGTCGGAACTGTATATATTATCATTGTAATCCTAGACAGAACTTTTTTGGTCTCTGTGACAATTGGATTTTAGAAATCTTGGGTTGTCGTAAGAATCAATATGAACACTAAAGCTTCATTACAGACACATGTGATAACTGTTATAGCTGATCATTGTAGCTTAGGGCTAAAGTACAATAAATTATCAATATCCAGAGGTCCGTTTGTAACTAGGGGTCGTATGTAAGTCGAGTGTTCTTAAGTAGGGGACCGCCTGTATGTCCTATTTGCCAATACCCCTTGCAGGTAGCATGTTTATTGATGTCAAGACAGCGGGCAACTTCAATTGTTTTTATCTCTTGAACCGTTGTGTTTCTAGGTGCCACAGAACCGGAGATAAATTTGCCTTAAAAAATGTACTTTTATATGCAACTTTCAACCTCCAACTATAACTTTAACAGTGCATATCTACAGTTCTTTGACACATCAAACACATTCCTGATATGATCTTAAAGGGGAGATTTTCCTTTTTAATAGGACACCAGTTTGTTTTTCAATGCCACGTTTCCGGCGATATGACTGTTTGAAGTGAGCCACCCTCTAGGAGGGCCCCCACCGGTGTCCATTCCCACATTGATACATAACATTATATGCAAATTTCATTTTAATTTTTTGAGCCATGACAAACTAGACTGCACGTGCCCACTCAGTATATAGATAATGAAATGTCCACCCCAGATGTCCCCCTTTAATGAAATGTCCTACCAGACACCCCCCTTTAATGAAATGTGCTGCCAGACGCCCCTTTAATGAAAAGGCCTGCCAGATGTCCCCTTTAATGAAATGTCCTGCCAGACACTCCTGTAATGAAATGTCCTGCTAGAAGCCCCCTTTAATGAAATGTCTTGCCAGACGCCCCTTTTGATGAAATGTCCACCCCAGATGCCTCCTTTTAACGAAATGTCCTGCCAGAAGCCCCCTTTAATGAAATGTCCTACCGGACGCCTCTTTAATGAAATGACCTGCCAGACACCCCCTTAATGAAATGTCCTGCCAGATGCCCCCTTTAATGAAATGTCCTGCTAGAAGCCCCCTTTAATGAAATGTCCTGCCAGATGCCCCTTAATGAAATATCCTGCCAGACGCCCCCTTAATGAAATGTCCTGCCAGATGCCGCCCTCCTCTGTCATAGTGTAAGGGCCCGCGCGGAGCATACAATATGACGTCACGCGGCCGCAACACCGCCGCATCATTGTGATGCACCTGGGCCGGAGCAGCAGAAGACAGAGTGGCAGGGCGGGGAGAAGAAGCCGAAAGGAGAGTTTAGAGTTTATTCCTTTTTTTTCATATAGCGTGTTGGCAGAAGGCACTTTGCAAAAGTACATGCATTCTCTGCATCTGTCTCTGAACCTGGGAAAGGCTGATGTATGGACACTCTACATATTTATAACATATTTTGGTAAAAGTTTATACAGCTTATATACAGGTTGTAAACCCCTTCCAGCCAATGCCCTTTTTCGATTTTGCACTTTTCGACCTTTCCTTTGCACTTAATATTCAATGTGTTGCCTGCTCTTGCAGTATGCACCTTAAAAACAATTGTAGTATCCAACCTTTTCTTGCACCGGAAACCTTTAAAACGCTAGTTGTTGCTCTGATTCACTCTTGACTAGACTACTGTAACTCCCTACTAATGGGTCTTCCACTCACTAAACTCTTTCCTCTACAATCTATTCTTAACGCAGCAGCCAGGCTTGTCTTTCCTACCAAACACTACATGGATTCCTCCAATTTGTGGCAGTGACTGTACTGGTTGCCCTTCTCCTTCCAAATACAGTTTAATTTAATCACCCTTATCAACAAAGCTCTGCACAATGCTGCACCTCCCTACCTCTCCTCTCACATCTCAGTCTATCTCCCAACCCGTTCTCTTCGATCTGCCAGTGAGCTCAGATTATTCTCTTCCTTAATTCGAACCTCCCACTTATGTCTCCAGAACTTCTCCCGAGGTGCACCAATTCTCTGGAATGCCCAGCCTGGTCTGTCAAACTAATACCCAACCTCCAAAGCTTTAAATGGGCTCTTAAAACCCATCTCTTTAGGCAAGTCTATAACACTCGCTAACTGTATGCAACTGTAACTCTCAATTTACCATCCCATCTTGTGTCTTCCACTCATCAGTTATGGGCAAACACAAGAAACCAAGCAACAGGCTTCTCTGCAATCCCAATGACTTTGAACTTTGTATATAAGATGGCGGCTGGTGTCTGGTACAAGCAGCGGTATCTTTATCTATTAAATAATTTTATTCTGTTTCTTTATAATCAATGGCTGCCCTGTTATAGAAGCTCTTATACCTCTTGTGTCACCCCCTTATCCTTGTATAATGTAAGCTCTTGCGAGCAGGGCCCTCACTCCTATTGTTTCATATGACAATGTTATTACTCTGTAAAGTCTTATTCAATTTCTATATGCTCCCCATAATATGTAAGGGTCTATGGAATTTGATGGCACTATATAAATATAGATGATTATTATTATGATCACACTACAGTATTGCAGTACATTGTAAATTCACTGGATCTGTAAAAGAGCTATGGCAGTCGTGGAACCGTGTGTGAAGATAGTGGCTGTGATATAGCAACTGGCCGACATTCACCGATGACATCAGTGGAGCTGTCGGCCAGATCCAAGATTCGCACCAATGCGTGCATGTGTCAGCTGTGGGTGTTATCGTCATAATGCTGTTAACATCCACTGTATGTGGAGCAGGCTCAGCCCGTGAGCTCTCTGTATGCATCCTTAACCTACATGTGACAACCCCTCACCAATCAGGAAGTTACCACCTATCCTGCGGGGAGCGGAATAATACATTTTTTTTGTGGGAAGTGGCACAATAAAAGTATCAGTTTACATGTATATTATTCCACATTTTGCATAATTTTTGCCATCAGTTATTGTGTTCACAGCTAATAAACATCATGAACATACATTTGTTTCTATTTTGTGCTGCTGTTCCTCTCCTTCCTCTCACTCCCTCTCTTCCACCTAAAGCATTGACAATACAGAATGACAGAAGCTGCTGATTTATCTCCCTTTGCACCCCTTTCTCTGTGTAGCTGTGCTAATATAATGACAGTAGCTATCCCGCCCTGTCCTTATGCTCCTTTTTTCACTGTACCATGCCTAATCAGGTTTTTTCTCAGCTGATAGCACAGCATTAGTTAAAGGTCCTTACAGTTCAAAGGGGAAGTGTGAAAGGTGGAAGGCTAAGATACTAGCATAGCTATGAAGTGTACACACATGGCAATGCAAACAAAACAGAGCACAAGGGAAGGGGAGAGCAGAGCTGCAAGAGTATCTATTGTATAAGAATTTTTTGTAAATTAGTTATTCACACTCCAAAACATACTGGTAAGTTGATTAGATTGTGAGCCACATTGGGGACAGGGACTGATTTGGCAAGCTCTGTGTAGCGCTGTGTGTGTGTGCTATATAAATTATAATTTGTATTATTCACGAATATAAGAAAGTCGGCGCTCCTAATTTTTCAACAATTAACTGGGAAAACTTATTGAGCATAAGCCAGCTAGCCCCACCAGACACCCCCCCCCCCTCCGCTTTCCCCCAGTATGAAATGTCCTATGCAGCCAGCCCCCCTCCCAGTTATGAAATGCCCTATGCAGCCAGCCCCACCACAACCTCCCCCCCCCCCTCGCTCCCCTTATAACTAAATTCCCCATGCAGCCAGGCCCCTCCCCTCTTCTGATGAAATGCCCCCTGCAGCCCTTTGTCCGGTGGGCAGAGTTCATGGACGCGCCTCTGTCAGCTATTAATGAAGAAAGAAGAGGAGCTGCGGGGACAGGAGCACTGGGTAGCCGCGGAAGCAACGGGATCTGCCGGAAGGTGAGTATATAAGTTTCTATTTTTTTATATAGACTCGTGTATAAGCCAAGGGTATGTTTTGAGCATATTTTATTGGCTGAAAAACTTGGCTTACACACATGTATATACAGTATATATCAGTGGTGGTCGAACCTATGGCACGGGTGCCAGAAGTGGCACTCAGAGCCCTCTCTTTTGGCACCCACACCTTCACCCCAGCGGACAGTTTGCCAGACAGGACTCAAGGCCTCATGTACGCCCAGGACCCTATTAAGAAGCTACAATGATAATCCAAACTTCTTCTTTCCACTTTATTGGTGTCCTCAGGTGCCTATATGATTTAAACCTGTAACAAGTAACTGCCTAAATTGTTACATTGGCGCTTTGCAAAATATGTGGGTTTTGGTTGTAGTTTGGGCACTCTGTGTCTAAAAGGTTTGCCATCACTGGTATATATCTTATAAATGGGAGGTGCCTCTGTTCCCTCATATAAGCCCTATTGTGCCTGTTAAACTGTTGAGTATGCTGTTCAGATCTATCTTTAGTAAAGATTAACTTTAATTTATAGAAAATTAGGGAGAGGGAAGAGGGAGAAGTAGGAAAAACAGACATAGGCACCTGCTTCATCAGAGAACAACAAGTGTCAAGCAGATTTCTAGTAGTTGAAATGTAATATTTCAGAATGTTTAAGGAGTAGCCTTGATTGGAAACTTTTAGTAAAAATATATGGTTTATTTTTATTGTATGCATGTATGACAGTTTTACTGCAAAATTGTGACTGAAAATAGTTTTCATGGATAGGGTTGTATTACACACAAGTCCAGCCCATAGACACTTGGGTACGGTGACAGAGTCATCCTTTATTCATTTAAAAGTTGCATAGGATTATAATACAGCAGTTTCCAAATGATAAACGCGTTTCGATGCGTAGCGTCTTATTCATGTTCATGTATAAATCTGTGTCACCTCTTCAATCTTATAGGTTGTAAGCTCTTGTTAGCATGACACTCATTTCTATAGTTTCATCTGCCCATGGTATTATTGTGTGTACAGGCATTCCCCAGGTTACCTAAAGATCAGTTCCTTGGATGTGTACTTCAAGGGAACCTACAACCATGGATCTACCTATAAAGGTAGATAGGGTGGTAGGTGGATCTATAGGACGTGAGGATAGCCCTTTTAAGGGCTAATCCTCACGTCCCAGCAATTTTTAAATAACTTTTATTCCCCTAATATGTAAATTTTGTAAAGAGGCTACTTGGGTGTGCAGTAGCTGGAGCTGATCCTCCTATCCAAAATCTTCGGTGCTCAGATACTCGTAGCTGCGCGCCCTCGACCAAGCAACCTGCCGTCTGCGCTTGCACAGAACAGAAGGCCCGAGCAGTAAAGCTACTGGGGCGTGAAGTAGCCGTGCCGTGTAGCCTCAGCTCCGGCTACTCCACGCCCCAGTAGCCGCTTTAAAAAAATTTACATATTAGGGGGAAAAAAGGATTAGGCCCTTAAAAAGGCTATTCTCATGTCCTGTATATTCACCTACCACCCGATCTTCCTTTATAGGTAGATCCGTGGTGGTAGGTTCCCTTTTTTTTTTTTAAATCAGGTAACTTTTATTAAAGTGTATATATATTACAGCATACATATACAGATATGACAAGTTCAACTGTAAAGATGAAGCATTAATTCTGAACATATAATCATCCCCCCCCCCAACTCCCCCCTCCCAGGTCTGGCTGTATCATGCTCCTCAAGAAGTATCCCATAACCCATCTCCCAAAGAGCTACCTCCTTCAACCTCAGTTTACCTTTTCCCTCCCAATTCCAACTATCCTTCAGGGCAAGCCCTTTGCCATCTCCGAATCCGATCCTCTGTTCCCATTCCTGGACACTCCAGCCACTTTTTCCATTGTTTCCCACATTTCTTTACTGCATCTCTCTTCAGGTATACTCCCAATTCCATCTTAATTGTGTTATTCGGTGAGCTTTTGATTTCTGACATCCTCGGCGGGTCAGCATCCAACCAGTGCCTTGTAATGGTCTTACGTACTTGATACAACACCTTAGCCACTGCCATCTGTTCTGCCCTAGTGACATCTACCCCGCTCACAAATCCCAATACACACACTTTAGGATCTTGCTGGATCTGAACCCCATACACCTTTTGTATCAAAGGCTGGGTTTTATTCCACAACCCCCTTAGCTCCGGGCATGTCCAGAACATATGTAGTATGTCGGCCCCCTCAGCTAGGCATCGCGGGCAGTTTGTATCCGCCCTTAACCCCATTTTATACAACACTACCGGGGTTCTATATGCCCTGTGCAAAAGAAATAGTTGGGACCACCTCTGTGCTACATTCAAGGATAATTTATGCAGAGACTCTAAAATCTCCTCCCATTCATCATCCGGCAATTCCCCGACCTCAAGGTCCCATTTCCTCTTTGTTATGTCCATTAGATCACCTAGCCGTTTATCCATTATCGCACCATATAGTATTGAGATAAGACTCCTCATATTCTGGGCTTGTACTACCCCTGTCATGACTCCCAATGGTGAAAGCTCAACCTCCTCAGATCCAGCTCCTGCTCCACATGTCCAGCCAGCCTAAACTCAACCCCTCCCCCCTCATCCCTACCCTCCAACTCCCCCAACATAAACAGTTCTTCCCTCCAAAGAAGAACAGGGCAAACATTTAGCATCCTAGCATATATGCGTGGTACATTGAACTCCCAATCCACTTTTCCTCCACATTCTCCCGGAGAATGTCTATTCCTTCCCAAACACTCCACCGCCTCTGCTGTTATATATTGTAGCTCCTCCACCTAGCCACATTCTATGTAGCTCCCACCTGCGCTACTACTAAGGCAGCAGCATTACTTAAGTTGAATTTGTATGTGTATATGTACCCCATTATCTGTATAATGTTGTTGAATATAATGGCCCTATATAAATAAAGGTTTATTTTTATTTTTATTATTTTTAATTACATTTTTCAGAGATGTTACAAAATGTAATTTTTCCATTTCCTTATCTCCATTCCCCTAACTCAGTTAGAAAAGTAAAGGATGAAGGTTTAACAGAGCTTTAACATATTAATTAAAAATTAGGTATCCGTTATCCATGCATTTTTTGGACGGAAAAAAACTGCATTCGAAAAATAAACTGCATGGATAATGGATACATGCCAAACTGACCATAAAGGATGACACAGCATTTACATTGTTGCCAATGGGATTTTTTAATTGATATGTTAAACCTCTGTTCTTTACTTTTTTTTAACAGCAATAAGGAAATTATACTTAGGTTGCTAATGAGTCTTTTAAACCTGATATAGCACAAATCTTTTATTTTATAAGTTTGTCTTTTTGGAATATTATATATATACATTAGGTTTGATTGTGGTGACATCCTCTTTTCAGAAGGTAGTTGTGCAGCCTGACAAGGTTGCTGTTTAAGGGCAAAGGTTAGGAAATGCCTCCATGAACGAGTGAGCTGGCTCTAATGACCTCCTCGCGGCATCCCAGAGTTGTCAATCTTTCTATTAATGTTAGCACAAGTGAGAAGTCAATGCACAGTTGTTTTATTTGACACGACTAGCGGGTTAAGAGTGTGTAATGGCTAGAGGGGACAGATAAGCAGAATGTATTGTGTAAGCCTGTCTCACTTCAAATACTCCACTAAACGTTTACTGATGAGCCATAGATTGGGTTAAACAGCGGGATAATTGCAGCAACCATCTTCCTTGTTATTGCTTGTATTACATCTGTATCTGCTCTTGCCTCAGGCACGGGAAGAGGCTTATTTTTCCTGCACATCTACTGTATACACAGTCTCCAGTATTGTCAAGCAACTGTTACAGAGCCAAGCGGGTTATTATGAATGACTTACTTCTCTGGAGAAAAGGAAAAAAAGGAAAACGTCAAAGCTTCCTGAAAATAACTTGATGCCAAATGTACCCGCAGCATATTTCTCTGACAGAAGCAGTTTTGCATTGCGTTCTTGTATAAACCATGAAAACTAACAAGGCGTTCTCTATTGAAAGGGCTTTATAGTTATTCTTGTGTTCATAATCACCTATAGAACAATGATGCTTTATCACACTTTACAATGCACCCTTGACCTTTTATATTTCACTTCCCAGTATGTGTGTAAAAACTGGGATCTATAACTTTTTAATTTTTCTGTGTACAGAGCTGTGTGAGGGCTTACTTTCCAAGTAACAAATTGTACTTCTCAGTGATATTATTTATTATTCCATTCCATGTACTGGGAAGCTGAAAAAAAATCCAAATGTGGTGAAATTGGCGAAAAAACGCATTTGCGTAACTTTCTTGTTCCCTCAGTTTTTACGACTTTCACTATGTGCCCCAAATAATACGCTTGAAACGCCCTTCTGAGTGGAAACTTTTAATGCTACTTCTGCATTGAATAAAGAAGTTATTGGAGTTTTGGAACCAGGCTGGACCGTGCTTTTTTTCTTGATTGCCCCAAATAATATGTCTGCTTTATTTGGTTCAGAACGATCACTGTGATGGCAATTTTATAAAGGCAATTTTTATTGTGTTTCAGTACATTTTAAAAAACTAAGACAATAAAATAAAATTTAGTTTTGACATTTTCTGACACTAATAACTTTTTCATCCAATATGCTGTGTAACATGTAATTTTTATTTGCGAGATATGCTGAAGTTTTAAAACCGTCCCACCAAGGCCCTTTATCGTTGCCATAATAGTACGGCACGGAGCGTGACGAGTTTAAAGATGTATTTCAAATACAGAGAATTTATATTTTTTATGGACCAGGCAGGTTTAGTTTTTTTTTATTGTTCTGTGTACAAAGCTGTATTGTTCTGTGTACAGAGGGCTTGTTTTCTGACTAACAAATTGTAAAAAAAAAAAACAAAAACGCATTTGTGACATTTTATTGTGGACACTGTTTTTATGGCTTTTACTGCACACTCCAAATGACTTCTCTTATGTATTCTTTGGGTCAGTTTGATCACAGGGATACCAAATTTATATAGCTTTTATTATGTGTAAAATGATTTTTTTAAAATTCAAACCTTTTGTACAAAAAAATGGTTCTTCATTTTGGCCTACTCTCACACCAATAAGCTTTCATACTTCCAAGCATGGAGCTGTAAAGTATCATTTTTTGCAGGATGAACTTACATTTTCATTGCTACCGTTTTTTGGAATTTACAAACTTTTGATCACTTTTTATAAAAAATGTTATGTGTTGCAAAATGTGGAAACAACTGGCACTTTGGGACATTTTGGGAGCTATTTTCCATTACAGGCAGTCCCCGGGTTACATACAAGATAGGGTCTGTAGGTTTGTTCTTAAGTTGAATTTGTATGTAAGTCGGAACTGTATACTTTATCATTGTAACCCCAGCCAAATTTTTTTTTGGTTTCTGTGACAATTGGATTTTAAAAATGTTGGATTGTCATTAGAACCAGGATTAACAATAAAGCTTCATTGTAGACACCAGTGATAACTGGCAAAGCTGTTTAATGTAGCCTAAGACTAAAGTACAGTAAATTGCCAACATCCAGAGGTCCGTTTGTAACTAGGGGTCGTGTGTAAGTCAGGTGTTCTTAAGTAGGGGACCGCCTGTACAGGGTTCACTGCCGGGAAAGATTTTTATATTATGATAGGTACATATTTATGATTTCATTGATTTATTTTTGCATCAATTCTAGGGAGAGGGGGGTGATTTTTCGGTTCTTACATTTTTTTTATTATTTTTTTTTTACTATTTTTCAGCCCCCTTAGGGTACTAGATTTCTCCTACCATAAACTGCAATACTACTGTATTACATTATATGGAGAATATGTTAAGGATCTATAACAGTGTTCCCTTTGGCATATTGTTATATTCCTACAGTATGACAGGTTCCTGAGTATAAAGACTCCATGCAGTCATGGAAGGGAATCATCGCTCCCTGGTGATGTCACAGGCAGAGACAATCCCATCCAAGATGGCAAAACTGTCAGTCGTGGGTGTTTGCTGCATGATACCGCAAACACCCACCATTTATGAGGAGCCCTCTTCATACATGACGTGCATATGTGTCATACTTCATTAAGGGGGCAATTTATGAGACTCTACACAACTCCCTAATGAAGACATTTGGTTTTTTCTTTTTAAGTACCCTCTACTACTTCCAGAAGCCATTTCTGAAGGAATATTTGTGTGGAACTACTTTTTCTGTGCCAGGTCTGTTTGTATTATTCAGAAATTTCTAATAGTACCCATACTTTCCCATTAAAAAGTAATGTATATAATAATAAATGATGAATGTGAATATATAACAGTGTACCGTATTTAAAAGCACACACAGGCAGTGTAGGTTTGTATATAAATAGAGGAAGTTCTCTATCTTCCTTTTGCAACTAAGTTTTGTTGTTGTTGTGTATATGATGTAATACCCCCACAGCCCTTTAGGTCAAGTAAATATCCCTTAGAAATACTATTATGCTGTCATTAAAGACCTTTAACCACTTTTTATTGCTTCAGTAAATAGTAAATTAAAATGGCTTTCTGGACTGGAGTGACAGAAAAATGCAAATGGAAGACCCTTTGTATGGTACCATTTACTTCTATATACAAAAAGCTACATTTCAACTTGTTCCAGTTCATTATTATAAAAAAAAGAATATAAATAGGTAAGTGTGAAGTGACCTTGCCCTTACTTATGCTCCACTATGGTAGGTGCAATTACCTGCCCTCAGAGCACGGTTTACATGCTGTGTTCTCGCCAACACCTTAAATCCCATGTCACAGACTGGCTGCTTTCATTTCCCGCACCTGCGCTGTATCTATTGCAAGATGCTATGGAGGGGCTCTTGTGACGTCCACCCAACAGGCCCAAGAAGTTATGTTCAAATTGGCTTTTTGCAGTTCAGCCCCTTACAAGCGAAAGAGTCTGACCTGAAAAATAAAGCACAGCTGCTATACTTATACAATACCATGCTTGCAAGCAATGAAGAGGCCACGGCACTCAGGTCTTCGCCAAATATGTTCTTTTAGCTGAACAAAAGTCTTTAAACATTCTTTGCTATAAAAAGTTTTTTCTTCATAAAGTTTGCAGCTTCCCCCAATCCTTCTCATCAGATAGTATACAGGCATGCTCTGCAAACCAAATCATTAATCCATCCGATCAGGTGGAATAAAGATCTCTATTCATAGATTTACCTTTCACACCTCCTTCTAAGTGCCAGGAATGAGCACTCTAAAAAGTACACAATGAACTTGTCAAAGCTTGGGTGTCTGAGATAATCCTAATGACTTCAAATGTTGGTGACAGGGTTAATAGCTTATAAGAGGTGAAAGGAAGCAGATCTATGGTGAGATGTTATATTTTAACTAAACAATTGTGTGCATTTTCCCTGTATTATAAAGAGAACTGAATTTAATTTATCAAAAATTTTTCAAAGCCAGACAATGTTATAACAGAAATAACACATTTAGGTATACATTAGGCTGGTTGCACACCACAGTTCTTAATTCTGTTCTGAACTGTCATAGGATTAGAAAAGTGATATTAATGGGGTTGTAGTAAGTATTATTGCAATCCTCTATCCCACAGATTGGGGGGGGGGGTAACAATCTGATCAATGGAGGACCGACTGCTGGAACCCCTTCAAGAATCAACCCCCACTTAAAACAATGGCCCTATTCATACTAATTGAATGATGTAGCAGGTTGAGCATCTATTCTGCCGCTCCATTCAATACTATGGAAGCATAAGAAATTCCAGGGCGCAGGGCATGGCAATCTCTGGTACTCAGGATCATTATTTATAAATCATTTTTTAAGCAAAGACAGTAATAAATGCTGTGACAGGATGCATTCTTAACCTTCCGCTACATTCATTTAGTGAAAACAGGACCCTGGTTCTCGAGAGTGTCTGTTCCTGTGCATAGGAGGTAGTAATAATATAGGGTACAACCCCTTTAAGGCTTGGGCTACATAGGGCCCATAACCCTGGATTAGTTACATTTGCAGCATAAAAATTCTGCAGCATGTCCATTCTTTTGATGTTGATGTAAATCATTTTCTTTTACACTGTATTTGAGCCCTGAAACCTCAGGAAAGAAAGTTTATTTATGGAATATGACTTTTTAGGAAGTCTGAATCATGGTCAACACGCCAGTATGGGTTTGTGTAGAAAGTACAGAAGTTTTGTATCCAAGGCAAAAAAAAGTGAAATTTGTTATATTTTGTGCAAATGATGGCACTTTAATCACCCTTTCACTTGAATGCTACAAATGAGTGCTGATTGATGTGATTATAGCTGTTTAATGCTTGTTCTTTGCCTGCATTGGCGGTTGTTGTAGGGCCCTTAGGGTGTATATCAGGGGTAGGGAACCTATGGCTCTTTTGTTGGCTGCATCTGGCTCTCAGACAGATCTTTAATAAATAGTGATGGCGGCTGTGTGTCTCTTAGACTGATCACTGGACACAGGCAGTGATGTTACCGCTGCCTATGTCCTTTGTATGACCCAAGTGCCATCGCCGCCATTGTCTAAGCCTGGGTTAAAGAGAAGAGCGTACTTGAGGGCATGTGCTGTGGCTACCTATATACTGGGGGACATGGGCTATGACTACCTATCTACTTGGGGGCATGTGCTGTGGCTACCTTTCTACTGGGAGTAAGTGCTGTCTGCTAGCCATCTACTGGGGGTATGTGCTGGGGCTACCTATATACTGGGAGGCATGTGCTGTGGCTACCTATTTACATGGGGGTATTTGCTGTGGCTTCCTATTTACTGGGAGTATGTGCTGTAGCTACCTATCTACTGGGGGCAGAGGTCGCACTAACATTTTTCCAGAAGGGTAAAAATACTCCTCTCACCATTTTTGAGGAGTATTTTTACCCGAGGAGGAGTATGAAAATTTTGGTAATACACCGCACACATAGCACACTCACACAGAACACAGCACACGCTCGCCACTCACAGCACAGCACACACTCGCCGCTCACAGCACACGCTCGCCGCTCACAGCACACGCTCGCCGCTCACAGCACACGCTCGCCGCTCACAGCACACGCTCACCGCACAGCACACGCTCACCGCACAGCACACGCTCGCCGCTCACAGCACACGCTCGCCGCTCACAGCTCTCAGAACACGCTCACAGCACAGCACACGCTCACAGCACAGCACACGCTCACCGCACACACTCACTGCTCACAGCACACACTCACTGCTCACAGCACAGCACACAATCACTACTCACCGCACACACTCACCGCACCCGCTCACAGCACACACTCACCGCTCACAGCACACACTCACCGCTCACAGCACAGCACACAATCACTAATCACAGCACAGCACACAATCACTAATCACAGCACTGCACACACTCACACTGCTCACACTCACCACTCACAGAACACTGCACACTCACACTGCACACACTACACTCACACTGCACACACTACACTCACACAGCACACACTACACTCACACACAACGCTACACTCACACAGAACACTGCACACACTCACCCGGCACTGCGTCCATCACAAACGTAGGCAGCTGTGGGCAGGGAGAGTTGGAGCAGGACGGGGAACAGCAACTTCGCGGCCCACGTGTCTCCCCCGGGGCTGGTGCTCTCACTCCAGGTCTCTCTGTAGCGCGCAGGCTGAGCGATTCAGCGCGCGCTGCAAATGAGGGATCACATCGCTCAGCGGGACACGTGACACAGTGATCAGTGTCAGGGGCGCACGCTGTGATCCCGCATTTCCCTCATTTGCAGCGCGCGCTGAACCGCTCAGCCTGCGCACTACAGGGAATAATTGCCAAGCGTAACTTTACGCATGGCAATTATTTTGGGGGGTAATGGCGCCTTATCACGCGTCTATGACGCGTGGTGAGGCGTTAATGCGACCTCTGACTGGGGATATGTGCTGGGACTACCTATCTACTGGGAGGCATGTGGTGGGTGTCAGGATTTGGAGTAGTGAACCCCCTGGACCACTGCGGACAAAGATGTAAGCAGACACCTGGGACCGGAATCTAAAAGAATACAGTCTTCACCAGAACCCGCCGCAAAGCAGGATGGTCTTGCTACAGCATGGTACAACCAGGTCATTCCACAGGCGTGACTTGTCCACAGTGCTTCCAAGGTCGAGGTACAGGATCACTAGGCAGTCTTGTGGTCAGGAGATCACGGCTGGCAGTGAAGGAGCAGAATCAGATACAGGTTCGGGGTCACAATGGGAGGTCAACACTTGGGAAGGAAACACTGTGGAAAGCTTCCTTATAGGCATGAAGCACTAAGATCTGACGGGGAATGCTGGGAGCTGCCGGTCTTTATAGGAACCTCGGAACTGTGCAGCTCCAATCAGCGTCGCACTGGCCCTTTAAATCCGTGAGTGCTGGCCAGCCGGGACGGAAGCCGGAAAGTGGTGAGTTGAGTCAGCTCAGAAAGGGGCGCATCCACGGAGAGGGGCACGGGTGTGCCTGCATTCCAAGACCTAGATCGCAGGGGCACCTGTGACACTTGGACTACCTATATACTAGGGGGCATGTGCATATGGGACGGCTCTTACAGAACAACATTTTAAAATATGTGGCGCTCATGGCTCTCTCAGGCAAAAAGGTTCCTGACCCTTGGTGTATATGCTCTATACAGCTGTGGAATGTCCGGATGTGCAACTGGCCCCATCCAATTAATGTATTTTGCCAAAAATTCGGCACAGCTGTCTGCGAAGACAGGGTGTGGGAGAGGCTGAATAATAAGTGGCGGGGGGTTGAATAATTACATGACAACAGAGCCATGAGGTACTCCGGTTTACATATTTTTATAAAGTTATTTCTCTACTTACTCCAGGGGCTTTCAAAAAGGAAAAAGATCTGGCAACCCCCTAAGGCAGTGGTGGCGAACCTATGGCACGGGTGCCAGGGGTGGCACTCAGAGACCTCCCTGTGGCACTCAGGCTGTTTCCCAGGCACAGAGCTTGCCAGACATGGTAAACTGCAGTCTCAGACAGTCTGCGTTATTTTAAAGAGACCCATCTTAGGCTGTCTGGGACTGTAGGAATAGTGAGAAGGTGTGATTAGGGTTGGTTTAGAGCTATTAGAGAACTTGCTCCAGGCCCCCACGATTCTTGCACTTCAGGGGGCCCTACTGTCTTTGAACGGTATTAGGGCACTTTGGGAAAAGTTAGTGGGTTTTGGGTCTCAAAAAGGTTCGTTATCACTGCCCTAAGGTAACAAGAGTGATTATGTGGACAGTCTACCACAAGTAATCTGGTGGAAGATGTCCTAGATGAAGTGCAAAATTCCCAAATGCTGCCATTGTCACAGGTGCCCCCGCGATCCATGTCACAGATCGCGGGCACACCCGTGGCACTGCCCCTGCTCCAAACTCACCTCTCCACGCTCCCGTCCAGCCTGACCCATACACGCGTCCCCTGCTCCCTAAGGCGCACATGCGCTGGGACTCAAAGATTTAAAGGACCAGCGCACCGCTGATTTGCGCTGGTACTTCCGAGTTTCCTTAAAGGCCGGCTGTTCCCAGGATTCCCTGCCGGATCTATGAACTACTTAGCTAGATCCACTTCTGGGCAGCTCCGAGGACTGGCATGTGCCCCGGAGCTGCCCGGTCTCCCTGGCAGTCAGACCCCTTCCGGGTCTGACTGCAAACTGTCTAAGCAGAGCATCACTGGTTCAAGTTCAAGTATGTATAAGTAAAAAAAAGTCAAAAACACTAAAGTTGATACGTTAGAATAAATAAAAAATAAATACACTAAAATATAAGCCCCTAAAATGTCACTTTCCTATAAAAACACTTAATAAAGTATAAAAACCACAAAAAAACCCGCATATTTGGTATTGCCGCGTCCGTAGCAATCTGTATAATAAAACAGAATCGTTACTGGACCCGCACGGTACACGCCGTAGAAAAAACCCCGCAAAAACGTTCTGAAAAAAGATCATTTTTAATTAATACCCTATAAAAAATGCTCTAAAAAGTGATTTAAAAAAATGTTATGAACTCCAAAATAAGC
Organism: Engystomops pustulosus; assembly: GCF_040894005.1. NCBI lineage: Eukaryota > Metazoa > Chordata > Amphibia > Anura > Leptodactylidae > Engystomops > Engystomops pustulosus. The sequence goes on from NC_092411.1 coordinate 119,350,290, forward strand.
CCACTAAAGAGAACAACTCTTCTCGCAAAAAATAAGCCCCTAACTAGATTTGTCAGCCGAAAAATAAAAAAGTTATGCATATGAAAAGATGGTGATTCTAAAATGAACAAGATTTTCTCCAAATTGGTTTTTATTCAGTACAATTGAATAAAATACACAAAACCCCCACATATTTGGTATCCCTGCGTCCGTAACAATCTGCATAATAAAACAGAATCGTTATTAGATCCGCAAAGTGAACCCTGTAAAAAAAAAAACCCAAAAAGCTCCAAAAAAAGATCATTTTCAATTAATACCCTATAAAAAATGCTCTAAAAAGAGATTTAAAAAATGTTATGCACTCTAAAATAAGACCACTAAAAAGAACAATCCTTCTCGCAAAAAATAAGCCCTTAAACAGATTTGTGAGGCGAAAAATAAAAAAGTTATGCATATGAAAGACGGTGATGCTAAACATTTTTGCCAAATTACTTTTTATTCAGTAAAAATGGGAAACAAAAAAATCTATATAAATGAGGTCTTTTTGTAATCGTGGCGACCCATAGAATAAAAATAATATACTATTTTTATGGTATGGTAAACGGCCAAAAAAAAAAAACATAAAAATCTTCCTAAAAAGTGATGATTTTAATTTCCTCCACCAACAAAGAGTTAATAAAATCCAGAAAAGTGCATCTCATGTGGCAAAAGAAATAAGCCCCTATAGGTCCACATTAAAAAAAAAAGAAGAAAAAATTATAGCCTGTACAATGTGACATAGCAAATCTGCTCTGGATGGCGCCTCCTTCCCTCCTATGCCCAGCCGTGCGCCCATACAGCAGGTTACCACCACATATGGGGTATCCGTGTACTCAGGAGAGATTGGGTAACAAACTTTGTGGAGCCTTTATTCATTTAATCCATTGTAAATGTTTAATTTTCCACCCAAAATGAGTGTATTGTGAAAAAATACTACAATTTGCAGACTGCACCTCCATTTTGTTTTAACCCCTATAAAACACCTAAAGGGTTAACAAACTTCTTAAAAGTGTTTTTTCATACATGTGTAGTTTCCATAATGGGGTAATTTATGAGTCTAGCTATTATTTAGGCCTCTCAGTGTCAATAAGAATTTGAGCAGGTCCATCTAAATACAGGTTTTGGTGATTTTACAAAAAATGTGAAAAATGATACCTCAATTCTGAGCCTCATAACATTCTAGTAAAATATGTGGAATCTTAAAAAACCATGCCAACATAAAGAAGACATTTAAGAAATGTAAGTTATGAATTTATTTGGGTGCTATGACTATCTGCATCAAAAGTAGAGAATTTAGAATGTTGAAAATAAAGAATTTTGCTAAATTTTTTCCAAATTTAGTTTTTTTTCATAACTAAACGCAAAAGATTTCATCCAAATTTTTAAACTAATTTGAAGTACAATGTGTCACGAGAAAACAATCTCAAAATCCCCTGGATATCTCATAGCGTTCCAAAGCTATAACCACTTATTGTGACACAGGTCAGTCCCGTAGGGGTTAAAGAGGTTGTCCTACAGTTCTGGAAAAAAACTAAAGGTGGCTGGGAGAGGGCTGCTTAAAAAAATAAAGTCCTACTTACCTTCCGGTGCCCGCTGGAGCAGCCCAGGACTCAGTTTCCGGCCGGCCGTGGCCGGGCACGCCTACCCTTCCCCGACAGCAGTGCTGGATACCAAATATGCGGGGGGGGTTTGTGTTTTTGTGTTTTTTATACTTTATTAAGTGTTTTTATAGGAAAGTGACATTTTAGGGGCTTATATTTTAGTGTATTTATTTTTTATTTATTCTAATGTATTAACTTTAGTGTTTTTGACTTTTTTTACTTATACATACTTGAACTTGAACCAGTGATGCTCTGCTCAGACAGTTTGCAGTCAGACCCGGAAGGGGTCTGACTGCCAGGGAGACCGGGCAGCTCCGGGGCACATGCCAGTCCTCGGAGCTGCCCAGAAGTGGATCGGATCCCCCGGTAAACCACTGCCATGGACAAACAGGGTGGGTCGACTAAGTTCAACCTCTGCGAAATCATCTGTAGCTTATCGGCAGAGATTTACAGTAACAGAACTTCTACAACTTGTAGCACAACCAAAAGGATGCTACCAAATGAACTTGCACATGACTTTGTCTTAAGAGGAGTGTGTTCCAAAAATTATGCAAATATGTCAACATTTTGCCAGTTTTTCAGAGGATAAACTAAGGTAGATTTAATAGGCATCTTTACATGAAAGCCTCTGACATTGCAGCAATTAGCATCAAGATGGTAGCAGTCATGCAACACCACTGTTTAAATGTAACAGATATTAATTCCTTACGGACTTAGGCTACATTCAAACAAACCTGTGCCCTCCGTGCCGAAGCGGGTTGGCACACGTCGGCGCACATCAGTGCTGCTTGCCCCCAGTCCTCTCCATAGAGATACACAGCGCTGTATTACGGGGAAAGATAGGACATGTCCTATCTTTTCCCCGGGTACGGAACAGTATGGTTCTGTGCGTGTGCTGCAGCATACCGCTCCATGCGCCCATTGCCGGCCTATGGGGGCCATATATATGGCCTGTAAATGTAGCCTTAACGGTCGTGTGAATGTAGCTTTAAAAGGAACTTGTTAGAAAAAATTGACCATATAAACCATTACCTGTATATTGTCAAGCAGCTGAACACCTTCCAGTTATTGTTTGTTTAATAACCCAGTGTGGTAGTATCATCCAGAAAATCTACTTTGATATGAAACATAAATTGGCTAATCAGCAGTAAAATGACTATATACCAGTGGTGGCGAACCTATGGCACGTGTGCCAGAGGCGGCACTCAGAGCCCTTTCTGTGGGCACCCAGGCCATCTCCCCAGCACACCAGACAGGACTCAAAGAATCTTCCTGCAGTTCCAAGCTACTTAAAAGATGCTGCTTTCTGTCATATATTAAGATACTTACTTTGCTACTTGGGAATGTAGGAAGAGGGGGAATCAGTAGACAAGGCCGAATTATCTTTGGAAGAACTTCTGCTGGCCCCACAATTCTCTGAGTACAGAGGGAAACTGGTAAGAAGCTAAAATGATGCAAATTTTCCATCTTGTCCTCAGGAGGCCAATATGATTGAACGTTGTTGAGGAACAGTAAGCAATAAGATACTGCTTTAATTTTTGGTTGGTACCCCGTGATAAATAAGGGGGTTTTGGCTTGAAGTTTGGGCACTCGGCCGCTAAAAGGTTCGCCATCACTGCTATATACTGTAATACATTAGTATGATGAGCAATCAGATCCTACAGGTTTAAATCAAAGGTAAAAATCTAAAACATGTTAGATATCGCCACATCCAAAAATGCCTGTTCTATCAAACTATAAAAAAGATTATTCCCTGACGTGAACACAGTATTCGAAATAGCTCCCAAATGTACGAATCACTACTTTTTCCATCCATGAATATTGGAATAAAAAATTATCAGTCATATATAAATTAAAACATCATTGTGTACCCTGCAAAAAATTACACCTTACAAAGTTTAAAAAAGTAATTGGCCTCAGAATTTCCTCATTTGAGCTAAATTGTTTTCCAGCGAGCCATTTCTTCATGTTAGGGAAAAATAAAAAGTCGCAGGGAGCCAGATCGGGTGAATACGGGGGTAGCGGCAGCAATTCAAAATTTAAATTCCGGATGAATGCGCTGGTGAAACAGCACATTCTTTTACGCCAAATGGGGCCGTGTCTCCTTCAATTCTTTGTCGAAGCGGTCCAATAACTTACTGTAGTATTGTCCAGTGATCGTTCTTCCTTTTTCTAAAAAATCCATGAGGATAACGCTATTCGCATCCCAAAAAATCGGCCGCCATGACCTTTCCGGCTGATGGGACTGTCTTCACCTTCTTTGGAGCAGATTCACCAAGAGAAATCCGTTGTTTTTATTGTTGCTTAGTTTCTGCACCCATCGGGCCAACAACTTTTTCGTCACCAACTTATCATAGAAAATATTTTCTGGTCGAAACACCTACGGCCTCTGCTACTTCGCGCACTTTCGTTAGTCGATCAGCGAGTTTTATGTTGTGGACTTTTGAATGATTTCCTCGGTAACCAAGTTTACAAGGATCGTGGACGCTCCTCATCAAAAACGAATTTCCGCCCACGTTTAAATTCGTTGAACCAATATCTAACTATGGTCATAGATGGCGAAGTGTCTCCATAAACAGCATCCAACTTTGAATTTATCTCCTCGCATTTTTCCCATCCAAAAACAAAAAGCACATTACCTAACAATGCTGCTCTTTTTCCATCTTAGCGAAAATCACGAAACACGTCCAACTCAAATGGCTGCCAAATCCAAACAAACCTATCAATCAGTTGGCAGTTTTGCCGCCATTTGATGATACACGATGATAACACCAATTTCCCTCAGGAATGCCATAAATGTGTGTGGGGGGGGGGGAGTTGTCAATTTCACCACACTCTTTCCAGGACATTGCATGGCATATTAAACATTAAAAACTACAATTTGTCCCACAGATAACAAGCCCATATATATCTCTGTTAACGGAAAAATACAAATGTTATTGCTTAGGCCATTTCAGTGGGTTAAGCACTGAAGTTAAAATCTCACCACCTTAGAGAGTTCCCTATCCTGTGATTAACACCATGCACCAGACTTCAGGAGACTTGGTTACTTCATCTTATGTTATTTCTACTCTCGTAAGGGTGGAGCCAGGCTTCAGGGCAGGCCCACCCAATTGACAATAGCATTATCAATATTGAAACTACTGTGAAACTTTTCTAACTAGTCTCTTTTCTGGTGGGTGGAGCACATGGCATGTCTCCACACATCTGTCAATAGAGATCTAATTGACATTTATTTTTTTTTGTCATGGTGGGAGCTACAGAAATAATTCCAACTGTGGTAGACCAATGTTGAGGAACATGGCAATGTTGACAATAAAGACATATTAAAAATCAGGCTTCAAGAAGATTTTATTCCAAAGCAGTTTTACACATAAAAGGCCCTAATGACAATTTTAGCCATGGACCTTTGACATGAGTCAGATGAGACCATTGTAACTAAGGGTTTACTGTATATACTCGAGGGAAAAATTATTGACTCTAGTATAAGCCTAGGGTGGGAAATGCACTGGTCACAGACTACCCAAGTAATGTAATGCCCAGCAACCTCCCACAGTAATGTAATGTCTAGTAGTCTCACCCATACACTGCAACACATTGATAAATTCCCCCTTCAGTGTCCAGGCTGTTATCTTACTTCAGAGTAAGTGATCAGTTCAGTAGGCAGAGGATATATTGCAGAATGTCTTACTTTTACTTATACTATTTCTTTACTGGAAGGGTTCTTTTCAAATGTGCATCTGTATAACATTTATTATTTCAATCACATCCCCCATGATGGCAGTTGTGACGGAAGGATAAAGATCTCTACCCCATGCTCTCAAGCCAGTGGCTTCCTGTCCCTACATAGGGTCAGAGGTTGTGCCTCCCTCCTAGAGGGGGGGTAATATTGTTTTTCCCCTATGGGGCCTCGTTGATAGGAGCTTCATCCCTCCTTGGCCTGGTGCTGAATCCAAGGGGAGCATATCCTCTCTCTTTGCTGGTGTTCCACACCAAAAGGCCTAGATGGTCAAGTCAACTTTGGATTATGGACTTCGCTTATGCATTTCCTCCCATTCCACTGATTCCCAAAGTTCTTCATAAGATTCAGTCAAGCAGGACAAATATCATCCTGATCACTCCCTACTGGGAGGCATAGCGGGACCTACTCACCTGCCACAAAAGGAAGACCTACTCAGTGCTCGAGGACTGTTATGATTTCCCACTCACAGAACATAAATCTTACTCTATTTAGCCTCTATTTCACAAATATGCAAAGTGGCTTCCTGGTCCTCCACTATGAGCTAATCTGGAAAGTCATCAGGTGCCGTCATGACGGTCATAATTTTCTCTACCATGTGTTATTAATCTCTCTGATTATTGTTTTTTAGTCCATTTCTTCAGTCCTCCGGTGGTTATTTAGAAGACTCTGGCTTGAGACCTTAGGGTAGGGACCTTTATCATTTCTTCGCAACTTCCTGTCCCTACCAAAGGTCAATGTGCAACCTCCAGGTGTCGTCATGGTGGAGTCATGGAAACAGAATTACTGTTTAGTCCAATACATATTTTTTATTTTTCTCCCAGCATTGTGTTTTCTGTTAGCATGCAAACTTTTTTTTAATATCCAAACACTGAAAAATTATAACAGTGCAGTCATTGTTGTTTTGTTGCTACCTTGCCTCCCAAAAATGGAATAAAGTGTTTGGAAATGTAGAACGGTTCTTAACAAATATAGATATATAAATAGATTGCCACACAAAAAAACAAGTCCTCACCAAACCCCAATGATGGAAAATAAAAGTTATAGACCTGAGAAAACTGAAACCAGAAATTTTTTGTTTTTCATTTTGTAGAAGAATAAAGATGACGATATTATGTAATTCTGGTATTGTTTTCATCACATGGACACAAACAATACAGTAAACTATGATTACAACTAGCAAATAACTTGTTAACATTTTCCTAGTTGAGGCTTCTATGCCTGGTCAGGGGAAGTAATAAATTTAGGCCAAAATTTGCAACTTTTAAAAAAAAAAAAAAGCTAACTTTCATATCTGGATTTAGGTAATAACTCAGGGAACACTGCAGAAAACTAGACAATGGCAAACTTTGAAAGGAGACTGTTTTGGGTGGAAAAAAAAGTTGTTAATGAACACAAGCACCATGAAGTTTAAAAAAGGAAAGCCAAAAGTTTGATACATGTACCCCACTGAAGTGTAAAAATGTTATGCTGGTCAGAATACAGCGATACAAAAAAAAATTTAAGATTTAAATTTTTTTAGTTATCAATACACAACAGAAACTATAAAAATGTGCTATCTTCAAAATCATAAAGACCCAAAGGAGCACTTGTAATTTTAACCACTCAGTGGGGGACATGTATCTTAGTTTTTATTTTTGGTTGGTATAATTGAGACTGTTGGTAGGTCTTATTTGCACCTTATGTATGTTCATGTCTTTTTTCTTGTGGTACATGCTTAGCTTTTCCTGTCCTGGCTTTTTTTGATACTTTTTGTTGCAAATGTCTCAAATGAACCTGGACACAAGCCATGTGAGGGGGTTATGTACAGCAGTGGACAATACTGTAAATTTTGGATTTGAGACCGTGGCCTGCATTTTTAAGCACTGTAGCCACACCCCCAGGGAGATGACGACATATGAGGGTGTGGTCACAGATAGCATGTGGGATGCGCAGAAACACAAGTGGTTTACATGTTACCATCGGTCTAGTTATCTCCTATAATCTGACCATTTATTTTTCAATCAATCTTCTATTTCTTTTCTACTGTATTTATCTCTCATATCCATCCACTGTATATATCATCTACTTTATAGTTCTGCATCTAGAAATCTCTATAATCTTTCATATTTATCTTCTTTCATAATAATTATAATTAATAATTCTTTATTTATATACAGTAGCGCACACAGATTACGCAGCGCTGCAGAGAGCTGCCAGATCAGTCCCTGTCCCCATGGGACTCACAATCTAATCATCCTACCAGTAATTTTTTGGAGTGTGGGAGGAAATCGGAGGACCCGGAGGAAACCCACACAAACACAGAGAGAACATACAAACTCTTTGCAGAAGTTGACCAGTGCTGCAAGGCTGTAGTGCTAACCACTAAGCCGCCTTGCTGCCCATCAAGCTCCCTATCATCTATCTCCTATAAAAATTTTCCCATATTACAGTTTGCTTTACCACACTAAAGAGAGCTTCTTGCTGACTATGACTGGTCATAAAATAGTTTTATTTTGGGGCCCCACCTTTAGTTTTGCCCAGGGCCCCACTTTGTCTAGAACCGGCCCTGGTGGCGAACTTTGGTAAAATATCAAATTATATGTGTTTCCCCTATGTTTTCCTGGACAAGGAAGAAAAGTTGCAATATTTTGTATATCTGCAAAAAACAATATTTTTTTAGTTCAGATTTTCAGAAGAATTGCTACAGATTTAAAGGTTTCAGTATTGCATTGTATTTTTACCCCAATATAATTAGAAAGATGGAAAAGGAAAAATGTTCCCATCTCCCTCCAGTTAGAGTCCTCACCCTAGTTCAGAAGAGGAACCCACAGAAGCAAATTGGGGGCTAATTAAAACTTTTTAAAAAAAGAGTCAGAAAAGTGCTTCTTGCTGGAAAGAAGTTGCAGGATACAATTTACCAAATCGTATGTACAGATTGGACAGTTCATGAGAAGCATTTAGTTTAGGTATCTATTGAATATAGTTGTCACAATTAAACAGATGTGGACCTCCCAGTCAGAAGTTAATAAGATTGAAACACATCTATAATTTGGTAAAGCGTGTTAAATGCAGTTAATTACGTCTGGGGATATATTGCACCTTTGAGAGCATTGCGCTCTTCTCGAGTTAACTGTCCAGTTTATTCATGCTTCACTTGGTGACACATGATTTATCCCAATGAAGAAACACAATTGCTCCAGGAGTGAGAATTATGTGGAATAAAGGAAAGGTCATGAGCACTTCCCATCCTTTTGTTCCCCAAGTGACCCAAGAAACTTAGATAAATATCTTTTTTCTCCAGCAGGAGTTATCCATTGCTGCCCATTGTTTGAAGTAGATATGTCAGATACATGACAGGCTTTCATGATGGTTGCTTTCATTAAACAGTTTAGACAGGAATAAATCTGCCCTTTCATCTGTGTATGTTACTTTACTTGTAAAAGAAAAAAATCTGTTTGACGTTTTGCTCACATCATTTTCATTTCCCAGCGTTTTGGCCACATTGGGGATAAACTAAAACTGTCTAAGGGTACATTCAGACAAAGGTGTGCTATCCCGGACAAGCACACATCAGTGCACTGCAGAGGAGTGCACATATGCCCGATGGCGTAAATAGTTGTTTTGACTACATATAGTTTAGAGTATTTTTTGCCTATGTTTCCGATATAGATGGGTAAGCATATGATTATGCCAATGACTAGTTATTCCTAATTCTGACATGTCCTAGTGGAATGATGCTTGTTTCTTACACTGCATTCCTGTGGTGTAATTGTATAATAACTTTTGTATTAGTTACTGTAGTTGCATCTGTAAAAGCTTTTGTGAAATGATATAAACTGATGTCTTGACTAACAGGCATATGATCAGGATGCAAAGCATGTGGTTATTGTGTAAATACACGCTGATAGCATGAGCAGGATTAAATAAACTGTAAAGATGACTGTAATCAAACATAATAAGTGTTGACAGTGAACATGTCAGAGCTCAGCACAGGCTGCGGTGATTTAGACCTGCACTGGGCTACCAATGCGTTTAACTTAATTACACCATAGATTTCTCCATTGATGAACACAGGTTGAATTAACACACGAGCACTAATGTACCTTCCCACCATTATTGTAGTACAAGGAGCAGTGGCAGATGCCGGCAGTTAGTTACACAAACATTAGTATTAACGATTGGCTATTTGGAATTGGTGACAAACTGCAGCCTGGCGAAATCCTGAGGCTGAAACCAATCAGCAAGTTAATGAGGGGAGAAATTGCCACTGCAGCTTCCCTTAATTACATTCAGGCTTGGCAGGAGCTGGGATGCATAGGGCTGTGGGTTAGATGGGAAACCAGAGGTCGCAGGACCTGCCTTCCTCTCTATTTTCATTATCAATAGTGACATACAAGTCATTTTAGAATAGTCCACTCTTTATTGTTTTCTTTTTCTGGTTAAGTTCATTTGATCAATTATTCAGAGGTTTCCTTTTAGTTTGCCAGAGAACTATATTGCTGCACCTAATCGTGTTATATCACAAATGTCACAAACAATTTGTGACCATTATAAGTGGGAATACCTGCCAGAATATTGCTGATTGCCCACAGTGGTCATTTTGCAGCTATATTATAGCGCTTATCTACCACCAGGAGGAAGGATTGTAAACCAGGCACACTTACATACTCGTGTGCACCCCCTCTGGAAGGATGCGCTCTTCTTTTATCTTCTTATGCCCTCGTTTAAAAAAAAAAAAAAGGCTGAGGCAACCGAGAGGTTCCAGGAGCCCCTTCTACTCATTTTCATCATCTTTAAATAATATTGCATCATTTTCCATAAAAGCAATGGCATAAGAAGCTATGAGAAATTCGGATCTTGTCAGAGGGGGCACTCACCAGTGCTTGGTTTACAATCCTTCTTCCGGCTGGTAAATTTCCTTTAATCGCAATTTACATGCTGTGGGGTAAAGGTTGCAAAGGCTTAGTTCCGCAAAGGTAACAGTGTACCCTCCAGCCTCTGCTGGGATGTAATTTACATATGGCCCGACCCTGCATTAGCCCTCTACACAGCTTGAAGAGAGCCAATTACGTCACCGACTGCAAATGCAAGTTGATTGCCTTACTTGCGCAGCCACACTACTACCCCTATGAGGTTATATACTTCTTAGCTTCTAACTTAGCTTCTTTTATGTTGAAGTTATCATCCCCAGAATGAGTATTTGTTGGAAGATACAGACCAAATATCAGAAGACTGTTCCAAGAAATGCTAGTGTCTGATAATTGCAGCTTATAAAAATTATCTTTAACCCCTTAAAGAGAACCTACCGTCAGCAATAAACCACTACCAGTATATTGTCAGGCGTCTTAACACCTTCTAGTTTGTTTCTTTCATGGACCAGTGTGGTGGCATCATCCAGAAAATCAACTTTAAAGTGAGATGTAAATTGGTTGTATAAAGTCAAGGAGGTAGAGAGTCAAGGTGGGGAGCTCTGAAAGCCAACTCCTCTGTGATTGACATTGTGCATCAGACTTGGGAGATCTGGTTACTGATGTCTCTGGATGTAGAACCATCAATTACAGTGAAGGGGACTTTCTGAGGAATAGAGAGCGTGATTTCAGTGTTAAAATCTCTGCCTCCTTGACAATTTAAATCTCACTTTAAAGTTGATTTTCTCAATGATGCCACCACACCAGGTCATGAAATAAACATGATCGGGAATGTGTTTAGCTGCTTGGCAACATACTGGTAGTGGTTTATTAGGTCAATTTCTGATGACAGGTTCCCTTTAATGCCAAGGTAAAACCCCCATAGCACTTGATTTTGGTGGTAGATTTTCTTTAACCCCTTTAAGGACCTGGCCCTTTTTTCTTTTTTCATTTCTATTTTTACACATAAAGAGCTGTGTGGCAGCTTGTTTTCTTCGTAACAAACTGCACTTCATAGTGATGGGATTTATTCTTCCATGTCGTGTACTGGGAAGTGGGGAAAAAATTCCAAATTCAGTGAAATTGGTGAAAAAACGCATTTGCACCGTTTTCTTGTGGGCTTGGATTTTACCGCTTTTCCTGTGACATGTCTACTTTATTCTTTGGGTCGTTGCGATTACGGGGAGTATGGCAGTATATGGGGATTTTCATCCTCATTCATTACAATGTGCAATTAGCTCATAGTAATGAATGGGTTAAATCCAGACAGCGTGGGGTCTTCAGAAGACCCAAAGCCGTCATGGCAACCAATCACCGCTCCCCGTTGACGTCACGGGGAGCGATGTTCTCCAACAAGATGCGCCGGCATCTTTTTGAAGCCGCCGGCAGCGATGTGTGGGTGTTACCGGTAAGTCTCTGCTGTGATATGGATCAAAGACTTACTCTCCATGCACCCGCAGCCGACCCGTGACGTGCTATTACGTCACGGGTCGTGAAAGGGTTAAAGATGAGAGAACAATGACATTGGGGAAAACATATTTAGTTACATGATAACTCTGCAAATATATACTGTAGTTGCTCAATAATTTTGCAGGCATAGAAAGCCAATACTCACCTTTACTCTCTGGTTTCATTACTCTTTACTTATATAGCACCTTCACATTCTGCAGCAGTTTACCAACTGTGAGTTTTATTTAAAGACAAGCCTAAAAATCACAGAGTTTAATTCAAACAATAGAAATGAGGGCTATTAACAATTTGGATTGACCAACAGATCTGTAGTTCAAATTTAAAATGAATCCTCAAAAATACAACTTTCCTAACAATTGTGTAATTCTTGTTCCTGTCCATTGCTAGGCAATTGTGCCCAAATTCAAATCTCAATTTTATTTTACACTATGAAGCCAATTATAATTTTTTCCCCCCAAATGAGCTGAAATAATACCAAGTTATGTTAGGGCCATGTGATGGGTAGTGTGGGGCTGAATTTGGGACAGGTAAGGGGTAGGAGAAGGACAGGTGAGAGGTCTTTGGGGTAGATATCAGGAAAAGGCTATCCCAAGAATCTCTCTCAGTTATGTTCTCTTTGCACTTTATACAGTAGCCTACTGTCAGTTCTGTAGGAGTAAATGAAATGATGGTCTTGATTGCACCTTACCCTTCCTAATTTTTTGACACCTATGTAGCTGTAATAGTCGGTATGTGTTGCTGCAGCAACATCTGTTCATTTTCCATTTGAGTTTAGATGCACATCTTCTTGAGGAACTCCGCTGTTTACCAAGCCAAACATGGTAAAATATTACTGATTCACCAAGTAAAGATTATATATTCTTCATATAACATAATAGAGTTTTCCAGTATGTTTTTTGTAGAAAAAAATCCTTTACTCAAGTTACCTGCTTGCAGGCATTCCTTAGAAACATCCATAGAATTCTAAGATTCTTGGTCTTACCAATGTTAGCATACTGTACAATCACAGGACCGTGTGCTTTCTTGGGCTGCAAAAAAACTGACAATGCAGGGAGCCTTACAGAGATTCTGAAAGCTAATTTTTTTCCCATTTTTGTGACATTGTTTTTTATTGCAGGAACTGTTCAAGGGTCGCGGAACCAAGTTATGCAAGAAGCGGGTAAGCAATTTGCGGTTTTATACAAGTAACTAAGACCTTGCATACCAGAAGACTTGGATGGTTAGGGCTTAAAATGTTAGACAATCCTTTTTTCGGTAGAATAGGCCGTCGATACCATGTCTGACGATAAACAACCCTGGTGAAAAGCAGTTTGAATAAAGTAGCTGTAATACTATGCACAGCCTCAACATTTAACCCTTAAAGGACTAGGCCATTATTCACTTCCCATCTTTAAAAATCCATAACTTTTACAAATTGTTCTTACTAGAGATGGTATTCCATATTCTTTAATCTTTGGTACGATCACGGAAATACCACATTTATATAGGCTTTAATATTATGATTAATAGATTTAAAAAAATCTTTTGTACAAAAACTTTTTACTTCATTTTGCCCTATTCTGGCACTAATAACTTTTTCATACTTCAGTGTATTTAGCCGTATAAGGTGTAATTTTTGTCAGGATGTGATGACGTTTTCATTGCTATCATTTTTGTTCTATTTTTTATGAAGCTGCAAAATGGGAAAAAGCAGTGTTTTGGACATTTGAGTGCTATTTTCTGTTACAGATATGTTGATAGATCAGGACTTTTGGGAAACGGCGGTACCCAATATGTCTGTGATTTTACTTGTTTATTTTTATATCAGTTCTAGGGAAAGGCGGGTGATTTGACTTTTTAGGTGTTTTTTTTTTTTTACATTTTTTAAAATACTTTTTAGACCCTCAAGGGTACTTAGACCCTAGTTCTGATTGTTCCTACTATATACTTGCTATGGTTTTATCCTGCCGCATGACAGGTCCTGGAGTCTCATGCAGACTCCAGGCTACCATCGGAACGGGTTGTTGCTCCCCTATGACTTCACAGGGAGCGGCAGACCCATGCAAGATGGAAGGTAAATGCTTAACACCGGCGATCGGTGTCGGCACCAATCATGGATGTTAGCGGTGGGTGTTTGCTGTCTCACCGCTGCCGAACACCCACCATGTACAAAGAGGGTTTAGCCCGTAAACCTTTTTCATACATCCATATATGTACGTCATAATGCATTTAGGGGTTAAGAGCATTGAGTTTACAGAACCAGAAAACTTCTTTAACTGAGAACAACTTAAGAGGTAAAGATGCTTAATGCCCAATGTTAGCCATTTTACCAACTTTATTTTTAATTGTTTTGCTTTGACTATCATGTGCTTTGTCTGTTTGTGTGCAGTGTTTTCTCCACCGAGCAGCCAGGACTCTGGACTGGTTTCCTTGTCCAGCAACTCTTCTGTCAGCAGCGAGGGCACTAAACCAGTAGCTGAGTGTGAAGCACCCACTGAAGCCGCTCCATACAAAGCTCCTACTGTCAATGACGATGGGGAGTGAGATCATCAGGGACTGCAAATCGTCTCAACAAAGAATGCAGTTAAATTAAGTTAAAATTGCCCATATTTGAAGGCAAAACATGTTCAGGATTTAATATCCTGCAGTAAACATGAATTGTTTTTATATACCTAATGCATTGCTTTGCCTTTAAAGAAATCTACCATGAACATCCATCATGATAAACCAGGGGCATTATTCATAGATGCAGACACTGTGACTGTGGTAATCTTCTTATATTTGTTATCCAAGGCCTCCTTTCTTCTAAAATCAACTTTTATAATTATGGTAATGAGCCTGAGGGGCTCTGGTGGGTCTTACCAGGGCCTTTAGATGCTGAAGTTTCACAGACTATTGAACCTGTGTGACACTGAGCAGAGCTTGTCTCATCCTCCCCCTGCTTTATTTTTCATTAGCATAATTTTAAAAGGTGATTTTAGAAGGAAGGAGGTCATGGATAACAAATATAAGAAGATTACCACAATCACAGTGTCTGCATCTATGAGTAATGTCCCTGATCATGATATATTTTGACGGTAGATTTTCTTTAAATAAAGATCAAATTGTTTTCATATTTTATCATTTAATAAAATGTTCTGTTGTACAATGTTATGGTTACCTAACTTGTGACAAATTTTTTACTTTTTTTTAGATTAGTGATCTAAGATTTTTGAGATAATGGATTGTGGTTGAAAATATGATGGTTTTAGCAAAATTGTGCATGTCCACCACTGCTACATCACTGCTCACCATAATGAGTGAATGTATAAGTGCTAGCTCATGCAGTCAAGTTCACTTCAAGTTACTAGAACCCCACTACGCTGAATGTAAGGGTTTAGACACTAATAAGAAACTTATACTGTATGATAACTCCTCCCATGCCAGTGAATGGAGGGGCATGTGGATTTCACAGGCACATCCCTCCAACCACTTAAAAGGGAGTGGATACGACAGAGGGGGGTGTCTACAATAATGACTGCCCGGCCCCTCCATCCACCAGCAAGAAACAGGATTCACAGGAAGTCCGGAGTCCTGCTGCTGGGTGGTCATGTAAGCTGCCACTCTTGCGGCCTAGAGAGAGGCTTTACTAAGGTGATTTCAACATGGGTGACCCTGTTAGAGTCTTGTACTTACCTGTGTAAAGTTTCTTTTTACAGGCCAACCTGTTTAACTTACATGCTGAGTTCAGCTTATTGAGATTTGGACTAGTGAACACACACACACCAAATTTCACTATAGAATATAAGCCTTATTCAGTCTTAACAGAATTTAAGGTGTTATAGGTCATTCAAGACAACAAACAGTGTTGTCTCCTTGGAAGTTGACTCTTTAGCTGACTTCTTAAATATTTTATGTACCCTAGCTTAATCATTAATGCATGGAAAACTTTAATAAATTTGGCTTTACACTGTGCTGGTATGGTCTTGTTGTGGTACCTCCTATTTAAGTATGCATAGGGGCAGAGTTACACAGGTTTGGTTCTGTAGTAGCACAGTCAATTCTACTGCCAGTAGGATCCAGTCCAACTCAATAAACCATGTATATATGTTGTATTTTGATACTATATTAAAATGTTCTAAGGTTTGAAGGTGATTTATGCAAGAGGAATACACAAAAAAATGCAAATTTGTCAGTGTCTTACCTTCAGAAATGTATTGTTACAGCATTGTTAGTGTAATTCAACCTTGCAAATTCACCTGTACTGTGAATATTAAAGGGGTTGTCCAACTTTTTAAAGAATTCTTCAGGGGGTAGGGAGGGATTTAAAAAAAACAAAGCTGTACTCGCCTCCTCTGCCACTACTGGTGTCCAATGCCGCAGTTTTGCCTGGTCGTGACAAAGACAGTGGCCCGGGAGTCATGGAGGAGGTGAGTACAGCTTTGTTTTTTAAAAAGTTCATCCCCCAACCCGCCGTCAGACAACCCCTTTAAATTAGCTTCATGTCAAATCAGGTGGTTTTGGCCACAGCGATCCCACTGTGGAAAGTACTGCAGAATGTCACAGCAGATATTCCACATTGTCCAGCCTTGGACACATTGCTGTGGGAAGCAAGCTACATACTCTATAAGTATGTTGATAACTTTAATATGCAGTCAGGGTTGAATTAGATTTCCAGTTTTCCCGTTTAGGCAAGTTTTATATTTTGTTAGCATTTTAACGGTTAAGTGTAATGCACACAGTGTTAACGATCAGCTTAGAGTGGAAATGTTGCAATGTGCTGTGTTCTGTCTACACAGTCCAGGCTCAGATGCATTGTTCTCTGTTGTTGCGGCTGCACAGAAAATAAAAAATGTTATTGATGACTAAATCTACCTGTGTGTATACTTGGTAAGCTGTATTAAAATAGAAAAAAAAAAGAAATTACTTGTATTTTTTTCGCTTTGTGCTTTTGAAAACATCTATTTGATTTCGCCCCCATCTGTTGTAATCAATAACCTGACCATCTTGTTTTTTTATTAAATGTACTTACTCTTAATTTCATCCACCAGTGGTTTTAGAGAGAATAATGTGGAGTTACCTATATGGCTTTGACATTATAAATCACTTCTTGAGGCTGAATCGTATAGCGGTATCGATTGATCCTGATATATCACAGAAATTTACTGTCACTTCTGTTTTCAATTAAAGATACAATCAGTCAGATAATGACTTAATTGGATTTTACAGAAGATTGAGTTTTATTGCCTACTGCTTTACGAGTTTAGTTAAGGGAGATCATTTTATCACGCTTGTCAGCCAGTTACTGCAGTCCCTGTGCCCTTCTACTGCTGCTATTGTGACAAAGCCACACTGAATGGGGCAGGGAGGGCTTATATACTGATGACTATTAGGATATATACCTGTATTAAAGAATGAAAGCACAACAGAGATATGGCACATTGAGCCAAGCTCATTTTTTCTGATCCTTCTGCTGATGGCAGCCTGGAAATAGTGTCTGAAATTTTAACAATTTGGACATAGAGCCCCACCTCCTTAGTTGGCAACATGGGGGCTGCAAATCAGCACCTTGTCCCACAGTGTGGAGGTTAAGCTGATATCAGTTCTACCCAAGGCAAAACTGATTTAGTCCATGTGTATCTATTTTATGAACTTTACTCTTTTAATACTAAGGGTGCGGTCACACGTTCAGTTTTTCAGATGCAGTTTTTGAAGCCAAAAGCAGGTTGAGACAAATAATAAAAAGGTGCTGCTCCTCCTACTTTTACTCCACTCCAGGTTTGGGCATCGAAAACTGCATCTGAAAAACTAAACGTGTGACCGCACCCTTAGGGCGCGTTCACACGTTGCGTTTTGACCTGCGTTTTCATTGCGTTTGAAACGCATATACAACAGCTGAGGAGAGGTGATTTGCCTAATTACATCACTGTTAACATTTCCGTTTACAAAACGCATCATAAACGCGATGATAACGCATGCGTTAACGACGCGTTAACGCATGCGTTTTGTTAACGCATGCGTTAACATTGCATTTACAAGCGTAAACGGTAATGTAATTAGGCAAATCACCTCTCATCAGCTGTTGTATATGCGTTTCAAACGCAATGAAAACGCGACCAAAACGCAACGTGTGAACGCGCCTTTAGGGTTGTGACCGTGAGAGCCGCACTATAGGTGATACATTTTAACGGATATTTTATGCAAGTGCATCTAACCTTAAAGCAAAGCTATCAGTATGGACTGGTGGTTTTATGTCCCAAATCTTCTCTGCAATGTGGAGCTTCAGACCCATCGACGGCTTCATTGCGCATCTTCCAGGATAAACTACATGACTAACTAAATGAATGCGTGGGTGTTGTGAAAAGTGTTTTTTTTTTTTGTTTGTTTGTTTTTTACTTACAGGCACAAATAATATATACTGATTTTGGACACCCAAATTACCCTGATAGGTTCCCTTTCAGCGTGAGGGTGAAGACACACATGGCGTTTTTGGGCCGTTTTTGGGCCGTTTTTACTTAGTGCGTTTTCAGATCGTTAAAAACGCATGCGTTAAAAAACGCATCCGGTTTTTAAAAACGCATGCGTTTTTTGAAACCGCATGCGTTTTTGTCCGTTTTTCATTGCGCAATTTCAAAAAACCGGACAAAAACGCATGCATTTTCAAAAAACGCATGCGTTTTTAAAAAACGGATGCGTTTTTTAACGCATGCGTTTTTAACGATCTGAAAACGCACTTAGTAAAAACGGCCCAAAAACGCCATGTGTGTCTTCACCCTAAGGCCCCTTTCACATGCATGTTCTGCACTTGCTTTTGATATTCAGATTGGTTTTTTTCAGACTTCCATTTTTTTTTTTCACGCACACAAGCACGTTTTTTAACACTTGTTTTAATCTCAGCATGCTCTACTTTTGCAAGTCACGCACATGAAAAACACACCATACCAGTCTACGGAGATGCAATGCGTTTTTCACTTATCATTTGCCATAGAAAACATAGACCACAGTTCTGCACATGATCTGCATGTGAAAAAAAGATTGAAAATTAATTGAAAACACCAAAATAAGTGCATGAAAAACTGAGACACTGAACAAACATTGCCAGTTTTTCAAAATGCCAGTTTTCACTGATCAGTCTCTGGCGTGATCTGCAGCACAAGTGTGAAAGGGGCCTAAGGCCGGTGGCGTTTTGGGGCCGTTTTTAAACAGCCCGTTAAAAAACGCGCGCATTTATTGAATACGCATCCTGTTTTGACTTAATTTTTACGTTTTATCTTAATTAAAACTGGTCAAAAACGGATGCGTTTTCAAAAAACGCATGCATTTTTTAACGGAGTGTTTTAAAAAGGCCCAAAACCAGGTTCAAAAAGCCACGTGTGCTGCCAGCCTTGGATTCTATGAATGTCTATGAATACAAAATCCTGGCTACTTATTTGCAGAAACTGCCCCACCTGTTGACAGGTTGTGTGTGGTATTGCAGCTTACTCTATTCACTCAAGTAAATCCAAACTAATTAAAGTAACTGCCATGTTTTTCTAAGCCTAGACAACCCTTTTAAACTTATCTGGTATGATTTCATTGGGACAAGCCACCCACATCATGTTTTCCTGGTGTCTACCCTGGCAGATGCGAAGGTAATGAACAATCAGTATTGTTCATGCAACATGCACAATTGGACAACCAAAACGTGCATGTGTACAAGGGGGTAAAGGGTCGGGCACACATAGCTGGCCATTGACATAAAATAATTGTCAGGGTGAAGGTCTTTCAACTCTTTCAATAAAATGACTGATGTCCCTGTTAACATGTTCAGTCATAAATGTGTGTTAATTCTTTGGGGGTTGAGCCCTCTGTGGGGACATTCTGTGAGCCCTCAAAAATGGAAGGATCCACTTACAAACATCTTATTCTCTGAATAGATCATGTCTATAAAAAGAAAAGTTGAATGATTAAAGGCTTCTTTCTGAAAAACTTCATGGTCTGTGGACAAAATGAAACAAACAGTAAACCCTTTTGAACGTGTATTCCACAGAGATGGGGGGAAAAGGAGCTTTTTTTCCCTGCATTTTTGGCTTGTTAGAACTGAATGCAGAAAACACTGCATTTTATAAACAGTGTAAAGTGAATTTTTACTAAATATCCGCACATTGCTGGAAACAAAACGCAGTGGAAATTGTATGTTGGATACAATTGCTTTTCTACAATTCTACATCCCTGTGTGTCCTTACTCTTTAGGTAGGTTCTCAGAAAAAGAGAGAATGGATGTGCTTTTAAAACGATAAACAAAGGCTTGAGAATGACCATGAACGGGTTATGTAAAAAAAAGTAAATAAAACAGCGTTTATTCAGGGTTTATATAGATGTATAAATATTGTTTCATTTACTTCTGTTTATCCACATCTTACACTTTCAGCCCATTTCCAGGTTAATATCATGATTTCGGATAAATGGCAAATCCTTTAATTTGTATAATTTCATCTATGGTCAGTTTGTTTAGTATTTTGCTTTGTGTTTGAATTTTTTTTATAGGCACCAAATATGTTTGCTATACCTCACACATAAACATAAAAAAAATGCATCGTGTAAAAATGAATTAATCTTTTCCTGCTCCCTATAATAAAAGAAAAAATTATACAACTATGAATATGCCCAAAACTGATGGGGAAAAAATAATTTCTGGATCATTTCTCCTATCAGTTTAAGTTTTTTTGAAAGGACCATTCCTTGCCTGTGAACTGAGGTTAATGTATGGTTAAAGCTAATCATTGTCAATATCTACTAATATTGTGAATACATTTCTCCCATCGCACAAATCCAGTGTTATTCCATGAGCCATTATTAATAGTCGATGTAAAAATACATGTTCACGCCTGCAGCGCAGAAGACACAGAAGTCTTTGGTGTCATTCTCTATATTACATATAATCGCCATCTGCCAGTAAGTGAAGCACATCACTACACTACACGATGTTCTGGAGGAATCTAGTATGAGCAATTCACCACTGCAGGACTACATGCACTGGCACTGACTGCCATCTCTATGGATCCTTGTTTGCCCAGCTCACAGTATATCAACATTCATTGAATTAATTTCTTTTTCACCATCTGCAGTGAGAATGAATAAGACAAACGTTTTAAACTGTTGGTGCTGGAAGTTATAGGCGAGCTTTATTATTAAAGAATGATACTGAAATAGAAATAGAATTAAGGGAAATATATAGATAATTACAACAACGGTGTCCAACCATTGTACTCGTCCACTTCGTGCTCACATCTGGGTTTCATGTTATATTCTATTATATTTCTCATATAATTTACTACAATTAAAAAGATGGATACAATTGAAAATCGATATATAATATACTGATAATAAATCTTCATCTGTATAGGAAAATTATAGATAAACTCTACATGCATATATATATATATATATATATATATATATATATATGTATATATATATATATATATGTGCAGAATTGCCCACGTTACCTAGAGTACCAGACTCACATCATTAAGTATGGGGGTCACTCACTTGGTGCCCTCCACCTGAAGCCGAAGCTGTAAGGAATCTGTCTTTACCAAGGGAACTAAAGGTACACGAAAAACCCAGTAGTGATAGATCCCAAAATACAGGGGAGATATATAGACAGATATCAAGTTGTGAGCAATGTGTGAGCCAGCAGCATCTCTATAACTGTATAGTTAGTGCACAGTGAGCAGCCTAGCAGGGGACAGACTATCAGTCACCAGGCCATTACCCTGTCCACAAGTCTGCTATACGATGACTTGTACAGCCCCGGGCTGGATCCGATTCCCCAGCATGGGACCTGCTGTGACCACATCCAGACACACTGTATACATCCAAATACCTGGCACCCGCACAGAGTAAACGAGAACCAATTAAGACTGTAAGCAGCACTAATGCAGTGAAAAGTAAACCGATTACAACATTACATAGAGCTAGATAGTAAGTGGTGCAGATAGAGCCCATATATAGTGGAAACCTCAGGACTGGGGAGTTAGGGGGTGCATTCAATCACTTGTGATACAGTAGTACAGTGTGAGGCACTGGCTGGCATGTGTCTGGGCACCGGGTTCCCAGAGCCTGTGCCCATATGCTGTGGCCACTCATTCTCTTTCAGGCGATAACTACTAACGCCTTATAGTCACCTTGAAATTTCCTCTGCTATTTTCCAATTAACAGCTTAATAGCCCTGGAAACGGAGTTCATGTGGTGAAGTTTACCATGGCCCCTTTCTATGAAAGGCTTTCTGCTGGGATCCCATTATGTGCTTGAATAAACCTTTTCTCAACACGCTAAGAGCACTGGAGGTTGTCAGGTGTTGGATTACAATAGACTTTCAGGCAGGAGACATTGTGCCAACATAAATACAAACTTGGCCCTATAGGGGTATGTTGTCAAATAGTAGGATATGTACAACATTCCCAGCAAATTAAGTATGTGAAAGGGATTACAGCACTCTTATCAATGAAGTGTTTAGATGTGCACTGGGGGGAAACAAGGGGCCTCTACATGAGGGGGGGGGGGGGGTATAAAGGATGCACATAACAATATTCACAGGATCACTGCAAGAATGTTTCATCATGTCACCAATATAATACATACTGCCAGATGCAGATTCCAGGGATAGCACTGTAAAAATATGTGAACCCATTTATTGACGGAGATATGGGTTTTGCTGGACAAATAGGACATAGATAACAAGAAATATATTTCATATGTGTGTATATATATATATATATATATATATATATATATATATATATATATATATATAATATAAAACCTCAAAAAAAATACCAGGTAATAAATAGATACTAAGTAGAAATAGAGTCGATTAGATGTGAGATATTTATAGAATCGGTTGATAAATATGAATGACAGATACGAAATGAGTAGAAAGCAATAAGAAGACAATAAGGTAGGGTATATATTCAAATCTAAACACATGTAGCAAAATATAAAAGCGACATTTATAGAACAGACGCAGAGAAATCGTTATAAGAAGATAGATAGATGCAGTCTTTTCTTTGAGAGCCTGTGTATTTCTAGAGATCAGAGATGTAGGATAATGTATATAAGGTATATATATAGTGTCCTTTGTTTTGAACAACAGGTGAAATCCGATTCTGTACAGAAGCCTGTGAATAGCAGTGTAAATCATATACTGGAGCACTAGAGGGGACAATGAAATACTTGATATTTCTTTTGTGCAGAGGAAAGAAAAGCTTTAGAGCTCGGTATAAAAGTGACAAGAACATTTGTTAGTTCAGTGGAAAAATGTCCTGGTACTACTGCTATAACTAACGTTTATTACTATGTGCTGAGCCAGGCACATGTGTTATTGCTGGCACTGGAAGGGTTACATGCCCAGGAAGGTGCCCAGGATTAATGCTCATTGCACAACAGCCAGTATCCCACACAGAGAACGCACTGGAGACAACTGGGATTTAATGAACTTCCCATCTATTCATACATAAAGTTAATTCAGAACTGGGAAATAGGAGCTGGGAGTGTGTAGCAAAATCTAACTGCATGTGCCGCCGTTCATCTTCATGACAATCTATTACAGCAGCTTCCTATTACACAAGTAACTTCATAAAAAGCAGTATTATTGTGCAATTCTTCAGTTTCATCGTTTCCTCCCCAACTCTTACAATAAATATTTATCAGATCTATTCCTGTAGAACACAACAGGCAGTATTTTGTTGTGACTTAGGACATAGCTAGGAGCACTCATTACAGCCTCCTCTTTTCATTTATCTGCTCAGTAATCCTCCTGACATTTATTCTGTGTAATGGATGAGAGGGAAGGCACATATAGACTGCTAGCCATATCTGCAAAGTATCTAGCTCACTATTTGTACTCTGGCTTTGTTTGGTTTATATTACTCCCTACATTAAATGAATGGCGCTGTCTTCTAACATCCCAAGGCCAACCAACATTCTTCAAACAGTAGTATGATAGAATACAATGGGGGGCATTTATTATTGCCTTTCAAACAAAAAACTGTCGGACTTTTTTTTCACCACTTGCTGCGCCTCTTGCGCCTTATTTATAATGAGGCAGTGCCACAATTTTGATGGTTTTCCGACACTCACAACTTGTTCTGTTTTTGAGCACAAAATTGTGGTGCAGCTTGTGAATCTATCACTTTTTAGGCGCTAATATTTTTCCATTGAAAAACAGTCAGTCCACGATACAGCTTGTAAAAGGCAAAGGTTCTTTTATTTATTCCATAATAATATACATAAATAATAAATACATACAGGACATCACAGGCGTCTAGCAAATGCATTTCTGGTGTATTATGCACCCTTACTCATGGCAGTCAGGCTAGACACTTGTGATGTGCTGTATGTATTTATTACTGAAGAAATAAAGGAAAATGTTGCTTTTATCATTGGAGTTCTACTGGGGAACTGGATACACGCTTAGGAAAAAAGGGGGCTAATTGGGTAAGCTGGCTAAAAGATTTTTGTTTTCTTCTATTTTTCCAATCCGTTTTGTGGCACATTTTTTTTATTAGATCAGCTAAAAGCTGGTCAAGGGAGTTCTATTGCACCTTCATGAATGTGGAGAGAGTTATTATCATTTTGGTTTGTGCCCCAAATAATTAATCCCTTGCACCACAAACTTATATCACACTGAAAAATACAGCATACTAACTGCACCACCCTGCGCCTGAATTAATAAATGCCCCCCAATATGTCTACATTTATATATGCTATACAAATTCATAGTTGTAATTGTGCCATAACCATTGGGATTGGTAGCTCTGATACCTTTTGGTCCAATTCAGACAGCAAGCAACAATAATGAATCCTTAACTACTCACAACCTCATGATATGGTTTCAGGTAAACATTTTTCCATACACTGTAACCACAATGGTTACATGGTTTTCTATGATACTTATAATTGATATGTGTGTTTAAGATATGGAAGTTAGTGTCAGAAATGGACAAATCTGTTTACAGCTGGGTTCTGCAGATCATGCCCATTGTAGCAACTGTATAACATTATACTTATCTTACATTTCAAATTGAATGGTTTATTTAAAAAAATGCACTCATATCTGCAGAAAGCATGTTAATAAACTGGAGGATCTGAGCAAATTGTACATGGTGAACTGTCTTCAGGCAGTATGTTATAGAGCATGGGCAAGTGAGCAGCACCAGCATATGATAAAATCCCAACCCCTGGCTCCGGTCTCCTCATAAATTCCAAGATATAACGAGGCACAGGGCAGGAACACTGGTGCTGACCTACTCTGCTGCCCTCTATTCCCCTTCACACCATTCCATGACCATATGGCAGGGAGGTGGCGTAAAAGGGGTTATAGGCCTTGCTCCAGTACAAGCCCTGATAAACGTTCCCCATAGTATGCTATATGTAGCCAACATATTGTAAAGCATGAGGAGCTGAGCAGACTGTACATAGCGACCTAGCAGTGGACAGCATGTTATAGAGAAGGAGCAGCTGTGCGGATTGTACATAGTGTCCTATCTGTAGACGCCATAGTTAAAAGCAGGATGAGCTGAGTAGATTGTGCAAGCTTCTTTTTGCAAGTGGCATGTTATAGAATAGGAGGTACTGAATGGACTGATACATAGTGACAACCATGAGGGAAAATATTCAGTATATATATATCTGCTCATGCAAAACAGAGGTTTAATGCTTAGGACTCTTTCACACTGGTGTTGTTTTTTACCTCCATGGTTCAGTGTTTTTCACAGATGCCTCACTGAGCCATTGTTTTTCATGGGCTTTTTCTTTATTGGATCTGCTTTATATGGAAAAAAAAATTTAAACCTGTGTGTGGTTTTTCAGTTATGCTGATCACAGAAGGCAATAGAAGTCTATGCATCCGTAAAAAAAAAACAAAAACTGATGACAGGTCAGTTTTTTTTAACTGATGAGGCTGGGGAACCCGGTGTAATGTTTTCTAATCAAAGTTAAATGTTCAGTTTTTATTTGTGGATGCAGAGACAAAATGGAAGCAAACCATAGACAAAATGGATACAAAACTGAATGTATGCGTATCGGACATGCAATTCACGAGCCAATGTGAATCCACCCTTAATCAAAGGAAACACCCAAAATAGAGACAAAACCACAGTTCCAGTGCCACCCTGCACCGAAAATAATAAATGCCCCTCTTTGACTGAATATTTTTCCAAAAATACAAATTCATCTGTTCATCTGTTGGAGCTGGGTGGCGTTGGAACCGTTCTATATTTTTCAGTGGGATATAAGTTTATGGCACAAGGAATTCATGAATTGGCGCACGGACTGAAAGGTTTGGAACTCCCAACACAAGCTTTTAGCTGGGCTCTTTTTGCACCACAACTTGCGCAAAAAAAAGTGTCAGAAAAATAGAAGGATCAGAAAACTAGAGCAAGTCAAGAGTGTCGGAAAACACCAATATTATGGCACCGACACTTCAGAAATTCAGGTACTAGAGACGCAGAGAGGAAAACATTGCCAGTTTTCAGTTTGAAAGGCCATATTAAATGCTCACTATCTACAGATTTCAAGTCATTTTCATGATGATACTATAGGTTCCCTTATTGATAAATACTGTGTATTTACAGAAATACTGTGCACTCTGGGACCTCTATTACTTCCATAACTTAAATGTACTTCTGTGATGTCTACTTTTCATTCATTCATACTAGTATTGAATACAATTCAGTTACATCTGGAGTGTAACCCAATGAAAGGCATTATGACAGAAGGTGGCAGATGAAATAGTGTCACATGTAGCACTTGTGATGAAGCAATGACCTGTGATAACTCTGGATGGATGATGGACTGACTGTATTGGTCTACTGCTGGGGAACAATTGACAGACTGTGATGAGGTTCTCTATGCTGGACTAGGCTACCGAGAAGGCTAAAAGGCGGAGACATGATGAAAGGAGGGGGGAAGCTGCCATCTAACTCCACTATTTGATGCACATACTCACACAGCATGGAGAGTACAGTGCCAGGCAGCAGCAGCCCAGTACCCTAATCCGTGCTGAGAATTACATGCCACACGTGGAGATACAGAGAGTAAGAGGAGCATAGCCCAGGATGTAAGACTACACAGGGCAGAGGATTGTCTGCAGCATTACCCCAGTCTCCAGACTTCTGCTGGTTCTGTACACACAGAGGACCATGAATGGTTACGGCTCTCCCTACCTGTACATGGGGGGACCAGTGTCACAGCCTCGGGCCCCTCTACAGAGAACCCCAAAGTGTGCCCGCTGCAGAAACCACGGGGTCCTCTCCTGGCTCAAGGGCCACAAGCGGTATTGCCGCTTCAAGGACTGTACCTGTGAGAAATGCATTCTGATCATTGAAAGGCAGCGGGTGATGGCAGCTCAGGTGGCCCTCAGGAGGCAGCAAGCTAACGAGAGCCTGGAGAGCCTCATCCCGGACACTCTCAGACCCATGCCAGGCTTACCAGCTTCCCTGCCGGCAGACACGAGTCAACCAGCACCCAGGACCGGGGAGATGGCCATCAGGTGGGCACAGGAGCCCTCGTCCACCATGCAGCTGCCAGGAAAGACAGGTGGGTACATTCGTCTTCACATACAAGAGACTGACACATATATGTGAATTGTGATAATCATATGATCCTCTTGTTAATTATGATAAATATAATTAATTATTTTGTTATTATTATTTGACGTTCTATATTATTATACGTTGATCGTGATACATAAAATACTAATGATCACAAATAACCAAACCTCTTGTAATCACGAAAATAACATTGGTGGCATTATATGAAGTGACATACAGTATTTACTTTCGGATTTACAATACAGATAAATATATTTGTAAGGAATACAAATAGGTAAAATAAATACTACATGGAGATGACCTTTTTTTTTTATCTCAAATGAGTCCATCTTTCCTAAATATATCCCATGTTTCTATTCAATGTTATACCTGATTTATATTAATGCCATCCATCTAATATCTGTGTACGTATCTAGGAAACCAGTATACTAGTATAATAGCACAGAGCAGCACAGAATAAAGTAATACAAATAATTCCTTCATATCCTACATGTTTTAATGTATTGGTTAAACATTTTATCATGAGAAAAGCCTTCCCCGAAATTAATAACAGTGATTTAATTATTGAAATATTTGGTAAACTTTCTAATTATTAAGGACAATATTTATGGTAATATGTGTTACTACTACTATCATAGTCAGTGAAGAGATTGTGTTGTGAGTTCCCTCTCTAATAAAAGCCACATTGGGCTTGTTGGTGATAACAGCCTGCGCTGCTTGCGCCCCTGGAAGTGCCAGTGTCTAGTTATGCCAAGGATAAGTGGCAGTACCTGACAGCTGGCTGCAGTGTGTAAGGACAATTATATGTACAAATATTGTAATAATAAAGTGGATGTCAGTTACTAGTTATGCGGTTTATCACATTATGATTTATTGAGAGTCCCCAGGCCACTTCTCAGCTTAGACGAAGGAGACAAGTAGTGAAGCGTGTAAAATTGCTCAAGAAGGAAATCAAGTGTAGCCTCAACTTGTGCCAAAACATGTCACCGGGAGTGGGGGGATCAAGTTACTGCACAACTACTCCGAGCATCCTCCCTCATGTAGACTGGATGCCACACTCAAGTTTCATCCTTGTTTTACCGAAGTTGTGCAAATTATCTAAAATATGATTAGACATGGAGAGATAATCAGTAGATGAATGCATCATAGATAATATGTGATAAAGATATGAGACAAACCAGATCTACAGTTAGATTCATGAAGAGTTATGAAAAAGATAATGTGAGTATTTAGAGGGAGATGAGATGCATGCCATATAAAGTAATCATAAAGAAGACAAAGAGAGATGGATATGAGATATAAATAGGTAGGAATAGAATGATATATTTGAGACAGGGATACCCTTATATATAATGGATAGATAATTACATGGGCGGATGCTCAAAACATATAGGGGATTAGAAAAATAATACAATTATACATAAGAAACTTATAACAAATAGGCAATATAATTGCACACCAAACAGCACTAAACAATATTTTGCACAAGAGTATTAAGAAAAAAGTTTTAAAATTGTCATCTATATATCTATTATCTATCTATTTATCTATCTATCTATCATATATCTCTCTGTCTATCTCACAGTATTTATTTATTAATTTATTTATGTATTTACCTATACATCTACCAAAGAATATCTATCTATTTATCTGCCTATCTGTCTATAGTATCTCATATCCACCTTTCTACCTTTCTTTCCGTCCTTCTATTTAAGCAGCAGACTAACCATCTTTTTTACAGTTAAGCTCCTACATGCATAGTATGAACAAGTACTTCTAGATAAAATAAATGAAAAGTGAATACATAATTATTTTTAGTTGTTAAAATTGTTGGGATACGCGGAGTCAAGGTGCGTTATGCGGTGACATAGGGTGTGTAGCTGACATTCTTTGTATCATCAGTGTCTGCTGGGAAGGAAAAAAATTGTCTTGTTATTTAAAAATAACGCTATGAAGTATCTGGATGATGCATCCCAGAAGACACAGGAATAATACAGTGACTGTATCCAGGAGCAAGTATCTGCTTCTACCTTCCTGTTTCTGCTACTCCGTCCAGGTTACTTATTGACCCTCTGCTTTCATTACAATATTCCTCTATTAACGGGTGATCATCTATTTAATGGATAGATATATATGTGTCCACCTATCTGCCTATATTCTTCTAGCATCTTTCTTTAGAGCGATTATCACGCGTTATCTATGCTATTCTGTAATTGCATCTATCTATCTATCTATCTATCTATCTATCTATCTATCTATCTATCTATCTACCCATTCCAATTATTTGTGTATATGCCTCTACCTATATATGTATACAAAAAGAAAGCAGCACACCGATGTAAAAATCAAACGAATAAAGGGGGCACTTCTATTTAGAAGCCTTTCTCATATCAAGTCAAATAAAGTCCCCCCTTATTGCGTTTGATGTTTACATTAGTGTGCTGCTTTATTTTTGCATATTTACATGGGGCCTGCCATAACTTGTGTGTGCACCCATCGCTTTACCGAGCTGTTACCAAACTACCTTTGATATGTCTGTCCATATCTCATCTACCTACCAATTATCTATCCATCTATTATCTATCTATTCATACAAATGTATATGTCTCTATCCATTACCTTTTAGTCTCATACCTTGCTTATCTATCTATCTATCTATCTATCTATCTATCTATCTATCTATCTATCACACCTACCTATCTGCGGACATCTCTATTACCTATCCACCTATCTGCTATCTTTCTATATAATCCTATGTATCCTAAATACATATCTCATATATACTTATCTACCTACCTATCTATCTTATCTTTATCTATCTTCATATGCCACATCTATCTGCTTGTCTATTCATTAATTATTGGGCTCATAATGTAGTGAATTCCTCAGTAGAATTACCACCAGTTGAAAACATTACCGACACCATCTGAGACGATTGTGTCAAATCTTGTACGATCTCTTCCCATAACTGAACTTACACCAGAATGCACTAATACCGGGTCCTTATGTGTCCCCAGGAGTTTACCAATAAAGTTATTTGAAAAGAGCAGCTTTGGGTCTGTAATATACACCTTGCAGGGATCCTGACTAGGAGAGACTCAATTGCGACATGGCGTATATCAGGATCTCATTCAATTAACTTTATTTGAAAAACGTCGGAAAACACCTGTAGTGACTAGAAATCGGTGTATTTAGTTATAAATATTTTATTTATCCTTCGAGTGAGAAGTGTTGTGAAATCCCTTCTATATACTACAAATGTGTGTTTATTTCTTCATTATGTTATTATGTTTCTGGTTACTTTTAATGTATATAACCATGGCATGGATTAAAGAGAGACGAAAACTGAAAAATATATTTTATATAATAAATATATATATATATATTAATATATATATAATAAATATTGTTTATACACACATACACACATTTATTTATAGAATCACAACCACATATATGTATATACATAGATAGATACACACATACAGCCATTTAGCACCAAATTCCGCAATGCAGGGTAGAAATGACCAGCATTAACATCAGCTACTATCTATAGGGGGGCTCACATTTTATGTAAACATCCATACACTAGAGCCATACTAGTCAATATATATATATATATATATATATATATATATATATATATATATATATAGAGAGAGAGAGAGAGATATGTGTGTGTGTTAGCTATACAATAATGAGCGTTTTACTTAAATAATAACATAAAATAGAATACATTTCCCATCCACAGTTTACTAGAAGTAATAGAAATGTGAATAAACAGCAAGAAGTAGCTATTGTGCAGACTCTTCTTATTTCTCAACTGCTGATCTCATGTTGTTTCAAATATTTTCTCATTCTTATATTGCCTTTATGTTTTTGCATTGTGGACAGTTTTGAAACTTTTTTTTTTTGACAAGGGTCCACTCTGTATGTGCTAGTGTTATGGTGATGGATATCATGGTATAATAAATGTATATTGAAATATTGTGAAAGCTTAAAAAACACAGTTTCAGCTATCGGTAAAGTGCTACCGGACATTGATAGATAAGACGCGTGCTGTGAACACCATATTATTTTCATATTTGTTCCTTTTTATGAAAGAAGTGATTCATGAGCTTCTTTGCATTTATAATTTGTCATCAGAAATTATAACCATTGCCCCTGCGGTTATTTATCACATTGAAAATTGGAGGTCAGCTTTGCTGAATTTTAATAGTGCCATTTTATATCATATATCAACATTTATATGTTTCTGTCCATATGCATGTAATTCTATAATGTTTTCTGTTGTGGTTCTTGATTTTTCAGATTTGTCAGAGGAGAGATTAGGTGACAGCAGTGGAACTGAAAATGGTGAAAGCTACAGTGATAAAGACACAGACCAAAGGTCTCCCCCTGATGTGAAGCCTTGCTGTACACCAGAAAGCCCTGAAGTGGTGTCAGTGGATGAGACAGGGTATCCGGCGCAAAAGAATTGCAGTAGTGCTGAAAGTTCTTCAGATAGCCCCAAGTACCAGGCAGAGCACAGCCATCTAATTATAGAGGGTTCTTCTGGAACAGTGTCTCTGCCATTTAGTTTAAAGTCCAATAGGCCTCCTCTTGAGGTCCTTAAGAAGATATTTCCAAGTCAAAAGCCTACTGTGCTAGAACTTATTTTGAAAGGATGTGGAGGTGACCTTGTTGGGGCTGTAGAAGTCCTTCTATCAAGCAGATCATCAGTTACTGGAGAGAGAACTGCAACTGATCCAGATGGCATTATGTTACCTTCCAATGGTCACCTTTTTGAGCATACTCTTGGCTCATACCCATTGTCCTCCTCTAAATGGTCAGTTGGGTCAGCCTTCAGAGTACCAGATACACTGCGTTTCTCAGCAGATTCAAGCAACGTGGTTCCTAATCCACTGGCTGTGCCCTTGCAACATCCTTTCCCACAACCACCCAGGTACCCACTACTACTGCGGAACACTTTAGCACGGAATCAGTCTAGCCCCTTTTTGCCCAATGATGTAACTCTATGGAACACAATGACACTGCAACAACAATACCAACTCAGATCTCAGTATGTCAGTCCTTTTTCTGGAAATTCCTCCAGTGTGTTCAGGAGCTCACCTGTCCTTCCCCCTAGAGCCCCCGAAGACCCCAGAATCCCAGGCTCTGAGGACAATTGTTCAATTGTAGTTAAACAGCCAATTTACACAGAGGAGGACTATGAGGAAAGATCGGATTCAGCTGACTCTAGAATACTCAACAGTTCCTCCTAACAGACACAAGTTGTACACAGATAGCATATGACAGAGACATATTTTATTTAATAGGCCAAAATGCATTGCACTTATAGAAGCAATAAATATGGTATACTCATTGTTTTATTTTCACTGTGGAACTGTGTAAATTCTATTTGGCTAGGCCTGAAAGCCTAAGACAAAGAAAGTATTGTATTCGGTTACATGGGTCAGTTAAATATAGCTGAAATTATGCTGATGTGTCATGCATTGTCATCTCTAAGTATTGTTAATCCGTGAGATAAAGGATGAATACTGAACTTAATATATGAATTTTACAGAAATCCACAGTCTGTTCTTACAGCAATGAACATATGTGCTGATAATCTTATATTACCAACAATATGTAAACTGCATGAAATGTATTGTTAAATGAGCCCAGGATTAAGTGTTGTCAGGTTAATGTAGCATGCTAAGGACTCTAGATGAAATAAAAATGATGATGAGCATGTCATTTATACTTGTAGTTTGTCAAATGATATTAACGCACATCTCTGAACAAGCCATCTGCATGCTGGGAAACTCAATCACTCAACAAGTATGTTCAGGCAAACAGCTCTCATGTGCTGTAATGTATTCCAGCTGTGTTCTTTCTTTTGTTTAAATAAAGTTAATTTTGAAATGAAATGTCAGTCCCCAAATACACCAAAATATATTTTAGCAACATGTATGGGATTTTTTTTTTGGCAGAGTTGGTTATGAAGACCATTTGTACAATACAAGTGTGAAAGGTGAGTATAAAATGATCCTTACTAGTAAACAAGAAGCATATCACCTTCCTTATTAATACTGTAACTTATATAAAAGTATGTTATATCCACAGATACTTCTAGTATACTTTTCAATGAGGTATTCAAAGTAAGCAATTTTATTCTCAAATATTTATTTGTTTTACCCCTTTTAATTAAGATAATTTGTAAAACCAGTAAAAAAAACAGATGCGTTTTTTAATGGGCTGCTTAAAAACGGCCCAAAAACGGGTTCAAAACGCCACTTGTGCCACCGGCCTAAATCTCAGCATGCTCTACTTTTGCAAGTCACGTGCGTGAAAAACGCACCATACAAGTCTATGGAGATGCATCAAAAATGCATTGCACTCTGAGACACATGAAAGTCTGATGCGCATGAAAAACTGAGACACTGAACAAACTGTGACTGAAAACTGATTGAACTCTGATGCAAAATGTCAGTTTTTCACTGACCAAACCCTGATCAGACTCTGACGTGATCTGCAACGCAAGTGTGAAAGGGGCCTTAATGTTTCTAGCGAGATGGTTCTGTCTCATGTGATTACCTCAATGTTACGCCATTCATTAGGTGCAATTACTACTATACAATTCCTGCTTTTTTATCTTATCATTCTATATAAGCATTACATTTCTGAAATCCTTATTGTAACAATGCAAATAGGTAATTGTTTCATTCCTCAAAGGCACTTCAGTATTGTTTACTATAGGACAGTGGTGGCGAACCTATGGCACGGGTGCCAGAGGTGGCACTCGGAGGCCTCTATATGGGCACTCTTGCCATCACCCCAGGGCAGGGTTCGCCAGACAGGACTCAAGGCCTCTTGCATTCCCAGGCAGCCCAGGACCCTAGAAGGAAGCTACAATGATACTCTACTCTATTGGTGTCCTCAGGTGCCTATACAATTTAATCCTGTGAAAGAGCAGTGAGTAATAAGTTACTGTTTAAATTGTCGCATCGCCACTTTGCAAAAAATACATGGGTTTTGGTTGTAGTTTTGGCACTTGATGTCTAAAAGGTTTGCCATCACTGCTATAGGACATTTTAAAGCAATCATAAAGCCATGATTATTCCCATATGAAAGAAAGGATTACAGGCAGTCCCTGTTACGCACATGATAGGATCTTTAGATTTGTTCTTAAATTGAACTTGTATGTAAGTCAGAACTCGTATATTTTATAAATGTAGCTCAAGGCAATTTTCTTTTCCTCCCAGTGACAACTGGATTTTCAAAATTTTGTGCTGTCACAGGAATAACAATTATCAATAAAACTTCATTACAGACACCTTACAGCTGATCTTTACAAAAGTAAAGCATCCAGAGAGCTTCACCAGAGGTCACAGTCGGCAGAGAAGTCCGTCTGTAACACGGGGTCGAATGTCCTTAAAGGGATATTTTCATCTGGGCATTCACATTTAATTTAATTAACCCCTACGGGACTCAGCCTCTTTTGGCCTTAAGGACGCGGCCCCATTCTTCAAATCTGACCTGTGTCACTATAAGTGGTTATAGTTTTGGAACGCTATGAGATATCCAGGGGATTTTGAGATTGTTTTCTCGTGACACATTGTACTTCAAATTAGTTTAAAAATTTGGATGAAATCTTTTGTGTTTAGTTATGAAAAAAAACTAAATTTGGCAAAAATTTGGAAAAATTCTTTATTTTCAACGTTCTAAATTCTCTACTTTTGATGCAGATAGTCATAGTTCCCAAATAAATTCATAACTTACATTTCCCAAATGTCTGCTTTATGTTGGCATGGTTTTTTAAGATTCCACATATTTTACTAGAATGTTATGAGGCTCAGAATTTAGGTATCATTTTTCACATTTTTTGTAAAATCACCAAAACTTGTATTTAGATGGACCTGCTCAACTTCTAATTGACACTGAGAGGCTTAAATAATAGTGGGACTCGTAAAATACCCCATTGTGGAAACTACACACCTCAACGTATGAAAAACCACTTTTAAGAAGTTTGTTAACGCTTTACGTGTTTTATAGGGGTTAAAACAAAATGGAGGTGCAGTCTGCAAATTGTAATATTTTTTCACAATACACTCATTTTGGGTGGAAAATTAAACATTTACAATGGAGTAAGCGACGGCGAAACGCGCGTCGGGGTGCTGTGGCGGTGGTCAGAGTCACTATCTCATACAATCTGTTGAGGCTATACACTACACCCTGGTGGGTAATGGAACTGATTACAGCCTAATTGTATTTACTGATGTTGGTCGGATACTTAAAGGGTACTTATCATGTATTGTGTTATTTCAGACCACCGCCACACCTTTGTGGTTTTTATGTGTAGTTTTTAATTGTTTTTTTGTGGTGACCGATTTAATAAAGACATATATTATTCATTGTAAATTGAGTATTTAACTTTATTGTAAATGTATGCATTCTTTTGGGTATCCTATTTACTTCCATTGGTATTGTTTAAATGAATAAAGGCTCCACAAAGTTTGTTACCCAATTTCTCCCGAGTACACGGATACTCTATATGTGGTGGTAACCTGCTGTGGTAACGGCGTGTACCGTGCGGGTCCAGTAACGATCCTGTTTTATTATACAGATTGTTACGGACGCGGCAATACCAAATATGCAGGGTTTTTTGTGTTTTTGTGTTTTTTATACTTTATTAAGTGTTTTTATGGGAAAGTGACATTTTAGGGGCTTATATTTTTATGTATTTATTTTTTATTTATTATAATGTGTAGTGTTAAGTGTTTTTGCATATTTTTACTTATACATACTTGAACTTGAACCAGTGATGCTCTGATCACTGGTTTAAGTTCAATACACTGCTCTACAATACTATTTTATTGTAGAGCAGTGTAAACTGTCTGAGCAAGCTTGCGCATGCTCAGACAGTTTACAGTCAGACCCGGAAGGGGTCTGACTGCCATGGAGACCGGGCAGCTCCGGGGCACATGCCAGTCCTCGGAGCTGCCCAGAAGTGGATCGGATCCCCCGGTAAGCGGCACGGGGGATCCGATCCACAGCGCAAACACCCTTACACGCCGCGGTCATGTTTGACCGCGGCGTGTAAGTGGTTAACACCCGTGATCGGAGCCGGCTCCGATCACGGGTGTTAGCACAGGCTGTCAGCTGTACTAGACAGCTGACAGTCGCTGCTTCTGGTACCGGCTCCGTTCGTGAGCCGGTGCCAGAAGCAGGACGTTATAGAACGTCCCCATGCGCTAAGCATCTAGCCCCGGGGACGTACTATAACGTCCTGGTGCGCCTAGGGGTTAAAACCCCACATATATATATTTCTTCAATTGTATGCTATTAAAATAAATCTACCTGTGTGAAGATAATTTACTATAAATGTAGCCATGTTGTCCTTTAGAAACAAGATAGTCATCCTTGGGCAGGACCACCTCTGCACCCTTGCAACAGTGGGCACATATGCTGTATGGAGCCCTGCTGGGGCAGCCGACCACCTGGAATCAGTGATCATTACCACAGGATGGCTGTGAGACATGCAGTAACTTCCGGCCATTTCATATACAGTACAGAGCAAAAGTTTGGCCCTTCTCATTTAAAGACTTTTCTGTATTTTCATGACTATAAAAAACCTATGAATTAACATGTGGAATTATATACTTAGCAAAAAAGTGTGAAACATCTGAAAATATGTCTTATATTAATACTTTTTATATATATATATATAGCACTTACAGATTACTCAGCGCTGCACAAAGCATGCCAAATTGGCCCCTGTCCCCATGGGTCGCACAATCTAAACAACCTACCAGTATGTGTTTTTGGAGTGTGGGAGGAAAACAGAGGACACGGAGAGAATATACAAGATCTTTGCAGCTGGGTGGGACTTGAACCCAGGATCCCAGCTCTGCAAGGCAGAAGTTCTACCCACTCAGCCACCATGCTGCCCATATTCTAGGTTCTACCAAGTAGCCATCTATTGCTTTGATTACTGCTTTGCACACACTTGGCATTCTCTTGATGTGCTTCAAGAGGTAGTCACCTGAAACAGTCTTGAATGCATGAAGGAGTTCCCAGAGATGCTTAGCACTTTTTGGCCCTTTTTCCTTCACTCTGTGGTCCAGCTCACCCCAAACCATCTCCATTGGGTGAAGATCTGGTGACTGTGGAGGCCAGGTCAGCTGACTTAGTACCTCATCACGTTCCTTCTTGGTAAAGTAGCCCTTACACAGCCTGGAGGTGTGTGTGGGGTCATTGTCCTGTTGAAAAATAAATGATGGTCCAACTAAACAAAAACCAGATGAAATAGCATCTTGCTGCAAGATGCTGTGGTAACCATGCTGGTTCAGTATACCTTCAATTTTGACAGTGTCACCAGCAAAGCACCACCAACCCATCACACCTCCTCCACTATGCTTCACAGTGGGAACCAGGCATGTATAGTCCATTTCTTCACCTTTCTGCATTGCACGAAGACACGATGGTTGGAACCAAAGATCTCAAATTGGGTCTCATCAGACCAAAGCACAGATTTCCAGTGGTCTAATGTCCATTTCTTGTGTTCTTTAGCCCTAACAAGTCTCTTCTGCTTGCCGTTTAGTGTGTGCCTGCTGCACACAGTCTCCTCTTAACAGTTGTAGAGATGTGTCTGCTGCTAGAACTCTGGGTGACAGTGACATGGTCTCTAATCTGAGCTGCTGTTAACCTGCGATTTCTGAGGCTGGTGACTTGGGTGAACTCGTCATAGGGATATATGGTGCACGGTGGCGT
This sequence comes from Engystomops pustulosus, assembly GCF_040894005.1. Lineage (NCBI taxonomy): Eukaryota > Metazoa > Chordata > Amphibia > Anura > Leptodactylidae > Engystomops > Engystomops pustulosus. The sequence continues at coordinate 119,388,316 of NC_092411.1, forward strand.
ATGCCGAAAAAAGATAGGACTGCTACTCACGGCTATGGAAGGGTATGGTGCCGCACATGTTAGGTACTGTACTGCTCCCGTACGGCACGGAGTCCATTGCTGGCCTATGGGGGACGTATATGCAGCGTATATACGTTGCCATATATACGTCCCCTGAACGGCCATGTGGATTCAGCCTTATACTGTGAGTAACTGTGGTATTCTTAGTTGCACAGTGTGGGACATGTGCTGCCATGAGCTGAAGGCATCTAGTGGTTATTCTTCAGCCATAAGTTACATCTATTCTGGCCCTGAAGGAGAAGACATGTCACCTGTGAGGTACTAGATGCCACTTCTGTCTGTGTCAGATCAGTATTGTATTAATTGACTAACCTTCTAGCTTACCTCTCAGCTTATGCATTGTTATATTCATAGTGTCCATAGCTAGCCAGCATTGTGGTGTGGAGTTGTTGTTATCAGTTATTGTTATGGTTTTCAGCATTTTCTTATTGATAACGCTGTGTGTGTGTTTGTATTAATTCCCTGTGCTGTGACATCACTATGTTTGTATCAGCTCCCTGTGCTGTGACATCACTGTGTATATTAATTCCCTGTGCTGTAACATCACTGTGTGTGTATTAACTGCCTGTGCTATGACTTCACTGTGTATGTATTAACCCCTGTGACTTATAAATTCCTAAGGGGAAGGCCTACTAAATGGTTTTTAAAAAAAAGCCCTGCCTAATGAAATACTAAGGGGGAGACCTACTTAATGAAGTACTACAGGGGGAACCTGCACAATGGATTATAGAAAAGAAAAAGAGTTTTTTTTGTCAACATCTCACCTGCATCTACCCTCGTGCTCCAGGAGTGCGTCCGGACCTCGACGTAACACGGTATGGAGAAGAAAATAGATTGTGCTCCGGCACCGAGGGATCTTTTAAAATCTTCAAAACTTTATTTTTCTCAAGAAGTCAAAAAATATTGCAAAGTTACAAACGTCCTTTTGGGCATCACCAAGTATGATTTTGTGGAAAAAACGGCCTAAGCGTTTCAGGTGTTAGCGCACACCCTTAATCATGGCATAACGACCAAACATAAGAATGGGTTTAATATGACCGCCACTCGGTGATGTTAATTTCGTATATATCTGGTGCCGGCATGTTAACCCTAAAAACATTTATGTGTTAAAATACATGATCAAAAACAGAAAAAACTCCCTATTATATGCATGTAATATTAAGATAACATTGTGTTGAAAAGCTTTGATCCCTTCATCGTTATTATTCTTACACTAATGCGCAGAAAATACAAAAATCAGCTGATATATCATATTACATGCGTCCTATTTTGACATGATCTCATTTTAATCCATTTCTGTAAATATAAATATGTATATAAATGAATTGATACATGAAATTAGGACTTACTTTTGCATTATCGCTCGAGCATGCGTGATCGGAATATGGATAGGAACTGCAGGTCACAGCAGACCCGTCAGGTCCGCCGGACTAAACGCATGCGCACTATTGGAATACCAGAAAGTCTCAAACTACAAACAACACAACCTATAGTTCTCCTAGAAGTCCATCTATCATCTACCGCAGGTAAGTATACATAACATTAGTACATAGAGAACAAACAAAAAAGGGGGAAACGCAATGCTAAAAGACATCATCATAGTACCTCATTCTAGATGATACTTCCTTCTGGGTCTATCAAATGTATCAATGTGTCAAATATATCAAATGTATCAAATATATCAAAACCAATGGGTTCTCTTGCATAATGACCTCATAAATTGCTCCATCTGAATAACACCCTCAATATTCACTTTGACTCTCATCGGACGTCGACCATTAATACTACTGTGTAAACATTTAGTTGTAAACATTTGGGAAACAATCTCGTTGACAATATGACTTGGTTGGTTCCATGATCATAAAAAATTATAATGGTATATTAGGTCAGCTATTTTACCGCTATCGGAAAAAGGTTTTTCTCTAATAATGAAATAAAAATTCAGGTCTGTAATTTAAACCCTTTGGCATCCTTGTGTTCAGGTGAAAGATCAAAAGCGCTTCTCTATCTTGTAAAGTCCTCCGTCTGTCGCCCCCTCTAATGTTCCTGTGTACCTGTTCGATTGCAAATGTTTCAAAACTGTATACATTGCCTTGGTGCACCTCGATGAAATGTTTTGCTGTTCCCGATATGTGTTTGGTATGGAAGCCTTCCCTATTGTGGCTGGTAATATCCCTAAGATGTTCCGTTAACCTTTCTTTGAATCTCCGTATAGTGCAACCAATGTACATGACTGCACAAATATTACAACGGATAATATATACTACATAATTGCTGTTGCAGTTAAGGTGTTTTTTTAATGTTATATGATGTAGAATTATCCGTGTTTGGAAATGTTTTGGTGGTTTTGGCAAATCTACGTGTGGTACATGGGTGGGTGCCACATTTGAAAAATCCTTTAGTATTAAGCCAGGTTGGATTACTTTTAAATGTCTCAGGGTCACTTGGAGATATGTGATTGCCCAATGTAGGTGATTTTTAGGGGACCAATTTGCACCCTTGTTGTACAAAAGAAAATTTATGAGGTCATTATGAAAGAGAACCCATTGGATTTGATATATTTGATACATTTGATATATTTGACACATTGATACATTTGATAGACCCAGAAGGAAGTATCATCTAGAATGAGGTACTATGATGATGTCTTTTAGCATTGCGTTTCCCCCTTTTTTGTTTGTTCTTTATGTACTAATGTTATGTATACTTACCTGCGGTAGATGATAGATGGACTTCTAGGAGAACTATAGGTTGTGTTGTTTGTAGTTTGAGACTTTCTGGTATTCCAATAGTGCGCATGCGTTTAGTCCGGTGGACCTGACGGGTCTGCTGTGACCTGCAGTTCCTATCGATATTCCAATCACGGTTGTGCGAGCGATAATGCAAAAATAAGTCCTAATTTCATGTATCAATTCATTTATATACATATTTATATTTACAGAAATGGATTAAAATGAGATCATGTCAAAATAGGACGCACGTAATATGATATATCAGCTGATTTTTGTACTTTCTGCGCATTAGTGTAAGAATAATTACGATGAAGGGATCAAAGCTTTTCAACACAATGTTATCTTAATATTACATGCATATAATAGGGAGTTTTTTTCTGTTTTTGATCATGTATTTTAACACATAAATGTTTTTAGGGTGAACATGCCGGCACCGGATATACGAAATTTACGTCACCGAGTAGCGGTCATATTAAACCAAATATTATGTTTGGTCGATATGCCATGATTAAGGGTGTGCGCTAACACCTGAAACGCGTAGGTCGTTTTTTCCACAAAATCATACTTGGTGATGCCCAAAAGGACGTTTGTAACTTTGCAATATTTTTTGACTTGTTGAGAAAAATAAAGTTTTGAAGATTTTAAAAGATCCCTCGGTGCTGGAGTACAATCTATTTTCTTCTACATAATGGATTATGGATGCACAGTGTTGTCAGTTGTGGTTTGAAGGGTACATATGTGAGGGTACCGTGTGGTCAGTTGTGGCGTGAGGAGTATATATGATATATCTGGGGGGTACAGTGTGGTCAGTTGTGGTGTGAGGGGCATATATGATATGTGGGGGGTACAGTGTAGTCAGTTTTAGTATGAGGGGTATATATTATATATGTGGGGGAACAGTGTGGTCGGTTGTGGTGTGTGTGGGTATATATAATATATGTGGGGGCATAGTGTGTCAGTTGAGGTGTGAGGAGTTTATATGATATATATGGGGGCACAGTGTGATCAGTTATGATGTGAGGGGTATATACGAGATATGTGGGTGCAGAGAGTGGTCAGTTGTGGTGAGGGGGGTGTATATGATATATGTGGGGGCACAGTGTGTCAGTTGAGGTGTGAGGAGTTTATATGATATATATGGGGGCACAGTGTGATCAGTTATGATGTGAGGGGTATATACGAGATATGTGGGTGCAGAGAGTGGTCAGTTGTGGTGAGGGGGGTGTATATGATATATGTGGGGGCACAGTGTGTCAGTTGAGGTGTGAGGAGTTTATATGATATATATGGGGGCACAGTGTGATCAGTTGTGAAGTGAGGGGTATATACGAGATATGTGGGTGCACAGAGTGGTCAGTTGTGGTGAGAGGGGTATATATGATATATGAAGGGGGTACAGTGTGGTCAGTTGTGGTGTGAGGGGTATATATGAGATATGTGGGGGCACAGTGTGGTCAGTTGTTGTGTGAGGTATATATATGTGATGGCACAGTGTGGTCAGTTGTGGTGTGAGGGAATATATGATATATATGGGGCCACAGTGCGGTCAGTTGTGGTATGAGGAATATTTATGTGGGGGCACAGTGTGGTCAGTTGTGGTGTAAGGGATATAAATGATATTTGTGGGGGCACAGTGTGGTGAGTTGAGGTGTGAGGGGTATATATGATATATGAGGAGGGACAGTTTGGACAGTTGAGGCGTGAGGGGTATATATGATATTTGTGTGGGGCACAGTGTGGTCAGTTGAGGTGTGAGGGGTATATATGATATATGTGATGGCACAGTGTGGTCAGTTGAGGTGTGAGGGGTATATATGATATATGAGGGGGCACAGTGTGGTCAGTTGAGGTGTGAGGGGTATGTATGATATATGTCGGGGCACAGTGTGGTCAGTTGAGGTGTGAGGGGTATATATGATTTATGTGGGGGCACAGTGTGGTCAGTTGTGTATATGGAGGTCAGGTGTGAGAAGTATATAGGATGATTCCAACCACGTTCGTTTTATATACCCGGAGAGTTTAGTCGTGGCCAAAAGAAGTCACCTGGAAGATTAGACGGAAGGGAAGAGACAGCATGAGGGACGTCATCTGTAAGTCATTTGATTACACTGCAGTCTATGTGCAGGACTGTTATCTACTATATGGTCACTTTACGTTGTAAATACTGGTCTGTGTGTGTAAGTTATCATATATTATTGCAGTATTATTGAGTTACTATGTGGTGGTAATAAACATGATGTAGTGTTATTATTTGTACAGAGGTGTCATTAGTGATATTGTTCTTTGCAGGGTGGTGTTTGTATTATAACAATATGGCGGTAAAGATCATCACTAAGTGGTGTTTATATATATTTTTTAAAGACTTTATTTTCATTTTTTCAACAATACAACAGTGTACAAAGGTAATAATCCACCTCAGGTAAGTACAAGGTACAATCAAGTTGGTCAATCAGCACAAAAATATCAACATATGATAATTTCATCAGCCAGTGATGCAAAAACAGAAAGATGGATGCCCCCGCAAGAGGCACCCCCTCCCTAATGCAGGGAAGACTCAGCAGTTGTAGATCCTGCCTGAACAGGCAATGTCTAACTGGGTGTAAGTTATTGATCAATGATGTTACTGCAATATAAACTGGAGTGTGATCAGAGAGATGCTACCACCTCACCAGGGAGGAGCACGAGGTCTTTAACACCAGCTCTTTTGAAGAGCACATCCTCTTAGACTACAGCCTCTACATGGTCTGTCTACAGAGACAGAGTGAACAGAGAGAGACAGTGTTCAGTACACCTTCAGTGCTGACATTTAATTTAATCCCAGGACCAGAGTCAGCAGACTCCGATTCAGAGCTGAAGCTTCCACAGTTTGGACATAGCTCCATCCCATCCTGCATCTACCACCAGGCTGGTGCACTATTCCTGAGGACCACTCTCCATAACCACTCCAGTAATCCGAAACTGCTGTGAGACCTTTTAGGCCCGTTGCCTAAAATAACAATGAGTTATTTTGCACAATGTTGCCTCTGTCTGATCCCTGGATATGACTGTCACCACAGGCTCCCCATCCATTACCCGGGGACTCATCCTACAGACACTTAAGGGTTGCCCCAGGGAGAACCAGTACATCAGCCTCTCCCTCCATATTTCTTGCACACACCACATGCTGAAGACCCATACCAAGCACCGTGACATCAGCGTGCTAGGTCGCATTCGGCAGGCACTACGGTATTCTGGGCCCCAGCTGCCTCCAGGCCCCAAGAAAAGGCTAGGCCCCGGTGGGAGATGTTGCACATTCACACATCACTCATACGGAGCTATTTCTCCCCCACACCAGAAGCAGTCTGGGCTATCACCCATATATCCCAGATCGAAGTGAAATGATCCAGAGTACCTCTAGCAGTGTAAGTGAGTTTATAAAGCAAAAATTCTGCATTAATCAGCGCAATACTTTTGGCTAATGTAGGGCACATAGGAGGCTTCCAATTCAGCAAAATAAGAGCTCTCTTGAATTTAGCCTGAAGAATGTCCCCTTCCAGGTCCAGAAGACACACCCGAGTAGAGCAGACACCTAGGAGACCTAGACGCGCGTTGATGTAAGAATGAATGTCCAACCAATGATCCTGAATTGGATGGGCATATCCAAACCATGTGAAAGAAGGTAGCCGTACCACCCCGCATCTAGAACACAAATCTGAGGGGAGTCTATGCATCTGGCGCAAACACTCGGTGCAGCAACTTTACCTCTATCAACTTGTCCCAGGCACTGATAACTGTTGAGCGCCAGTTATGTGTGATTTCCTTAAGATGATGGTTCAGGGATATCTCTTTGCTATATATAAAAGCTTCTCGCAGCAGATGAGGGCTGGGGGTGTATCAATTGCTTATAAAAAGGTTTCCCAAGGTCGTTGGTTCTGGCAATGGCTTTAATCTATGCTCTTTAGTTCCTCACTCCCAAACTGAATCCTCAGCAAGTGGCGCAATTGCTGGTACCTATAGAAAGCTGTAGGAGGTAGATTAAACTCTTGACTAAGGGATGCAAATGTCTTAAGAGTCCCATTCTGGTACAACTGAACCAGGTATTTAATCCCCCTGCACGCCCAGAACTCAAAGTATGGCAGGGGTTTCAACTCAGGTAGGAAGGGGTTCCACCACAAGGTAAGAGCCCAGGCCCTAGAGTCAATCCCCCCAGTTGACCACCATTCTGTTCCATGTTACGGTTGCAGCCATGTTAGATGAGTAATAAAGCCCATGAGCCTTCCCTCCCCTGTAAACAAAGTTGGTCAACGCTTCATATGAGCCCATATGTGCTGCCTCTAGGACTACAGCTGGATTGGTGAAGTCTGCCTTTATCCACCACATTGCATATGTCAACTGTACTGCCTGGTAGTAGTTCTGCATATGGGGTAAAGCTAGCCCTCCTCTGTCAGTGGGGGCCTTCAGAGTTTCTCTTGCAATTGTTGGTGAACCATTCCCCCATAAAAATGGGGTCAGGAGTTTATCAATGGAGAGGAAATGGGACTTAGACAACAACGATGGAGTGGCACAGTACAGATAGAGGAGTTTGGGCAAGAGGTCCATCTAAAAAATATTAACCCTACCTACTAGTGGTGTTTATATTTGGTGAATTATTGGTAATACCGTTCTGTATATAAAGTCTTGTGTTCATTTTAAGGATCTTGGTATTTTCTTTATGTTGTGATAATTCTGTGTATTGCAGTTTGTAGGGATCATTTGGAAATTGTAGCGCTATTGTTTGGAATATTGGTCTCATGGTAGTTTAATTGGTAACAGCATTGTGGTATCATTATTCAGTAAAGGTAATGGGGTATCATTATTTGGTAATAGTATGGCAGCAGTATTTTTTGGTTTGTCCTGGACCAATATTGGAATTGGTTTAGTAACCACTAGGTAGGAATTTATAAAAAATCTAAAACTAAGAATACCATTGTTTCTAAAATCTCTAGAATTTTTAGAATCAATCTAAAATCTCTATGGATCTGCACACACACACACACACACATATACAGTATATATATATATATATATATATATATATATATATACACATCTAAACATACATATAAGATGAGGTGCGTTGGAGGCTCAAAGATGAGTTCACAGGCTGGCAGTCCGAACATGATGTGTGTTGGAGAGCGGGCTGGTGGGTGGAAGATGAGGTGCACCGACGGCCAAAGATGAGGTGCTCTTATGGGCTAGCAGCAGCAAAAAGATGACGTGCATCTGCGGAGTTGCCGGGAGAACAGCATAATACATTTTTTACCACTGTCCATCTTGTGTCCCTATTTAGTGCGGGGCCCCCGGCTGTTGTTACGTATATAAAGGTCTATGGGGGAGATTTATCATAATAAGTATGCCTCTGCACCAGAAAACTAGTGTACAAGCCTTGATACATGTCCCCAATTTTTCAAAGCGCTTCAGGTTTTCTACATCATCTATTGGTGTACGCACACACTAGTTTGTTCCATTTCTAAAGCAAAACACTTGCCCCATAAAAGCGAATAATTGTGTTATTAACAAAGACTGCACTTATCACACATGTGTTGCTGGAAGTTTGGGACACATTTACTGAAGGCTTTGCGCCGTACTTTTGTCCAACTGTACGCGTTCTTCTAGGCTAAAAGGTATTTAAAAAGTATTTGCGCTGCCATTGTGTCGCACGCCACCCTTTTGTGGAGCAGCTTCGCTAGCCTCCATGCGACACAAATTAGGGACCGAGCGCCGTATTTAATTTGCAAATTGTGTCGCACGCCCTATGTTAAAGATACACCACAAAAAAGATGGTGAACTCTGTCTGACCATTGCAGGGAAGCACCCGATTAATGATTTCTGGTGCACGTTCTTAGTGAATCGGTCGCATCCAGCGTTATACACAGACAATGCACTTTTAGTGAACTGTCTGACTTTGTAAGTACATGTGCCCTATTATCTCTATATCTACATTTTACATTTTTTTCTACTAGTTGACAATATCATATCAAAATTGGATGATATTCAGTGACCAAAAACTGATTTCGGTCACTGATTTAAACTTGGTTTATTGGCAAATGGCCTTAATATGATTTTAGTTGTATTGCTAAAGAAAGTAAAAATGTCCTATGCTCCTAATATCACCCAGTGCAGCGTTAGAATACATTAGGGATAGTTATGTAAAGAACCTGACATATGGCGCCATCTAGTGTTTTCATTTTGTAGGTTTGCCTACCTACAAGCAAATTTTAGAAGCACTGATAGGCTCACGACTAGAGATGGGCTAATTGAAATTCACTTTGACCCTATTCGCAGAATTTTTCGAAAAAAATTAGATTCGACCCGAATCAAATCATGGCCAATCACTTTAAAAAAACAGGTATTTCCTGGCTGCATGCTTAAATATGCATAGGGAGCTTGGTGTTTAAGTATGACACGCACATGACAGCCGTCGCTCTTAGAATCGCTTCACTCTTCACTTCCATGTGCACTTACAGCGGCCAACTTCCCCAAATAAGTGAAGCGGGAGCGCAGCCTGACAAGGTAACATCTGTGCCAGCTCGAAAGGACCGAGCTGAGGGCCAAGATCCCACTATAACAGTGGTGGCGAACCTATGGCACTGGTGCCAGAGGCGGCACTCGGAACCCTCTCTGTGGGCACCCAGGCCATCACCCCAGAATGAAGTTCACCAGACAGAACTCAAAGAATCTTCCTGCAGAACCTTCCTATAATGATAGATGAATATGCCCTCCTCATTTCAACTGGGTTGGTGTCCTTGGGAGGCTGAAGGATTGAAAGTTGTCAATGAACAAGGAGAAATACATTACTGCTTAAAGTGCTGCGCTGGCACTTTGCAATAAATAAGTGGCTTTTGGTTGAAGTTTGGGCACTCAGGCTCTAAAAGGTTCGCCATCACTGCACTATAACATCAAAGAGTGCAATCTTTTTACACCGACATCAGATGGTTCCATAGATTACGACAGAACCTGTTCTGTTAAACGCGGTTACATGTAGAAACCCCCCAAAAGAGTGGAGAGGGCGTCGGCAGTAATTTTGCACTGACGTCACTGATCATTTTGCCCTTCATTTCATCCGTCAGTGTCCAATTTCAATCGGTCAATAATCCATCAGTATTGCTAAAGCCAAAAAAAAACCAGGAGTGGATCCAAAACAGAGATGACCAGTAAATGGGATATTTGCATGTCCTCTGCATTCTGTATCCACTCCTGCTTTTGGCTATCAATCCTCATGATGATAGAGTGTGGGGGTGGCGTCAGCAGAAGCGGCAGCAGGAGCCCACAGGTAGCAGCAATATGGTGACTGCAACATGGAAAGCCACAGAGTGGCACAATGATAGAGTGTGGAGGTGGTGTCTGCAGCAGCAGCAGGAGCCCACAGGTGGCAGCAACATGGAAAGCCACAGAGTGGCACAATGACAGAGTGTGGAGGTGGTGGCAAGATGGTAGGCTACAGAGTGGCAGAATGACAGAGTGTGGAGGTGGCAGCAGCAGGAGGTCAGAAAGTGGCACAATAACAGTGTGGAGTTGGCAGCAACCTGGTAGGCCACAGAGTGGCACAATGACAGTGTGGAGGTGGCGGCAACATGGTAGGCCACAGAGTGGCAGAATGACAGAGTGTGGAGGTGGCAGCAGCAGCAGGAGGTCAGAAAGTGGCACAATGACAGAATGGAGGTGGCTTCAACATATTAGGCCCTTATGGCCCGTCAATTTTTTCACCCCATCACTTCATGTGATTCACATGTTTGGGTTCTTTGCAGTGACATACATATGTGTGCCTTGTTACATGCATTTATAAGGTCTTTTCCTCAGCTTATGTCATCACGAATATCCTTGCATATTTCAGCATGCATTCAGATTATTTGGCCGTCTCTCACGTATATATATATTTTTTATCCCTATGCTTGTCTATATCTCGTAATTGTATATATATATTTTTCACGTACCTGTGTTTCTCCAGCAAATCAGGGATTTAGTGCTCTGGATGGATCGCCTAATTATGTACATCCTGTTTTCATCCACTCTCACTCCTTGGAGTCCTGTTGTTCGCATCAACCTGAAGCATGAACAAGGTCTGAACCACAACACCTTCAAATGGATAACATACCGTTTACTACAATGCATCACATTCTCAGAAGACTGATGAGAACTATCAAATCTTGACCTCAGGAACCCCCTTTCGTCGGGCTTAAGCTGGATTTCTCGCCTTTTCGTATTTTCTTTTGAACTGTGCTCTACCTACTTACTTACTTTAGTTCTATTTGAAGAGGCACTTGCCAATTAATGACTATTAGGACAAATAACCATGCAAATTTTGTATACATTTTCTATGTCAGCACTCACCTTTGTTTGCCCTCTGTCGCTGCGCCCAGTGCATTATTACACGTGATTGCTAGCCATCAATAACGTGGGCCCTTGCTACGCTGGAGTACCCTTTGGGTACACACAATACTGGTTCATCTGCCGGATATACCTTTACTTGTACTCTAGCCTGCATAAACTTTTGTATTTGAAGCCCATATTCAAACTTGTTGGTCGTTTATACACTTGGCTTGGAATAGCAGTTTGACACTGAAATTTGATTTTCATTATCTTTATTTATTTTTTCATGCATTTGACGTCTAAATTTTTCAACTGCGCCGTGCCGTATATCCATTAGCTGTTTTTTGACATATATGCCTTTTTCTTTTGGCTGTTCTTTTGACATATATGCCCTTTTTTTCAGGACTACGCCGTGACCTATATGCACTTACCTTTGATATATGAGGGACGGGTCATACTGTATATCCTTACATTTATGGATACAGATTCATTTTCTTTAGTGGTGCTGTACATTGTGCACCCATACTTCGCCGCACTGTATATGTATATGACCTGACTCATATCGCTTGACTCCAATATGCTAGTGTGTCGTGTCCACACTATTGGTACTTTGCCATTCTTTTGCCACTAAGGTTTCCTCTTAGGGTTAGTGTATGTTGCACATTATGCTCCGCCGCATTGTATAGGTATATATATATTTTTTGACCCAAACATGCCAGTGTGTCGCAATCACACTACTGACATGTATTTTGTTATCTTGTTACCTTGGATACCACACTGCAAGTCCCGGCCGGGATGCGCATGCGCATTGGTCCGTCGTCAGATTCATTCATTCTGTGCTTCCGGTTTTGCTTATCACGTCTGGTCTCACGCAGACTCGTTCAAGCAGCACAGGTGTTGTACGCCGCTTTGATTAGAGGGCATACTTAAGATGAGTGCATTATGACTCTGGCTACCTACCCCTGAGGAAGTCGTCCTTGGGACGACGATACGCGTGGGGAGCCGTTCACCTCGCATCCCACCTCACTCCCATTGCTCTACCAACCTCATAGGATTTTCTTCTACAATCTATCACATGCCGTAAGATCTCAACCCTGACCTCATAGGATTGCATATCAGCACCTTCATTCCCCCCTCTGTTATTTGCACTTTGCACTTTACATTGGAACATTATATTGTTTCACAAATGAGGGGGCATTGACAGTTGTTTCATTTGTAGCACTTGCACTTTATAGGTCTGTTTGATTATCATTGCAGCATGATTTTGGGGCCTTCCATCGCCCATTACCTGTAATTGGTTGGCTAGGGCACTATATGCAATATATACCATATTTCTATGCAATTTATCATGGGTAGAGGTGTTTAGACAGTATTCTTTGTCTGGATTAGAGGTTAGTTGTGGATGACCCAGACCGGGATCTCCACCTAGGTCAGTCTATGTACATTATTTGTTTTAAATGGTTTTAGATGTCTTTGTATGGTTTCTTTGTTTGTCCTTTATATCAATAAAAGAAGTAATTTTTGGTGTATATTTTGAGTATTTATATATGTGCCGCTTATGTGCATCACTTTCTGTCTTGTTTTCTCATGCTTATTTATGTTGCACATGGCTATTTGATATTGCATTGGGTTGTGCTAACCAGTTCTTTAAACTGAACATGTTAGGCCACAACAACCTTGCCAACTGTATTTTCTATAGTAGAAACCGAAGGAGACTATTGGGCTTATTTACTAAGGGTCCACGGACGCACTTTCGTCTGACTTTCCGACATTTTCGGGTTTTGCACGACTGTGACAGATATTTAACAGGGGATTACGTCGCATGCAATCGTTTTTTGGCACAGCTGCGTGGCTTTCATGTGACAGAAATCGGGGGCGGGGGGTATGGGGGGGGTTGATGCCGCTGGACGATCCGACTGATTCAGACTGAGAACTGGATTTAACTTTCAAATTGTGTTGCAAGATCAAGCACTTACATGCACCAGGAAGAAGAAGATGAATTCCGATGGACCTGAAGCGACACATGCAGGATATCGGGCGCACATTCTTAGTGAATCGCGGCACAGTGCATTGTACATGGGCAATACACTTTTTGTGAACTTCTCCGGACGAGTAAGTAAATGTGCTAATAAAGCTAAAATCTCCAACAGGTCAGACCTGGTCTAAAGAGGTCTGGCCTGGTGGAGATCCCTTCCAGGTCTACTAAGAGACCAGAGGTTCTCTGATAACTATGACTGATGTACAATGTGCCAGTTCTAATATATGGGCCCAATTGTCTACTAATTAATATAAAGCAAACAAAAAAAACCACATATTTGGACCCACATAATCATTATAAATTGCAAAGATTAAAGAGGTTTCCCCCAAACATAATTAATCTCAGTAAAAAGTTTACTATTCATTGTAAAACTATGCATCTTTTTAGTGTTACAGCCTTGCAGCGCTGGGGACCTGGGTTCAAAATTACTCAACATCACAAACAATCAGACAAATTGACTACATCTACCAATGTAAATATTGATCACAGCCCAACTTCTGATACATTTATAGATTTCAACAACACAGTGTTCACAATTCATAAGACAGCATCCAACAGCCAACATACAGTTTCCCCTCTTACAGCTCTGATATGGATGAGATAAACAAGGAACAACTACCTTCCACCTTATGAACATGCTCAAACGGTACTTTTTTTTAGCATTGGGCCACACCAAGACCTTTGAGACAGGTAATAGACCCGAGCAGCCCAGAACTTTACAATGTCCACGCATACCAACAACACAAACCAATCTAACAAAATTCTTTGTCTCTCTACATACACCACAACATTCGAAGAAAAAAAAAAAAGAAAAGGTACAAAGGATGTAGAGGGGAAAAACGAAACAGAAGGATCAAAAAAGAGAAACAATGCGATGTAGAATGTTCTGTAGAGCATAAGATAACATAGAGAACACCAATGATAACGAAAATAAGAGAGCACAATGCTACAATAAAAATCTTTAATTTATCAGAGAAAAATCTGACTGAAGGTGGAATTTCTCTTTTATCAAAATGTCTAAACTTCTGCCCTGAGAAAACAACAGAGGACTTTAATAATTTAATCAGAAAATTATCCATAAAATATTGTTTATTTTTGCCAAAAAACCTATACTGCAGAGGCCCCTGATACATCTGAATCATATCACACATCAGCAAAAAAGAAATCTATATTTCATCCTGTCAACCAGCGAGGACATTGCCCTGGACATTCTACACCTTAGTGTCCCAAGATCTCAGATCAATAAAAACACACCAAATTCCCAAAAACAAACCGTATAAAGAAGAAAAAACAGCCTTTAAATACTTACAAAAAGACGACAATATAATCATCCGGTCATCAAACAAGGGGCAAGGTATTCTCATACAAAATTGCGACAAATACTACAGGAAGCACATAGCATTCTAACAGATGAAAAATACTACACACTTTTAACTAAAGATCCAACTGAAAAGTGGAAAATTCAATATAACAACATGATTAACCCCTTTTTCGCATTTGTGTTTTTTTTCCATGTACACAGCTCTGTGATGGCTTATTTTCTGCGTAACAAATTACACTTCAAAATGGTGGTATTTAATATTCCATGCCTTGTACTGGGAAGCGGGAAAAAATTCCAAATGCAGTGAAATTGGTAAAAAAACGCATTTGTGCTGTATTCTTGTTGGATTTTACGGATTTCACTGTATGCCCCAAATTACATGTCTACTTTACTCTTTGGGTTGGTAGGATTAGGGGGATACCAAATTTGTATAGGTTTTATAATGTTTTCATACATTTAAAAAAATTAAAACCTCCTGTACAAAATTTTTTTTTGTGGCGCCGTCTTCTGACGCTAATAATTTTTTATACTTTGATGTACGGAGCTTTGGGAGGTGTCATTTTTTGTGGATTTTGATGATGTTTACAATGTTATCATTTTTAGGACTGTATGACCTTTGATCGCTTTTTATAGAATTTAAAATTTTTTTAAAAAATGGCAAAAACGTGCCATTTGTCGACGCGATTTGGACGTGATTTACCGTTACGGGGTTAAACGCAGTGAAAAACTGTTATTATATTTTGATAGATCAGGCATGTCGATACTTAATGTGTTTATGATTTTTACTGTTTATTTATATTTATATCCGTTTTAGGGAAAGGGGGGGGATTTGAATTCTTAGGTTTTTTTATTATAATTTTTTTTAAACTTTTAATTTTTTTTTATTTTTACTATTTTTCAGACTCCCTAGGGTACTTTAACCCTAGGTTGTCTGTAAGATCCAATCATATACTGCCCTACTATAGTATGGCAGTATATGGGGATTTTACTCCTCACTCATTACAATGTGCTGATTGCACATTGTAACAAATAGGTTAACCCGGAGTAGTCTTCGGAAGACGTCACGGGGATCGGCGATCCTCGGAAAGATGCGGCGCATCAGCGGAAAAACAATATGCAGCAAAGACTTACCGGCTATGAAGAGGGCTCAGCCCGTGAGCCCTCTCCATGCACCCGCACCTGGCATGTGACATAGTATTACGTAACATGATGGTAAGGGGTTAAGGAAGTGTTCAATAAAAAGAAAAATATACTCAAAAGAGAAAAATCAGCTCACCAGAAAGTCCAGACAATGCAGTTCTCCGACTCCACTAGCTCCCGCACGGACACCCTCGGCCACAGGTGCAAATGAAGCAGGTAATTGGAAAGTAGAGACACGTCCAGCTGAGCATGGATAGTCGGTCAATAGGTAAAAAATATAAGTGTTTATTTCGTCCTTTTAAAAAATGTAAACATGCACTGCACAGTACATAGGAAGAAAAAAGACATAAAGGCTACAAGCCTACGCGTTTCGGTACACAACCTTACTCATGGCTTATGAGCTTACTCATGGCTTCCTATGTACTGTGCAGTGCATGTTAACATTTTTTAAAAGGACGAAATAAACACTTATATTTTTTACCTATTGACCGACTATCCATGTTCAATAAAAAGATCTTAAACAAATCAGAAAAAAAAATTCCTAATAATGGATCACCCTGAATTAGCATTCTTTTATCATTTACCAAAAATACATAAGAATGAAAAAAACCCCAGGCCACCCAATAATCTCAGGGATAGGCTGCCTTACAAGTCAACTATGCCACTTCATCGATTTATATAGTAAAAGAACTGCCCTCGTATCTCAGGGATTCAGCCCATCTAATTGATGAACTAGATATAATCAAGTTATATTCTAACATTTCCCATACATCGGGCTTAAGAGCCATCAGACACTATATTGAAACATAATGGGGCTCAATTACTAAAGGTCCGCGGGCTGCGATTCTGTCAGGTTTACCGAATATTTCTGTTTTGCACCGAGTTGCCCCAAGTTTTTGGTACACACGATCGGATTGTGGTGCATCGGCGCTGGCTTGCATGCAACAGAAATTGGGGGATAACCCGACAGATTAGGACAAACCGGGGAATTTAAAAAGGAAATTGTGTCGCAAAATCAAGCACTTACATGTACCAGGAAGAAGAAGGTGAACTCCGGCGGATCTCAGCACGGAAGCGACACATGCAAGAAATTGGATGCATGACCTTAGTGAATCGCAGCAGACCTGAATTCTCATCGGACAACGCACCACGGGATCGCGACTTGACTGGGTAAGTAAATGTGCCCCAATGTGTTTTCTTTCCTGGATAAAATATTTCATCAAACACCTGAGTGGCACCAAGTTTTGCTTATCTATTCATGAGCCACTTCAAGTCATCCATAATACAAGTCATCCATAATAAGTCATCCTGCAAGAAAATAGAACACAATAGACATTAATTTTTGTCCACCAGTACAGGTGAAAAGTTCCACTAGAAACACTGAATATCTGGCGACTCATCCCTTGTAGAGTATCTGGTAACATGCAGTTGTGGTATTCAATATGTAGGTCGCACAGTGCAATCTTACTCTGAATCATGATAAGTGCTTCCAGAACAAAAAATTATGGGAATAGAATAGATCCCAACTAATGTTACCAATAGACAAGAAAGGTTGAATAAGTGTGTGTCCTTTTGGATATATAAACTTAAGAGTCTTCAACCTGATGGTCTAAACGAGATAATAGAACACGTTTGTATGTAAGTCGGAACTGTGTATTTTATCATTGTAATCTCAGCCAGAACTTTTTTGGTCTCTGTGACAATTGGATTTTAAAAATGTTGGGTTGTCATAAGAATCAGGATTAACAATACAGCTTCATTACAGACACCTGTGATAACTGTTACAGCTGTTTATTGTAGCCTAAGGCTAAAGAACAATAAATTACCAACATCCAGAGGTCTGTTTGTAACTAGGGGTCATATGTAAGTCGAGTGTTCTTAAGTAGGGGAAAGCCTGTATATACTGTATATAGTCCTTTATATATACATTTTTTAACTACGGTAAATATTCTTTTATATGCAAACAAAGTTGTATACAAACACAAGTATTTTCATTTTATACTCTTTTTAGTAAAGAAAGAATGCTCCAGTCATGATGAGATCTAACCAGGTCACTGCAATTTCACCCGATGAAGGGTCTTGTCCAGAGCTGAAATGCGTTGTGTACCCAATAAATTATTAATTCACCGGACAAATGCAATTGACAACCTTGTCAGACGCAACGCTGACCGAAACATATGAGAATTCTACACATGAGTGACACAAATCTGTTCGCTGGATTCAAAATTGAAATGGTCAAATTCACATTTGCTGGATTTCGAATTGAAGTTTTTAAATTCCGCATTTGTTGGATTCAAAATTGCAATTGTCAAATTCTGCTTTAGATGGATGCAAGAATGAAATATAAAATACTGCAGTAGCTGGATTTTAATCACAGTGACAAAAAGGTTTTACGGTTTTCCCACGGCCTCTTTTAACGCTATAACTGAATACCCGAATAACTGAACACCCAGAGCACCTTTAACAACAGTGTAAGGAAGGGGTTGTGTTTTTTTTAAAGGGAACCCGTCAGGAGAAATTTACCTATTAAAGCACTACCACTATGTTGTCAAGCAGATTTTATACCTTCCAGGTCATGTTCCTTTCCCAGTGTGGTGACCTCAACTTTGAAGTAGAATGGAAATTGGTTGTATAGAGTAAAGCCCTCTTCTCTATAATTCACTGTCCTGCATTCAAGGTCATCACTAACCGGGTCTCCTGAAGTCTGGTGCATGATGTCAGTCACATCAGAGGGGTTTTGAGACAGGAGAGTTTGACTTCAGTGCTGGAAGGTAAGATAAAGGCACTTTATGAAATGCAGAATTTGTTTCACTTAGGCAAAGGGGATTTTCTAAAATTTTTTCAGGTGGCACATGCTTTAGCCCTAGCGAACGAGCAGAGGAATATGAATATTGAGAGTCACGACTGTATTGATTATTTGCACACAGCAACTAGTACAAAAAAGTTGATCACAAAGGTTTACAGGTTTATTATTTAGAGCTTCACTAGAAATATTATACATAGCTCTAGGACTAAATGGGAAGGTAGTCTAGGACCAATAGTAGAGGGAAGGTGGGTACATGTTTTAAAGCATATAGCAACATGTTCCTTTAACTGGAATCACAAGATAATACAACACAATATAGTACATAGGTTATATTTTGCACCGAAGGATTTAGTTAAAATGAAATATAGGGGGGATGCATGTTGTGAAAAATGCCAGCAATTAAATGCTGATTTTGTGCACGTATTATGGAATTGTCCTAAGGTTAGCCAATTCTGGGAAGCAGTATATGGGAAAGTAGAGAGAGTCCTTGGAGTGCGACTGGAACCAGTGTTATCCGTATCTATCCTAGGGCTCACTGATGAATTAGATATGGAACAGAGGGATAGAGATATAGTCAGGAGAGTGATGCACATAGCTTGCGTGTGTATAGCAAGGAAGTGGGGAGGTAAAGAAGTCCCAACAATGGAATACTGGCATAATTTGACCCTTAGAATTAAGCAATATGAAAAGATCCGATCCTTAGAGGTAGGCAGCCATAAGAAGTGGATCAGAAGATGGGAAAGGTGGAGTTAAGTGTCCTTTTTCCTTTTTTTTTTTTTTTCTCCGGCTCTTCTCTAGGGGAGGTTTGGGTGGGGGAGGGGGGGCGGGTTCAGGGACTACGGGCGTATAATATATGTGTATATGTGTGGTAACATAGAGGTACAAAATAAAATAATGCTGTACTGTACGGGAGCGTATTTTTAAAGATTGATTAGCACTGTGGAAATAGAAATGTTTAATAAAATTGTTTGGTCAAGGGAGGGGGGGAAAGGGGAAAAACAAGCATTTTGACCTGTGCAGTATATGGGAGCTATTTATTCTGTATGTTATAATGTGTGGCAACAGAGAGCTGTAAAATAATGCTGTACTGCACGAGACTGTATTTTACGGATTGATTTGTATTGTCGAAATGTTTAATAAAACATTTATTTAAAAAAAAAAAAAAAAAGAAAGAAACATGATCTGGAAGGTGTTAATCTGCTTCATAACAAGTGGCTTATTTGGTCAATTTCTACTAACAGGTTCCCCTTAGCACTATGGGAATAACTGGGTTTGAACACCTTGAGAGCCATTAACGGCAGTTAGAGGAAGGGTTTGTGATTTTCTCATTGCTTCTTTTTCTGCAATGAAAACAACCGGGTCTGAACAGCAAGAGCGCCTTTGACTACATTTACATTAAAAGCATTTTTAAAAATATTTTAGTTATACTTTTTTTAATTTAAAACCCGAATTTCACCCTACCTGCTTATCACTACTCTTAATATCTGTGGTGCATTGTTTATACCCTAGAATTAAAATTTACATGGCATAAAAGGGCCAAAAATTTGACAATTGCATGAACCAGAAATTTTGTGTGCCTTGGATGCCAGAAAACGGCCCCAGCATGTTCTAGTTTTTCTTCTTTAACATTCTCGAAAAAAACTTTATAGATCCACAACATGTAGATTTGCTATTGTAGCGGATTTCCTACAGATTTATCCACTCTTAATGGGAGAGGAGAAATTCCCTGTACAATGCACAGTTGAATCAAGTCCAAAGTCTACAATAAATCCACATGTATTTTGTGGATTAACTGAAAATGTAACACATGGATCGAATGCAGAAAACCTTCACTTGTGTGCATCAAGCCTAAAAATTATATAAAAAAATCTGCCTTTTTGAGAGGTGGCAGAAATCTTTCTTAGCTGAGAAGTTACAGTTCTGGCTATATTGTAATGTTTTGCTCATCAGCAGATTTGCTGATTATTATTCAGAACATTTGTGCTGGCCCTTTCTGTAAATTTAAATGACAAATATCACAAGAAAACCAAGACATGTAATAAACAGTTTATCCAGCAGGTGGCTCTAGTTTACCATACATCACAACCTACAACAAAAGACATGTTTTCCATTCTGCATTTTTTTTGTGTCATTATGTATTTATAGTAGTAAAGTTTAATTTCATCTTATTATTTATACTCATTACAAAAATATAATGTCATATTTGGCATACCATGAGAGATCAGTGCTAGGACCCAATTTAAGGAAGTAAAAGACTTTGTTAATTATTTTGTTATTATTATGAATGAGATCCTACAGTTTAGGCATGTAAACATTATGGGGGTATATATTATTTTCTTTCCGACAGTTTTTTATCAGACATTTTTTTGGTTTCTGCACCGGCTGTGCAATCTTAATTATAAGTCGGACACAACTTTGCTTTCTTTCTGACACACACATCTTTTTTGTCACTTAATTTGGGTGCAGCTTTTGAATCCTTACTTCTACTTTCCTGATACTTTTTTGGCAAATAATTAGACCAAGAAAAAAAAACAAGTATTCCAAACTTCTAAACCTCTTCATGAACGTGGTTTGACATTTGTGACGCTCATTTGTTCTTCTTACCACCACATGCATTAAGGCTGTGTACCACAATACAACATCACTGTACAAATCACAGCTAAAATTGAGGGTGCTAAAAAACAAGTGGTGCCAAAAATAATGTATCCCCCATATGAGCCGTGCAAGACTGAGACCTTCATTGGGCGTCTACTAACCTGGCCAGACACTGGGAGCTAAGGCTACTCTACGCCCCAGAAGCCTTTGGTGAATGGTGAAAAAAACGCATTTGCGCCATTTTCTTGTGGGCTTGGATTTTACGTCTTTCACTGTGTGCCCCAAATGACATGTCTACATTATTTTTTGGCTTGGTGCGCATCACGGGTATAACAAATTATATAGGTTTTATAATGTTTTCATACATTTACAAAAAATAAAACCTGTACAAAAAAAATTTTGAGGAATTTTGCCATCTTCTGGCACTAATAACTTTTTCATACTATGGTGTACTGAGCAGTGGGTGGTGTCATTTTTTGTGAATTTTGATGAAGTTTTCAATGCTATATCATTTTTTGGACTGTATGATGTTTTGATCACTTTTTATAGAATTTTTTATATTTGTCAAAATGGAAAAGTAGTGCCATTTTCAACTCTGGGAGCTATTTCCCGTTACGGGGTTAAATGCAGTGATAAAACTTTATTATATTTTGATACCTAATGTGTTTATGATTTTTACTGTATAATATACATATACATATATTTTTACTTTTACTATTTTTCAGACCCGCTAGGGTACTTTAACCCTAGGTTGTCTGATTGATCCTACCATATACTGCCATACTACAGTATGGCAGTATATGGGGATTTTCCTCCTTATTCATTACAATGTGCATGTCACGAAGAGTCTCCGGGGCTAAAGTCTGTGGACTCCCTGGACTGCCGCAGGGAATAGCGATACTAGCCGCAACCCGGGAGCAGAGTCTAAGTGGACTCTTGGTCTCCGCCAGAGCCCGCCGCAAAGCGGGATGGTCTTGCTGTGGTGGGGAGCCACCAGGTCGCTCCACGGGTGCGACCAGGCCTGCGGTGGCAGCCAAGGGAAGGCAGGACCACAGGAAAGCAGGACCTTGGGATGGCAGGACCTTGAGATGGCAGGACCTCGGGATGGCAGGACCTCGGGAAGGCAGAACCTCGGGATGGCAGGACCTCGGGATGGCAGGACCTCGGGATGGCAGGACCTTGGAAGGACGGCTGGCAGGACCTCGGAAGGACGGCTGGCAGGACCTCGGAAGGACGACTGGCAGGAGCTCGGGAAGACAACTAGGATACCAGACCGCCACAGGATAACCAGACCGTCAAAGGATAACCGGACACCACAGGATTACGGGACCACCACAGAATTACAGGACCGCCACAGGATTACAGGACCGCCACAGGATTACGGGACCGCCACAGGAATACGGGAACACCACAGGAACACGGGAACACCACAGGAACACGAAGGCATCTCGAAACGCTCAGGAAACTCGGAGGCGTAGGGAAACGCTTAGGAGGCTTTCTCTTCAGCAGAATGACCTGAAGATGTGGCAGGGAATGCTGCGAGCTTCCAGAATATATAGCAGAGCCAGGATGCCTATAGCAGAGCCGGGATGCCACACCCGACGGGTGCTGTACCGTTATGGCGCACGTTTAAGGGGTTAATGTATTTGGTGCACTGTAAGATGAACAAAATGGGTGACAGAAATGACACTTCACATTTAGGAGAGGGTTTCGAAGTGTAATACAGATTGTAAATTGTAAATCCTTAGCCAAGCCCTGTTATCAGCCATAACCCAGAGTGTTTAAACAAATAGCACAGGTGCAGATCTTTCTGTCATATACCTTGTATGTGGAATATCCACATCCGGGTTTTGGTTCACAATAACTGATGTAAAAAAAACAGATGTGAACTGGACAGTAATTGTTACAACCATGCAGTCAATGTAAAACAAACTGCAAAAAGCTCAGCGAAATGCTAAAAAAATAACAAATGAAAATGCATTACAGCAGAATTGAAATTTTGTGAAATTTTGTAAGATCTCCTGTATGATCTCACATGTCCAGAAAAGCTGCTTCACATTGAAAGGTACAGTTGCCAAGGAAACTGATACCTGGAGAGTATGGAGCACTGGTTCTTTTTATTGGAATAGGGACTAGTAGGGTCTAGTAAAGTTGCCTTAGTAACTAATGCTGTGCTGCAGCATCATCTCTATGGGAGATCTGATGTGGATGTGGACTGTACTTGCTGAATATTATGCTACATTATACATATATATATATATATATATATATATATATATACTGTATAAATAAAAAAAAAAAAAAAAATATATATATATATATATTTATATATATATATATGCTGTAATGCAAAAAACAAGACCTCATGTGGCAAGGATCTAGGGAGCCAACAACTAAACAGCAGAGTTGGACTAGAATCATGACTACAGTTATCTTCTTCTGGGGAAGACAGGACTCATATGCAACATCCCCCACCGGGCCTAGCCTTTGAGGTGAGGCCTGGAGTCAGCCGGGGCCCGCGGTACCGGAGTGGCTGGCGGTTGCGGCCTAAGCACGCTATTGTCACGGTGCTTGGTACGGGGAACCGGAGGGCTGTCCTACAGCCTGGCAGGTCTCCAGCAGGGTGGTGTTGGCAAGAAATGATGAGGGAGAGGCTGCTATAGCGGATCTCCCTGGGGCAACCCCTTAATGTCCCGAGTGTGAGTCTCTGGGTGATGGACAGGGTGCCCGGTGATGTAGGCAGGGGTAGTAGCAGGGACCAGACGGAGGCAGAAGTTGAAGGAAACAACTTACAGTTCGTTTATTGCAACCGGCAGGAACTGCAGAAAACGTGCCTTTAACAGGTGGAGTACTGGAGAGGTATTTGGAGGGAGCCACAGGATGTAGATCACCAGCCTGGATGTAAGAGCAGGCTGGGAGGCAGCTGTGTCCTAGAGGATGCTTCAGCTCGGTCCTGGATCTCTTCAGGTATCACCCTTGAAGGTAGGATGATACCCCTTTCCTCGCTACACTAACTCTAGTCTTATTGCTCCACTTCAGGCAGGGGCTAGGCTCTTCCTGCACTGGTCAGGTATGCTAGAGACTCTAAGCTACTGCTCAGCGAACTACTCACTGCTTGTGTCCTGCAGACCCAGAGGGCCTGACTAGGACCGGTCTCTCTCCTGAGAGAGATTTCTCTCTAAGAACCCAGAACATTCCTGGCCAGGGGGTTTTATTACCTCCCTTTGGTCAGGTGGTGGCTGCTCCTCCAATTACCTCTCAGTTCACAGAGACAGGATGTAACACAGACATTGGTTGACATTATTACATCACAAATTAACTTCTGCCTTGCCAGGCAGGATTAACCACTGCAATTTCCCCTGTGTGATGTGGTGACATGTTATGGGGCTTATTCGCAAGCACCCACTCGCCATTGCATCGGCGAGGGTGTTGCATACCCCGGGGGCAATTGAAAGAGCCGCCCTCGGCTCGACTACAGATGTTTTGGGGCACAGAGGGGGCTAAGGGCACTTCTAGGAAGTGCAGGCTATGTGAGGTGTAGGGACAAACCGCCCATGGTCCTGGAGACAGGCACCTGGGTTGGTGTCGGACTAAGACAAAAAAACATGTAGCTGTATGACAGTTGGTCGCTGACGCCATTAAACCGAACTGTACAGTAGGAAAGGTGTGGTGTCATGTCCTGTAATCCACTCCTTGCACCAAGGCCTGTATATTTGTTTGATCAACGCTTCTTCCCTGGCGGCAATTATATGGTGTCTATCTGCATTGCATGAGCATATGCGACACGAGTACCTCCTGACTGACAACCTTACCCATGTATGAGTGGCATCCAGGTGCTAGCTGTGTAACACCCCCGGTCCCCTAAAGACCCGCAGTTTACGGACTACCCCCATGTGCAAACCTTAGTTTGAGGGATCAGGTAGCGGTCAGTGTTTTACATAGAAGACGGTCCGACACAGCCACACTACAACCTGAAAAGCCTATGAAAGGGTTAATGCAGACTACTGGCAGATATGACAGTGTGCAACAAGTTAGCAAAATCACATTGGCTTAGCAGCCCAATGGGTACACATCTTATAACATAACGTTACAGATAGATAGGCTACTCAGAGTAGCACGGTAGTAAATGTCTCTTTTCCTGCAAAGGAAAGGCATAAAAAGTGCAAACAGAATGTCCGTACCTAAAAGGAAGGCATTAAGTGCAAAATAGTAGTCAATAGACATAGCAACTTTTCCCTGGAGTATCTGGCAAAAGTCTCTCAGAAGGTCTCTACTGACAAAGTCCATCTTCTGGGTACAGCCCTTGATGTGGGGAAAAATGCACTGAAGAAACAAAGGGTCTCCTCTATTTGGAGAGGGACAGAGTCCTTTGAAGAAATCTCTGCTGTGGCAGAGGAAGGGTGCTATCATAGCACATGACAGTGTATAATCCCTTGACTGAGATAAATAAGGGTAAGAGTCTCAGGACAGTTTCTGGCTCTATAGGAATATGGAGATAAATATACACAATATGTACAAAGGACATAGTACCTGGAGAGGGCTACAGCCCTTCAGGGATTAGTCAGTATCGCTGGGTTCAGCAAAGACAGGATCCAGCTCCTGCAGGGAATCCTGTGCATCCTCAGCGGGAATAGGTGCCGGCTGGGGACACCCGGTGGCAGCAGTGGGTACTGCAGGTGCAGCAACATCCTCCGGACCTTCAGGGGGAGGAGCGCTGTCGCCCGAGGTGTCGGCTGTTCCAGCCGGGGGCTCAACTGAGCCAGGGACCACGGAGGGGTCCATGAAGAAATAGACAGAGCCCAGCGGCCGCGCCGCGGCTCCTTCCAGCTCCGGTTCTTCCGGGGCCGGGTCATCACCCCATTGGTAACCAGCCAGGGGAGATGGGGGCCTAGATGGAACCTCCGGACAAGGTTCGCTAGCCGGGATGTCTTCTCCCACCGAAGAGCCGCGGGACCTGGCAATGCTCCCGGCAGGGGAGCCGGTGGGGGTGGCGCCCTGTATCATGCCCGGCCCATGGATGGCAATGGGACCCGTACTCACAATTACTGTGGATGGGGCATTCACGTGGGTCACCGCCCGGGGACTTGCAGCCGAGGAAGAAGAGGTGTTCGGAGACTCCGGCCACTCGTCGTCCTCATACCAGTCGTCCTGCGGGAAGTAACGGTCCTCATCGGAGTCGGGGATCCGGATCACGCCAGCCGCCCAGGGTCCTCGAGGTCCTTCCTGCAGGGAGAACTCGATGCACTTGCCTGGCTTGAGGTTGTGCTGGCTCTCCGGCAGATCAGGCCTCTTGACGGACCGGCGGGGTATAAATACTTCCCGTCCGGTGTAGTCCTGGGTGGCGAAGCCATAGCCCTTCTGCTTGTCGAAGAACCGGACCATGCCGGTGGTGCGGTTCTTCTCGACCCAAGCTCCAGCTGTAGATCGGCCGGCCATATACCGCTGGGCCTCCTTCTCTCGGCGTCGCTGGTCCGAGACAGCGTCTCGGAGTCGCCGGCGGGCGGCCTCACCTCGGCCTTGAGGCTGCGGAGGTTTCGGTGCTGGGGCTCGTGGCTCCGGTTCAGGCTCGGATCTCCTTGGACGACAGGTAGGTGCCGGAACAGGAGCAGGAACCACCGGAGGGTCAGGAACCACCACATCGGGGCTAGCAGGCCGCGCAGCCGGAGTAGTAGGCCTCGGAGCAGGTGGAGCGGCAACACTAGGCCCAGGCGTTGGCTCGCCAGGAGTCGGGGCCTCCCCACGTGGCACCTCCACGTGGGCCCGCGGTACCGGGATGGTAGCCGGGATAGGGACGAGGAACCGCCCGGGTGGGATCTGGTACTGCGTCACCGTTTGGTAACATGTCCTGGTGACGAAGGCCCGAGTCAATCCTCGGTGCAGCCGATGTCCAGCGGAGGGTCTTCGGACGGGCTGCGCAGAGACCACCACCATAGTCTCTAGGACCTCGTAAAATTCCGGACGCTCCACAGGAGGGAAAGGCCGAGGACCCCACATGGTGTTGTCCTCACTGTCCAAAGTCCACTCCAGTTCTGGCGCTTCTCTGAGGCAGGGCAGGAAGTCCGCCTTGAGCCAGTGGGAGGAGTCCAAGTCCTTCCCGCCAAGAGCGGTGGCGGCCTCTAATTTTTCCTGCGCCACAGGAGGCGGGGTTCGCGCCCTTCGCGCGTGGGTGGAGCTTGATGCGTCATCTGGGTTTCCCGCCAGTGAAGGTTTTGGCGGGCTTGAATTACTTGCTGCGCCACAGTTTCTGAGGTAAAAATCTTCAGGCACGGCAGCGCCGGATGTAGCAGAGCTGGTACAGTTCTTGCCAGGATTAACCTCTGGAGTGCGGGAGCGGCGCTCGACCGCACGTGGCAGCAGTATAACACAGTTCATTCCAGAAACACACAAGTCCTTGGGCCTAAACCCGGATGGCAGCAGGGTTAGGCAGCACAGTCTTTTTCCAGTAAAGGAAAGTCTTTAATGCCGTAATAAGGCACAGAAGTAAAATCCTGTTCGTGACGCCACTTGCAACAACCCCCACCGGGCCTAGCCTTTGAGGTGAGGCCTGGAGTCAGCCGGGGCCCGCGGTACCGGAGTGGCTGGCGGTTGCGGCCTAAGCATGCTATTGTCACGGTGCTTGGTACGGGGAACCGGAGGGCTGTCCTACAGCCTGGCAGGTCTCCAGCAGGGTGGTGTTGGCAAGAAATGATGAGGGAGAGGCTGCTATAGCGGATCTCCCTGGGGCAACCCCTTAATGTCCCGAGTGTGAGTCTCTGGGTGATGGACAGGGTGCCCGGTGATGTAGGCAGGGGTAGTAGCAGGGACCAGACGGAGGCAGAAGTTGAAGGAAACAACTTACAGTTCGTTTATTGCAACCGGCAGGAACTGCAGAAAACGTGCCTTTAACAGGTGGAGTACTGGAGAGGTATTTGGAGGGAGCCACAGGATGTAGATCACCAGCCTGGATGTAAGAGCAGGCTGGGAGGCAGCTGTGTCCTAGAGGATGCTTCCGCTCGGTCCTGGATCTCTTCAGGTATCACCCTTGAAGGTAGGATGATACCCCTTTCCTCGCTACACTAACTCTAGTCTTATTGCTCCACTTCAGGCAGGGGCTAGGCTCTTCCTGCACTGGTCAGGTATGCTAGAGACTCTAAGCTACTGCTCAGCGAACTACTCACTGCTTGTGTCCTGCAGACCCAGAGGGCCTGACTAGGACCGGTCTCTCTCCTGAGAGAGATTTCTCTCTAAGAACCCAGAACATTCCTGGCCAGGGGGTTTTATTACCTCCCTTTGGTCAGGTGGTGGCTGCTCCTCCAATTACCTCTCAGTTCACAGAGACAGGATGTAACACAGACATTGGTTGACATTATTACATCACAAATTAACTTCTGCCTTGCCAGGCAGGATTAACCACTGCAATTTCCCCAGTGTGATGTGGTGACATGTTATGGGGCTTATTCGCAAGCACCCACTCGCCATTGCATCGGCGAGGGTGTTGCACATACATCATATATCACTATGGAATCCACTGTGGTTGGTACCGTACTAAGAAATGTGATTTAATCCAATTTTTGTAAAATTTATTTTCATTTAATACTAGAAGTATTTTATTTTTTCTTAAAATTTATTGAAGTGAATTTAAAAAAAAAATAAAAACAAGGTAATGATATGCATTTTTAAATATGTCCACCTAATTATTCTCCTGCTGCTTCATACATCCGGTGGAAATACAAGTGCATCCTTTTGGTACATAATACTCTTTTAAGCGAACCTCCCCTGCATTGGTGTGAAGTGTAACTAACAGAGTGCTAAACTCTCAGGGCTGGTTTAGAACTTAGGAAGTGCACGTGTTGCCAATCCATCATGGTTTTAGTGCTAATTAACATAGCAGGGTCATTGCAAAGCATCTCCTGTTACTTCCCATGACAAGTTCACTTGGATTGCAAAGACAATAAGTGATGTCAAGCTGATAACTTGACCATTAATATTGATGAGATTATTTGTTCTAATTATGTTAGCATACAGCTCAATACTAATACCAATCAGAACTAGAATTATTTCTGTTCTACATTGTAAGTTATTTCCTTCTTTAAAGGTGTGTTCTCTACTGGGCCCTGACATTTAATTCAATTTATGTTTCCTGTAATCTCTTACATTGGATGTAATTTAAAAAATATACCTGTATGGAGATAATTTCCTATAAATGTAGCCGTGTTGTCCTTTAGAAATGAGATTGTTATCTCTGGATACGACCACCTCTGCTGGAGTGATTGTACAGAGAAACAAAATGTTTTTGCATGTGAAATGGCTTGAAGTAACTGTATGTTCCACAGCCATCCGGTGGTAATGAACACTGAATCCATGTGGTCAGGCAGAGATTAATAGCGCACCACTGCCAGAGTGTGGGGGTGGTTGTAACCAAGGACAACAATCTCATTTCTAAGGCACCATGTGGTTACATTAATGGGAGATTTTCTGCACACAAGTAAATACTTTTAATAACATGCAATTGAATAAATATATATACAGGTGGTCCTCAGTTAGGACACCAAACTGACAATCGATGGTTCTGAGAATGATGCCTTCCATACCTCTATACAGGTTATTATGTATATTTAGTTATTTAGTGGACTTTTTCTGTGTATGTTATCTGTTAAATGGATTTGTTTTAATCTATCTATCCATCTATGTATATGTATATATAGCTATCTGAATATGTCTATCTATCTCATATCTATCTAATAAAACTGCAGCAAAGCACATGGGACAGACTGAAAACTTGCAGAGGATACAGTGTACATATCACTGCTCTCTCCCATCTGTCATTTCCTGCTGCAGTGAGGTAAAGGGGGAAAGGAAGACAGTGTACCTAGAGATTGTTACTACATTAGAGAATCTAAAAGCACATGGCAGCCATGGGGTATGAGGTAAACAGCTGTGTGCAGGGAGAGGAGAGGGGTGTGTCACATGTACATTTGCACTCTGTATTCAGCCCAGTGAGGACAGGAAGTTCCTGGCAAAGAATCTGAGGAGTGAATGATAGCAGGGGGAGGTCTGCAGAATAGCAGTGAAAGGAGCAAGATTTGGGTAACTAATCCAATTGCAAAAGGATTTAAAATTGCCTGCCCTATAACATATCAAAAGTTTTTTAAATAACGGTCACTCTTTAAGTTTCTGCCCTTGTTGAATAGGACACTAAAGAGGTGCACTGTAGCATCTGTAGCATAGATAACATAGCCTTATGGGAATTCAGAAAAAACTCCTGGGCTGAATTCCAGCACTGTGGCTTCTGATGGTTCCCTAAGACTCCAATCACTGGGGTCCACAATGGTCCTATGATTAGAGGCAATTTTGGCTCAAGTGGGAATGTCAGGGAACTCTGATAGGAGGAGGAAAAGTAAGTATGGAGCATGGTGAACTTGATATATGCTGTTTGCTATTTTTACACAACATGCTAAGACTCCTTGTTCTTGCACCATCCAAAATTGTAAAAAAAAAAAAAAAAAAAAATATTCAAAACATCTTACATTCTCCAATTTTAGAAAATTAAAAACAACAACCATCCTTATGACCAGTTGAGAAGAAAGGAATATCCCAAGCACCAAGGCTAAAACTTCATATCTTTACAATTCTATTAAAAGTAGATGTCTACACTTTAACTGTCACCATTTTTGTTATGCCTCGTCATAGCTTGTTCCTAAAATTGGACCTGAGAAATGAGTTGTTATAAAATCCGCTTATCTGTATCTGGACGCTTTGTAGAAGTATGAAAATCACAGTCTAAAAAAATCACAGTCTAAAAGTCAACCACATTTACCATACAACATCAGCCATTGCGATAAATCTGGTGTATGTTCAGTTTGTCTATTTTCAGTCTGCAATGTCATAAAACTAGACAGGATTCGTAAAACTGATTAAAATTTGAGCAATATTAAAGTAATATTTAAATATTGAGATATACAACTACAGTAATGGCCCGGTCCCTGATAGTTGTCTTATTTACACACTAGAAAGAGTTACGTTTCCATGTTCTGCCAACTGTTAATGGGAAGAATCGAGCAGGCAGAGCTAGGTATAGGTATAATGGAACTCCAACCCATATTAAAATTTCCCTCCATGAGATAGTAAAGTGTACATAAAATAGAACTAGCAAATTGCATTGGCAAGCATTGAGTTAATCCCCTACAGCTGCTGACACCATACTTTTGTCACAAGTTATGATGTCCATATGTGCATTTACAAGCCGCCTTATGGTGTATTGGAAGTGAAAGAACACAATACGATTTGAGCACAAAGAACATGTGCAGCAGAACCCTTCATCACGAATGGACATCCCATCATGTTTTTATGACACGGTAATAACATCACTCACTCCGGGCTCTTGTGGAATGCATCGTCAGAGTTACTGCAACTTCTAGAGATGTCTTAGTATTTATTTTATGGACTCCCGTTTGATGCCAGACATTACTCATCATATGGGTACATAGGAAAATGTTTTATTTGCAAAATACAGAAGGGATTTCATTCAGAGTGCAACAGCAGGTTTATTGTATGATTCTGGAACAGCCAAAGGTCAAGCCTGAACTGTACCACATTGCAGCCCTATTGCAAAAGGACAAACAAATACATACCAATGTTTAGCATTTATTTTCTAAAGTGAAGGTGGCTCAAACATCAGTATATGAGATCATATGCATGTGGATATTTATTCACACCCCATCTTATTAAACTAAGGTGTCAAATGATATAAAAATATATTAGGTCACATTTATAGCCTTTTAAATGTAAAAAATAGGTCTATAGCAATGTAAACCAGCTGCCATCTACAATCCCATAAATTATTATTGTGTGTGTAGATCAGTGATGGCGAACCTTTTAGAGACCGAGTGCCCAAACTACAACAAAGACCCGTTTATTTATCGCAAAGTGCCAACACAGATATTTAATTTGTGATTTATACTTCTCTGTCACAGTTTTCATTGATACCAGCACCTGAGGACACCAATAAAACAGAAAATAGTCCCAGGTAGAGCGGTCACTTTAAAACAGCAAGTCCTGGGCTGTCTGGGACTGCAGAAAGATACCTGGAGTCATCTCTGGTGATGGTCTGAGTGCCCACAGAAAGGTCTCTGAGTGCCACCTCTGGCACCCGTGCCATAGGTTAGCCATCACTGGTGTAGATGTTTGTTGGAAATTGAACCAATCCATACTTTACTTCTAATTGTTCTATTGGCTGGATTAGAAAATGTCAAAATCCTCACCAATCTGGTCTTCATCTGTGAATTATAAAGAGAATGTATCCCATCTGCAGAAACACAAATAAATGCCGGATTTTAGAGGGGCAATTCTGTTAGCTGGACTGAGACAGGGTGGAGTTCATGTCAGTCATGGCCTCCTTCCTTTAAAATCAACTTTTAAAATTATGCTAATTAGGCATACAGGCTCTAGGGGCATTACCAGAACCCCTTTGTGCAAACTTGCTCTACTTCAGTGAGTTTACAGTAGGCAGAGTGTAGTGTAACAGCCTGTGAAGATACAGCACGGTGGGACATGGTGGTAATGACCCTACAGGTTCATGAACTTAATTTATGATTTTAGGAGGAAAATGGATAACAAATATAAGAAAATTACCACAGTTCTTGCTCAATTTTGATGGTAGATTTTCTTTAAGGTCTTGTTAGACATGGACATCACGTGTGCATATTTGACTCATGCAAGGATAAGATATGTAAAGTGAGTTATCTGTTTAACTTTTCATCTCCAGCAACAGTGCCCTCCCTATCACTTTTGAAAGCTGCTTGAAATGCAGGTTTTGCAATACTTCTGTACAGCTGCTACCTGTTTCTTTGAGAAGGCAGCCCTTTTGATCTCTACCAACAGCACCACTCTTTTTTTTGTTGTCTAGAAATAGGTTCATTTATAAAGGATACTTGGATAGGATAGCTGGCTCAGGCTATAGTTTGTTTGCAGGCGTATGGCAAGAGTGCCACCTCACTTTGCCACAAGACATGATCCTCTTCACGCCCCTTCACGGACATTTTAGGGGGAAGATAGTCGCAATTCCTGGTGCACAGCACTTATACTCCGGCATACTGGTGTAAGTGCTCTGATTATTTCCCCATTATGTTCATATTTGTTTCTGTATTAGAAGATTAGGTCACAGCTGATAAATATGAAGTGTGGTGGATAGTTACTTCATGACCTGATGATGTTGCTACACCAAAGGTTATTGGACAACGTTATATTTTAAGCTGTGGTCTTCCCTACCCCCTATAAGTGCTATTTTCATGTATAATGCAGGGTGCGGCGATTCACTAAGATCATGCTCCAGAAATCATGAATCTATTGCTTCCTCACACTGCTCCGACAGAGTTCGGCATCTTTTTTGTGGTGCACCTTTAACATACGGCGTGCATCACAATTTGCAAGTTAAATACGGTGCTCGGTCCCAATCAGTCGGACCGACCGACGGCACATCTCCTAATTTGTGTCGCATGGTAGCCAGACCCCTTAAGACACATCCTAAATACCTGTGCAAGCAGTTTTAGCCTAGAAGAATGTGCACAGTCTGACAAAAGGGCGGTGCAAAGCCCTTAGTAAATGAGCCCCTGTGTTTCTATTTTAGATGCAAGGACACAGCATGCTCACAGTTCTTCCATACCAGGCCTTATGCTCCAGAGCCTTTTCCCTTTTACCAAGACCCTTCTTTTTAAGACCCTATGGACACAAACGTATATATATTGCGGCCGTGCACGATTCATGCACCAAAACACAGACCCTGCAACAAAAGTGATAAATGGCCCACACCATGCCTCACCACACCATGACAGCATGCAAACTATAGAGCAGGTCCTATTCCTGCCCTTTTTTATGGTGTAGCCTCTCTGCTACCTATGGAGAGGTTGGATGCTGCAACTGTCACCTAGAGTACAAGGGAGGTTCTACAGAGTAGTTCAATGTAGAAAATAGAGCTCTTCGATCAACCTTAAAAAAACACTCTTTGAGTCCTTGCAGGAATTGTAGCTTTGGATTATAAATTATTTTTGCAGTCCTGCTACAAACTATTCACACATACAGGTATGACTAAGTAGCTCTCCATGGCTCCTACCTCGCTATATAAGCTGTTCTTTAGGATCACAACTCCTGACTCCTGGCTTTTTTTAATGTCCTCTTGAATGCCCCCCAGCAGCATTTGCTTTCAACTTGTTGGTAGGATTTCTATATACCCAATCCATTATGCTACTGGTATAAATCTATGCAGACTAGGTGCTGACTAGTCCACTGTGGCCAACTCTCCTATTTTTCCCCGGCCTAAAATTGGGTTATCAAATTAATGGAAAAGATCCCTTTATTATGAGAGACTTTAGGGGGAATTTAATATTTTTAGTCCACCAGTTTTCATGCAAAACGCCACATTTATTTTACACTTTGTCACTTTCTCCATCAAGTGGGCGTGATGTGGTGTGGGAAATGGGGAAGGACGGGGTGTGAACAATGTTAACCTGCAAACATGTTGTGCCCTGTGTGATAATACTCTTCTTAGGACTGTCCTTGGAAGTGGGATACTTGCACGGTGACATCTGTACATAAAATGACAGTGAGAAACTGTGTGCAATTGGTTTCAGGTTAGCTAGTAACATATCTGACTAAACAAGCTGCCACAGATCTCAAGCGTTTGGCAATGTAATCTGCATTAGACTGTCAGAGGGGAGGGCAGGATCAAAGCATTCTTCTGCTGGATACTGCACCCAGGGGCTTGCCGTTTAGTTAGCCTGCACTAACCTGGCTAATAAATTTTCTGAAAAGAAAGGATTGAAGTGGAAAGGAAGCTTCTGCACCTGCAGCTCTGGCATGTTCAGCAAGCACATGTTATATATTAAAGCGACACAGGTCCATTGCGTGGGCCTGATGTTACCAACGGTACCTGGGAAACGTGATGGAAAGGCGGAAACATTTGCCATTGTAGGGAAAGAGGTTAAAGGTGATGTGAAATGTTTTAAGAAAGTTACCATGTTTAGTAAACTCAAAAAACAGCTCCTTAATTAAGATGTCTTGGTGAGACAAGATTAGAGACTGGAGGTTGACCAAAGAGGGGGCTGTAATCAATTTACATAAAAGAGATTTTCCTATTAACAATATTTAGCCCCTATCCACAAGATAAATAGGAGGCAAATGCTTTATCATGAAGCGGCTGGAAATAAAGTCAATGGAAAAAAGTTTTCATCCTGTCCTGCATAGATTGCTATGGAAATTCTACAATAGTCACAGGACAAATCAATGTCAAAATTGGGTGTGGTGAGGAGCATGGCCGGTCCATCTACACTGTGGATGTTTTTTGATACCATTATTGAATAAAATTTGAATACACCTTGGAACCTGGCTGGACCATTGGATTATTTTTATTTGCTACATATACTAGTACCTGCTATTAGGGGTATGTGCAATATCTGAACAGTTAACAACACGTTTGGTTACTCAATTGGTATAGCAACCAGCTATTGGCACTCTATCTGTTTAGTTATTTTCCTCCTGTGTCTTTTATTTCCTCCTTAATTATTCTGCATATTTTAAATTGGTTTAATAAAGACTATTTTTGCAGCATACTTGTACGATATGGTCAATATGACTTTCTTCGTGTATAGTGTGTTATATGGTTTTTGTGTTTATTGGATAGGCCTGAGATTGCTATTTCTATACTTATATTGCTACATATTGTAGCTCTTTTGTTTTTTTTAACATGAACAGAAACAAGTCTTTGTGACCACAAACCAAGCAAAGCAGACATAATCATCTTTTTATGAATATGCTTCTAAGTTTACCAGTGCAGTAAGGAAGACTGGATTTGCCAGATTTGCTAACACACAATGCAGTTTGGGTCTTTGCTGTCTGATGAGACAGACAACAGTCCCATCTGCCCCCCCCCCTCCCTCGCCTGCAGACTGATTTGTATATGATAAAAATATGACTGTACTTCGTTTCATCAGTTTGTAGCCATTCGTTTTTTTCTATGTGAGGTGAGTGCCAACTTCTTTCTTACTCTACAACTTTATTTATGAAGATTACATCTATGGCTAATTAAAGTTTAGAGCACCACCGATACAATCCCTGCTTTCACTCAGCAAAAACTGTGTCTGAACAATACGATTTTAAAGAAAAGTCTCAGCCTAAGGACTGTTAATAGTGCCCCTTGTCTTTCCACAAAATCCCCTTCCCTTTTTTCGGCTTCTACTGAAGGCCTCATCACAGCACTGTTATTGGTATTGAAGGCCATGGACAGTTTACTCAGTATGGTTCCCAAAGGAATTTACAACTGTGACTCATTGTAGGTGTCTAAAGCTATTAAAAGGTTTATTGTAAATGAACTTTCTCAGTCTCATTTGCTGCAGGTGCCATATGTTATCTTCTTTAGGTTCTTCATGGTATAGTACAATCTACCATGATACAGTGGGGCAAAAAAGTATTTTTAGTTAGCCACCATTTGTGCAAGTTCTCCTACTTAAAAAGATGAGCGAGGCCTGTGATTGACATCACAGGTAGAACCTCAACTATAGGAGTCAAAATGTGAAAACAAATCCAGAAAATCACCTTGTCCGATTTGTAAAGAATGTATTTGCAAATTATGGTTGAAAATAAGTATTTGGTTAATAACAAAAGTTCAACTTAATACTTTGTTATATATCCTTTGTTGGCAATGCCGGAGGTCAAAGTTTTCTGTAAGTCTTCACAAGGTTGGCACACATTGTTGCTGGTATGTTGGCCCATTCATCCATGCAGATCTCCTATAGAGCAGTGATGTTTTACGGCTGTCGATGGGCAACACAGACTTTTAACTCCCTCCAAAGCTTTTCTATGGGGTTGAGATGTGGAGACGGGCCTTGCCACTCCAGGACGTTGAAATGCTTCTTACGAAGCCACTCCTTCGGTGCCCTGGCGGTATACCTAGGATCATAGTCCTTCAATGCCCTTGACGATTTAAGGAGATTTGCAATCAAAATCTCATGATACATGGTCCTTTTCATTCTTTCATGTACACGGATCAGTGGTCCTGGTCCCTCTGCATAGAAACAGCTCCAAAGCATGATGTTGCCACACCAATGCATCACAGTAGGTATGGAATTATTTGGATGCAACTCAGCATCCACTCTCCTCCAAACACGATGATTTGTGTTTCTACTAAACACTTGTACTTTGGTTTCATCTGACCATATGACATTGTCCCAATACTGTTCTGGAACAAGTGCTCTTTACCAAATGTTGGATGGGCTTGGATGTGTACCCTACTTAAGCAGGGGGACAAGTCTGGCGTTGCAGGGTTTGAGTCCCTGGTAGCATAGTGTATTACTGGTGGTAGCCTTTTTTACATTGGTCCCAGCTTTCTGCAGGTCACTCACTAGGTCCACCGTGTGGTTCTGAGATTTTTCTGGTGTCCTTCTACAGCTCTTTGATTTTTCCCATAGTGGGAGTTTGACTGTTTGAGGTTGTGGACAGGTGTCTTTTATACTGATAACAAGCTCAAATAGGAGCCATTACTACAGGTCATGAGTGGAGGACAGAAGAGCCTCTTAACTCCTTCCCGAAACGCACTGTAATAGTACGGCATGTGTCGGGAGCGGGAGAACAGAGAGGGCTCACGGGCTGAGCCCTCTCGGTACCAGGTGGGTGCTTGCTTTATTTGGCATCAAACACCCACCGGTAACATCTGCGGTTGGTGCTGGCACGGATCACGGGTGTTAACCATGTAAATGCCGGATGCATTTTTCCGGATTAAATATTGGATTCAATTGCTGCCCCGTGTGATGTCATCAGGGGGCGGCAACCTGTTACTATGATATCCTCGGTTATAAAAAGAGGCTGTCTCATTTTAATCCAATTATAAATGATGAGGAAAATCCCCACATACTGCCATACTGTAGTATGGCAGTATATGGTAGGATCAATTAGACAACCTAGAGTTAAAGTACCCTAGGGGGTCTGAAAAATAGTAAAAAAATAAATAAAAAGTTGAAAAAGAAATGAATTAAAAAACATAGAAATTCAAATGCTTAGAACTGATACAAATAAACAGTAAAAATCATAACCATGTTAGATATCGCCACGTCCCAAAATGTCCGATCTATCAAAATATAATAGCGGTTATTATATAGCGGTGTTAAACATCGTAACAGAAAATACAACTTTTTAACCATTTTTAAAATATATAAAAAATCAATTAGTGATCAAAAGGCCATACAGGTCTCAAAATGCTAGCATTGAAAACATCATCAAAAGTTGCAAAAAGAATACACCACCCACAGCTCCGTACACTGAAGTATGAAAAAGTTATTAGTGCCAGAAGATGGCAAAATTATAATTTTTTTTGTATAGGAGGTTTTAAGTTTTGTAAATGTTATAAAACCTACCGTATATAAGTTTGGTATCACTGTGATCGTACCGACCCACAGAATAAAGTAGACATACCATTTGGGGCACACAGTGAAAGCCATAAAATCCATGCCCACAAGAAAATTTCACCAATTTTACTGCATTTGGAATTTTTTTATACTGCTTCCGACTATATGGCATGGAATATTAAATACCATCGCTATGAAGTGCCCTAAAAAAAAAACAAGCCCTCACACAGCTCTGTACATTGAAAAATAATGAATTTATAGAATTTTGAAGGTGGAGAGTAAGAAATGGAAACATAAAAATGAAATCTTGCAAACACTACACTGATACCGTATTCTGCGGCAGATTTTCTGCACAGTAAATTTGCACAAAATAGGCAACATGTATGGTACTAATGCACCACAAACTGAATTTACAAAATACAGATGAATTGCTAGTCTTGAAACTGCATTGATTCATGTTCTGGGATGTTCATCATGCTCAGATCTGTTTTGGAAGTAAAGCTTCTTCACAACATGGTTTTTGTGCAGTTTCTTAATTTGACAGCTAAAAGACATTGACCCACTTTGCCTTAGTACAGTTTGCCTCACAAATGTGCAGGGTGCGCCAGGTTATTGAAAAATTTTACACGTTCTTCTATTACCAGGCAGACCTTGCACTGCTCGGGAAGTGCGTTCCTTCTTTTTTGGTGCTCCTTATTAAACACATAAATGTGTCACAAACTTCGACAAAGTACTGCCACACTCCTTTAAATGCACCTTTTTCTAAAGAGTTGGACTTTCTAAAGAGAGTGTAGCACAAAACTGACGCAGACACTTTATAAATACATGTACATGTAAGATGTTCTTTTCAGTGCAATGTTAGACAATACTGGTGATCAAACAGGTTTGGATGGGTTATCAGAATGAGTAGGGATCCGACTACCTGTGCTCTGCCATAAAGCTGATAAAAAGCATCATTTTTCCTTCACAGCACTTTTTGTTAATAGTGAAAATGATCTGGGAAAACCCCATGGGGGTTGAGACAGGTGTAAGAAAAAGAAAAAACTGTACTCACCCAGCTCCAGCTCCGGATTCCTGTGTTGTGGTTCTCCACAATGTCAAAAAATGCAAAGATAATTCAGCTCACCTCCTGCTTGCCTCCTGCATTGCCGATGCACAGACACTGTGTGGCGGCCAGTACTGTTAAGTCCAAACTGAAGAAGAAAATAAAGAATGCAAAATACTGTTAAAAACCCCACATTTATGAAAAAAGTGGTTAAAAACGTAGTGATACCACTGTGTAGCACATTTCATTCTGACACTTTTTGGATGTTACACGTCCTTAGTCATAGCATGTTATGGCTAAGGACATGCAATATCTGAAATGTGTCATATTACATGAGCTACACAGTGGCGCCATTATGTTTTTAACCCTTTTTTTTAAATGTGGCATTTTTAACTGTATTTTGCATTTTTTGTCTGGGTGCTGGATTTTTCATCTTCAGTTTGGTCTTCACAATGTCAACTGGGCCAAATTTCATGGCACCCACCTCAACCAAGAACCTGGCAAATAAGCACACTTTTTTCCTGACTCCTGGAAGACCCCTTTGAGTTCAGCAGCTTTTTATTTGCTAATTTGGTGTAATCTCAGTAAATCTTTAAAGAAACAGACTATTTACAGAGAGGCTTCCTAGGGTGTACAAAATAGTGACCTTTTACAAGGAAGGTAAAAAAATTAAAGCAATAATAAAAATCTGTAAGTTCAAATTACCCTCTTTTCATTAGAATTAGAGATGAGCGAGTATACTCGTCTGAGCTTGATGCTCGTTGCTCGGACGAGTATTTCGCCTGCTTGAGACCGAGCATTTACTTAAGAAAACACAGTGAAGAACAGTGAAGAATACAATGAAAACAGTGAACACAGAAATGCAAACATCTGCAATGTGTTCTTCACACATATTGTTCTTCACATACTATTGTGAAGAACACCGTTCTGCACGCGTGTCTTCGGATAACTTAGCAGATGTACGGAAACATCTGCAATGTGTTCTTCAGTGTTCTTTCAATGTGTTCTTTCAGTGAAAAATGCTTGAGTCTCCCATTGGCTTCAATGGGGTTCGTTATTCAATACGAGCACTCGAGCATCGGGAAAAGCAATCAAGCATTTTAGTGCTCGCTCATCTCTAATTAGAATTTATTAATATTGAATGTACAACCTGGCTTTATGGTCGGTGTTATGAACAAATTCTTTAATATTGCAGCCTGATATTATGGTGGGTGGTATAACTTTACATTGAACTTTACTTTTTAGTATTTGATCAATGTTTTTTTCTATATTCTGGGGACAACTGAGGACAGCATGTATTAACTTGCTGATACATTCCCAGTTTCTGTGGCATTGTTGGTGTGGTTCCAAGTATATTGTTGCCATAATCATATATTGGAAGTGCTAAATAGTTATTGATATCTAACATTGTTCATTCACTGGCACAATGCAAAATCCTCTCAATTTGCAATT
This sequence comes from Engystomops pustulosus, assembly GCF_040894005.1. Lineage (NCBI taxonomy): Eukaryota > Metazoa > Chordata > Amphibia > Anura > Leptodactylidae > Engystomops > Engystomops pustulosus. Next base: position 119,429,202 of record NC_092411.1, read on the forward strand.
TTCTTGTCTTCAGACACTGCAGGTTATACTTGATACTTGTTTCTTTGATTTTACTGTTGATATGGGTGTTTTATATATTCTATAGTGATGAGATTATTAAGAAATCTATGCTTTTGTTATTTTGTATTTCAATGTAAAAAAACAAATCCAACAATAATATGTACATTGTGGATTATTTTGGTGAAAACAATGCTTAATATGAATGCATTGTTGGTAGTAAACCCCTGTTCTTGAGCTTGTACCTTGATCCTGTGCCTGTTCCCCGATCCTCATATGTCTTCATATTTATGCCAAACCCTGACAAATATACTTATCACTTATTAGTTGGTGTAGTTTGGCAATGCACATATTCTGCTAGGCCATATACCTTTAATTTAAACCATATTCCCATATTAAATCATAAATAGTTCTAAAAAGACTTTTAAATACTTCATAAACATGGTGCATGGCAAATGTGCGGTATTTTTTGTAGTCAGTAGATGTCAGCAGTTCCTAATATGAACAAAGTTTATAGATTATCTATGTAAAGTAATGTCCTCTTACTCTCACATATATCTGGCATTTCTCTCATCTATCTATACCTCCTATGTATCACTAATTATCTATTGTTATACAGGTACATGTGTTTGTATTTATTTAACAATTTGCTTACAGGGGTATCCCATCAGCAAATAAATCTTATTGCTTGCATAATGAAAAGTTATACAATTTTCCAATATACTTTCTGTATCAATTCCTCATAGTTTTATAGATTTCTGCTTGCCATCATTCTATAGAAAGTTTTATCTTTAATTCCAATGGACAGAAATCTGACCATGGTAACATGGGTGCACAGATTGTTAGTATCACAAAGAGTAATCAAAGCTGTGTGATACAATGAGCCGTGCACCCGTGTCATACTTCTGTCCACTGGAAATGAAGATAGAAGCTCTCTATAGAATGACAGCAAGCCAACATCGAGAAACCCATGAGGAATTGATACAGAAAGTATATTGAAAAATTGTATATAACTTTTCATTACGCAAATCATAAGATTTATTTGCTGAAATGGGACAACCCCTTTAATTTATTTTTATGTCCAGGAGGCTAAGTAGATGTGTAAGGGTTACCTTAATTTTCCTTTTATATAGCCATAATGGAAAGCTGGTAAAAAATGTTAAACTTCTATTCATCTGCATCATTTACTTAAAGGGAACCTGTCACCACTGACCTGCCCCCCACACACAAACCCTACACCAGTGGTGGCTAACCTATGGCACTGGTGCCAGAGGTGGCACTCAGAACCCTTTCTGTGGGCACTCAGACCATCACCAGTGAGGACTCCAGGTATCTTCCTACAGTCCCAGGCAGCCCAGGACTTACTGTGCACAGAGCTATTTTAAAGTGACAACTCTACCTGGGACTACTGGAGGAGTGGGAAGGTGTGGACACATCTGGATTATCATTGTAGCTTCTGCTCCGGCCCTGACAATTCTTCCTGTTTAGGGGACCCTGGAGGGAAGCTACAATGATCATCCAAATTTCTTCTATTTTCTGCTTTATTGGTGTCCTCAGGGTGCTGGTATCAATAAAAGCTGTGACAGAGAAGGGAGTATAAATCACAAGTGAAATTTGTGTTTTGGCACTTTGCGATAAATAAGTGTAGTTGTAAATTGAAAAACAACACAAAAACAAAAGCAAAAAATATTAATACTTTTTATTTACATAAAAAATATAAAAAGTGGAATTTTTTCTTGTGTTTCTGTTTTTAATTCCCCTCCAAGCCATATCTTTTTTATTTTTCCATGTAAGGAGCTATGTGGTGGCTTATTATTTGAGAGACAAATTGAACTTTCTGGTAGCACCATTTATTATTCTGTACAATGTACTAGAAAAAAATTCTTATAGACTTTACTTTTATGGCTATAAATGTGTGGTCCACATGACACCTCTCCTTTATTCTTTGGGTCAGAATGATTTCAGAGATGCCAAATTTATATACAGTGTGGGTCATTTATATGGATACACCTAAATTAGAAACATGTAAAGAAATAAAGTTTTTCTTGTGATATTCTCAATAAGGTTGATGTATTACACAAAACTTTTCCCATTGGAAAAAAAAGTTGGATCCAAAATTGCAGACTTCAAAATTGCCACCATGGTCAACACCCATCTTGAAAAGTACCCCCCCTCTTATACACTAATGTGCCTCAAATAGGAAGTTGATATTACCATCCAAACCCATTTTATTTAGGTGTATCCATATAAATGGCCCACCCTGTAGTTTGGTTGTATCTTAATACCTTTAAAAAAAAACCCTTCAATTAAATTAAAACTGCTTGTGTTGCTATATTCTGATACTGTTCTGACATGCTGAAATCTGCACCTTTCTGGAAGCCAAAATTGTGCAAAATTCTGCCATTTGTATGCTATTTTCTGTTCTGTTACGGACAATTTCATCAGAACTCAGCATGGCAAACCAAAGTGATTGAGCGCTAATGCGAACTATAAACTTATTTGTTTCTGATGGTTTATATTCAGGAAGTGTGTGGCAACCAGGTGAGGAATACAAAGACAACTGTGTCTTGGCTACAGTCAAGCATGGTAGCGGAAGTGTCATGGTTTGGTATTGCATGAGTGCTGCCAACTGTGGGGAGCTGCAGTTCATTGAGGGAACCATGAATACTCGGATGTGACATACTGAAGAAGAGCTTGATCCCCTCCTTTCAGAAACTGAATACCGCTGAAGATATTGAGGGAAGAAGTGCTGAACTAGACAAGCACGTCTCCAGGCCTAAATTCTATTGAGCATCTGTAACGTTCTAACATCCTCCATTACGTCATCATGGAGGAGTGGAAGAGAATTCCAATTGCAACCTTTGAAACTTCATGCCCAAAAGGGATGGGACAGTCCAGGAACATATGGTGGGCAACACTGGTGGCCACTATTACAATATTATACAAGCTGTACATTGACTACTTTACATTGTATTAAAGTGTTGTATCGTTAAATTTGTCCCAAAGATATTTCCAAAATGTGAGGGTCAAGACAATCTCCTGCAGTTCAAACCGAGCATCAGTATGGGGAAGAAAGGTGATTTGAGTGCCTTTGAACGTGGCATGGTTGTTGGTGCCAGAAGGGCTGAGTCTCAGTATTTCAGAAACTGCTGATCTACTGGGATTTTCACGCACAACCATCTCTAGGGTTTACAGAGAATGGTCCGAAAAAGAAAAAACATCCAGTGAGCGGCAGTTCTGTGGGAGGAAATGCCTTGTTGATGCCAGAGGTCAGAGGAGAATGGGCAGACTGGTTCGAGCTGATAGAAAGACAACAGTGACTCAAATCGCCACCCGTTACAACCAAGGTAGGCAGAAGAGCATCTCTGAATGCACCGTACGTCGAACTTTGAGGCAGATGGGCTACAGCAGCAGAAGACCACACCGGGTGCCACTCCTTTCAGCTAGGAACAGGAAACTGAGGCTACAATTTGCACAAGCTCATCGAAATTGGACAGTAGAAGATTGGAAAAACGTTGCCTGGTCTGATGAGTCTCGATTTCTGCTGCGACATTCGGATGGTAGGGTCAGAATTTGGCGTCAACAACATGAAAGCATGGATCCATCCTGCCTTGTATCAACGGTTCAGGCTGGTGGTGGTGTTGTCATGGTGTGGGGAATATTTTCTTGCCACTCTTTGGGCCCCTTGGTACCAATTGAGCATCGTTGCAACACCACAGCCTACCTGAGTATTGTTGATGACCATGTCCATCCCTTTATGACCACAATGTACCCAACATCTGATGGCTACTTTCAGCAGGATAATGCGCCATGTCATAAAGCTGGAATCATCTCAGACTGGTTTCTTGAAGATGACAATGAGTTCACTGTACTCAAATGGCCTTCACAGTCACCAGATCTCAATCCAATAGAGCATCTTTGGGATGTGGTGGAACGGGAGATTCACATCATAGATGTGCAGCAGGCAAATCTGCGGCAACTGTGTGATGCCATCATGTCAATATGGACCAAAATATCTGAGGAATGCTTCCAGCACCTTGTTGAATCTATGTCATGAAGAATTAAGGCAGTTCTGAAGGCAGGGGGGGTCCAACCCGTTACTAGCATGGTGTACCTAATAAAGTGGCCGGTGAGCGTATATATATATATATATATATATATATAATATATATAATGTTTGTAAAGCCAAAGAACAAAGGAAGACTATTTAACATAGTTTTGGGAAATTGTTATATTCAATAACAATTAACTGCTCACTGAATACTCTAGGCTACAGATGTATCCATTGTTTCAACTGTAGCTCTAGTGCTAGCACATTATCTGAAAATATTTGTGTTTGCCTTAGTATTTTTCTGTCTTCAGTCTCCACTTTTCTTCAATTTGTAAAGTTCAACAAAGTACTAAGCAAACAAACCCACAAAATGTATTAACATCTAGAGTGATTAATTTCCCATGTGTATCCTATTCAGAAAGTGCATCTCTAAGTACAGATGGTCCCATCATCACAGTCTAATAATACAATAAATAAAATTAAAGGTTGGATATTGAAATCTGAACAGTTGGCTTTCATGCACTGTAAGATTTGGATTAGCACCTTTGCATCTCTGGCCTGACATAAATGCTTGGCCAATGTTAAAAGTAAATATCTCTCTGCACTTGTGCTTATGGAGAAGAAAGGTTTGGTGTCTTACAAGGAAGGTTTTTACAAGTGACCTTCTAAGTCTTAAAAGGTATTGTCTATAAACTGTCTATGTATTCTAAAACATTTCAGAGAAAGGAACAATCTGTTAAGGTGTGTATCATTCGCCAATTTCACTGCTAGAAGCTAAACAAAAAAGTGGAATGAGCTTGTTCTTCTTCCTGTTAGCCCCATCTGTGAAATGTACATATCAGTACAATTTAACTTGGGTAGAGGCAGTTTACTTTTAACACAGGCATGACGCATTTAAAGAGTTTTCCATTGATCTTACTTCTTACTACTTTTACGGATACCATGTATCTTTTATAGAGCTTGGTAAGAATAGTGGAAAAATACCCTCTGTTTTGAGCTGTCACCTACAGCGTTTTTTTGTTTTGTTCTTTTGTATTTAGCCATTACAAAGCTGACAGAGAAATAAAATTCACAGTACCAATTCACAAATTCACAATATATTACTTTTACCTGATAGCAACACATACAATTTTTTAAGCATTATTGATAGCTTAGACACCCCCCCCCCCCACTCCCACCTTCTTGGCCATGGAGAAAAAAAAACAAAATACTATTTTTCTATGTCCATTTCCCCCAGATTTTAGTCCATCTTACAATGTCATCTTTCATTCCACCTGTATCTTTTCATATTGCTTAATTTTCACTGTCATATTAAAACCAATTTTTAACATTTGGGGTTATGTTATTTCCCCATTCCCTAGTGATCTTCGCTATTGTCATTAATGTTAACATCAGAAGTTGGTTTATTTCTCCAATATCCTCATTCTTGATGATTGCCAAGTCCATTTTGGGGGTCAAGGTTGTCTGCAGAACATTTGTTCAAATATTTCTGCCCAAAATTTACAGATTGTAGGACAGGACCATAAAAGATGTACAAAATCAGCATTATCATTTACACATTTATAGCACTTAGAGGAGTCCCTAGTTTTAATTTTTTGTACTTCAACCGGGGAGTAATAAAGCATAAATAAAATCTTTATTTGAATGTATCTATGATTTTCATTAATCGATCCTTTCCAGTCCTCCCCCGAGATTGGGCCCATCCATTTTTCCCATTTTGTCTGTGACTTAAGTTTAATCCCTTCCCAGTAGCCTTTAATAAAATATTTGTATATTATTGAAAGTGTGCCCATTTTATTCATTGTGCTTTTAATATACTCTATAAATTGATGTGTATCAATTCTCAATTTTCTGTGAACTGATATCATCTTTGCTATGTGAGCTAGCTGGAAATATCGTAAAAAAAATATTATTCTCTTGGTTGAAAAAAAAATAATTTTTTTTTATTGAATTACCTTCTATTACTTGTGAAATCCAGTGATTTCCCCTTATTTCCCAGCACCTAACATCCAGTGCACTATCCAGATTTGGGAACTCCAAGTTGTGCCATGGCGGAGTGTCTTCAATAATGCCCTCGATATGTAACATACTCTAGACTGCTTTCCAGCCTTTTCATAATGCTATATTAATTTCTTCAGTTTTCCTTGCCTTCTCAGATACTCCCCTTTCCAATACTTCAAAAATTGATTTAGGATGACCTACTTTCGCTTTAGTTCTATTCTGTCTTTCCATCCCCTTACTGTAGACTTTTGAACTGCTAAAAAGTACCCGTAGAAAAACGGCAGGCCCAGACCTCCCTCCTCAATGGATTTACACCAATCCATTGATTAAATCTTAACTCTTTTTCTACCCCAGATTAGCTCATTAAGGAGTGCTTCAATAGTTTTAAAAAAGAGCTATCCAGCCAGATCGGGCAAGCTGAGAGGAAAAACAATATTTGGGGAAGCAACCACTACAAATTAATGTAATGGGCATAACTGTAGTAGTAGTAGTAGATAAAACAGACTAGGTGGTGGTCACACACATTCAATAGCTTCTCAAAAAATATATTGTTCCTAAACTATTTCATCCACCCCTCACTCCATATACATGCATGCATACAAGTGTGCATGTATTTTTACTGTCTGTTACCCACGAACAAATTCGGTCTTAAAAACTTGCCCTGTGTGAAGTCAGGATTTCCCTGACTGAACCTCGAACCATCAGATGGCACTGACTTGCTGACTTCAGTTCAGTGCACAGAGCAAGTTTCTCAAATAGAACTTACTTGTTGGCATCAAGCCTTATAGAGAGAGGGTAGGAAGATACTTTCAGGTTTCCCATGGTGTTTATGTTACTTCAGAAGAAAGGGTTAAACATGTTGATGAGTCATCATTCTGAACTCGTTCTGTCCATTTTCTGGTCATCTATCCAAAGGACATTAAAAAGAGGTCTTGACACAGATGTAAGTCAGCTTGTGGTAGCACTTGTTAATGAAGGTAACATGTGGAAATTAGAGGCCACTTAGTGTTAATTATATAGTCACAAAAACATAAGTTTGTCACTAAGTTTAACCCTTTAAGGACCGGGCCCTTTTTTGTTTTTTCATATTTATTTTTCCCTCCCCACAATCAAAAATCTATAAGTTTTTTTTACACGTAAAGAGCTCTGCTACGGCTTGTTTACTGCGTAACAAATTGCACTTCATAGTGATGGCATTTATTCTTCTATGCCATGTACTGGGAAGAAGGAAAAAAAAATTAAATTGCATTTGCTGCATTTTCTTGTGGTCTTGGAATATACAACTTTCACTGTGCGCCACAAATGACATGTCTACTTTATTCTATGGGTCGGTTTGATCGCGGGGATACCACATTTGTATAGGTTTTATAATGTTTTCATACATTTACAAAAATTAAAATCTTGTGTAGAATTTTTTTTTATTTTGCCATTTTCTGATGCTAATTACTTTTTTATACTTCAGTGTACAGAGCTGTGGGTCGTATCTTTTTTTGCGACTTTTGATGAAGTTTGCTATGGTACCATTTTTAGGATTGTATGACTGTATGACCTGTTTTAACACTTTGCTTCCATTCACCAATACTGTTGGCTCCAAGTAATTATCTACTTGCTAAAATCTTAGCTTTCAGTATATTCATTTTGCTCAGGTAAAAAACACTATTATACTACTATTATACTATTATACTACTCTACATTTTCACAGGCTGCATTAAAGATCTGTAGTAGCTTTGTTATGTCTTGCTTTTATCTCTGTAAGAGTTTTGACCACTAGCCCCACTTTATCCTACCTGAACACAAACTTTATTGGACTACAAAAAAAAACAGATCTATGATTCATTGTTTGCTGCCTGTTTGTTATCAGCAGAACTCACATGCCAATAATAGTTTAAAAGACTGCTTGACCCACAGACACATATATGAATAGCTCAGGTTGTCACCTTGAAACCATGGCCCATAGAAATGCATTTGTCTATGTGCTATCCATTGAAGCACAAAAACTATGGGGCACATCTTCTAAGAACAGTGCAAACTACATTACTGTTGGACTTTGCATGATAAATGTGGCGCACAGGAACGCCTTCTTCAGTGCAGAATTTGTGTCTCATGAAGAATAGTGCAGGTGCACCAAAAAAGAGTCGCGTGCGACACAAATGTGGTGCAGACAGTTCTTAAATACCTGTGCAAGCAGTTTGCACCTAAAAGAATGTGCAGAGTTCCGAAAGTCTGACAGAAAACTGGCACACGGTCCCTAGTAAATGTGCCAGTAAAGGTGTTTGTATGCAGGGAACCTTTGAGAGCCAAAAACAAAGTTTTGGATTGTTCTTTGTGACCTAGTGGATTGTGAAAATAATAAATAAGAGGTAAATTTGCTGCTATTCCTGTTGGTAATGAGCCAGAGCATACATCTTACAGGAGAAGACAAGAAGACAAATTCTAGATTATATTGCTGCATGTGAGCCGTGCATGAAGATCTGTTTTTGGTTTGGACCCCTGTCTTGATTTCCTGATCAAGTGTTATGCCTTATAGAGGTAATGGCAATCTTACAGTGTATAGCTAGAAAGAACGGGATAACAATGACAAAAAGCCTTCCCTGTGTTACATCCTGACATTTCTTACTCCCAGAGAGAAAGAAAACATCTTGCTAACTGTTTTGTCAGTTACAGTATTGATTAGCACCATGTTTTGGGCTGTCATTTGGGATCAGCTTACAAGTAGAATGGGATGTGTTTTCCTCCTGCTATTTCTTTCCTTAGGTAAATGGGGTCTAAATGACATTCAGTGCCCCCTATTGCCCTTTGGAAAGGATGGCATTCCACCCTTGGTCACGCTGCCTGGGGAGCCAAACAGTAGCAGCACAGGGCAGTCAGTCATAGGGACATCAGGAGATACACTTGTTTCATGTCTCCTCTTACCATAAACACAGGGGTCAGAAAGGACAAATGATTTTCAAAGGCAGTCACTTTTGAAGTGATTGTTTTGGGTGTTGTTCTGCTGCTGTGTCCTCCTGGTGTCCTTCTGAACACTGTTTGTTGTGTAAGCAAACAGAGCAAAAAGATTAAAAATATTGCAGGGTACAATTAAGAAATATACATGCAATGCAACAATTTCTTCACTTAAGGAGGAAGAACAGGAATTGTTATGATGAATGTTAGTATCAGGACCTATATCATGTGCACAATGGAGGGCATTTATTATCCACTTTCAAATGAAAACCTTGTAGAATTTTTTTTCCCTTGATGAAACTTTTGAACCTTATTTATGAAGTGCCAGGGCCACAATATTGGTGCTTTTTACGACACTGAGAAATTGGGAGCAAAATTGTGGCGCCGCTATTGAATCCCACATTTTTCTGGTGCTTCTGTTTTACTGATATGCTTTGTGGCCCAGTTTCTGGTGCACAATTAAAGCACCTAAAAGCTGGTCTGTGGAGTTCTATTTCACCTCCATTAATGTGGAGACAGTTCTTAAACTTCTTGTTTGTGTGCCAAATCATTAAACCCTTGCGGCACAAACTTACATCCCACTGAAAAATACAGCATGTTTCCAGCGCCATCCTGAACCCAAACGCATAAAGCCCCCCAGTTTCTTACATTGATTTATTTACATCTGCTTTTCAGATATTCAAATATGCGTGGTACTGCACTTTACATCAAGTACTACTCTGTTGGGAAACAAGTTATAGGGATCCTAAAACTATCTCTCCACTATTGTTAGACTGTGCTCATACACTGTGATCCCTCAGAAAGATGCCAGGAGATATGGTGCCATGATATGAACAGAACGTTGTAGAATATCCCTTTCTTCCAAACATTTTTTACTCTCTATGCTTTTTGGTTTACTCTCTACAGTAGTGGTAATTGCATAGTGGAACTTTGGTGTACTTTTTTGATCATTACAACTTACTTACCCTTTAAGATAGTAATAAATGTGAGATAACTGTTGGCTCCCAAAACAGGCCCAACTAGATTAGCTGAACAGTTAAGCTGATTCTGAGATTAAGATGGGTTTGTGTACTGCAAACATATCTAAGGTCACTAAACTTGTTCAAAACAATAGGGAACCAATACAAATCGATTTGAAATTACTAAAAGATCACTGTTAATGGGTGTAGGAGGTACTGGAAAAATTAAATGCCAAGTAATAGATCCATGTTTTCTCCCCCTGATATTGGAGGATGCACATATTTGACAATGATCTGGTAGTCTTCAAAGATATTAAATTATTATTGAGTACAACTTAAAATAGGTCTCTAGAGACCCCCAAGGTTTGAGCTGATGCTGAAGTGCAGATTGTTTAGGGTCATCCACAAACTGCTGGGCTACTGATAACATATTTTCTGTAAGGCTTCTTTTGCACTACATTTTGTTGGATCAGTGAAACAATGTGTATGGACTCAAGTTGATGCGTTAAACTAATCTAATTTGTTTATATATTTGTATGTAAGGTTATTTTATTGACTATTAATAAATAAAAATATTATTCAAAGATCTACATTAACATCTTAACCATCAGCACTATGGTTTTCCTTGCTACCATAAGAAAATCATTCTTGAGAAATGGATTGAAATTGCAGTCAACATTTTATAATTTAACTTTATGCAGGGGATTTGTTTCTCTGTAGCCCGAAATGGTGTTTTGACCCTGAGAACCTAAATAAGGAAATTAATCAGAAAAGAATTTTTGATCTGCTGAAAATTCTAAACAATACAGTCATATTGAATACCTGCATTAACATAGAGAAAATTATGTATCATTACATAACTGGCCCTTTGCGTGTTTTTGAAGGAGATTTCAAGGAAAGAAAAATTTTTCCACACCCACTAAAATGGTAGATTGGGATCATTGCTCGTTCTCAAGGGCCTGTCTACTGAGTTACATACCAAACCCAGCTGTGGTGGATCCCCCACCATTTTTTTCTTCCTATTACAGTCGAGTGGTGGAATCCCAACAAGGGAATACTTTTTGATCAATTGATGGTCAAGGATCCTACTGTTGAAATCCATCATCAAAACAAAGGTGTATTTTTCTGCCATGCTTATATAGCACTGATGTATTCTAGAACAATGTACACAGATTATAATGATACAACTCAGTCTATTCCTATTAGGGCTCACCTCACAGTTCTCTGTGTAAGGTGCACATACATACACTGCACTCTCCCTTCACAGCCTATGAAAAATGTAAATGCTGATGTGCATGTATACTACATCTCATCTGTACTTATTGTCTCACAGATATTTAGCAGTGATTATCTGCAAGTAAGTATTGGGGTAGCTATATTTAAATAAGGCCTAGGGTAGGTTGCATTTGTTGGCTCAATGCAAGTATAGTTTTCATTTCTTTTCAGACAGATATAAATGCACTGTATTTATCCCGCTCTTATGCTCCATCATAGACACAATACAAAAGGAAGACTGTTTAAGAAAAAACCAATTATGGACAACATAGGATCCAAAAGGATTCCCATTGACTATAATAAGGTCCATCAGATGACCCATTTAGTACCCATCATTTTGACAACCAAAACTTACATGCCATGTTTAAAATATCCACTGTAAAGTACATATACAGCTGCATGTTGCCATGCATACTAAATGGGTTTAACTTCCAATATTGTGCTGTGAAGACCTGCTTCACTGTCTTTTTAAATATCTAAGAGAACAATGGAGAGATTTGCATGAACTTTGTGCTTTTTTTGTTTTAGCTTTGCAACTTCTACTGCAAAACACCACACTCAGACATTTGCTGGGGAATATGTTGGATCTACATGAGTAAGATAAATATAAATTAACAAATGCTTTGCTTTAGAGCATTTACTTTGAGGGTTTATTCTGCCTCAGGTGGAAAGTGAAAATGTTCCTTTTCAAGAATGGAGATAGGAAAGATGAAAGGGTAACATGTGGTGTAATCAATAGTCTGATCACACCTAAGTTACTTCTGGCCAATACTAACAGTACTGCCAAGCTTTTAGGAAGCAGAGAACACATTGCCATGCTTTCTACATGCCCTTAAAGACATGTGTATAGATTGGTATGGCTGTTATGGGATAGCCATGTGGGCGAAATATGACAAAACATCTGTTTGTGAATGCCCCACTGGGTGTACTTTTACATGAGTGCATTGACATATAGTAGTTGTGTCCAACCAGTGGTTTTGTGCCAGAGAAAACTGACGACCCATACTTCAGAGTAGTAGTTTTGATGAATCTGGGGCACTCTTCACACTACACAGGCAAACTGCACATGGTGCAGTTTTCACTGATTTTGATAAATGTTTACCATTGCACCTATTCTGTCATCATTTTCTTTCTGGCATTTATCGTCCATGCTGGTGGCTAAGACTAAACACATGTAAAAGTTTCAAGCCAACTTTCTAACATGTTTGCTTTTTGCTGTTCTTTATGTCCTTTTTTAATTTATGAAATGTTGCATGGCTGTTTACATTTTGGGGAAGGGTTTATCACTGCTTGTACGTCTGAATACTGGCATACAAGGCAAGATTTAGTCTCAATTCCTGGCGCAGAGCCGGAAATTGTGACTATTCTGCCCTCTACGCCATATGTACGGGGAGGGGGCAGTACCAGGCCATGGAGTTGGCCTGTGAATTATCTATAGGCTGTTTCAGATTTCGGCGCAGACTACAACGCAGTTCTATACCAGCCAGATTGTGCATCAGGCAAGTGGACCCACTTTGCTGAAGCTATATCAAGATGCCGGAGCCTTAATATAACTGTCTTGGCCTGACAGACAGGGGCAACCTCAAGCACCATCGCATGGTACATCTACACCTTTGGGTTAGATGATTTATCAGAAGCTAACAACAAAAATAACATTGTTTCCACTGTAACAATAACCTTTCCACTATATTTACCCACATTTCCAGCCAATATACGCTTATTTTTATGTAAATATTATGAAGATGTCAAATATAGACAGTTATTGAAAAAGAAAGGAAATGTGAAATGTATACACAGATATGTTTTAGAAAGAGAGATCATAGACAAGTGATGTAAATGACACCTTTGATATAGATAGATAGATAGATAGATAGATAGATAGATAGATAGATAGATACTTGTAGAAATTACAAACAGCACACTTTGGAGATAAAAAAAGAGGAGAAGAAGGTGGGTGCAGGCTCACTGAGATCGGGCTACTGATCCTCCAGATACAAATGATGCAAAAAAATGTAAGCAGCACTCCAGGACGTCAGGTGTCAAAGGTGAAGTAGATGAAGTTTATTCCATGTTTAAAGGTACAGCATAGTACAGCAGCGACGTTTCGGCTCAGAAGAGCCTTTAGCTTGATAAAGGCTCTTCTGAGCCGAAACGTCGCTGCTGTACTATGCTGTACCTTTAAACATGGAATAAACTTCATCTACTTCACCTTTGACACCTGACGTCCTGGAGTGCTGCTTACATTTTTTTGCATCATTTGTAGATAGATAGATAGATAGTAGTTGTATTTTAAAGGTTAAATATAAAATAGATCAAGAACCTATTGATATACAGTAGTGTATAGTGACAAAACACACATCACATAACAGAAGACTGAATAATACAGAACAGGCGGTCCTCTACTTACACCCGACTTACAGACGACCTCTAGTTAAAGACGGACCTCTCTCTGCCCTCTGTGACCTCTGGTGGAGCTCTCCGGATTCTTTACTATAGTCCCAGATTGCAATAATCAGCAGTTAGGTGTCTGTTATGAAGCTTTATTGATAATCCTTGTTCCCATTACAGCAAAAAATGTTGAAACTCCAATTGTCACTGGGGCAAAAAATGTTTTTGTCTGGAACTACAATTATAAAATATACAGTTTCGACTTAGATACAAATTCAACTTAAAAACTAACTGTATAATACTTCTGTGTGACGACCAGTATGAGGGTTTGGGGTGAAGTCAAATACCACCTACTTGTGGCATCCTCAGCTTTTGTCCTGCAGTTTGCAGACATGTGATAGATTTCACTAGAAAATACTTTGTTGATGACTCTGCTTTAAGTCTATTATTATGGTAGAGTGATAGTATAAGCTCTGTCTTATAACCTTGAATTTACTTGTTTATTTGGAATCCTCCTCTAGATTAAGTTATGTAATAGTGTCAATAAACTTACTGATAGGAATCATATAACTTATTTTAATAATCATAATATAACTACATAGCAGTACAAATCCACCCACTTCTCAAAAAATGAAGGTAGATATGCCTATGGCAGGTTCACAGTAGGATTGGAGTGAGGCTGTACTCTCACCTTGAAGTTATGTTCTCCCCTTTATACACATACTGATCATACTTGTAGTTGTCATTATACACAGAAACACAATCACTTACAGAGAGTATTTACACAAGCACGGGATACACTAGCAGGAATATAAACTATGCTACACTACATATATGACAACTCTCAAACAAAAGTGCACTGCGTGTAGTATAAGTAATACTAGTAGGAGTGGTACTGAAAGATATTTTCTGTATTCCTATTGTTTTAATGGTGTTAACGTGTAAGCAGTGTGTGCTGGGGTTTATAGTTCCACAAGCTGTAGCGATCTGAACATTATCATAATAGGTAAATAGCTTTTTAACCATTCACAACATAATGTAGCTGTATCCAGTAGATACTTACACATAATGTATGATTGTGCCAAGGGTTTTCCCTGTTTGTTCTCTTTTGTGTTTGTACCTGTTGGCACTGCCATACATTGTTGTGGGGCACATGAGAGCCGTGACCAGCTGGCTCTGCTCTGCACAGGACACAAGTACAAGGAGCAGTTAATGGAAGTTTACTGTACACAAAGCAAGATTGTGGGCTGAATGTTTTCTGTCGTTCAGATAAAGATTATCTAAAGTTATTCAAGTTTAGGGAAAGCAGATCTTATTTATGTGTTGTGACTGTATATAGAGCAATCTAGCTATGCCTTTATGGGTAAACTCTCTAGTATGATGGGGCCATAAAACCAGTACAGCAGAAGAAGTGAACAGGGAGTACATTATCATACAGAGTACACCTTCTTTGTGTGGAAAGAATACATTTATGACCCCGATATATATATGTAATTCGCAATTTGAGGATATATATATATATATATATATATATATATATATATATATATAAACTATTACAATGATTCCTAAAAGTATAGAAATCATCTAGTGTGATGTTAATATCAGTTCTGTGTAAATAGTATGTGTGTAAGGCATTTGGATTTCGTAACTGTTAACCAATTATACATTCAGTCAATGGATCAAATAATGGATGGCAACAAACAAAGAAGAGAATAAGTAGATATTTTGCTACAAAGAAGATTAATATATACATGAACAAATAATAGATACATATTAAGAAGATCGATAATGGTAGATATATATTGGCTCATAGAAGATATACACACATATATATATATATATATATATATATATATATATATATATATATATATATATATATATATAGATGAATAGATGATAGATAGATTTTAGTATCTTTATTCTCTAATATCCCTGTAGATATATTGAGAGAAACGAAATGTAATAATGTGTACAAATTCGTACAATTATTATAATGTGTTGGTAGGGAATAGATGATGGAAATAAAAAGACAGGAAAAGATAAACCTGAACAAGTATTCCTGAGAAATGCTAGTTTCCTCCCGTTTCTCCCCGGTATTTTCAGTGATCACAAGTAATAATGGCAGGGATTGTAATAATATAGATATATGTATATAAAATATTCTCGTAATGTGGCAGAGACGTGGTTATCGTTTCCTGGGTGTTTACAACACAGTGGTGGTGCCCTGCTGTGTTTGGTGTGACGGTGCCCGGGGGTGATAGCAGGGTGCCCCATCACAAGTGCCACATCTGGAGAGAGGGCTAGTAAACAAGGCGAGGAGTGGGCGGGACAACGGCGGGCGCCCTGCCCAATCAGAGGGGGCGCAGACAGCCAGAACAGCCAATAAGGGGGAAGGCTGGCGGGACAGTGAGTCAGGGACTGTACAAGGGCTGAGTGCGCGCTATGACTGGAGAGCTATTATAAAGCCGCAGCCCAGCACTCACCTCCTGTCACAGTCATGTGTGAATGACCTGCATGGAACCGCACTGTGGACTTACCGAGGATTAGTGTTGCTCACTGGTGGATGCTACCTCACCACTCCCTTCTTCACTCTGTAAAGGTAAGTCTTACTGATCAGTCTCATGTATGGGGAGACTGGGACTATTGTTCTCTGTTATCAGCCTCTACACACCGCATCATAAGAACTGCTTTCTCCTCATATGAGAAGCTTCAGCTGCATGTTACTGTACACACATCTGGTAATGGGGTCAGCTGCTCCCCTAACCACAGTCTCTCTGCCTCCTCTGCATAACAGTCCCATGTGTATAACACCTATCTATCTATCTATCTATCTATCTATCTATCTATCTATCTATCTATCTATCTATCTATCTATCAATCTATCTGTCTACCTATTGATATATCTGTCTATGTATCTTGTCCTATCTATCTATTTATCATCTGTCGATCTATGCATCTCCTCCTATCTATCGATCTATGTATCCATCTATCTGTCTATATATCTATCCATCTGTATATCTATGTATTTGCCTATCTATGTATCATGTTCTAGCAATCTATCTATCTATCTATTCATTTATCTATCTATCCATTATATCTGTCTATCTGTCTATATTTCTATCCATCTGTTTATTTATGTGTCTATCTATGTATCTTGTTTTACTCATCTATTTATCTATAGATTTACTCTCACTTTACTTCATCATATCATATAGAAGATTAAAAGTAACACAGTGGAGGAAAACCCAGCTGCTGTGTGGGTACATGCCAATATACCAGGCACTAGGTCCTTCACTTTTACACAGGGAAACACTTTTATATAAATGTATATCTAATATCTCTCTCTCTATTTGTTTACCGATCTGTTAGTATAATCTAATCTAAATTATCTAACTATATATCTAAGATCTTTCACTTAGTGTTTGTATTAGCCAATAGCAAAACGCAATCAGAGTGTAGCCTAGAATAAAAACATACCAAAAGTTTTACAATATTTATTGGTTTAGCTACCTATATCTTTCTACTACATGTGTTTACAAATAATAATTATCATGCTAATCGATGTCTTATTTGATGTAATACATCAGAGATAGTTATGTATCTTATTTAGAACTATTTGAGTGCTACAGTAATAGTTCTGGGCTACAGATGTGCTGTCTGTACACCACCTCCTGTAATCGTTTTCAGCTATAATAAGACTAATCAATTTACAGTATGAAATAATTTTTATAGACACTCCCAATCTTTAATATGTACAGACACTTCCAATCTATAATATGCGGCCCCTATACTGCACATCCCATACCTTCACATCATGCATCAATACCATTTGTACGTAACCATTTTAATTGACAACAATTAATTTTTTAACACGTGAAGATATTTTAATAAAAGTAGAGTGTCTTCCAAACGAAATTTTTAATAATAACAATAATAACTGTAATAATTATATAGGAATAGCCCCGTTATTATGTATACAGTTGATGATGTTTTACACTTGTATGTAGGGCATAAACAACATAATTACACAATAATGTGCCATCAATTGTTTCAGTGTCTTTGTATTGAGTGTATGTAGTATAATATTATATCTCCATATTGTGTGTATAATGTAATTATCATATATTCTGAGACTTTGTGTTCTTTTTTCCTAACAGTTGAGAGGATCCTGCCGCCATGTATGAGATGCAGCCTTCTTCTTCCCCCTCATCCTCCTCCCCGCACTCCTCATACTCATCCTCCCTTGCCGGGGACTCGGAGATTGATGTGGAGAGCGTGGAGCTGGAGGGGGAGAGCCGGCACCCGGAACCCCACAGGATGCCTGAAGAAGAGGATGAGGAAGAGGAGCAAGACAACCAGCAGCAGCAGCTCCAGCTCAAGGCTGCGGACAAGGCTGGGGAGCAGAGGAAGCTGAGTAGGACCCCCAAGTGTGCCCGCTGCAGGAACCACGGGGTCGTGTCCTGCCTCAAGGGTCACAAACGTTTCTGTCGCTGGAGGGACTGTCAGTGCGCCAATTGCCTGCTGGTGGTGGAGAGGCAGAGGGTGATGGCGGCACAGGTGGCACTCAGGAGGCAGCAGGCCACAGAGGTGGGTACAATGCATACTTATACACATAGGATTATAATATCAGCATTCAGTCACTTCTCATATAGAGGACGAGCTGATGGGATTCTCTACACCCTGGGATAGATGATCATTGATGGTTGGCCCGGTATAATCTCTCATTCCAGTGTCTGAAAAAGGACACGTCTCAAAGCTGTCACAAAGTCAGTACATGGCACAGTGTGATAGCATTCTTAGATAGTAACCAGGTGGGCACAGTAATGCCCTCTGCAGTGCTGCGCATAGTGTCACCACAGGGGGGCGTCATATTGGTGACAGTTGTGTCTATTGCAAATAATTGGGTTATGAGGAGGAGGCACTTCTAGAATAGTTCTATTACTCGCACATAATCTTACTACTAGCTGGTACCTGGAATATTCCTGTTATACGCGGAGCTGGGCAGCCCAGTGTTTTTCCTCTAAATATTTCTACAGATAGGGAGTATGTAGTGTAGAAACTCATAAATCGCCACTTGTGCCTTTTATTGTGTTTGCAAGAAATTGAGTGGCTCAGTCCTTGTTTCATGTACACTGGAGACAACAGGTTTACACCACAACACTTTCATGAGCCTATTCACATTATTGTCACAGCTGCTGTGTTTCTTCCATCCTCAGTATAAGGTGATGGTGTATGTGCTGTGTAGGTGTTATGTTTGACATTGCTCAATTATAGAGAATATGAATGATCTTTTATGTTCTTGTTTCCAGGACAAGAAAGGCTTGACAGGGAAGCCCACTGTAACAGAGAGGAAAACTGTTTATCAGAGACATATTAGGACCCCTAGCCTGCTGGCCAAAAGCATATTAGAAGGTAATTTTTTGTTCTATACTTTGCTATATTTACGGATCATTGTAACAACAAAAAATGAAAGTTTCATATGAATATATTTAATATTGCTAGCAATAGAATTATATTAAAGGTATTCTGAAAAAAAATGAAAGAGAAATACTTAGGGTCAATATTGTCTTCTCTAGAAACTTCAGTTAAGGTTAGGAAACCAAAGAGAACTACAGTATGCATATACAAGTATAAAATGCAATGGTATATGATGTTAAAGTAATACATTTATATATTTACATTATTCCATCATATATCTATCTCATCTATCTGTCTTATTTATCTATCTACCTATTCTTTTATCTATATCTATCCATCCATATATCTATCTGAAAATCAAAATAATCAGTCTCAATTATTTATCTACCAATATTATCAATCTATATTATGTTTCTATCTGGCCATATTTCACACACGCACACACACACACACACACACACACACACATATATATATATATATATATATATATATATATATATATATATATATATGATTTTGTCATTATATTTTATTAAGCTATCTATTCAATCATTATCTATCTATCTATCTATCTATCTATTTATCTACCTATCTATCTAGCTTCAGTATCTCACCATGCTTTTATATACCTGACCATCCTTCAAATCTATGTAGCTATCATTTTGTCATACTATTCATAGTATTCTATCGTAAAATAAACCATTCTTTCTCTATCTACTTACTGTGTCTATGGTTTATGTACAAGTTGTGCAGTCTAATTTATCCAACATTATTCTTAAAGGATCTCTACTACATAAAAACAGTGCAGTGCAATATAGATGACCCCCATTACTTCTATGATTTCCTAGAACAATATAAAAGCTTTTCTATACTTAGTCTATAGACAAAGCAGTTTTGCATTCCATTTTACATGCAAATATGTCTGTCCAAAGCTTTGCTGTCATGCACTCTGTGGGGATTTTCAAACAAATGCAGCAGAATTTTGCATAAAAATGATAAATAGTAGAATCCCTTTATTTTCAGACTTTCATGTGTCTTAAACTAACTGCTGGATTCTGCAGGATATATGAAAGATTTCTATTATATATAGTAGCAAAATACATGGCACACTATTTGACTGACAACATTTGTAATCAATGTAACCAAATAAATAAATAGATTGTTAGAAAGTGTATTATCCCTTTATACTACTTGTGAATCAAACAAAATCAGTATATTTTCACCAAACTACAAATGCTAAACTTTACACAGGCTCCATGCCTGGGCATGTGATCAAATGTATATAAAATGTGCCATAAATTCCAACAGTATAAGAACAGTATGCCAAAAGCATAAACCAGTTTTTAGGAACAATGCTTTTGATACATGATGCCAACTGTGTTTTCTCCATATACATTCATTGTCCCTTTGTGCTGCTTTTCCTCTTTTTACTCTTGACTGTCTGTCTTTTTCCCTTCTCTCCTAGTTCGAGTTTCCTCTCTCATCTGTAACACTTTGTACATTGTGATCTGCCTCTAGGAAATGTGTGTCATCAATTCTAGGTATAGCTTTATTTCCTGGCATTAAAATGTGACAGGTGTATGCATAAAAACTCCCTGGGTGGTCTTATTATCAAGTATAGTATCAATGTAAAATTGGATTTTACATGGCAATTAAATACAATATAAAATACATCAATGAAACATAAAAAAAAATTAAGAGTGATTTGAATTTGATTTGTTTGATTTTCTACTATCATGTGACAGTTTAAATAATCTATAACTTAATAAGGTAGTAAATTATCTTAAAGCGGCTAATTTGTACAGAACTTACACTGTATAAATAATGCACAAATGAATGTTATGTTCCATCTACACAGTAAATTATCATTTATAACACTATCTAAAACTGTGAAAATGGAATATGCTATACTATATATAGTATATAAAATAGTATATGCTATACTATATCCTATACATTTGGGCATTAGGATAGGGGCAGAGCCCTTCATTCCTTTTTCAGATGGGGCATCTGGGTGTAGAAAAAAAGATTGCTACTCAAATAAGAACATCAGTATCATGGCTATGGCTAGGGACCAGATCACTCTGATGCCAGCTCTGTTAATATGTGGCATCATTGCCAAATTATGACTAATAATAAACTTATGTAGTACATTTCTTAAGTGGATTTTTTCTGACAGTTCTGTTGTCATAGAGTTACCATTTTAGAGTCTTGTGAAAAAATATGTAGCTGTGTAGCTTAGCCGTTGTAGGCTGAAAAGAGTATGGCAATTAATTTTTACAATCTGTGTTGGCCAGAGGACAGACAGAGCATTTTTGCTTTTAAAAATCTGATTGTGAACTGAAAATGAAAATCCATCTCTCTATTTTGTAAATGTTATGAAATCTGCTTTTCATTGCTTTAAAAAAGCTAAACTAAAAAATAACTTTTGATTTCAGGTTATCGGCCGCTGCCAGCAGATTCTTATATGGGGCCCAACTCCCCACTGCCAGCTCCTGTGAGTGACAGGATGAGGAAGAGACGGGCGTTTGCTGATAAAGAATTGGAGAACATTATGTTAGAGAGGGAATACAAAGAAAGGGAGATGCTTGAGGCCTCTCAGGCTTCCAACCTTTTCTTACCCAGTCGTATGCTACATGCTGCAGAATACAATTCCTACAAAGCTGCTTATGGGAGCTCACAGGTTGAAAGTCCAAACAAAGAATTTTGCAATTTATTGCCTACTTGCCTTGATCTCACTATGCAGTATTCAGGGTCAGGGAATGTTGAACTGATTTCTTCAAATGTCAGTGTGGCCACCACATACAGACAATACCCTGTCCCCTCCAGGTTCTTGGTTTGGCCAAAGAATGGCCCAATCACAGATGCTCTTCTATATCAACAGTGTCTATTAAACGCTACAGCCATGCAGGCATTAAAACCTGGGTCAAACTGGGACTCAAAATCCAGCCCAGTGATAGAATGCCAGCCTACAGAACAGGACTTGGTACCCACAAAAATGGAAACACAAATGATCCACCCTCAGCATGTTCCACAGGACAGTGGAGAAAGGTCTGCATTTTCACCTCCAAAAAGGAACTTTTCACAAATCTCTAACAAGGACCATTTATCTCCACCTGAAAGCTTAATAAACAAGATCAGCAAGGATGTCAGCAAGCAGCCTTTATCTTTAAAATATAGCCCTTTCCACTCATTGTTTCAACAAGCACATCTCGAGAAGTCATTGTCTGACCTTAAAACTTGTATTAAAGACCCCTATGAAGAACCTGCAAAGAAATTCAGAGAATGTTCATCCAAGGAAAACCAGAAGTATAAATTAACTATTGACAGGTACAACAAGGACTTTTTCTTAGGGAAAGACACAGGCACAAAACTTTCTGTCAATGAGCCCCTACCATTTTCTGTTGAATCTATCCTTAAGATGCCATCAAGCACTGCACAAAGATCAAGTCAGTAGACCACAGTGACTGCTTCATGAGCTGCTGCTGCCAGCTACCAGAATTCCTTCATAAGGAAGCCTTTCCAAAAATCCATGAATTGTGCAAGGACAATGTATAGAATATACACTTGCATGATGCTATTCTTTTGTACAAATGACAATATTTAAATGTAAAAAATGTGATTTGCATATGTGAATTGTAAAATATTTGAATATAAAACAAAAATTTATAGAAATAATAAAATACAACTGTTAAATATTTATTTCAGTTTTATATAATATTGATTTATTTATTGAAAACATTTTTAAAAAGTCATCTTCAAGAAAATATAATGATTTTATGTAATGGTGTCTTATTGTTTATGCAGCACCAGCATATTAAGCAGCATTTTACAGAGTTTGTCATCACGTATTCTCCAAATAGGGCACATAATCTTGAAGCCAAATGGCCTATAAGTAGCCCATGAGTGTGGAATAAGAAAGGAGAAGTTTCAGGCAAATCCATGCAGGCATTTTGAGAAGATTTTCTGCAATGCAATGTTTTATAAACAGGCTGAGCTATAGTGGTTGTAGAGGTACTAGTAGCACCCTGGCACCCTTGTTACATAGTGACCCATAGGTTCTTATGTCAAGTAAGAAGACACAGTTATTATAAACAGCAAATGGAAGATGAAGACCCTGGTGCTGACTTTGCATTGAGGTTTAGGAGCTTTAAATACCAACATAGGAGTCATAGTCACAGAACACAGAATTGGATAAATACTGAGCTGTAGCCGGCAAACATTTCTGGAGTTATTGGTATACCCCCATCTACCCAGAAATGTGTGGTATCATCTTTTATCAATGTGAATCTATAAATATTTCCAGTAATATCCAGTGTAATGAAAAGTTCAGGGAAGCAATTTCACAGTTTTGATTCAGTACCGTTTTAACAATAAATATATTTTTTAAAGAGCAGTTTTTACTTGGCCTTTTTACATTTATTTTATACATATTTGTTAAATAAAGAAAATAAATAAATACTCTAAATCCCTTTTATGAGGCAAAAAACAATCTGTCCATACTGGTTTAACAAATGTTTCTCAGTTCAGTCTTCAAACCACAGTAGAATAACTGTATATCTCTCTTAGATGTCTTTGGTCTTTCGGATGACTGTTTCTGCCTCCAATGTGACACTGTGCAGAAACCTATAAGGCTAGTTCCATAAAACATAAGGCCGCATTTCATATGTTTTACTATGGCAGCAGCACATATGAGTTTATCACTATATACAGCTTATCACTATAAACGGCTGCACAGTTAGTCTCTGAAACTGACCCTAGGTATATTGATTTTATTGTGTATTATTTTTACCTTGGGCAAGGAAACCATGGATCATGGATTGCTATGGATACAGTCTTACATCTAGTTGCATCATACAAAAAAGGGGGTGATTGCATTTGATATGATATGCAAAATCTCAAAACTTTTCAGATAAAAGCTACTACTACTGAGTTCTTGGTCACAAAGGTATTTGATCCTGATCATACCTTTTAAAGCACAGTGTTATCACATTTACAAAGTCTTAAATATACATAGGGCCAGATGTATCACTGTCCTGTGCTCAAGTCTCGTTGTTGCGCCTTAATTCCTGCCTCTTATTAATAACTTTTCTTTAGTTGCAATATATAAGTGCAATGTTAGATCGGGGCAGTTACATTTGATCCTCCTACAAGCTCCGCTCTGCTTCTCTCCCACATCATATCATGAGAATAACACTCACAGCAGAGCCCAGGTGTGTGACACCCTGCACCCAGTGATCTCTTCAGCAGTGACTTCTCCTGGAGGGGATCCTCCGGTGCTGATCTTCTGCTGCCTCCCTGTTATTCTGGCCAGTGTTCCTCCTCAGACACCAGTGTGGTCATCCTGGTACACGGGGACACTTCTCTGTACTATCTTTAGCTTCCATTCACTTCTCTTCTATCCTGCTACACGGGACACTTCTCTGTACTATCTGCTAATTCCTACAAACCTCTCCTCTCTCCTTCTCTGAGCTGCTGTTTTTGCAAATTTTTTGTAAATAGAAGGTCATGAACTGCAAACACAGGCTGTAAGTAGTGTCTGTGGTGTCTGTTGAGCTCTGCTGCTGGGGATACACCACTCTGCATGAGAGCTCAGTGTTGCTTCTCAGTCTACGCCACCTTCAAGCTAAAGTGTTTTTGCGCCTAAATTGCACCTAAATGAACAAGTTGCTAATTATGAATGATTATTAGGTGCAGCAAAACATCTGGATTGGTAGGACAAATGAAGAAAACTAGGTTATTTTTAATGACCAGCTAGTTTATTTAGTGGCAAAACTGATGCAAAAACAGTGCGACAATATGAAAAGGTGCAAAAACAACAGAAAAAACAAGTGATACATCTGGTACATCTGATACTATGGGGGAGATTTTTCCATACCTTACTTTTAAATGTCACAGATTTTTGTGCAGAGATGTTTTTTTGCACACTTTTTTTGCGACTTTTCCACATTTGCACCACAACTCATGGTGCACTGTTTTTCAATGGTTAATACAGGTCAAAGAAAAGTTAAAAAGTTCACTTTAGACAACAGTGTAAAAATGCAGTACAAAAAAAAACATTTCGGATCTACAATACTAAACTATAATACTATAATTTATTTAGAATTGTGCAATTATGGCAGACAAAACTGCTGATTGCAATTCATTTTTATTTTTAAACAAAAAACCTGCCGGTGAACTGTCTTTCGGCTGCAATATGCAGACAACATAACCAAAAGCATTATGTAAAGAAATGGGAGATTAATCTAAAAACCGTCTGGGAGGTTTTTTTTTTGCTAAAATTTGTGACTTTTAAAAAAGAAGTTGCAATGTTAGACTAACAGGTACAGGTCTATTTTAACACAAGGATAATCTAACTGAGACAAATAAGACTTAAATAAGGAATTAGGCAAATAGAAAACTAGAAACATAAAAGATAAATCTCCCCATATGTACATTAATGCTATAAGGTTGTCTAAATGTTTTGTCCCTTACCACATATTTTTTTTATATACTTTGTATGAAGATAAACACAAACATCTGTTTTATTTATTTTATGCTTTATTACAAAGAAATCTGGCGATAACATTTGACGCAGTCAACAACGTACAACGTACCAATTTTTGTAAGATCATGTTTCTATCCACATTGGAAGTTCCATTAGTTCCCTTTGTTTCATATTCCAAGGAATCCATATAAAATAATGGCATAGTATCTTATCCAGTAAAATGTTGGGTATCTTGATGAAAAGCTAATAGAACCTGTTATAGTGCAATGGAGCTCATTGTGACTAGAGATAATCAACAGATTCTACAGCCCTACACAGAGCTTTCCAGATCTGCCCCTGTCCCCATGGGGATCAGAATCTAATCAACCTACCAGTATGTTTTGGAGTGTGGTAGGAAACCGGAGAACCTGGAAGAAACCCACACAAACACAGAGAGAACATACAAAATCTTTGCAGATGTTGCCCTGGATGGGACTTGAACCCAGGACCCCAGTGGTGCTAGGCAGTAGTGCTAACCACTGAGCGGACTCGTAGGTTCAGTTTGGGTTCTACATTCCAGTTAACTGCCCTACACAAATGTATTGCTGGATTGGCAGCCAAATTGTTGCCCCTTTCAACTAGCCATGAGATGGCTTCCAATACTATAGTTATTTTGCTCCTATGATGAATACAAACAATGGGAAAATAATTTGCAGATGGAAATGTGTCAAAGTCTATGTTGGGATTCTTAGCAGGTGGGAATTTTGTGGTATAAAATGATAGGTACTTATGGCAGCTCACAACTTTGTGCCAACATAAAGACAGCAATACATAGTAATATAGTTGCTGGTACTTGAAGAAACCATTGTAAATATTTGCACCGTACCAGAATATATAAGAAAACCGCACCCCAGGTTACTGGAAGGAACAGAGCATTGCTCAACACGTCCATACAACACAACAAACTCTGTAGGGTGAAATAGAAAATAATCTAAAAGTAATACTAGTAAATGCTTTCACTGTAACAACCATTCCAGAGAAGTGTTTTTCATATATAAATGTGCATCAAAAACATGGCGATACTTATAGTCTGGAATCTTCCTTCAGAAAAGTCAAGCAACTCTCAAATGCAATGCAAAGTTCATCTCGGTGAACCTCATATTTCTACAGGACTGAGTGTGACAGCTTTTTGTTATGTTGGACACACATCAGCTCGGTTTAGATTACACTCTGGCTAATATTTACAATGCATTGAAGGCTAAAGTCAAAAGAGCTAAGTGCTGTATTAGTCCATGTAATAAATATACAACACATTCCTTGCAGATTGTCATATTCATTGTGGGCAAATAGATATTTTTCTTATGTTTTCACAAATTACAGTTTTCCTTGTTGGCAACAAAGAACATCCCAATTACATCAAATACTACTTTGGGTAGAGAATTTAGAGTCTTAGGTAGCCACAGTAAAACTGGCTACAGTTGTTTGTAGCATTTAAAGGAAACCTACCATAAGGAATCTACTATCAGAAGTAGATCTGATGGTAGATCCCTCCTGCCTGCCTCTGCCCTAATCTGTAATTTAATAATCCTGGAACCTAGCCTAACTTGTTAAAAACCAAAGGTTTATCCGAGCTAAGCGTGCCTCGTCCACTGATGCCTCTTATAAAACTGAATGTTTGACTATGACTAATCGGCTCAAACACAGAGGGTACACACACGCATGTTGTGAACGTGCAAAACGCATCGTTGATGCTCACCCCCGTTCACATTATCTTCTTGACAAACCCACTAAAATTGCATTTCCTCCAAACCTACCTTTAACACTCAATACACACCTCAATATGCCCAAATTTCATCCATTATTAAAAAAACATCTACCCATTCTGGAAACTGATATCCTTCTAAAGAAAATCCTTTCTGATGGCATTATGTGTGTATCACGCCGTGCTCCCACTCTAGCTACTATGCTATCTCCCAATATTTTTTCTAATGTTAATACCACTCCCACTTGGTTAAGCTACAAAGGTAGTTTTGTTGCGGGGGCAACAGATGTAACATCTGTAAATTTATGCACAAAACATCCTCTTTTGTCTCCACCGCCAATGTTAAACATTTCAAAATACAGAGACATATGAATTGTGAAAGTACTTTCATTGTCTACCTGGCGGAATGCACTTTGTGTAATTTACAATATGTCGGTTGCACTTGTAGAAAGTTAAAAGACCGGCTATCAGAGCACATCACCGGTGCCAACCCACGCACAATATCTAGCACTCGCAACATCACCGGATTATCTAAACATTTCAGGGATCATCATTCTGTCCAGTCTGAAAGTCACGGCTATTGATCATGTTCCCCTAAACAAAAGAGGAGGCGATAGAGTTAAGAGCTTTCATGTGAAGGAAGCGAAGTGGATTTTCTCACTCAACACTCGCCACCCTGCAGGCTTAAATTTCAAAAGTGATTTACTTTATATTTACTAATCTTGATACCTTACTTTGCATTAACTTTTTTGCCTATCGTTTTGTTCATGTATTTTCCATTTATATTTTATGTTTCCTTAGCCATGTGTTGTCAATTTGTCTCCTGCCGTGTCAGCTCTGCAGGAGGGAGGTCTCTCCACAGTGACGTGTTTCCTCTTTCCTTAAAGCGAGCTCTCACTAGACAAAATACAGGTATGAATAAGGACCTCATTCCTATGGTCCGAAACGCGTAACCATTTTTCTCTTCCCCATGATCACTTTTTAATCATGTCTTGGAAATAAAGTTTTGCCTTTTTTACACTTTCCTCCGCCTGCTGCCGATGATACATTTTTTCCTTTTCTTCATTATACCTTTGGTCCCCGGGACCGGAACGGGTTCATCATAGTTGCACGGCACTGTCCATTTGCAAGCTGCAGATCAGGTGAGCTGACACCTGAGCGTTTTTTGCTCTTGTTTCCATATTATTAGATCTACTTCTGATAGTAGATTCCTCATGGTAGATTTCCTTTAATTGTTTATACATTGGCTTCACAGTGTGAAAGGATCATAGGAGAGCATAGAAATGATAGTGTTAGATTACATTTATGCAATGTTGTTACGGGTGGTCCCGCGACCCATATCGCGGGTCGCGGGCTCACCCGTGCTTCTCTGCCCCAGCCAGCGCGCCGCCAGCGCTGCTTACCTTCCCCGGCTCCCGGCTCGCTCCCTTCCGCCGTGCGCTCGCGGCCCCGAATGCTAGGGCGCTTGCGCGGTCACTTCTCAAAATTTAAAGGGCCAGAGCGCCATTAATTGGCGCTGGCCATTTTGCAGAATCTATTTAAGCCTGCCTCTTCTTGCAAGCCCCTGCCGGATCTTCGTGCTTAGCACCCTAGAGAAAGCTTTTCTGATGCCTTGTGCTCTTGTGAATTCCCGTTGTGACCCTGGTTCCGTTTCTGACATCGCTCCTTTGCCGCCTGCCCTGACCTGTTGCTACGTCTCTGACTCTGATCCTGTGCTGCCTGTCCTGACCTCCTGCCTGTCCCCGACCACGAGATTGCCTGCCATTTCTGTACCTCGACCTTGGCTGCCACTGCGGACAAGTCACGCCTGTGGAACAACCTGGTGGTACCACGCCGCAGCTTGTCTAACCCGCTTTGCGGCGGGCTCTGGTGAAAACCGGGTGCCACTTAGACTCCGGTCCCAGGTAGTGGTTTGTGCCATTGTCCGCAGTGGTTCAGAGGATCCACAACCTCTAAGCCTGACGAATGTCTATTGGATTTAGACACAGTTTGCTGCCCCCTAAATTAAAATTCTCAAAAAGATATTTATGTACAAAAAAATGGAAATTCTTTGAAGATGAAAACATAAAATGGAACCTTAACCCAGTCCAATATGGAAAATGTTCAATGTATTCCAAGAGCAAAAATAGGTTTATATGAGGTTTATATGCTGAGTATAGCTTATCAGTGGGAGTGCTAGGTGTCAGACCCCTACCAAACTGATACTGGTGACCTTTTGCAAACATCTGTCATTAATATGCGAAGCTGGAAAACCCCTTAAATTTCCCCTTTGGGATGCTGATACCTGTAGGACCCCTCTAGGGGAGTCTGATCAACTCACCTTTAGGGTAATGCAGTCAATTAAGGTAATTAGCAGCTTTAGATACTGCCTGTGCAGGCAAGGGGTAAGTTTTCTAAAGTTATTGTCCAATTGTATTCCTTCATGTGAACTGGAGTGTGATTGGAGAGTGAGCCACCACCTGACCAGGGTTTAACAAAACCCCTGGACAGGAAGGGGCAAGTGCTCTTAGGCTTTAGCCTTGCTTCTGAACACATGAATTCACCACGTGAGCAGCTCTTTACCACCAGCTCTCCCTAGAGAGCACAGGTCTGTCATCAGAGACAGAGTGACCAGAGACAGCGTCTGTGCACCTCCAGTACAGGCACTTAACCAACCAAGGACAAAGCTGCAGCTTCCAGTATTAGACACAGCTACATCCCAAACTGTATCTACTACTGGTGAATCTAATCCTGAGGATCACTCTCCATGACCACTCCAGTAATCTGGAATATCCAACAATCCGGCATCTATAACAAGACAGTTTGGCCTGTTGCCTGCAGTTAATACTAAAAAAGAGTTGTGAGTTAATTTGCACCACATTGCCTCCGTCTTTTCCCTGGATACAGCTGTCACCACCAAGTACCTCAGCATCTCCCTCCATCTTTTCTTGCACACACCACCTGCTGGAGATGTGCCAGGCTGTAAGACAGCCCTCCGGTCCCCATACCAATCACCGTGACACCAGCGTGGCCTAGGCCGCAATCGCCAGCCACTCCGGTATTCTGGGCCCTGGCTGCCTCCAGGCCCCAAGAAAAGTCTAGGAGGATGTTGCAGATGCTTTGTGATCAGTTTATTGTCAAAGAAACCTATTTTTAATCCATTTGCCATTAACTGAAAGCTGTCATTTTACTATAGTGAATAATCACTAACATAAAGATAGTTTCCCATAGAAACAGAACATGCCACAGATATATGAGCCCTATGTCATTATAATTTTGTAATGTGGACATGTTTTTTGGCTTTTTTTTATGGGATGCATATTAAAAATATCATTTTGGGGTGTCCATAGCTGAATGATGACATTTTTTTAATGATGACTGGCGACAGGTAAATAAAGATATCAATTCTGTGATGGCTTTTTTCCTTTTGTAAAACACAAATTACATTTTTTTTCGACTATAAGATACAATTTTTAGCAAGAAAAAGTGCTGCTAAAAAAGTGCCTGTAGTTTATAGTCCAACAGTCAGGAGTATCCAGCACTGCCAGACCCTACTGACCGCTGTTATGGAGATCAGCTGAAGCATACAGTGTGAAGCATAAAGCATTTTACCCGATCTCCATGTCTCTGCACTGCTTTCTTCCAAAAGTTAGGTACCTTGCCTGACATCATCAGGTCAAGACTGATTCCATGGTGGTTGTGAGCTGATGGTATATATGTATGTGTGTGTGGTGGAGTCAAAATGAGGGGATGAGGAATTATAGGTTTGTAGGGGGTTTTGCAATTATAAAAGCTTGATAGCTAATGTGTGTGTGTGTGTGTGTGTGTGTGTGGGGGGGGGGTTTAATTGAGTGGAGCTGTCTCTGTGTTAAAGGACATCGACCACCAGGATCAATGATTGTATGCCCAGCAGACTAACATACTGGTGTGTGCCCTCTCTAGAATAGTCTTCTCTTCTTTAAGCTTCTTATGGCCTGCTTTTTAAGAAAAAAGGCTTTAAAATTATGTAAATGAGCCTGATGGACTCCAGGCTCCATTAATTCTATAAAGCATGGAGCCTTCCAGGCTTATTTGCACAATTAGCCTTTTCTTGTAAAAACCAGGGTATAAGAAGCTAAAAGAAGAGCAGATCCTGTCATAGGGGACACACACTGTTATGTCAGTGTGCTTGGTTTACGATCTTTGATTCTGGTGGTAGATGTCTTTTAATATTGCAGAGCCGCTCGTGGAGCTATTGCAGAGATGTTTGTGTGACAACCAGGGAATTTTTAATAGGCATCAAATATAATTTTTTCATTTTTTTGGTGTCAAAATCTGGGGGCGTCTTATAATCAGTAAAATATGGTGTATGATATCTTTGATCCCTAATTCAATATATTACACTGTAATACTGATGTGTTGCAGTGTAGTAGAACTCTCCATCAGTGCATATGCAATTTTTGGGGGCCATCAGAGTAAAGCCGCTAAAATGCTGTGGTAACATTAATGTACAATGTTAACCATACACTTACATTTTAAAGTTATAAAAGTGTAGACATTGGGGAATTACCTATAGTATCACTGGTCATACTGGGGCTTAGGAAATGGTTGTTGCCAATCGCAGCTGCATACCAATAGACAGACAGACCCTGGTACCAAAGTCTTTGATTTCTAACATATTTCATTCATTCCAGACCATACTTATTACCATTCATTATAGACGGTACCTGTCCAATCTTATTTCTTTATGAAAATAAGCCTATTTTTAAACTGGTTTTACTAAAAAGTTGATATGATGAGTGATTTCCTTGAGACTTGCAAATGCATTAGGAGTTTTTCCATTCCATAGTGTCAATACACTCAGCAATTAAAAGGTTCACTGCAAAGGCAAGTTTTTACAGGACGCATGTTTTTTCATTTTTATTTTCTTTTGCAAAGGAAACTAAATAGTTTCCTAAAAATACACAGGTTTGTTTAATAAGCAGTGAAGAATGAATCTCAGTGATGAGAGGAGACTGCACATAATTCAGTGAAGAAAATTGAAGCTGTCTTGGTGTTAACATATTATTGTGGCAAATGAGAATACACGAGAATCTGTCGTCTGGCTTCACAGTGCAGAGCCATGTTACAGCACACACATTGAATGCCCTAGACATTAGATCCTAGGTCAGAATCCAGCAGGTTCTACAACTCTATAAAGTATGACTGACAATTGTCTGTCTTGACTTTCTTTGTTTTTGTTGTGATTTACAAGTTTTGTTGTGATAGTTCAAGTGCAGATTGAAGGATACAACTTTTACCCCTGGTTTATTGACTGTATACAGCTACGTATATAACCTGAATGCTGAACCATGTGGGGAAAGTGAGTTGACTATTGTTTTCAACACATAACCTTCAGTATAATGGGTGATGATATCCTTGTCATAGTGCTCTAACATAGAAGCCCAGTATTATCTTTGCAGGTCTAAGGCCCCTTCTACACTTGCGTTTTTTGACGTGCAGAACTTGCATTGCACTCTGACCCATTGTAATCAATGGGCTTTTTCAGACCTGCATTATTTTTCACGCGCACACGCGCATGTTTTTTAACGCGCATTTACATCTCCGCATGCTCTACTTTTGCAAGTCACGTGCGTGAAAGGCGCATTGAAAATGCGCGTGAAAAACTGAGACACTGTACAAACTCTGACTGAAAACTGATTGCACTCTGTCAAAACTGATGCAAAATGTCAGTTTTTCACTGATCAAACCCTGATCGCACCCTGATCAAACTCTGACGTGATCTGCAACGCAAGAGTGGAAGGGGCCTTACTGTTTTATAATAATTATTTCAATCATTTGTATCTATACTGTGTCAACATATTCTGCAGCACTTTACAAATCTGAGGGTACCCAGGCTAAATCAGACATCAAAAGCTGAGGATCCTGCTTGCAAGAGATTACAATCGAAAAAATTATAATAAAAAAACCTAAAATTTCAAATCACCCCCCTTTCCCTAGAACTGACATAAATACAAATAAACAGTAAAAATCATAAACACATTAGGTGTCGACGCGTCCGAAAATGCCCAATCTATCAAAATATGATAACGGTTTTTCAATGCGTTTAACCCCGTAACGGAAAATAGCGCCCAAAGTCGAAAATGGCACTTTTTTGCCATTTTGAAAAATATAAAAAAATCTATAAAAAGTGATCAAAAGGTCGTACAGTCCTAAAAATGATATCATTGAAAATATTATCAAATTTTGCAAAAAATGACACCACCCACAGCTCCGTACACCAAAGTATAAAAAAGTTATTAGCGCCAGAAGTTGGCAAAATCAAAAAAAATAATTTTTGTACAGGAGTTTTTCATTTTTGTAAATGTATGAAAACATTATAAAACCTATACAAATTTGGTATCCACGTAATCGTATCAACCCAAAGAATAAAGTAGACATGTCATTTGGGGCGCTCAGTGAAAGAAGTAATATCCAAGCCTACAAGAAAATGGCGCAAATGCGTTTTTTCACCATTTTCATTGCATTTGGAATTTTTTTCCCGCTTCTGAGTACATGGCATGGAATATTTAATAAAATAAAAATTTAAGGTACAGTATGGTAACATTTACAGTAAAATGGACAATGGTAATGTTGTTGTTGTATGCCTTATGTTTATGAGCGACAGTTTTCCTGCTAAATACCTGCATGTCATAAGAATTTAAATTAAAAAAAGGACCATGTTAAATTCAAATCTGTTTTTTTTTTTTAATTTTTACTGGTGTTTTGTATGTGTTGGAAAAGGGGTAGTCTTATACGGCGAATATATCTTAAACTCTATATTTTAAACAGGAAAGTAGGGGGGTCGTCTTATACACCAGGTCGTCTTATACGCCAGAATATACAGTAAGTTTTATCTATTTGGTAGGGATAACTCCAAATCACTGATAACATTACTTGGGCTCAGTTCACACCTGCATCAGGCGTTTATGTTCCATTATCCATATAAGGCTAGAATACCAGAAACTAAGTATTGCATATTCTGTTCACCTTCTATTTCCCATTGACTGCAATGTTCAGGAGGCTGCTGAAATATTTTTTCTGCAATCTGATGATGGAAGGAGGGAACGGAATCTGACGTAAGCAGGTGTGAGCTGAGTCTTAGCCTTATGCACCTGTTCCCTCAGGTAATACAGCAGAGGTTTTTGTGGATGTGTTATTGCCCCAAGTATTTCTATGGGTTGAGGATTGCTTAGCCCCATGCCTCAGCCCAGGTGTGTAACTTGTAGAGGCAGACTCCTGCATGAGACCCCCTTACCCTCACAAAAAAAAAAATGCTTATTTGTAAAATTGCTTACATTTATAGACTCCAATACACATAAATAAAGTTCTACACTCATGTATAAACACATGTATAAACTCATACATTTATACACTAATACATACATTACAAACAAACTCATAGGGACTAATTTATCAGGGCTTTTGCGCACTTGCAATTGTTTTCCCCTTTTCCGACACCTCCACGGATGGGAAGCGAGGCGCATGAAGTGCGCGTGCTGCAGCTACACGCCAGATACATCAAGGGGATGTATGGGGATAGCCCCATAAAGTATATATACACACACAGTGTCTACACAGTCTGTACACATCTATACATTTATACACATATACAGTATATACACAAATCATATACGCACATCAGCCACAACTATGCCAGGTCGGATACTTTTGCACAAAGCCTGTGATCGAAAATTTGCAAGTTTTTGAAAAGTACGCAGACACAAGGCAAGAACGCCTCATGCCTGCCTTCTCTGCGGAAGCCCATGTCCCTCTAGTTCCACATGGCGTGGAGGTGGCGTAGTTGCAGGCAGTGCGCAAGAATTTGTGATTATTTCACTGTTTGTATTCAAGAAAACTGGCGTAGAAGCAGTGATTAATTTCCCCCATAGTGTATACACATTGTATACACTTATTCTGTTTAGTACATGTACATTATAAACACATAATATACATAGACATACAATATATGCACACCCTATATATACATACATACAGTATAAACACACGGGGCAGCTTGAAGTTAATAAACATTAAACAAAACTGCCTCCTCCTCTCCACCGGGTGGTGGGCCCATGTATTGAAGTTGCACCTCTCCGCACAGCATGATAAGTTACAAACCGCCCATGTGCCACGAACCACTGGACCAGCTGCTACAGGTGTAGTTGCGCCCTTGTCTTAGCCTAGAGCCCCTGAGAAAAAGCTCAGAGCAGGTCCAATCCTTGGCCGTGTTTGCAGCTCTAACCTCCCATAGAAGTCTATGTGGCTGTGAAAAATACAGCTAACTTGCATCTGTGTCTCATCCATATTTGTGGTGGGTTGCTAGGTAACAACCTTTATTTTTTTTAATGGGGTCAGCATGAAATGATGACACACATGGGCCTACTTTGCAGCCACATGGTAGAGACACAGGGGATACTGTTGAAACACAGGGAATAGTGTTGAAACACAGTACTAAAAATGGCCAACCCTTTTTTGCGAGGGTAGAAAAAAATACAAATACCTTTGTCGGGAATTCAAGCCCTGCAATAACTGATACTCAGTGGCAGACATTTATGAAGGGCAGAGTTTTGTATACCAGTGTTTATATTACTTGTGACACCAGATTAGTTGTAAGGACACATTTATCATATGCTGGCTAATTATGATGCTGACCCAGCACTCCGGCGCTCGTCGGATCTATGAGTGCAGTGCAGCGATGCGGTTGGACCTGGTGTAGAATAGCGCCATAGTTTTCCCCTTAATGGCACATGCTTTTAGGCAGTACACAGGGGGGCGGCAACACACCTCCCTCTCCACGCCCACCTGGCATACATGGGGTAGAAATCACAATTCCTGGTGTTTTCAGGCATAAAAGCTGTGATAAATCTCCCCCATAATGTGTGTAGATTACAATACTTTACTCCAGAAAATTGTGGACCTTTTTATATAGCAGTGGGGGCATCTATATAGAAGTGGGGGCAGAGAAAAGACTCCCTTGTTTTTTTTTTAGAATAAAATAGCTAGACACAGTTATGAATGTCCCAGTTTCTTTGAGCATTTCTGCTTTATTCTATATCCATAATGTGGTGGCTCTGATATGTTGCTCAATTCATGTGCCTGTATTTTTTATATTTTAAAGCCTCTCTTTTTTCTTGCCAGTCCAATTGTGAACGAAGCTTGTGACTTTTTCTCTGCTCTAGCCACCTCTGCTGATATCATATGACCTTCAGCTTTGACTCTGCCTGTGCTTAAAGAGGAAGGACGTCTCTCCTGACCGGTCTGTTTAGTAAATACTTGTGTTCCCCATGACATGACAATACTGGAATCTGCTTCTATGAACTCTGCATTGTGTAATTCCTCTGTTATTCTTACTACAAATGTATGGATAAATTTACAAGCAATTGTTATAAATCTTCTGGTCATAAGGGGTTATTGATAATATGCCCCCCCCCCCCCCTTGCCGGATATAACAGGTGGCATACAATCATCATATAATTCTACAATTCAGGTCTGAACTGGAACAGGCTAGATGGTGCGCAGGTGCAGGGCAGGAACATCTTGTACTGGCCCACTCCACCGACAGACACCACACTTGGTGTGGAGGGGGTGTAAAGGAGAAATAATGGAAGATTCGTGGTAGTGCGCCAGGAATTGTGATTATTTCAGGCCTTGTATTTCAGAAAACTGGCATACATGCAATGATAAATGTCCCACATGGAGTATTAAAGCCAAACCAGTATATCTATTCCAGAAGGAACAGATTCCAAACTGTAGACAGCAGTTTGGACCTGGTGGTGTGTCTTCGGTACAGTGTAGGGAACTGGTTTGGCTGAGTGAGAGGCATTTAACTAGGGTCAGGAAATAAGAGACAGCTCAGTTCTCAATGTAAAGACCAGATGGGGTTACTGCAGACCAGGTTACTGCATTTATTTGAATTCCAAGCTGCAGAGACTCAGTTTAGCCACTACACAGATAATGGAGCTGTCTGGTTCTTGTTCCTTTTATCCGCTACTGAGAAACAACAAACATATGGGGTGTTGGACCACCACCAAAATGATATTGATGACCTATGCTTAGGATAGGTCATCAATATTTTTAGCATGGAAAACCCCTTTTAGCTATTTGACCTATGAATGTCATGTCTCTGCATCTCTGCTTGTCATGTCTCTGCTTTAAAGAACATGTCACCTGATAAAAGTTATTAACAGTTTAGACTGGTGCTAATATTAAGTAGAAATAAGGTGAAACATGATATGATCAAATGATCAAGGATCGAATTATTAAAACAATTTTGAAAAGAAATTGTTCAGGAACATTATTACAATTTACTTAATAGCTTTGTACATTTTATCACAATGGAGGAGACAGTGAATATTTTCTCTAATGTTTTAATATACTGTACTTTTTTATATACGTCGGTATTGGTGGAAGTTTATAACAAGGCATATAAGAGTAAAGGATATACACAGTTAAAAGAGAGACTGAAGCACTCATGCATCTGCTCCCCTGACTTTTTAACCACTGAGTGTTAGTTTATTGCTTAGCTTAAGGATAAAAGAACTTAGAAATGAAAGTTACAAAAAAAAAAAGACTTTCCTTACTTCTAAGTACATTCAGATGTCTGTCTCAAACAGCACTTTGCACAGTTAACAATATTGATTCTTTCATATCATTGGGTTTGGCCCACCGCTTAAAAAAGAATATTATCTGCAAAACTAAGTATTTCCCTTATATGCTCCCCGATTTAATGACAGAAAGTCAATGTTAAACTTTGGATACCTTTTAACATGAACCTTTGCACTAACACAGGGCCAAGGAGGATTTCATCTGCCTGCCAACTCACCTCGGTCTCATCTTACCGTGTTCTGTGAAACACATATCTATTG
The DNA here is from genome assembly GCF_040894005.1 of Engystomops pustulosus. Lineage (NCBI taxonomy): Eukaryota > Metazoa > Chordata > Amphibia > Anura > Leptodactylidae > Engystomops > Engystomops pustulosus. The sequence continues at coordinate 119,467,336 of NC_092411.1, forward strand.
GATGTGTACAGAGGATGCATAGAAACAGGTCCCTGCCAGACAAATGAGCAGAAACAGAGGAGCAGCCATAAAAACAGAGACCTTGATATTTTCCTGCATGTATTCATTTTTGTATTAGTAAGTGATAATAACAAATGTGAACAGTTTCACCTCTTTTCTGCATTTTTTAGAAGTGTACCTAAGGTCTTTACAGAAATTTTCCTGACCTGCATGCTTAGATGGGTAATACTGGATCATCCAATGATTTATTGGTTTATAGATGGACTCAGAAACAGCCTGTCGAAAAGTTACTAAAAACAGTATGCATTGCAAAAAATATAAAACTTACAATAAATATAGTAACCATAATTCAATGTACACATATAAGTATTTGAATATGTGTGTTTCCAGCATTGGGAGAACTCAACCAATGAAGGCAAAACAATTGAAATTATTGAAGGGGGATGGGATTTAAATGCATCAATACTCTAAAATTTGACCAATTATGTTTTAGATACTTTATTGATTTACTAACTGAGGTAACAGGGAAATATGTGGTTTTCATATAAGTTGTGTGTTTTAACTTGCACCAAATTTTTGGCACAACATGTCAGGGTAAAGTAATACAACCATCAATAGACTGTTTTAGTTTATGAATTGTAATGCATGAGTTCACTGCAAAGGGGCCCACTGAGGCTCTGTTGCCCAAGGGCCTACTGAAACCTGGAGCCGACCCTGGGTGTGATCCATGGAAGTCCACCTTGCAAATGACTAATCTCCTGTCAGATAACACAAGATATCATCAGAGGTGTCATGGCGTCTAACCCTCAATGGAACGGACAATGTTGGTGGCATAAGGAAACCTACACAATATGAGGCAGGTGATTAAATGTTATGGCTGGTTGGTGTACAAACTTTTAGTCCTGTGGCTAATACTAAAGAAAAGGGTTGCATAAATAAGGGGATCTCTTTGTACCTAGTAAGCTAGGTATAGAATACAATTCAATTTAATTTATCCTGAGATGTTTCTCAAAGTTTATAAATTCCGTCAATATATTTGGGAAACCTGGTATGTGGAATTTCCTAGACTCATTAGAATGTGCACATAAGTTTATTGATTTTATGAGCCTTGTGCAATACAAGGTTTAATACTAGTCAAGTACATAACAATCCCTAGCAACAGCCTTGTGCCATATGAAAAGGATCTGACCCATAAAAATAGCACATTCCCTTTGTACCAAATACTCTTTGTTATTCCAATACAACAATGGAATCTTGAAACATGGAGCAAATAATAATCACAGTAATATCTGCATTCATGTGTGAGCTAAAGAATGTAAGAAGCATTTGTTTTAGGTTGAGAAACGTGCATGGGAACTAGAAGGATGTCTGAGAGATATGCAAGCTATAATAAAAAATGAATGAGGTATTACGACAGTGTGTGGCAGTTTAACACCTGCCATGGCATATTCAATCACTTTTGCATTGCTGATATGGAAGGAATTATTTGACTTTATGTATGTAAACCTGGTGACTTTATAGGTTACAGGCCTTAACAGAAAGCCCTTTATTGGATACCATATGCTCTATTTAAAAAGAAAGGTAGCTATGTCCTCATGTACACATATCGTACACAAAAGCAAACAAGCACAGAACTAGTAATGCATTATATATAAAATTATTATGATCAATTGCATGTTAAGTAATTCTTGGGAACCTAAAATTTTTTTTTTTTTTTTTTTTTTTCTGTTAATCATTTGAGAATGACATTTCTACCTATTTTTTAAGCCAAGTTTTTATGTTCAACTGTATTTTTAGGCATTTTTATATGTTTTTTTTCCATGTGACAATATTTATTATTGAAGAGTATTATATCCTTTAATTTTCATTTTTGCTACTTACTCTAATAATAGACTACCCCTTACTTATTTTGTAGGGCATTTTTCACAGCAGTAACCTTATTTATATCCTAGATAGGATAGACAAGTTAACAAAAGAATATATCGTAATAGAATAGAATAGCACTTTATTTATCAGGGTAGGGAAATTATTTTGTACAATACAGTTCTTTTCATAAAAGAATCAATATCTATTACTTTGCACGTCAAATATACAAATACTTTGGTTTGGGGTTGCAGAAAGAGAGAGGGGTGCTTAGTTCAGTGCTTTTTACTGGCTACAAGTCGGTTGTAAAGGTTAATAGTTTTTGGGATAACCGATTAATGGAATTTTAGCGTCTGATAGCACATTTGTCAAAAGCTGTTGCATAATTATATTGTATAGGTGGTGTGTGTCACATTGTAATATGCTGTCAGACTTGGCCAGGTATCTGTCCTACCACACATTCTCAAATGGACGTAGCAGTTCCCCTTCTGTGCATTGGACTCTTCGAATTATCTTCTCTAGCCTATTTCTTTTCTTCTCTTTGATGGCTACTCCCAAGAAAATGCCAGTAGAATGGATTATACTCACTATTGTTGACTTGTAAAATATTTTGAATATCTTACTACATATATGGAACGATTTCAACTTCCATAGAAGGTAGAATCTTGACTTCTTGCACACATTATCACTGTTCATTTTCCAGTCCAGAGACTGTACCATTGCAGTCAATTCTTTTTGGCATCCAGAGGACACAGATAGAGTTGACATGCAGGTTATTTTACCACCTGGAACAGAAGGATAGACCCTTGAATTTGGAACAGTCCTGCTTATTCCTTGATGACCAATGTGGGGGTAAACAAGTAGTAGTGCATTTATGCTGCACTTGCAGTGTCCCAGGAGGATATTGAGTATATAGGCATACAGGCTGATGTTTAGACATTTTGATGTCAGGAATGCAGATGATTTCTTATTGTGAGTGTGAGTGTAATGATATAAAACAAAATATGCATATATTTTATTTAGTACAGTATATTGTAAATGGAGTTCCATGTATATATATAATGTTATCAACTGTATTTTTCATGAAAAATTTTTGCAGGAAAATGTACAGCCATATACAAGCATAATTGGGGCCAAAGGGACACCCTTTAACCCTACAAAAACTTTCCATGTGTCTTCACCAAATGTACTGTATACTGCAAACACAGTGTGAAAGCCCCATAATAGATGCTGGAGCTGACCAGATGTTGGTTTTACAAAAACAGATGTGCAATAGCCACAAAAGAACATTACATAGGTGCTTATAATAAACTGTTTACTAAGACTATAGTTTTAGAGCGAAGAAGTAATCCAGCTAAGACCATGCATTTTGTTTTTTAAAAATAAGACTGCGGCTTAAATATAACCAAAATATTCAAAACAGTGATGGATAAAAACTTCCGTCTCAGTGTAGCAATAAACCAAACCAAATAAACCAAATAAACCATAAAACTGGATGATACCCTGAGACCAAAGTTTTATTCGTCACTCTTTTGCATATCTATATTTTTCAATAAAGAAGAGTTTTTAAACCACAAAATGCATGGGTGGTGCTGGATTACTGTTTTGCTCGTGTCCAAGAGGATTCTGTTGCTGAGGACCATCTGAAGATAGTAGGTGAGCTGATGTTTTTCTTTCTTTACCTATGTTATGCCTCTAGGACAGTGATGGCGAACCTTTTGGAGACAGAGTGCCCAAAACTACAACCAATACCCATTTACATGTCACAAAGTGCCAACATGACAATTTAAGTAGTAACTTATTGATACCTGCTGTATCACAGGTTTCAATCGTATTGGTGTCCTGATTTCACCAATACAATAGAAAGATAATGGAGAAATTTGGATTGCAGCTTCCCTCCAGGATCCACTGAAGAGAAAGAATCAGGGGACCCAGAGCAGGAGCTCCAACAATAGGCCTTATCTATCCACACCTTCTTGCTCCTCCTGTAGTCCTGGCAGCCAAGGATATTGCTTTAAGATGGCGCCGAGCATGACACATCCTGGTCTGTCTTGGACCACAGGAGGAAGCTTTGAGTCTCTCTGTTGGCATGAAGCCCTGGGTGCCCACAGACAGGGCTCTGAGTGCCACTTCTGGCACCAGTGCCATCGGTTTACCACTACTGCTCTAGGACTATAGCACATGTAAGGCACTGATGAGCTGCCCAGTAAATAATAATATGCCATATTTTACCAATGTAACCACACACCAGAAAGTCTTTGCTTGTGGACATTTTTAAATCTGTTTTTGTTACAAGATTTTATTTTGACAAAATTTTCTTACTGTAATATCTAATGTTGTTTTGACAGACATTTAGTAGAATTAGAAAAATTGTACCAGTAATTAGGCTAGGAGAAAAAAAACATAATTCAGGCTTTCACGCTTGTTGTTGACCTTTTTGTGATTGCATACTAGTCAGCTATAGTTAAAACTAGGAAAATGTCACAAAATGGCACACATATGTCAAGGTGTATTTCAGACTAAGACGGCTTCCCATACACCATGAACCTCCATGCTACATAATGTGATTGTAGTTAATCCTGTTCAGTACTATGTGACATATTGATATAAGTAGAAGTGTCTGAATGAGGCCTAAGGGGTTTGGTACTGAATACTGTTAAAAAACAAAAGAGCACTGACCACGTGAATAGCGGTATCATATATCCCAGACTATATATGGATTAGGACAGTGAATGGGTTGGATTTTAGGCTTCTTGAATTAATGTGATATTTTTCTTGGAAGCTATATGTCACTTTTATTTCCACCCGGTTAAGTGATAAAAGACATGTTTTCTTATCTGAACACAATGACATCTTAAAAGGATTTCTTTGTTGTCTCTAAACTTGCCTGTCAAAAATTACATTCTCTATACAGTTTGCTGGGTGTTTGCTTAACATTGCCTTACAGTAGTGTTGATATGAAGTCAGACAGCACACTTTTAACTTTTAAGTACATTGTTGGACAAGAATTTTTAAATACCAGGTTAAGCTTTTTATGACAGACAGTTCTCTGCTATGGAATGACAGCTTAAATCCAAGGTGGACGATGTAAAACCATCACCTGGCATTGTGCTACATGTGTTTATACAGTCTCACACAAGACAATCAAGGCTCTGTTTCAGATGAAGTGCCTGCTGTCTCATGGCTTTTAGTTTGTCAGTAGAAGTGTATGATTTCGTACAGGTAGGTGTATGGGGATAAAGAGGACTTCATCAGGGCATCCGTTTAATGTTTAGTCAATCAAATAACCTAATTCATAATAGAATACATTGACTTATTCCATGTTCCTCCAACTAGACCAACTAGACAGATGGTAAATCCGTAACCCAACACATAAAGTACCAGGGAATATAAATTCTTCAGTGCCAAGTTTCATAAAATTATCTTAAGCTTTTAACTAGTTTAGGTTTTACTGTGATGAAACCACATTGAATATGAAGCCAAAACAAGTTCTCAGAGACTTGGTTGTCACCTTCCCAAGTATAACTGCTGAGAAACAAATCAGCCATGTTATGAAGCTTTGGGATTTAAATGCCAACTCGGCATACATTAAAGGATATCTACCATTGGATATGCTGATGGTAGACTCCTAACACATACCCATTCATTTTGTTCTCTTCTTTCTTAAATGTTTTTATTAAATCCTGGAATGGCAGCATTGTGGAAAAAAAGAGTTATATAAAATATGCAAATTGATAAGGCCCCCCATTTATTTGATACAAGGTCCCTTTTATCTTTCAGACTGCAGGTGATCTTAGCCGGTAGTCTGCAAATCTTTCAGAGACTTTTCTTGCTTGCAAAATAATAGAAGTGTGAATAAATTATCCAATGCCACCATTCTAGGATTTATTTAAAACGTTTAAGGGAGCATTCTTGGATGAAAACAAAGTTAAAAGGAGAAAACATCTTATTTTAATTGAAAAAAAAAGATATTTCAAAGCTTGTCAATGTCTGGACTATGTTTTCTATTCATCTTGCAATTCATTTGAAAAATAAAAGTATGAGTTTTTATTTAAAACACAAGATTGTCTGGTTGACCCCAAACTTTTGAGCTGTAGTGTATGTTGTTCCAGAATATGGAAAACCTGAACCAGTAAACAGTTTACAGCTTGCAAAACTTTGTTCCAGATCACTCACATCATAAAAGCATCAACATGTGGATCAGAGTAGTGCGATGTCTAGCCTGTTTTGAACAAATATTAATAAGTAAGGTGCTCCTCAAACTATGTATGATCTTTACCCAGTCATGAGTAGAATTGAAAACTTTTGACCAACTTTTCAACCCATGCTTCCTCATTAGCCCTTTATGGACCACCCTTTACCTAGGTCATGTGGTTTGGTCCTCCATGATCAGATACAACAAAAGAATATACAGTTTATGCAATAAATAATTGCAGTACATTTGAGTCAAAACCCAATTTTATAAAGATATGTTAAAATATTGTTAAAGTGCACATTAAATAAATACTTGTCCTTGGCTACATGGAACAATAACTTTGGGATGTAACGGTGAATGTGCATCAAATTCTTCTACTATGATGTTTAATTATTAAAGGGCATTCTCATTTTGGCAAATTAATTTATTGTTTGCATGATGAAAAATTATAAATATTTTCAATATACTTTATGTCATTCTATAGGAAACTTCATTGTTTATTTCCAGTGGAGAGAAATCTGACCATGTTCACACAGGTGCACGGCTCGTTATATCACAGGAAGAAATCAGAGCTGTGGGTTATAATAAGTACTATGGAGGTTTAATCCATGTGATCTAGAGATAGCATGTCATTTGACAGGAAAATTTCACCCATCTGTATGATATTTTAAAGTTGATATTTTTTTTACTTGGTTAAAAGGAGAGTATACTTGTAAGTTTTGTAGTATTTTTAGGACACAAAGACAAATGGTTAAGGTAGTTTGCCTTCGTAGAGGTAGAGTTCAGGAGGTACACTAGACTAAAATAGATTTTAATTTTTTTATAATGTATATTCTGCTTGGCACAAATGTATTAAAGTTTAAGGACCTGTACAAATCACGTTTGTACATGTATAAATGTGTACATGTGAGTTTATGAATTTTTGAGTTGGAAGGGTATTTTTATTTGAAATTTTAATTTTTATGCGTCGTTTTTTAGTTTACTTTAGTTTTATCATCAATTTCATTATAATTATTACTAATTTTTACAATGGCGACATTACGGAACTGTGATCTAATCATAACAGATAACTAAGTCACTGTTACTTGTGATGTGGCCCATTACATATTTAGTTCTGAAACCCAGGTACAAGAGATGGCTTAAGCAATAAAATCTAGTGAACTTTCTTTTTTCATTCCTGTAGGAGAGAGAAGGACAACATAACATTAGCTTGGTCCTCATTGTATAGTTTTCCATATACATTTTGACATTTTGATCCAGGAGAATGAATGGTTTAATAAATGCCAAATGGTATTTATTATTAGACATGCCTTGAGTTTGAGACATAATAGAATATTTTACTAAGAGACTGGATGAATGTTGTGATAATTGCAATGCCTGCACAACAAGGACCCGCAAGCCAGGTAGTGTTTTCTTGTTCATCTGGGTCATTGAGATGATCTAACATGTATGTCATCTACAGATTTGGGACTGTTAATGTGAAATATCCTATTTTTTACAGTTCATCTTTGTTTAAAGTACTTCTCAAACAACATTTATTTAGTACAACATCAGGACAATGGGACAATTAAGTTTATGGGAACAGTGAGTTAGTGGAACAAAATCTCAATGAATTTAGTGTGCACATTCAGAGGCCAGTCCACATCAGACCTCAGTTGGCTTGGTAATCCTATCCTTGAGTGAGAGAGAAATGAATCATGATTTTCACCAGGCAGTTTGCCCATCTGTATATACTTTACTGCTTGTCTTCTCCATATTGGACTAATTGCATTTTAACCCTTTGTATCATCAAAGTTTTTGTTACATTGCGCAATTGTCTGTTCTATAGGTATTTAGTCACCAGTAAAACATCTTGTTTTTGTCGTACAATTTAAAATACACTACCACTTTATCGATGTTACTGTATCAATGATGCATAAAATCTACCATGGCAAAGCATAAAGAGTGGTCATCTAGTATGGTACAATCCTGAAAGCACAAGATCATAAATTAATTTGTTGCAAACACCATAGTCACTTATGTAAACATTCCAAAAAATTAATAGGTAATGAATATGGCAAGAGCTGCTAAAATATGTACAGAAAAGCTTTGCCTATAAGACTTTCCCAAAGGGTTTTATTTTATCTTTAAGAGAAAGTCGAATGTCAATGGACTGACTTTCATGAATTTGTATAATAATAATAATAATAATAATAATAATAATAATAATTCTTTATTTATATAGTGCACACAGATTACGCAGCGCTGCACAGAGCTTGCCAGATCAGTCCCTGTCCCCAATGGGGCTCACAATTCTGGTACTTGACGGGTACACTGATTTAAGTGCAGATTTAAACAGACTGGCCGGGTTTGAAGACCAGGTTGAGATATGATTGTTTGGTCTGAGACAATCAAGATAACAAGAAGGCTTGTTTATATTTTGCTTAAAGTGGTATCAGCAAATAAATGTTAATGTTTTTATGCTAAAAAGTTATACAATTTTGCAATATACTTTCTGTATCTATTTTTCATGGTTTTTTGCTTGCTGTCCTTCTATAGAAAGTGTTTATGTTTACTTCCAGTAGACAGAAATCTGACCATGGTCACACATGTGCACGGGTTGTTAGTATCATAGAGAGTTAATCAGAGCTGTTTGTTATAACGAGCCATGCACCTGTGTGACCATGGTCAGATTTCTATCTACTAGAACTAAACATTGAAGATTTCTATAGAATGACAGCAAGCAGAGATCTAGAAAACCATCAGGAATTGATTCAGAATGTATAATGGAAAAATGTATACATTTTCTTCATACAAAAAATAGATAAATTGTTTGCTGTAATGGAAATACCTCTTTAATTTCTATATCATACAGAAAAGCAAGTCTTTTGTCGAGTGGCCAAGCCTATTTCTTGTTAAATGTACTTGCAGTCCAATGGCTTCATTGAAGCACTGAATTGTTGCCAGCACTTTTCTGGTCTGGTGGACAATGCCCATATTTCAGGAAAGTCAGATGAAATGTATATAGATAAATTTAAGTATACCTAAGACACATCTACATAGGCATAAGAATTATGACTATATGGGTGATAAATCATTGTGGTTTTCTCTGTGGCTATTGAATTGCACAAAATTTGCTACTTTTATGGAGTTAGTCAGCCAACTCCACTTTTTAATCCAGGCAACTTCCCCATGTCAATCCAGATGTGGCAGACATACTAATGAAGTGTGTTTTTTTTATAAAGTGAAAATTTAGGTGCAGTTCTACACAAGTCCCCTAGAGGCCTGGGAACGTTTCATACAATGCTCATCACATAGACATATTGAAAAACCTAGTTTGGAAAATAAAACTACACACAATGATTACATTAATATGAACATACATTGCATTTTGCAATACAAACATAAGACCCATTATACCACTGTAATAGTAAGAACATTTACATCTTCCTATACATTGAAATGAAAGTGCTGTATTCACAGTGAAGGGAAAGGATACGTTTTCCTTTTTTTTTAACTCATCCAAATACATCTCACATCATTAACAGTAAGCAATAAATCATACAGACATGGTCAAAGGGCTCGTGTTGACAAGTAGGTATTGCAGCAGTTCCATGTAGATAAAGACCTGTGAATCCACAGCATGAAGTGGATGGTCTACAGCAGCAGAACACCACATCTGGTTCAACTTTTGTACGCAAAGAACAGGAATCAGAAGCTACAGAATAGCAGGCTAACCTAAACTGGCCTAGCAAAAACAGGAAAATAAATTGTCAGGTCTTTAGAACCTCAAAATCTATTAGAAAACACTAATACTTAAAGTTGTAATTTGATCTTAGGATATGTCATGAATACCTGATAAGTCCCCACTCTGAGATACATGGATATACAGAAGGACCACAATCTCTACTATTCTACTGTGCAGATTTGGTTCAACATTAAATTAGGTGTGCCTAAGCAGATATACCATCAAAATCAAGCATGATAAACCAGGGGCACTTCCTCACAGATCCATTCATTATATTTATTATCCATGGCCACCTTCCTAATAAAATCAACATAAAAGTATGCTAATGAGCCAAAAGGGCCAGGCTCCGGCTTCACGGGCTGTTGCACTGTTTCAAAGATCCAAAGATCTTTTTTTCACATTTTTAAAAAGATAATCTTAAGCATTCAAAGGTAAACAGTAATCTAGTTAACCCATATTTCTGAAAGTGAAATGCCCAGCATTGCACTAGAATATTAAAATCGAGTGTAGATTTTTTAAAAATAAATACTTGTTTGTATTTCTGCTTAAAGTCTGTAAAACATGCAGAGAAATGATAGAGATGTGAAGTTTTTACTGTTACAATTGACATTGGCCTTGCTGGCATCTGAAAGTAAAAGATTTATCTTAAACTTCATTTTCTTTGCCCTGACTTTGAGATCATTATTATATCTCTTCCATCTTGGAGAAATGACTTAACTCAAAGGGAAAATGTATCATTTTTCTTCTCTTCTGCACGAACGTTGCCTTGACTTGTTGTAAATGTTTATTCAACAAACCTATTTAGTCTATTACTGACATGTTCTATGTACAAAACATGTCACAGGGAGCACATCAGAAATTCATGAAGTTTCTATTGGTATAGCTTTATGCTACCATAATTGTGTAAACAGCATCACTAAGGTGGCATTGACCTATGCTAAGTGAATGTTCCAGTTCCGGCACTTAGGAAGATTCACTCTACATTTTATCCTCTTTGACAAGTCTTTAAGAGCATTTAAATAAGGTAACAAACATATTTTTCTATTTAGTTTTATTTTTCATTTCTTTGTTGGCAAAGTGTATGACAGTTTAAGACCTTGGGCTGAACTCTTTCTAAAAACATTGAGAGTGCATTTGTTACAATATACTAATTTTAGGTATTATCAGATAACTTAATGTACTCACTTCCTTAAACTTTGGAATAGCGCACCATGTATATTTTTTTAGGTGGAAAACCCATTGAATATCTGTCTAAAAGCACAGAGAATATATCTCTCATTCATTTAAAATCTGAAACCAGAGTGATCTAGTATACTTGTACATACCCGGGCTGGACAACTGTAAGTCTTAAAGTATGAGAATCAATTACAATATGTTCATCTTTTGTTGACCAACCCCATTCCCATTGAATTTTTTTGTGATCAGCTGCTACAAAGGTAAACACTAAAGTCTTTTACTCTGAGCTTTGTATAATGGGGGTAGGATTGGTGAATCACCTAAATTGGTCCTGCCAAAGCTGGGTGAATCTCAGTTTAAGAATTTATCTGAGGTCACTGAGACTGACCTAAGAAAAGCAGAATATCTCCAAATGAGTGACTGAGTTGCCATATTTGAAGGAGTTTTTCCATTAAATACCAATAAGTCTACCAAACAATGTGATCTGTGGAGGTTTCACTGCAAAGACCCTGAATAATTTGAAGAAGGAGGGTGTTTGGCCACTTTTCCATGCAGAGAAGGTAACACATGAAGGTACATGTGAAATACTCAACCTGCCCTGGTTATCAAACTTGAATGAGGTCTCCCTAAACAGTTCATGGCAAAGATCTCTGAAATATCACAGCATGCTCAGTTTGTAAAATATATGCATGTGCTTTGGAAAAAATCTAAAGTTCTCCTGCTGTGAATTGTTTGGATTTAATTTTTTGGCAAAGGTACTGTCACGTTCACATAGCATGTTTCATATTTTCAGAAATCTGTGAATATGCCAAGCCTCTCATTTATTAAGGAGCAATGCATGATCCCTGGTATATAGGTTCAGGTTAGACAAGACACTTAAAATAGCAGTAGTTCAGTTGGCATTCTTTATGTAATTTATCTCCTGTCTTTACAGGTTAGACACCATGTGGTAGAACATGGACTTCATCTATATACATTTTGAAATATTCAATCCATAGTCTAACCATAGTTCCTTTATGCATTCAAGAGGTTATCTTCTTAATGATGTAAACAGATACAAAAGTAAAAACTCACAGATTTTTCTCTCTTACTGAAGTCCACTCACTGGCCATAGCGGGTTACATTTTGTACTCCAGTTATGTATCAAGAAGGATAAGATAGTTCAGAGATAGGATGGGATCATCAGGTTATTGGTGTGGAGAGCATTTCTTTTTTATTCTATAGTTATTCTATAGGTCACACAACTGATCTGCCACTTTATGGCTCTAAAGCACGTGCAGACAACTGTGTAATGTTCCTGAATGTAGTGGTAGAAAAAATGCACTTGTCACTTGTTTTTTTTAGAAGAATAAACTGTTACACCGCTCTCACGGTCACTGCTACTTTCGTGCAACAAAGTTTATTATACCCACTGTTGGTAACTAGCTTAACATGTCTACAGTGTGGGAACTGAAAAGTGCAAATAGAAGACATTAAATGCTGTCAGTTAGAGTTCCCAGGCTCTTGGATAACACTTTTTAGACTTATTATTGGGATTTACAACTATGTTGAGCTGCACAAAGATGTGTTCTTTTACAGATGCATCAAATTGCAGTATAATGTTAAAAACAGGACACATTGAAGGAAAACCCATCTAAAATATGACTGTTTGTTAAATTTTTCATTTGTTAGCCTACTGGATGTCTGCATGGTTGCTCTATATTTATTACGCTATTGTTTTTGCTGGTTTAGTTTACAAAAACCAAGATTACACTAGTAAATTGAGAAATATATAAAAGGGGGTTCACTAGGATTAGGACTCCTTATTTAAGAATATACTGTAAATTCGCTTACAGTCCTCTACTCTACTGACAGTCCATGGACAGTTTAATCTCCTTAGAAAGATGAATCATCAAGTTAAATATGCACTAGGTATCAATCTATAGCCTTCTTTCTCTATACTGTGTTAAGGACTTTAGAAACACTGCTCACTACAGGAGAAAGAAAGAGCAAAAAAAAGAAACTGCTTTACTTAATGAAGTACTTTATATTACAAAATGTACTATTATCCCCTTCACTATTATTTATGCAATTATGAAAATTAGCTTCAAAGGTTCAATTATGCTTTGAAAGAATATTAGTGTGCCTGTAAATTTATGTTAGGCTACATTCACAACATTCATCTTGTACTCCAGAAATTCTCCTGGCATGCATGCTAAACGTGTTTGTAGACTTATACTTCCAGACGGAGGCATCCTTTTTCCCTCAGTCCCTCAGTATACGTCAAATCCAGCAGTAAATACTGTCTGCACTTTTTCATCCTGCTGGAGAGCAGTTTACATTCAGTGAAGGCCATTATAGACTATGGGGATGGTTGGAACTGTATTGTAGTCATCTCTGGCCTCTGTTGAGCATAAGAAAAAAAGAAAGAGTTCAGCTCACCACTTTTCCTGCTCGTCTTGTGATTCCTGCCGATGCACGGACGTGCTGTGCGGGGACCAGAGTAAGTGGAACCAGGAAAGGAAAGTTAGTCCGGCGTCCAGGCAGAGAGAAAATCTTGTAATAAATTGTTAAAATTTCCACTTTATTTGAAAATAATTCGTTAAAAACAAAAGAGACGTCTCATAACAAAAAGAAATCTGACGCGTTTCGGACTATGTGTAGTCCTTAGTCGTAGCCTTTTCATATGCTGTTGAGCATACTCACAGCATACTCACAGTTACGTCATGCCTGTTACACCTGGAACATTAGAAGATCATCAAATCACTGCTTGCCAATGTTTATTCCTCCTCCATCTTTCAGTGAGGGATGGGAAGAACCACACAACGTATTCCACTCTGTTGCAAAGATACCTCGGGAATTCTCCAAACATGCAACAAGAGTCCATGAATTAGTACACAAGAACAAGTTTTATTTTGAATGACTATTGATGAATGACTTCCTTCAAAGTCAGTGGGTCCATGATAATCACTGACAGTACATAGATACCATCCATGTCAATGATGTTCAGTTTAGTTTTTTTAAGTAAAAAAATTTATGTGTTTTCCACTTTTGTGAAAAACAGATCACCCATAAATGACACACATGCTTGAAGTGGATCATTTGCTGTTGGTGAAAGACTGCACACATCTGTTAAAAAAGGTGCACTAATTCTTCATGTCATTCAAGATCAACCTGCAGTCATTCAATAGTATACTAGAACAATAATATGCTTTTGATTAGAAGTATATGCTTCCACAAGGCTACATGCACACTGCTGTGTGCTGTGCCGTGATCTGGCCGCACAATTTGTATGCAGATCACAGCCGCCATTGCAGTCAATAGGGGCCAAATAACATGCAGTGAACCCATTGGGGCACATTTACTAAGGGCTTTGGGCCACTTTGTCGCACTTTAGTCTGACTGTTCACATTCTTCATGGCTAAAACGGCTTGTACAGGTATTTAAGAAGTGTGTGCGCTGCGATTGTGTTGTACGCAACCCTTTTGGTGGCTGGCTTCCATGCAATACAAATTAGGCGGCGTGCCGTCGGGCAGTCCGACTGATTCGGACCGAGCGCCGTATTTAACTTTCAAATTGTGTTGCACACCCTATGTTAAAGATGTACCACAAAAAAGATGGTGAACTCTATCAGACCTGTGTGGGGAAGCGACACATTCATGATTTCTGGGGCACAATCTTAGTGAATCGCCGCATGCTGCATTATAGACGGACAATGCCCTTTCTGTGAACTTGAGTGACCTGGTAACTAAATGTGCCCCATTGCATCTCACTGCACTGTGACCGAGCCACAAGGCTGCACCATGAAAGGTAGGACTGGTCCTATTTCTGCCTTATATCAGCTGCCTATGGAGAGGAGAGAAGTGGGCAGCACTCACTCTTCCCCTATCATCCAGGCTTGTGGGCAGCTCACTCAGGAACCCTCAGCTTCATCACAAACACAAGCCTTGACTTGATACAAAAACAATTGTAGCATAACAATGTAAATTTTCATCATATTAGTATTATTATTGAAAGATGTGTGTATCTTGCTCTAGAGCTGCTGTCCACAAGACAATAAAGGAGTACATTGCTTATATCTTAAAATATGAAATTGCATTTTAAGGCAGTTTCACTAAGAAGGTTTTCACAAATGCTTTCAATGTTTCAATGAATTTTTGAAGAATATTTGAAGATGGTAGCTGTAGGTTTAAATCAAACACAATATCATATTTTCATAGGCTGCTGAATAGGAAAACAACTTGATTGTTAGGCCTTCAATCAATAGGCAGTGTAGTTCTGCATGTGTTTTATGAGATTTTTAACATTACCTGACCTTATATCATGACAGTCCTGCCCATATTTTGTAAGGTCCCCTCAGAACATATATAACCCACATATCATTTCAAAGACTTACTGGAAGTACAAGAGTTACAGAAAAATGCATTTTAAAGTTTTCCAGTCGATTTAACTGATAAAATGTTTCTCAAACATCACTCATAATTCTTAATCCTGGGCAAAGTACATCATAAAATGACAGACTCTTTTGTGTAGCATTTTACTGGCTTGCACTGAAGCAGAACCTTGTCAGCAAATGAGTTTACATCATTTACTTTGGTATTTGGTTTTGTAAAATACTTCTTTGACCAACAATAAAAAATTAAATAAAAATGAAATAAGAAAGAAACCTGGGTTTCTCATGGTGTGTTGAACCAGCAATGCAAACAGGAAAATTGAACAGACAAACAATATCATCTGTATGGGAGGGAGTGTGCTTACTTTCTGATCAGACCTGCCATGAGACTGGTAACTTTTGTTCCATTTTTCCTCACTGTGTCAGCGTAACTCACTTTACAATAATGTACAAATGACAATATAATCCTCTAGGATGAGTGAAGATTAACAATGTTACACATGTTTTTCGGTCATGTCAAAAATATAGCCTCCTATCAGCTGCTTGCACATTTGTGAGGTTTGTTTTTGGATCTAAAATTAATCAAAACCATTAAAAAATGGATAAAATACTGATCTCAGCTCGTATCAATTGTTTCAGTCTGTCACTCAAAGAGGATTATTTTGGATTTTTTGCCTCACTCTCAGTCGCAAAGAAACAATCTTTCAACAGTTTAAAAACACATAAACCGCTATCACTTCTCCCTTGTATCAGTATTACATATGTACTAAAAATTATTTTTTGTTGTTGGGTGGCCTGCTATATACATGTACAGTATGTATGTAATATGGTGAATTATTTTCCATTCTCTTATAACTGGTGTTAAACATTTACAACTCAAAAAGTTTACACATTTGATCTAAGCTGATATGACTAAATTCTGTACTTTAACAGAATTCGTTATGCATCTCTATTAATTTTATCATACAATTTTTGGGAATCGGGTGTTTAAAACTCCATTCACATGCATTAGATTTTAGGACTCTTTTTACAAATGCTGTGGAAAATTAAATTCTGCTATGTGAGCATAGCCTTAAAGTTTGTGGTTTCACACCCAGGAGAAAAGTTTTTTTTCTTTTAATAATAAGAAAAAAAAATGTATTCATTTAGTTCATTTTGATCCAACAATGGCATGATTCCCTAAAATATTGCCGATGTAAAAAGACAAAGGCCCAAATATATTAAGACTGGTGTACTGTACATTTGTTTTCTTTGCACTTGCTTTGTGCCACATTATTTAACAGTGTTGCACGATCTTAATTTATCTGTTCAGTTTTCAAGATGTGACACAGTTGCACCTATTTTTTCTTGGTGCACTTGACTTTATGCAGTTGTGACAGAACTGTTCTGCATATCAGTTATAACTTATTCCATTATTTATATAGCGCACACAGATTACGCAGTGCTGCACAGAGCTTGTCAGATCAGTACCTGTCCCCAATAGGGCTCACAATCTAATCAACCTACTATTATTATGTTTTGGAGTGTGGGAGGAAACCGGAGGACAGGAGGAAACCCACGCAAACACGGAGAGAACAACACAAACTACAAACACACACTGCTACCCCCATTTAAGAGCACCATATTAAAAAGTGTTGGACAAAATGCAACTGCAAAACAATTTGCACCAGCATAATAAATACATGGGAAAGACACTTTTTTATATGCAAACCAGGATAAAAAACTGGCGCAGACGCAATAATATATCTGCTCAAAAGTATCTTTGATGGGCTGAATTAAAATGTATGCTAGCATACCCATCAAAAATACAGAACACATTTAAGATAGAGTAGGAAACAACAAAATGAAGGAGCGAGTGCATGTTTTAGGATAGAGAGAGAGCAGACATGTACATAGGCTCATCTACAGCCACATTTAGGGCCGTTGCACACTTGCGAGTGTGATGCGATGAACTCGCATCACACTCGCAACGCATGCTGCTTGGAACGCACGGCCTGAAAGCTGCACACTGGGACTAAGCTGACTTGCTGAGTTAATTCCCAGTGTGCAGAGTTCGGGCCGTGCGTTCCGAGCAGCATGCGTTGCGAGTGTGATGCGAGTTCATTGCATCATTGCAAGTGTGGAACTTCAATAAAGACTACAATGGATACACGGTAAACTCTTAAATGAAATAATTGTTGGATTTAAACCAGAGATGGAAATTGCTAACCAACTAACATGACTTCATATGCATATAGATGTTTTCTTAATTACTGGATAGATTTCTAAATATACATCACCAAACAGGCTGAGCATGGCCTTTTTTCATATTGTCTAAACTTAGACAATAAGTAATTTATTACCACGTTTTATTTTGTTTGAATTATATATACCGCATGATCAGTGAAGCACTATGGAATATGATGGCGTTATATGAAAAAAGATCTATTATTATTTATTAATAATAATTTCGAGTGACAGATCCTATAGTAATGGGAGGAAATTTAACATTGTGAACCACATGCTTTACCTGTAGCATAAGAGGTTTTTATTCCGTAGGTTATTACTAAATACCAGAATGTTACTGACATTGAAACATATTGTAAAATATTATGCAACGTTGTCACATTTCTGTTTATAGAGGAATAATAGTGAGTCAAGACAATGTAGATTTTTACAACATGCACAATGTCGACAGATGTTACAACTTAGCATTTTAAAGACACATAAAACTGAACCCTTTCTAGTTTGCACACTAGTTCTTCTGCAGTGCTATTGTCTTTCCACAATACCCCTAGCAATCATTACATTGTATAAATACAGTATGCCCCTGAAAGAAGTGCAGTTACTTATTTACTTATTTTTAGAAGAAGATAGTCGATTCTGTCACTAACATTACATACATTGAAACCACAAGAATGTTTCTATGCTCTCACCAACTGGACATGAAATGAATAAATATAATATAGTTAGAAATGAAATATAACATTTTGTTAATCATTAGTGGCTGCTATATAATAACTTGTATACTTCTCTTTTGCTACACTTTTGGTTAATTACTTTTTTTTGGGCTACATTTACCTTACACTGGCAGAATTTCTATACCAGGTCTGACCTGGCATATATCTGCACCAAAACCTGCACCATAGCCTGCACCTTAATGGGTGAAAACTATGGCTTGTATGCAGGAATGTCCTGCACCGTCCCACTTAGCCCCTAAGCGCACCCCTTTGTACACCTAGTCCACTTGCCAGGGAGGTGGTGCAAGTGGGGAAATAGTCACAATTCCTGGTCATGCATTAGTAATTAACCTATTTCAGGGCTTGTACACCAGATTTTAGGCATATATGCCCTGATAAATGTGCCCCTTTATGCTTCAGTATAAAGCATACATTGTACCATAAAACTACTTAAATGGAAACTTATGAGACCTTTCATAATCACAATGTGATCTGTTGATTATGTAACTGTACTTTATGTTATCACGGTATATGGCTTCTGTGATCTACAACAATAACCTACAATATTTAAAAAAAACATGTTATTTCATAAGTGCATCAAACACTTTTCCATTTAAAAAGATCATTCTACGGTTCACTGTCTCCAATAAAAATAGATTTTTCATATATTTACTGTAAAGACTGTACCAATGTTTAGTGAGAGCTGAGGTCTGCAACAAAGGGATTGAGATAAAAGAAAAGATCTCATCATTTGTTGACACCTTTGTCTGGACCACACATAGACTTCAATAGTTAAGTGATTATCATTACTTGTAGTCCATAAGTAAGTACAACCAATATACATCTTATATACATGAGCAGTTTTGTAGAGGCAGGTCCTGAAGCCTGTACAGGACTGCCCAGAGGTCACCTTGCTCATTATTAGCAGTGTCCTATAACCTTCATGAGACTCAGTACTTACAATCCTGAATTTTCAGAGACAATTCCAGAAAATCTATGTTACCTTGGGAATGGTTTGTTCAAATGTTACCTAAAATAATGTGTTCTAACGTAGTTTGGAAGGTATAGAAGATATATTCTCTCCTATAAGCATTGCTTATATTCTGCGTGCATGCATGTATGCCACATTTATTTATTCATATATTCAAAGAGAGTTACAATAGAGCCTACATGTACCTCTATGAAGTTCATATTATGGCTGAGTGTGTGAGCCCTAAAAGCAGGAACTAAAAACTTTAAAACATAACTTACATTTCACATTTGGGTTAAATGCAGTCCTCAACATTATATGGCGAATCAGACTGAAAGTCATCATGTTCTTCTACATTTAATATTCCTGTAGTAAGAACATAAAGACATGAAATGTCATTAGCAACAAATCAAACTCTAGTGTCAACTGGCGGTCTTAGTTTACCCATGCTTAGATCGCTGGATAAAAGAAATTCTATAGCAACAAAATGCTCAATATGTAATTATAGATGATAGCTACTAAAACATTGGCCTATATGATCAGTTGTTATCATTAGGAGGTTCTAAAACTGGCATTTAATAGCCATGCTTAAAGGGGTATTCCAGGAATATAAACATCTAACAAAAACCCATAATGCTATAAGTAAATAAATATAACAAAACTCAATGTCATTCGTCACAAAATGCAGCTTGAATAGTTTGATTTTTGATTTTATGATTCACAAAATGCTATGGGCTTTCTAAAGTAGGTGGAGTTATCACCAAGATGGTCGCCAGTGGAAACTACACGGCCCATGATCCCTTTATTCTCAGTAACTCCTCCTCCCTCGTATGCTCTGCTCCCAGTGATGATCTAACAGACTTTCTTGCTCTTTTAGCATAGTAATAATGTGTGTAAATGCCATCACTGCACATTACCTCTCTGAGATGACATCTCACCACAACACTGGCCATACTGTATGCACTGCAACCAACCTACTACAGCCCAACATCGTGATGATCACATGACCTGCCCAGGCAGGTGCAGGACATGCAATGTGGACATGTGACAAGCGGCCGTCTTCTAATCTGTGTTTGCTCCACACAGTGAAAATCCATGGACTGATTAAAGGGCCAGTAGCATTTTAATTCTTCATTACAATATATGTCAGCAGCATTTTTCTGCTAAGGGGAGCAAAATTTACTTTTGCTATTTATGTAAATAATTACATATTAGCTTATATTTTAGGACACATTTGTTTATGTGCTTATTCCTGGAATACCCCTACAAGGTGATGTGTTTAAAGATGAAGTTGAAGTAATATTCTATAGAGAGTCATCTGCCTCTCAATGGCAAACAGAAGCAGTATGCCTCACTTGTGCCAAACCCTAAGCCACAGGGTTTGAATACCATATTATTTTACATGTGCACTTTCTGGAACTACTGCTGGCAAAGCATAGGCCAAATCTAGTCACACCTCTGAGTTACAGAGTCTGACATTTTAAAACAAATTTATCTTGCAAAAAGCTCACATTTGTTCTTCACGCAGCCAGCTCCATATATCCAACCGATATTTATAGTAGAACAGTTCTCAAGTCTATGGGACAAGAATTATGAAATGTTACAGAAATAGTTTCTGTTACACTGATCATAAGCATATATCATCTGACCACGGCATATTTCGTCTGTGTGATAACAATTTCATAGGTGTCATTATTTTTGGTTCACTGGAGGCTAGTGCAGATAAGTGGAATATGCAGGCTGTTTGTTTAGACTTGCTTTAAAGCCAATGATTAATAACCACTTTTCAGACCATATGGAAATAGTGTACTTTAGAGTGACCCACAGCACCTGTGACACTTGCAGGAAACGCCATTAGAAATAGCAATTCAGCATAATTTGATCCTCTCTTGTACTTAAATGGTGTATATCATTTAACAGCTCTCTGGAAAGTATTTTAGCGTTATCAACAATTTTAGAAACTGAAACCTTCACCGAAAATATTGCTGCCAAAAAAATCAAGGAACTCATGAAAAGCGATTATATGCAAGAGAACAATTTATACCTCTGCCTGTCCCAATTCTCACCTTACTGCTGGGTTGTTTTTTTGTCCCCACATCATATCAAAGCAGCAGTCAGTTCTGCAAGGGCTATTTATCAGGGTGCAGAATTGCTAGCAAGGGTAACAGGCCAAGTATCCTGAACTTTTCCCTGTGCATGTTTCCCTCAGTAGTGCGGTAGATCATGGCTAGTCTAATTCACATACTATACATTTCAGAGCATTGTGCTATTTACGGCGCTGGTAATGTCTAATACATGTTTTCTCAAAATGTAAAAATCCTTATTTCAGATTCCAACTGTTTAATAATGGGTTCTGCTTTTTGTCCAAAATTATTAACAGTTGGTGATGCACAGCTTATTCAGGGGTAACTAGATCATGAAACAAAATGAAAGGTATTGAAATCAATTTTTATCTATTTTATATCTACCATCAAAATCCTTCATGATAAAGCGGGGACACTTACTCATTGATCCAGACACAGTGACTGTGGTAATCCTCTTATATTTGTTATCCATGACCTCCTTCCTTTTAAAATCAACTTTTCTTTTCGACATTCCTGGCTTCTCAACGAGAATGTGATCCCACCTACCAGTGCGTCCTTGCAGTGCTCTCTCGTTGTTAAGCCGGCTCTGGCAGGCCGGATCATCTGTTTTCTTAGGTTCGAATAAACTCTTATATTAGCCACATACAGTATGAGGATGAACTCAATAGTAGGGACCTACTATCAAATCTACTATGTTAGGTATATTCCTGATGGTAGGTTTTCTTTAAGTTTGCTATACCACCTTGCACACATAAGTTTAAGACTATCATGAGTCCTGCAAACTGCAGCCTAACTGTAGAAATTGTAGCCAAACAGTCTAACAGTAAATGTAAAAAGTATAAAGAATATCCAGGCACACAAAGTTTAAGTTGAAGTTAAAGGGGTTATTCGGGTATAAAAATTTACTTAGGACTGGGCTTGGGTGGGCTATTTAAAAAATAATAAATGTGCAGTTACCTCCTCCGGCGCCACTGATGCCCCGCGCTCCGCTTGATCTGTGCCCCTGTTCGTTTACAGGGGCACAGAAGCTACGCGCAGGGAGCTTCCGGCCGGCGATGTGGCCGGCTCCTCCCATCCATCACTATCTCTCAGCGTTGTAAGTGCTGGGAGATGGTGTTGGCAGGAAGCGCCCTGTGTGCCCTTGTAAATAAACCAGCGCACAGATGAGATGGACCGCGGCGCGGGACATCGGCAGTTCCGGAGGAGGTAAGTTCACGTTTATTATTTTTAAATTGCCCGTCCCAGCCTGGCCCTAAGTAAATTTTTATACTCAGATAACCCCTTTAAAGTTTTATTGCGGTAATCCAAAGTATAACGTTTTGGCTAAAATAAGTCTTTTTCAAATACGTCTATACTTTATACATGTAATGGGGCAGGATCCCTTCCAGAGGCACCAACTGATAATAAGGAGTGCATAACAAGGACATTTGATATATAAGTAGATGTAGATTTGTGGTTCAGTGCATAAATACAGTAATACAATAACAGTTTTTTTACATAGAAATTATATCATAACTAAACATATTACATGAGGACAGTACCAAACCCAGTCTTACTTGATAGATACAGTACCAGAACCAAGATAAGCCTTACCAGATATCTTACAAGATATCTTACCAGAACCCAAAATACTACATACTTATGTTAAGAGGGCCAAGTCTACTACATAGATATGTGACCAGAAGCAAGCTTACTACATAAATACAATACCAGATTCAAGAATACTACGTAGAAACAGCTCCAGAACCAAGTTTGCTACATAGAAACAAGCTTATTCCACAGACAGAGGACCAGAACCAAGCTTCCTTTGTAAATAAAGGACCATACCCAAGCATAGTGAGACAAATACACAGGGGAGAATTCATTAATGTGTTAACCGGGTCTGACAGTGCAGAGCTCGACAACACTAGTCATTGTGATGATGAATCATTTGCAGTTTAGGACTTTCAAATTTTACTTTCACACCCGCTTGTAGCTTTTCTACCCTTTGTGCCACAATGTGGCACACCAACCTGATCACAGACTTTTTCCCACCTGGCCACATCTATTTTCCCTAAGGTCATGCCCCTTTCTCTAAAAGCCTTCATAAATGTGTTGGAAACCAGTTTTTGGTGCAATTTATGCCAAAATGGCTTCATGAATTCCTGCTTGTTGTCTGATGACATTAGATGATGAGTCTAAAATAAGATTGTCTTCATGTAGGTCTCCCTTGTAGATAACAGTGAGCCACAGCACAGTGTAGATTATGCTGATTTGATAGGTCATGAGTAATATCAGCACATACTGTAAATCTGTTATCTCGCAGATTACATCTTTGATTGGAATATTTCTCTTTCATTTTCTTCTTCTATCCAGACCACCATGTGAACCTCTTCCAACCATGACTTATCTCTGCAATCACATCCTTAACACAAATATAATAGTTTTCTCTTGTTTCCCTTAAGATTACTATTATTCCCCACAGTCACCAATATAGTAACGGTACCATCACAGTAGTCACAGTTCCCTAACTGGCACTAGCGCTATCACAAATGTGGAGATTTTCTAGCACAGCCAGCATTTTGGATGTTGCCTTTATGGCCCCTTAATAAATGTACGAATCCTGGGCTGACAGTGGAGAACTAGATTCATCTCTAAAAGAAGACCATGAGATTTGTACCTGTTAGTTCAAATGTTTTGTTCTTTTCCAGGATTTTCAGTTTTGGCCCTCTGATGAATCTTCTAGGGCTACTCCTGTCAGTTTGAGCCAGTGTACTATCCTTGTCAGGGCTGGGGCTATATTTTGGGGTTTGACAATTGTACTCTAGCACTCAATCAGGTATTAACAAATGTTCTTTATTGGAATCTTAAAAAATCCATAGTGAACACAATTTGGATTCCTGTGGATTTATATTTTACGTTATAGTATGTGCCCTAGGGATGTCTAGGTACAGTGTCTTGCAAAAGTATTCAGCCCCTTGAACTTTCTACCTTTCAGGCTTCAAATGTAAATAAATGAAATTGACATTTTTTGAAGAAGAATCAACAACAAGTAGGACACAATTGTGAAGTGGAATGAAATTTATTGGATATTTTAAACTTCTGCAATAATAAACTTGCAATATTATTTGGCTCCTTTACTTTCAGTCCTTTAAGTTCAGTGAATGATTCAACGTTGTTCTAGATTACTGCTCATATATATATATATATATATATATATATATATATATATATATATATATATATTAGACTCCTAATTTATAGACTTCTAATATTTAGACTCCTAATATATATATTAGACTCCTAATAAGGAGGGGTGCAGCACCCCTAAAGGTTCTGGCTTGATCCTCTTGTAGCTAAATAAAGTAAAAAGCAGACAGCAATCGGTGGTTTCAATTTCAAAATAAAAGGTGAACTTTATTGAACATGTGGCGACGTTTCGGTATGTAACACCTTCATCAAGCAACTAACAAGTGATCCACATTGAATATACATAGCAAAACATAGTAAGTGATTAGCATAAAGAGGCGGGTCTTAAAGTTCATGTGCAATATTGTGTAGTTCATTACGTACAAACGTATAAATCATCACCATTATCATCATGTACAAACATATAAACATACAAACATATAAAAAAATAAATTCAAAGGTAAATTGCATTGATTTCAAATACATGTATATAACAATATCATTATTAGCTGTACTATTATACAGTACAAAGTGTAATCATAAGGTGTACAAGTGCAAAGATAAGTGTGTAAAGAAGTGTTAAAATTACCCAAAAGGCTCTGTAGAGAACTCTCATGGTGGAAGCCTCAGGTCCACAGCTGATGTAATCTCAGAATCTGTGGATCTAACCTGCACATGTGCAGTGGTGCCCAGAGGCTGCTGAGAAGCCATCTTGGAAAAGGGCATCCAAGCCCTCGATGCAGTGTGCACCAAGGCAAAAAAAATAAACATCAAATGACCTTTGACAACAACTTAAAGGAAAAAATGAGCATATACACATTGTCCTAAGTAAGAGGGAGGGAGGAGATGTAAACTACTAAAGTAAGGGGACCGCCCTCGTTACCACGGCAACAAGATACAACAACATAGTAATATACACCTCTATGCGGTATACACATATTCAAGGTGATTTTTGGTAGTGAGCACTAGGTGCCCACTAATGAAAGATAGGTTTAACGCATAAGAATTTGCGCCAGTGGGCGCAATATATATCTTTTTCTTTTTATATATATATGTAATCCACCTGTGTGTATTGAAGTCTCCATATAAATACTCCTGCTCTGTGATTGTCTCATGTAGACCAAGGAACACACCAGGCAGGTCCATGATACTGTTGTGGAGATGTTTAAAGCTGGATTCGAAAACAAAAATATTTCACAAACTTTAAACATCCTAAGGAGCACTATGCAAGCGATCATATTAAAAAAGGAAGGAGTATCAGTAGGTGTTCTGGTAAGATGAAACCAAAATCAATCTTTTTAGCCACAGTGCCAAACGGTATGTTTGGCGTATAAGCAACACAGCTCATCACCTGGAACACACCATCCCCACTGTCATACCGGATGGTGGCCGCTACATGGTTTGGGCCTGCTTTTCTTCAGCAGGGACTGGGTACATGGTTATAATTGATGGGAAGTTGGAGGGAGCCAAAAGACCTGAGACTGTGACAATGATCCCAAAATCTACAATTGAGTGGTTCACAAATAATCACATCAAGGTGTAAGAATGGCCAAGCCAATGTACAGACCAGAATCCTATCGAGAATCTGTGGAAAGAGCTGAAAGCTGCTGTATACAAACGCTCTCCATCCAACCTCACTGGGTTCGAGCTGTTTTCCAAAAAAGAATGGGCATGAATTTAATTTCTCAATGTGCAAAACTGATACAGACATAACCCAAGTGACTTGCAGCTGTAATCATAGCAAAAGGTGGCGCTACAAAGTATTAACTGAAGGGGGCCAAATAATATTGCATGCCCCACTGTTAGTTTATTATTTTTTGAAAAAGTTTAAAATATCCAATACATTTCATTCCACTTCACAATTCCCACTCTTTGTTGATTCTTTACCAAGAATTAAAAATTTTATATCTTTATGTTTAAAGCCTGAAATGTGGCAAAAGGTAGAAAAGTTCAAGGAGGCCAAATACTTTCCCAAGGCACTGTATTTTCTCATTTTAAACATTTTTATCCCTACTTCTGGAACTAGATGTAGAGGGACATATGCAGTACACTGCAGTCTCATTGGTAAGGGGTTACTTTATTTATCTCCATAGCAGTGTTTTTAGGCTAGGGCCTGTTGCAATGACACACATGCAGTATTCACATGTTTCTTTTCATTATGGGTATGTCTTTGTGTTAATTTTAATAAGAAGAAGTAAGAGCTAAGTTTTATTACATTACCTCACTCTGCTGTAATCCAAATATGGTAACAGTGGCTGACAGTATCCAATATTGTCACAGGGTCTCCACAGTAGCCAACATAGTCACAGGGGCCCCATTGTAGCAAAAATAATAATGATATAGTGACAGAACTCTAACACCAAGTAAGGTAACTGTACAGCCACATTAGCCAATAAAGTCACAGGACCCCCACAGTAGCCAATATAGCAATGGTGTCCCCAACAGTAGCCAATATAGTAATGATGATTCCACATAATTTAATGTAATCATAGGGTCCTCAAACTATCCAATAAAATCACAGGAGTCTCACTGTAGCCAATATGGTTATGGTTACCCCTCAGTAGCCAATACAGTAATAGTACCCCTCCACAGATGCTTAAAGTAACCCACCAGCTTTAATACAAAAAATGTCATTATCTCAGAGTCTATTGTGGTCACACATAGGTGAGCTGTTTCTGATTCAACTGTATGTAATATACAAAATTTATCCTGTACCTCTTTATTAGACGAATCTTTTACTTATGTGCACAGAAAAGTTTGAAATAATACCTCAATCCATCAATTGATTATTCAATGTGTCTGCTCTCTATGCTAAATAGGCAAGCTTATGCTGCACCAGATTTATCAAAGTGTCTGATGCTGGTTCATAAATGTGGTTAAGTGTAAGACTGACTAGGGGTACTTTGAACCACCTATTAGTTGGCTTAGTTTATGCAGAAATCTGCACCAAAACTCTGGTAATGAGCAGAACTCTTGGCACTTTGAGTTAAAATCTTGATAAATATGGATCAAACAGTTATTTAATGTAAATTGTCACGGCCGTACCCACGATCCTAGGTACGGAATGAGGGTACACCAGTGCCCTTAGATGTGGCACTTATGCCCCCTGGCCTATACTCACGCACGTGCCGACTCTCCTAGCCTTAATGGTCCAGCGTCCTCCTGATTGTCGTTGGCTAATCTAGCTTGCCTTTATAAACCGGCACCTCCCTTCATTCACTGCCGGATCTTCAAGGTAGTATTCCTGAAGTCAAAGCCCTCCTGTGTTTCCTAGTATTCCTCGGTGTTCCAGCATTTCCAGGATTCCTCTGTGTGTCGTTACTCCAGTTGTTCCTCCATGTTCCTGGGTTTCCCTGTGGCGTTCCTGTGGTGTTCCTGTGTTCCTGTAGCATCCCTGTGTTCCTGTGGTGTTCCTGTGGCGTTCCTTGTATTCCTGTGGCGGTCCAGTATTCCTGTGGCGGTCCAGGATTCCTGTGGTGGTCAAGTATTCCTGTGGTGGTCCAGTATTCCTGTGGTGGTCCTGCATTCCTGTGGTGGTCCTGCATTCCTGTGGCAGTCCTGTATTCCTGTGGCAGTCCTGTATTCCTGTGGCGGTCTGGTATTCCTGTGGTGGTCCGGTATTCCTGTGGCGGTCCGGTATCCCAGTGGTCGTCCTGAGGTCCTGCCATCCAGCCGAGGTCCTGCCATCCAGCCGAGGTCCTGCCTTCCCGAGATCCTTTCCTGTGTCCGGCTCCTGTGATCCTTCCACCAATTCCTACCCCGGTGATCCGTCCCTGTGGTTCCTGTGCCATCCTGTGGTTCCTGTTTCCTGCTTCCCTACCTTGGCTGCCACTGCCGGCCTAGTTGCACCCGTGGAACGACCTGGTGGCACCCCGCCGCAGCGAGACCATTCCACTTTGCGGCGGGCTCTGTTGAAGACCAGGTGCCACTTACACTCCGGTCCCAGAGGGTCCACAGACTCTTCCCATAGAGACTTTTCTCTACACTTGTGCCCACAAGTATGACATAAATTATGAAAGAATTTTGTGTAAAAACGTGTAAACAAAATTGTGTAAACATAGTCGGGTTGACTTCCAAGTTACTTGATGTTATAGTTATCTTTTCTACTGTATAATATTTCATGGCAATGAAATAAAAATTGTTTATTTTTTTATATTATATTACATATACTATTTGTTGTGCCACAAGCTGCATAAATTATAGGAAACAAGTGGTAGTCTAAAAAGGGTACTTGCAGTGTACATTATAAATGTGCCCACGGTTAAGACGTAACAGGCAAGGGAGCAAATTATTCCACAGGATGTCCTCTGGAAACTTTTCCTTAGGACAAACATCATTACATGCTCCAACAAATTTCTGCACATCATGTGACCAACTAGGCCACCAGTAAGATTCAGAAATCAACTGTCTAGTAGCAGCTAATCCAGAATGTCCAGCATGTCCAGTGCCATTACGTTCCCCCATTACAAGGTACAAACAACTTGTTTGCAGGGCTGTTATCAGTAGCCAAATGTTAATTGCTCCATGACAGACAATAAAGCTGGCTCACTAGAAGAAAATAGGGACAGACAGACAAAGCAAAATAGAGACAGATTCCGATTTTTGCATATCACACCAACACTGAGCCACTTTATATCCTTGTCAGACACCTTATTCCCAGCCAAGTAACAGGCAATATGTGACCTCATCTGAGGTTCCAGAAAAACCTGGACACCTAATGGAACTCCTTAGGTGCTGATGCTTTTTCAATGGAACTCTGGTAGGACAGGAAAGAATAAAAGTCCACAGTAGAAGCACAGTATGTTCCTCTTATGCAGGTCTCTGCATTGCTATGGTGGCATGGCTCCAAATTCCACTTGCAGGACCAGATTTAGACAAAGTGGGAGCCTAAATTAAAACAATTTTTGAACAGTCACATTCAGTAAAATTGCTCCCTTTAGCCCTGCACAATAAAACACTTTTTAGGACAGGACAGGAGGTCCTTGGAAAAAATGTGCTGTCCCTAAAGCAAGCCCTGTCCACATGCAGGGGTTTATATGACTCTAATTTTGTCATAACAGTAGTAGAAGGTGCAGAAGAAGAAGACAGAGGAGGCTGAGGTGGAGTCAAAAGAGAGCATTCCCTATTTAAAGATACCTTCAAAGAAGGTTCACATTGTTTCAAAGCTGCACAGTGCTTGTATTTGCCTTGCTTAAAGAACAAGTGATGAGATTCCACAAGAGCAACATGATCTGGCTCAGCATAAATTAATCCCAATGATCGATAAAATTGATCCACAGATGTCCATTCCTCTACCAGGAGTAAGTTTAAGGGCCCAAGCCTGTGGCACTTCCTGCAACAGAAAGACAAATACTGCTACCATCTGGGTGGCAATCTGATTAACTCTGAATTACAGTAAACATGATTCCTGGAAAGTTTATAATTTCTTATGATCACCAGAGAGATGGTCTGGAAACAATATCTTCACATAGCAAGAGGTCCTTGCCTGATGATGAGAGAACATTTACATGGCGAGCTAAATCAGATACAAAGCCTGCTTTTGCCTTTATATGACTTACAGGGTCTGGAATCCATATTAAACTACATCAGGAAGACCTATTGGCAATAGTTTTACAAGACTAGTTAATCTGTCACAATCTCCCACAATCAACCACAATCTCACCTTCCTAACAAGCCTCGCAAACCATGGTGGTCAGAGGAACAAACAGCAGATTATACAAAGACAAGTGAGCTCAAAACAAACAGGATCAAATCCAAGATGGTGGTGAAGCACAAAATTGAATATCAAAGAATATCAGAACTCATGAGAAGAAGACAACAAGTGTCAGAGGAATCAGAACTGGGCAGATATATGAAAGAATTCCTGGAAGCCCTCCCCGACAGCTGATTAGTTTGGCTGTCCATTACTTAACCCACAGCTAAAGACAAACTGAACTCAAAATGACTCACCCAGGTTTTCCAAGGAACTCATCCTAAAAGGCAACTCTCAATCAAAGGGAATGGTTTTCAAGCACAGAAATCTAATCCCATTCAGAGGGTACGGACATGGGATTAGTACTTCAGATGAAATTCCTTGCTGTGATTGTAAGCCCAATTACTGAGAGAGAGTACTAGGGTCATATAGGTTATCCATTTACATAAAGAGGACAAATCTAAAAACTTGCAAAGTCTGATGAAATAAATTGAAAAACGGCCCATACAAAATAACAGCACATAGGAATAAACAAGTACTTAGTTTTGGTTCAAAATATTTTGTAAATAGTAAGATACATATAGGAAATCATGTAATTACATACACTAAAAATAATGACATATCTTATCCTTAAAATGTAGGAGACATTGACTGAAAATAATTATCCTATATTCAATTTTCCATAGATGTCACAGCTAAAATAACATTTCTTTACTTTACTATTAATGTGGGAGATCGAAAAACACTAATATTTGGTCTAACAACAGCAGCATGCTGATTTCTTGTGGCGAGGAAAACACCAACAGTATTTGTCATAATTATGAAGTTAAGCCATGGGTGAAATGACTGGGAAAACTTGGTGATTTATTTTGCATGGGGTGAATGCCATCAGCACATATTAAATGCAGTGGCTGAAGATAAGTGCACTGTGAGAAGTGCTACTGAAATGTATTCCTTCATTTCCTTGACAGCAACGGAAGCAATGAATACATTAAATCACTAAAAATATTTATAATATCAATGATAAATGGAGGTCACATTTATAATATGCCGCATGTAGAATAGACTATATTTTATAAGGTCACCTGGAGTTTGTGGGAAATTACTCCATTTCTCTTCCGAAGAGCTGTAGGTTGTCTGAAATTACTACAACTGTTTTCTAAGTCAAGAATAATGGTCGTAAATTATACAATCAGGCAAGTTCTGATCTTCAGATCACATGCAAGTCAAACAAATTGATGGAGTGAAATATATGAAATGTTTAAGTGAATGGCTAGACTGTTACCTAAATATAAAACCAAATGATATGTTAAGATTATGGTATGATGTCCAGCAAAACATTTTCCCTTCAGGTATCAGAATATAAAAGTAGGATACATTAAATCTGCCAGATTCTGGCAAATGAGATTAAAACATAATAAGTAGGTGGATCAGGGGTCAAAACTGAAAGGCAAACCTACAAGTAGAAGGGAACAATCTGAAAAAGCAAGACAACATAGAATTCAGGGCTAAGGTCAGTGTTGGGATCACAATCACTATTTGCTAGTAATGATACTCTAATGTCAGAGTGGATTCATTTTTAAGAAGGGCACAAGAGCTAGATTAATTTATGTTATGACTTTTTTGTCTATGTAAAGGGTCGACGTCAGGGCAGTATCAGTAATCCCCCAATAAGGTGCCTGGCTCTTGAGCCGCTTTCCTTAGCATCCCATTGCTGTAATAGTTCTTGTATAGCCAGAAGATACTCAAGTACTAATGCTCTCTTAAAATAATAATGCTATTAGTGTGTGTAAGATGCTGAACTTATTGATTATCTTGCACCTCTCCCTGAGCCACCTGGGTCTTTGCTTTCAGGATGCAGGCTGCACAATTACATCATGTAATGGCATCAATGTACCGCAAGTGTCCTGAACAGATGGCTGCAGACAGCTGCCATGGAGAGCAGTGCAGCAGGGAAAAAAAATGTTTACTTACTTCTTCTATTCAGGCCGGTGCCAGAAGCTGCAGGTGTCAGCTGAATATTTCAGCTGACACCCTCCTGTAACAACCATGACCGGCGACAACTCTGATACTCTTATACAATTTTCCAATATACTTCTGTATCAATTCCTTATGGTTTTCAATATATCACTGCTTGCTGTCCTTCTATAGGACCCTTCTATGTTTATTTCCAGTGGACAGAAATCTGACCATGGTCACACAAGTGCACGTTATATCACAGAGATTAATCAGACCTCAACCTGCAAAAAAATGAGCCCTTACATGTGCAGACTACAAAAAAATATACGTTTTATAGCCTGTACATTGTGACAAAACATATCTGCTTTGAATGGCGCTCATTCACTTCAATGCCCTGACATGCACCCATATAGCAGTTTACCACTGGAAAATGGTAAAAATTTGCACCAATATGAGAGTAAGCATAAAAAACCATGACAACATATTGCAGATATTTAGGAAATGTTCATTAATTTGGAGTTATGACCATATGTCTATAAAACACACCAAATAGATGCGAATCAATAATGGAAGTAACACATGTAGTTATCAAAATTCACAAAACTTTATTATCATATCAAAAAGGTTTCCCATAGGGATAAAAATGGAAACACAAGAACAACACACAGACTTATTTACAATGCTCAAAACCGGATTATCATACATAAAAAAAGTGGTATAACAAGTCCTGATACAGCGCTGAAAACAGCACGAACCCTATCTGTCCTATGAGGTAGTCAACAGTATATAAATATCAGTAAAAAAATACAGTACTAAAGATCTGGGTATAGGAAACCATCAGGAGCAAAAAGATATGGGGATCAAAAATAAATAAACCACTAGTGTAAAAAGTATACAGACCACAGTAATGTGCAGAGACCCCGACACGTGTTTCGCCTCCAAGGCTTCTTCTGGGGGAGTGCCACATACACAGTATCCCACTAATTTATACTTTGATCAGCCAATACCTGTCTGGACGTAATTAGTAGTGAAACGCCTAGTCCTGAGTGCAATCAGCACCATGCCTATGTGATGAAATACTATCGTACCTACAGCGAGTCATACAGGTAGAAGCCTTCGCGAGATCCCGGAAGAGCGTGACGTCACTCTCGCGAGATCTCGCTGGTGTGCACACCAGCATTATGTGATGAGGGTGAGTTTATCTGTTAGTAAAATTAATCGCAAATGCCTGCATAGGGTAAAAAGGAGGAAAAGTGAAGGTGATATGTGTAATAATTCAAATTTAGGATCCCGGAGATCGTGACGTCACTCTCGCGAGATCTCGCGAGATATCGCTCGTGTTCACACTGGCAGTGTAATATAGCAGGTAATGTTTTCTAGTTACCATAGATACCTGATAAATAGTGCATCGCTGTAATACATAAGAAGAATGGGAAACAAGCCCATTTAGAATAAAACACAGTAGTTACCAAATAGATACAAGAAATAAAATGTTGTGAATAAAATGGTAGGGTAATATATATAATCAATAGAATTCATAAAGTGCAATTGTGGTCAAAATTCTAAACTTACAGATGATAGCACGCTAGGGAGAAGGGAAGGGGGTGAATGGTGACATGCAGTGCAAAAAACGTGCTCAGTGAAAACGTGACACATAGTGAGAAAAAAAAAAAAAGGGGGGGGGGGAGCACAGGAATTATGGATGAGGAGGCAGAGGAAAAGGTATGTGCAATGGTTCTTTTCTTAGTCCAGATTTGTTCATGGATGTCATAGATTCATCGGCCGATCTATACATATAGAAATGATAGCATACTGAAACACAACATGACAAAAACAAAGACAAAAAAAGGGGGGATACAAAAATGAGAATTAAAATAGGATTAAAATTAGTACGGTTACCCATAACTAAAGCATAAATGTACATAGCACAAAGACCCAAATAGGAAAAGACACAGGATTTTACAAAAAGGACACAAAGCTCAAATTTTCATTAAGGCCCTTGGGAGACAGGGTATCTAACTCGTGAATCCATTTAGCCTCTTTTTGTGCAAGGAGTTTTTTCCAGTTACCACCCCGATTATCAAAGAGAACTCTATCAATGCCCCTTACCTTAAGAAGGGAGCCATCACAGTTGTGGTACTGTTTAAAATGTCGTGGAAGGGTTTTCAAATCTCTCTCGCAGTTCGTGTTCTTGGCAGCTTCTATGCCCAGTACATGTTCTCTTACTCTTCTTCGGAGTTCTCTGGAAGTCAAACCCACATAAGACAAACCGCATGGACAAGTTGCCATGTAAATCACCCACACCGTGGTACAACAAATGGAATGTGTTATTTTGTATTCCTTACATTTGGAAGAATTCCAAAACGATGTGGAGTTTTCGATGTTAGGGCACGCCACACAGGATCCACATGTCTTGCAGCCCCACTTCGGTCCTTTGGATCCAAACAGTTTGTTTGGTGTTGGACCCCTATGATAGCTTTTGACCAAATGGTCTTTCAAGTTCTTAGACCGACGATATGTTATGGAGGGTTGTTTCTGAAGGTACCTGCCAAGTGTACGATCAATGCATAAAATGGGCCAATGTCTGGTCAAAATGGACCTCACCTTCTCACTATGCGTGTCAAAGGTTGTAATGAACCTTACCAGGTCTTTATCCACTTGTCTTTTCGGTTTCGGAACCAGTAGGTCCTCCCTCTTCGTTCTCTTTGCTCGTTTATATCCATTCTGTATTGCTCGCATCGGGTACCCCCGTTCCTGAAATCTTAGTTTCATGTCAGTGGCTTGTTTCTCAAAATTAGTATCTGTGTTACAGATCCTTCTTATCCTCAGGAATTGACCTACCGGTATATTATGTATCAGATTCCGGGGATGAGAGGACGATGCGTGTAGTAATGAATTCGTTGAGGTTTCTTTCCTGTATGCATCACAGACGATCATTCCCCTGTCGTCAACATTGAACAGGACATCGAGAAATTCAATGTTTTGCCTGCCCATCCTGTAGGTAAGTTTAATGTTTTTGTTATTAGTATTGAGTTCTTGCATAAACTTGTGTAGTTCCTCCTCTGAACCTTGCCAGATCAACACTACGTCGTCTATGAATCTAGACCACATATGTACCCTATCCGAGAATGGTTTAGGATTTACAAGAAAAATATCCCTCTCCCACAGCCCCAGGAAAAGGTTAGCATATGAGGGCGCGCATGCCGCCCCCATCGCCGTTCCCTGGAGCTGTAGGTAGAAGGTTTCTCTGAAAATGAAAAAGTTATGAGATAGGGCAAAGTTCAGTAGAGACACCAAGAAATCTACCATCTCTGGTTCAAGTCCAGACATCCTGAGGAAATATTCGGAGGCCGCAATGCCATCACTGTGACGGATGGCAGTATACAGTGATTCCACATCACAGACTACCAGCCACATGTCTGGTTCCAATTGTAGACCGTCCATTTTCCTCAGGATGTCCGTGGTGTCTTTCAAATATGATGGAAGTACTTCCACTAGTGGTCTAAGGTGGTAATCCACATACCTGCATATGGGTTCACATAGGCTGCCAATTCCGGATACTATCGGACGTCCCGGGGGGTTTTTTAATCCCTTATGTATTTTGGGCAGTAAATAAAAGCTGGACACCTTTGGATATTGGGGTAATAGAGCGTCAAATTGATTTTTGGAGATGATGTTTCCTTCCATGGCTTCCATCAAAATGGTAGACAGTTCTTCTGTGAATTTGATAAGAGGGTTAAAAGTCAGTCTTCTATAACAGGTGGAATCTCTTAATTGACGTAGAGCTTCCCTCTCATACAATTGCACCGGCCATATCACCACATTACCCCCCTTATCTGAGGGTTTGATGATTACATCCCTCAGTTTACTCAGCTCATCTATCGCTTGATATTGTGCCTTCGTACAATTAGTCTCTTTTGCTCTACTTGGTAGTTTCATCAAATCATTCGTTACTAATTTAACAAATAACTCTATGTTAGGGTGTCCCGAAAATGATGGAAACAATTTAGATTTTGGTAAGAGAGCCTTGGGAAACTTACTTTTAGTAGTGGTTATCTCTTGTTCTTCCATAAGATCCTCCAGAGACCGCAAGGCCTCCTGTTCTTGTGAAGACGGAAACAAGTGGGGGTCAATTTCCTGATGAAAAATTTTTTTAAAAACCAGCTTGCGAGCGAATAAGTGAAGGTCCTTCACTGCTGAAAAACAGTCGAACAGAGGGGTTGGAGAAAAACTCATACCTAAACTTAATACTTCCATTTGGGCCTCTGTTAGTGTCCTATCAGATAAATTGATTACCTTTAACGATGTTTTCTTTCTTTCATTATCTTTTTCTTCTCTGGTCCACCTCCTTGGCTGTTGTCTCCTATACGGATCGTATCTCCTGTTGTTATATCTGCGGGATTGACTTCCTTGGCTCTCTGTGGATATATTAGAATCACCACCTGTTGAAGAAAGAGAAGCGACAGAGGGGGCCCGATTTCGGAGCGACTCCTTTTGGGTCTTCCATTTGTAAATTCTACCTAGCGTTTCATCTTGTGAGTCCCTCTGGAATTTTTTGGACTTCATGTCCTTGATTTGCTTCTCCCAGATCTTAAAAGCTTCATCAATTTCTTTAGAGAGCAGTCCCTGTTCCTCAGGTGACAATGTTTGATCAAGTTGTTGCTGTATAGTGATGATCTCACCATCTAAACAATCTATCTGTTTAGTGTTATATTCAACAATTAATTGCATTAGAGCCATTGAGCTATTATTACAAATGTCCTCCCATTTTGTACTGAATGTTGTATCTTCCAGACCAAATGAGGGGAATATTTGTATTCTTAGACCTCTTGGTATTAGATTTTTCTTAATATACGTTTCCAAAGAGAGTCTATTCCACCACATCTTGGTTCTACGATGTAAAAGATTCCTCAGTCTTAGTTTAATTTCCTTAGTCTTTCTACTATTTGGATCATCTGTTGTTGTTTCCTGGTTTCCAAATAGCGCATCCGCTTCAGATCGCCACGTGGTTTCTCGTGCCCGAAAGTCCACTATGTGTCACGTTTTCACTGAGCACGTTTTTTGCACTGCATGTCACCATTCACCCCCTTCCCTTCTCCCTAGCGTGCTATCATCTGTAAGTTTAGAATTTTGACCACAATTGCACTTTATGAATTCTATTGATTATATATATTACCCTACCATTTTATTCACAACATTTTATTTCTTGTATCTATTTGGTAACTACTGTGTTTTATTCTAAATGGGCTTGTTTCCCATTCTTCTTATGTATTACAGCGATGCACTATTTATCAGGTATCTATGGTAACTAGAAAACATTACCTGCTATATTACACTGCCAGTGTGAACACGAGCGATATCTCGCGAGATCTCGCGAGAGTGACGTCACGATCTCCGGGATCCTAAATTTGAATTATTACACACATCACCTTCACTTTTCCTCCTTTTTACCCTATGCAGGCATTTGCGATTAATTTTACTAACAGATAAACTCACCCTCATCACATAATGCTGGTGTGCACACCAGCGAGATCTCGCGAGAGTGACGTCACGCTCTTCCGGGATCTCGCGAAGGCTTCTACCTGTATGACTCGCTGTAGGTACGATAGTATTTCATCACATAGGCATGGTGCTGATTGCACTCAGGACTAGGCGTTTCACTACTAATTACGTCCAGACAGGTATTGGCTGATCAAAGTATAAATTAGTGGGATACTGTGTATGTGGCACTCCCCCAGAAGAAGCCTTGGAGGCGAAACACGTGTCGGGGTCTCTGCACATTACTGTGGTCTGTATACTTTTTACACTAGTGGTTTATTTATTTTTGATCCCCATATCTTTTTGCTCCTGATGGTTTCCTATACCCAGATCTTTAGTACTGTATTTTTTTACTGATATTTATATACTGTTGACTACCTCATAGGACAGATAGGGTTCGTGCTGTTTTCAGCGCTGTATCAGGACTTGTTATACCACTTTTTTTATGTATGATAATCCGGTTTTGAGCATTGTAAATAAGTCTGTGTGTTGTTCTTGTGTTTCCATTTTTATCCCTATGGGAAACCTTTTTGATATGATAATAAAGTTTTGTGAATTTTGATAACTACATGTGTTACTTCCATTATTGATTCGCATCTATTTGGTGTGTTTGGTTTTGAGCAGGAGGTGGTGTGTTTTGCCCTACCACCACCTCCATACAGTGTTAGGTGTGTTCATATGTCTATAAAGCAGAACATTTTAAATTTTGAAAATAGAGACACAAAAAATACCACCAACATCTAACTTGAAAAAGATCTTAACATTACTTGGATATGTTAAAGAGTTAGTATATTAGTGAGTTATAATCACTTATAGTCAGAATCTAAAAATAGGGCCTTGTCAGGAAGGTAAAAACTGGTTTTGGTGGCAAGGAGTTAAACTACTAGCCCCCTCAGGTAGGGTATGAAACATCCTTTATACCTATAAAAATTTATATATAATACAGAGAAAACAGCACTAGAGTACCCAAGTGCCAGCTCAGGGTCTAGATCTGGTCTATCCAATGAATAAAAAGAAAAAAGCACCACCACTCCAAGGAATTAAGATGCTTTTTGCCAAATGACTTCCTGTGGTCATATGGAATAAAGCACCTTAAATTTTGGTTATTGATATCCTTGGAGTGCTGCTGCCTTTTTTCTCTCTTTTATATATATATATATATATATATATATATATATATATATATATATATATATATATATATTAACTGTAGGACAGAGTTTTCAATATAATAGGGCCTGTTGTAACCTGCATTTTCTCTATTCCCACATGATGAGCGGTGGTTTTCCTATCCTCTTTCAAATTCCTTAGCACAGTGTCATAGCCATAATTAATCAAGTGGAGCTCCGGATGAGGTACATGCTTAGGTATACTGGCTGATCTAAGAATTTCCTGTCCTGTCACTACCTCTATAGGAAGAGTTTACAGTATTGGACAGGTGAGAGAATTGTTCATTTTTGTGACCCCTGTGGCTTTTAGGGGGCTCAAATAACTCAATTCACAAACAAACACTTTAAATTTAAAGGGTGTAAATCCATTAATATGTATATATTGTATATATTTATATTGTGAGAAAGTAAGAGGTGTTGTGTGGGAAAACCGTTATCTGTCTTACAGGCAATAAAATGCAGGTGGTAAAAGCCCTGGGTTTGTCTGCAGTAACCCAAAATCCTGCACTACTACAAAGTATCTATCAGAGCAATTCCCCACAATATATATATATGTAGTTATTCTACAATGTTATCTGTAAATATGGGAGTAATATGCTTAACTAGGACAACCCCTTTAAGTCATTATACCACCTGTGTTTTTGTGGCCTAGTGGGCCTTGTCATCAGTCTGCTTAGATTACCTCTGTAACATACCATTTATTTGTATTAAAACGTAGTCATTTGGGGCAAATTATTTCTAATGTAATTGAAATCTATTCAATTTCATTTTATTTATTCAACAAAAAGAAAAATATTTTATAGAAAAACATTTGCAAACCTAAAATCAGTACAATCATAAATGATTACTGTTGTCCTTATTCACAATTGGATTGCTTTTATAGATAATTTTTAATTGGCAAATGTATCTTTTTCTGTGGAAACATTTTGCATGTTCTTGTAAGAATCCTGTAACAGTTTGAGAATATGAGTGTGTACTGAACAACTCTCTCACACAGAGAACCTCCTTCAAAGTTCATTTTCAACCCCCAGCATGGGGTTAAGTAATTGTCCACTGAGACCAATTAACATCTGCTACAATGCTTACTTTAATCTTCCAAGTTTCAAGTAGATGCATTCAAATCTATAGTAAGTAAGTTTCGATGCTTTCCAAAAGTAAAGAAGACAGAGAGAAGAACATCTGTTAGGAGATAGGGGAGAAAAGACAGTAGCAGATTGTATTGTAATCATCAAAAACACAGAATAAACAGGATCACATGTAAAAGTGCTCTGCATAGTGTGTAATGGAGCTGTTATACGTCACACCTTGCCTAATTGAGGTTGGTGACAATAAAAACAATATGTCGCTAAGTAACTGCTCCTCTAACCAGCTGCTTCTTTATCTTAACACCCAATTTGATTTCAACAATGTGCATTGCAGGTATGATCTTTTCATTGGTCAGCCATTAAATGTATATCATCTAGACCTGGCAAACTATATTTCACTGTCATAAATCCTTAGCTATCCACATGGGAACAACTAAGAAAATCCAATCCCCATAGTTAAATTGTCGTTGGGCAACCCCACACTAAAGCATGAACATAGGGTATGACCATGCACAGTTAACACTAAGAGAATTTTGAAGCGGCACCGCAGAGGTAAACAGGTTCCATATGGATCTTCGAGTCAATTTATATAACAAGAATTTAGTTTACTTATAAGTTGTTTAAATTCTTGACATCCCTGAAGTACTATAATATATACAATTTTTGTCAATAGCCTAAGATAGTCTTTAACACCCAATTTAAAAAACTAATTCTTACAGTCACATCATTATCACATATTGCAATATTGTAATTCACATATTGGATAAGTTAGATGAGAAATTGAATTTAAATTAAAAGAGGAAATGAAAGGTTGGCCTGCCAATTTTCCCATATACAGGCGGTCCCTTACTTAAGGGCACCCGACTTATAGACTTCCCCTAGTTACAAATGGCCCCCTTTGCCCACTGTGACCTCTGGTGAAGCTCTCTGGATGCTTTACTTTACTCCCAGACTGCAATGGTCAGCTGTAAGGTGTCTGTTATAAAGCTTTATTGATAATCCTTGGTCCCATTACAGCAAAGAATTTTGACAATCCAATTATAACTGATACAATTTTTTTTTTGTCTGGATCTACAATTATAAAATAAACAGTTCCAGCTTACAAAAATTTTACATACAAAGTACAAACCTGCCCGTACTTTCAGTATCAAATCCTAACAGTCTTCCAGTTATAAGGAAACGCGTCGGATCACTTTACTCTTAGGAGGGCTAGCTGCAGATAGAGTGTATCAAATAGCTGTAAGGAGCTAGCATATGGGAGCATTCAGTGTAGAATCCATTTTTGCTAGACAGCTGACCTCTATCCATCCATTTATCAGCATTTAGCCTACACATTATTTCACCATCTCAGTCTAGGTTTAAGTTAACCATGCCACGTCTGAGATGGATAAGTTTTTTTTTATCTATGTTTATCTTATTATGTTGAGGAGGAAAGATTGGAATTAGTGTCTACAATATAGTCAGAAGATGCTTCCCATCCATTAGACAGTGAGCTCCATGTACTATATACCGAACCACAAACCTCCGCATGTTTGTAATTTTCCTGACCTCAGTCTACGTCAGCTGAATACGTGCTGAGTCTGGGGTCGGACAGTTTTTAGAACACAAGTTTTGTTGGTGTAGGGTTGACACTTCTCTTACCTATTTTAAGACATATCTAATAAAGGTTAAATTTTATATATACTCTCTACATTCCCCGATTTTTCAGTGATTACTTTATTAAAGAGAGGTGAACAACAGTATATCTTTACACAGTGAACAATCCCTTATAAAGAATGACTGGACTATTATAAAATCTCTTTTACCTCTTGTGTCACTCCCTCATCCTCATAGACTGTAAACTCTTGCGAGCCCTCACTATTTACACTATTGTTCCACATGACGACCCGTGACGTAATAGCACGTCACGGGTCGGCCGCGGGTGCATGGAGAGGGCTCACGCGCTGAGCCCTCTCCATAGCCGGTAAGTCTTTGCTGCATATTGCAGCAAAGGCTTACCGGTAACACCCGCGATCGGTGGCAGCTTTGCCGGCGGCGGCTTCAAAAGGATTGCGGAGCATGGGCGCCGCCATCTTTACGAGGGTCGCAGCTCCCCGATGATCCATCGCCATGGTAGCCTCGGGTCTCACGAAGACCCGAGGCCACTTCAGGTTAACCCATGCATTACAATGTGCTATCAGCACATTGTAATGTATGAGTAGTAAAATACACATATACTGCCATACTGTAGTATGGCAGTATATGATAGGATCGTGCAGACACCCTAGGGTTAAAGTACCCTAGGGAGTCTGAAAAATACTAAAAATAAATATAAAAAAAAGTTTAAAAAAAAAATTATAATAAAAAAACCCTAAAAACTCAAATCACCCCCCTTTCCCTAGAACTGATATAAATATAAATAAACAGTAAAAATCATAAACACCTTAGGTATCGCCACGTCTGAAAATGCCCGATCTATCAAAATATGATAACGGTTTTTCACTGCGTTTAATCCCGTAACGGAAAATCGCACCCAAAGTTGAAAATGGCACTTTTTTGTCATTTAAAAAAATTAAAAAATTCTATAAAAAGTGATCACAAG
This sequence comes from Engystomops pustulosus, assembly GCF_040894005.1. Lineage (NCBI taxonomy): Eukaryota > Metazoa > Chordata > Amphibia > Anura > Leptodactylidae > Engystomops > Engystomops pustulosus. The sequence goes on from NC_092411.1 coordinate 119,509,854, forward strand.
GTCAAACAGTCCTAAAAATGATAACATTGTAAACGTCATCAAAATCTTCAAAAAATGACACCACCCACAGCTCTGTACACCAAAGTATAAAAAAGTTATTAGCGCCAGAAAATGGCAAAATCCCAAAAAAATTTTTGCACAGGAGGTTTTAATTTTTTTAAATGTATGAAAACAATATAAAACCTATATAAATTTGATATCCCCGTAATCGCACCGACCCAAAGAATAAAGTAGACATGTCATTTGGGGCGCACAGTGAAATCCGTAAGATCCAAGCCCACAAGAATACGGCACAAATGCGTGTTTTTACCAATTTCACTGCATTTGGAATTTTTTTCCCGCTTCCTAGTACACGGCATGGAATATTCAATACCATCTTTATGAAGTGCAATTTGGTACGCAGAAAATAAGCGGTCACACAGCTCTGTACATGGAAATATAAAAAAGTTATGGATTTTTGATCATGGGGAGTGAAAAATGAAAATGAAAAAACAAAAAAGGGCCAGGTCCTGAAAGGGTTAATGTGATATTATATTTGTATATTTCCCCTATGATTTGTAAAGCACAACAGAATTTGATGGCACTATATAAAGATCATTATTATTATTATTACTACCTGTGGTTTCTAAGGGCTTGAAAGCTGCTTGATTGACACTTTTCCCCAAACATTCTGAACAGCAGCACTTGTTCTGTTTCTGGGTTTGTGGGTGCTTATCACGAGTGAGAAGGCAACAACTGTTGGCACAATTAATAGAAATTGGAACCGAACCAAGATTTCGCCTCATGGGGCAAGTATGATTTGTAGAAAGGTCATAAATCAGCCCAGAACAATAAATCACTCAAAGCTCACTTTTAGTAACAGACTACACCATCATGGATTGAAAACCTGCAGGGAAAAAAGGTTCCCCTCCTCATATTAGCACATGTACATGCCCGTTTGAAGTTTTGGCAGAAGATTTTGGCTAATGACCTCCTTCTCTCAGTAGGAGCGTTGAAGTTAGTTTGTGGCTGGGTCTTCCAGTATGACAATGGCCTAAAACGCACCACCAAGTCAACTAAGAATGACTCTGAAAGAACCATTTCAAGCTCCTGTAGGGGTCCACCCAGTCTCCATATAGAAACACCCAATTCAAAATCTTTGGAGGGAGATAAAATGGCAGAAGATCCATTTGCTTTCTGCTCTGGACATTTGGGATATATAATTTCCCCCATCTCCAGTTGCGTTGTACCTTCTCTATACCAAAGAATTTGGAACCTTTAAAGAGTTCCTGATGGTTGCTTTTGTAATGTTTTGAAAGGGGGTGTCCCTCAAAACCCTTTACTATATTCCTTCTGTGTTCATTTATAACCCAGTGTAAACGCATCCAGCAAAACTCATCACCAAACACTTAAATAATAATTAAAATATGTAAAACACAAGTTATTATTTACATAACGCATTGTACGAGGGCAGCCTTAATGCTGGGCTCATTTACTAAGGCTCCATGGAGCGTATTTTCGGTGATTGCCATTTTGCGGCGCATCGCGCCGGGGATTATGTCGCTCGCAACAAAAATGGGGGGGGGGGCTTGCCGTCGCACAACCTGATGGATTCGGACTACGCGCAGGATTTAACATTTTGAATTCTGTAGCAAGACACGCGCTTACAAGCACCGGGAAGAAGAAGGTGAACTCCAGTGGACCTCGGCGGGGAAGCGACGGATGCAGGAACTTGGGCGCACGAGCTTCGTGAATCGCGCCGGACTTCATCTTCGTCGGACTGTTTGAATCGGGGATCGCGACAGGACCAGGTAATTAAATTTGCCCCATTGTGTCCTTTAATTATTTTATTGCCCCCCTTTATTAATTTACTTAAACCCTCCTAATTTGTATAGAGACACCCCTAATAATTTTATATACAGTAATGAATATATACATATATACACTCCCCATAAAGGCCTGAAACAATCGCAAATGCAACTTATTGCTAGCTCTTGTGATTATTTTTACCCTTTCCGCCACCTCCATGCCATGGGGGGTTGAAGGGGGCGAGGCCGGCCGGATGGTGAGTGCTGCAGTCAGGGAGCTACCACGGGGCATTCTTGTCCTTGCTGCAGCTGCCAAATCTTTATAAACGTGAAAATTTGCCTGATGCATTTATTTCTGCACATGAGCACCGGCATCTCATAAATAAACCCCAGTACCCTTAAATACAGCCCACATATACAGATTTTCCCAGTTATATACAGCTCCCATGTACAGATGACCTCCTAGATATATCATATACAGCCCCCCAAGTTATATACACCGAACATGTACAGATTACCCGCCAAGTACACTCACCAGCCACTTTATTAGGTACACCATGCTAGTAACGGGTTGGACCCCCTTTTGCCTTCAGAACTGCCTCAATTCTTCGTGGCATAGATTCAACATGGTGCTGGAAGCATTCCTCAGAGATTTTGGTCCATATTGACATGATGGCATCACACAGTTGCCACAGATTTGTCGGCTGCATATCCATGATGCGAATCTCCCGTTCCACCACATCCCAAAGATGCTCTATTGGATTGAGATCTGGTGACTGTGGAGGCCATTTGAGTACAGTGAACTCATTGTCATGTTCAAGAAACCAGTCTGAGATGATTCCAGCTTTATGACATGGCGCATTATCCTGCTGAAAGTAGCCATCAGATGTTGGGTACATTGTGGTCATAAAGGGATGGACATGGTCAGCAACAATACTCAGGTAGGCTGTGGCGTTGCAACGATGCTCAATTGGTACCAAGGGGCCCAAAGAGTGCCCAGAAAATATTCCCCACCCCATGACACCACCACCACCAGCCTGAACCGTTGATACAAGGCAGGATGGATCCATGCTTTCATGTTGTTGACACCAAATTCTGACCCTACCATCCGAATGTCGCAGCAGAAATCGAGACTCATCAGATCAGGCAACGTTTTTCCAATCTTCTACTGTCCAATTTCGATGAGCTTGTGCAAATTGTAGCCTCAGTTTCCTGTTCTTAGCTGAAAGGAGTGGCACCCGGTGTGGTCTTCTGCTTCTGTAGCCCATCTGCCTCAAAGTTCGACGTACTGTGCATTCAGAGATGCTCTTCTGCCTACCTTGGTTGTAACGGGTCGGCGATTTGAGTCACTGTTGCCTTTCTATCAGCTCGAACCAGTCTGCCCATTCTCCTCTGACCTCTGGCATCAACAAGGCGTTTCTGCCCACAGAACTGCCGCTCACTGGATGTTTTTTCTTTTTTGGACCATTCTCTGAAAACCCTAGAGATGGTTGTGCGTGAAAATCCCAGTAGATCAGCAGTTTCTGAAATACTCAGACCAGCCCTTCTGGCACCAACAACCATGCCACGTTCAAAGGCACTCAAATCACCTTTCTTCCCCATACTGATGCTCGGTTTGAACTGCATGAGATTGTCTTGACCATGTCTACATGCCTAAATGCACTGAGTTTCCGCCATGTGATTGACTGATTAGAAATTAAATGTTAACGAGCAGTTAGACAGGTGTACCTAATAAAGTGGCCGGTGAGTGTATATCACATACAGCCTCCAAGTTAAATATTTACAGCTTACCCATATTAGAACACAACCCAAATAAACAGACAACCCCTCAGTTATATTTTAGAAAGACCCCTCCTCCCCATAATAGTAACCCACTCCCATGTACAAAGCCCCCATGGTACAGTACATTATATTTAGTCCCCATAAACAAATGCTCCCCAAAGGAATATTATAGCCATCCAGATATATTATATACAACCCCCCCCCCCCTCATTCAAGTATGCATAACTCCAGGAACAGACCACCAGTAGTAAAATAATACATTTAATACCCTTTTCTTCAACCAACCTTTAATAGCTTGTTCTGCAACTCCACTCTAGGTTCTGGAACTCCACCCCATCTGCTGCCTGTAGCCTATTGGTAGGGTGCCATTTAAACCTGATGGTCTGTTCAGGCTTGGCATATTTGCTATATTTCGAAGCCAAACCTTGCTTTATCAGCCAAGCTCTAGTTAACCGTTTCCTGGGTCTGAACTGAAAAGCAACTTAGTAGTCGAGCCTCTACTATTGTGGACTTCACCCAGATTCATTTTGTTAAGTGTGTATGTTTTTAGTCCATCTTTGTCGTACAACTAGCCTTTCCACAACAAGATTTTATGTCCAGTCATCTGGCTGTCAACCAGTTTCGGTCTTAAAGCAAACCTGTCACCAGGAATGTAATTTTTAGCTTGTTACAGGTTCAAATATCCTATGCTATGTGGATTTAAAAAATGCCTTTGTCAGCATTCTGGATAATTTCTGAAGTTTAATTTACCTTACCTGGCTCCCTGCCAGCAGCATGTGGGGAGTCATGGAGGGGGGCAGCTGCAGCTTGTGTGTGCCTATGTCAGTCTCCTCTCCTCCAAACTCATGCATCTCCCACCACCCTCCCTACTTCCGGTTATGTGCATTGAGCTTGCAACTGATATAACAATACACAGTAAAAATAATTAACATGTTAGGTATTGCTGCATCCCAAAATGTCCCATCTATCAAAATATAATAACAGTTATATTCAGCTTTTTAACCCTGTACCAAAAAATCACACGCAAATGTTTTGTAAAATATAAAAAAGTGCCATTTTGCAACATATAAAAATGTATTAAAAAATTAACAAAAGGCCACCCAGTACTCAAATTGGTAGGAATGAAAATGTCATCTCATCTTGCAAAAGATTACATGTTACACAGCTCTGTACACAAAGATTTTTTTTTTTGTACAGGTTTGAATTTTAAAAAATTTATTAAAACACATTAAAACCTATATAATTTTATTATACCCGTAAACGTACCAACCCAAAAAATAGAGAAGACATGTAAATTGGAGTGAACACTGAAAGTCACAAAAACCAAGCCCACAACAAAATGGCGCAAATTCTTTTTTTTCACCAATTTCACCCCATTCGGTATTTGTTTCTTGCTTCCCAGTACAAAGAATGGAATATTAAATGACTACAAAGTGCAATTTTGCTATGCAGAATATAAGCCCTCATACTGCTCTTTACATGGAAAAATAAAAAAGTAATCGATTTTTGAATGTGGAGTATGAAAAATGAAAACGCAAAATCAAAAATGGGCAGGGAAGGGGTTAAACTCAACATAGCATAAGCAATTGGAACCTGTCACCAGTTAAAAATGGCATTCATGGGACGATTCATCTTAAGGTCCCACTATCTAACTTCATAGGTAAATTAAATATTTTTGCTAAGTTGCTTTGTTCAGTTTTGCATGGTTTGGAAATAAAGTCTTTCATCAGCATGTATTTTTGTATTCCCTTGGGAACACCTTTAAATTTTGCCATGGAACGCCCTGTCCTTTTTATTTAATGAATGGCATGTTTAGAAATGACTGTAAAGAGGTCAAATACCATGTCAAAATCCACTGCGGGGTAAATTTTGACCGACATTCACTTTGTCCTAAACTGCGTCTGTTCAGATTGTGGCAGGAATATACGACGTGTTGCTCCTTTGTCCACAAAAGGTCAATACTACTTATGGATTAAAGGACATTGAGGATACAACTATAATATATTGTTTACTGTGTTGGTCTCTTTGTATGGGGAATAGACAACTTATGGTTCCCCTGATCACTCCTGCGCCAGGGTTTTGGAGGCTTGCAGCGCACCTGATATTATTGTTGCCTGTATCATGCTTTATTATATGTTTCTTAAAACTGAATCTGGAATAAGATTGGCTGTTGGGGAAAGAAATTACCCTCTCTAGTAAGATCTTTTCATGCATGAAGCTTAATATGTCCTTACTGTCAGCATTTTAGGTCTTCTTTATTTGACATTAAAGGGGTTGGCCACTTTACCTCATGTTTTTTGTAATTTGGTGTAAGTGTTGGAGGCAGGATATTAGGTAATTTACCAATACAGGCAGCAAATTTTTGCTGTAATTGGACCAATGATTATCAATAAACCTTCATTACAGACACCTTACAGCTGGACATTGCAGTCACCGGAGGTCACAGTGGGCAGAGGCAAGGCCGATTCTAGCCTTTTTGCCGCCTGAGGCAAAAATTGAAATGCGCCCCCCCCTTACAAAATAGGTATTAAAAAAAGGCCTTATTTGTCATCCACAATTAAATAAACCAGTGACTTTGCTAAACAACGAACATGTAAGTTTGGACAGTCTACCTACCATCAATAAATCTGGTAGATGTCCCATATTGGCACATGTAAATATAAAAGCAGCCAAGAGATACAACCCTGTCAGATACAACCAACAGCAGCAGCCTAGCAGTACCAGGGCAAGATGAGCCACTGTTACTGGCCCTTTCTGGCCTCTCAAAACCAGCCTGCTGCTGCCTCAGGGCCAGACCATCAGTATTCCTGTGGGTACCCAGCTCTTCCCAACACCCCTGGTGGTGGTGGGTGTGGGGGTAATTATTTGTGGGTTGCTGCTAGCTCTAAGCCCCAGCCTTAGTAATGGTTACCGTCTTTAAAATAGCGAATATTACTAAGTCTTCAATGTGGTAAAAATAAAGAAAACTCACACACAAACTCACACACAAACTCGCCTCAGATGGCAGATGCGACCCTGGGCAGAGGGGTCCATCTTTAACTAGGAGTTGTCTGTAAGTTGGGTGTCCTTAAGTAGGGGACCGCTTGTATACATCTATTAAAAACTCTGCACTGCTTTATTGATATGTGATGTGACGCCTCCTGTCTTTTACCTCATCAGGCAGACATTCCAGTCCTTAAAATGGCTGCAGATTGAGGGTCATGTGATCTTTAACTGGCGATTGTTCATGGACTGTTAGAGATCACATGACCCTCCATCTGTGGCCATTTTATGGACAGGAATGGCTGGCTGTTGAAGTTAAAGACAGGAGTATTCACATCAAGAAAGCAGAGCAGAACTTTTACACATCAACTGGAGAACTTTTAATCAATGTATATTGATAAATTACCTAATATCTTGCCCCCACACTTACACACACATTATAAAACCATGAATTAAAGAGGCCAACCCCTTTAGCCCCCATGTATATTTCAAGTGCTAGACTCTCTTTAAACATACTGTGCTCAGCTGTGGGTGACAAATAATTGTGCCGTAAATTCTTCTCTGAGGAGACAAGCTGCTGTGCATGCTCCATACTCTGTCCATGGTCCTGACAAAGGGTATTTCTGCCACAATATTAGCATCACATTAGCCCTCCTTATAAATATCTTAAACTGATATTGCGATAAATCCATCCAAACTGCATTGAATAGTGCACAATTTTACATTTTTAACGAATGATTGATTTTATGCAGCTGCCAGCCCAGTAAGAATCATTATATAGTTGCAAGAAGAAACTTTTGCTGTTGGCTAAAGGCCCTGACTAATTTCATCCGCTTTTATGATGAGGTAAGTTCCAGAACTGACCTGGAGTAGGCCTTTGGATGTGGTGTACGTAGACTTTGCCAAGGCAGTTGATACTGTACCGCATAAAAGGTTGGTATATAAAATTAGACTGATGAGACTTGGGGAAAATCTGTGTTTATGGGTTAGCAATTGGCTTGGGCTAATTTTACACTACATTTTAAACCTCTTTTTCTTACCTCCATGAAAAAAAGTAAAGAAGGGAGATCTAATGGAAGTTTAATGAAAAATTCCATTGAAATTAATGTAAATTTTATGTCATCCATTATGTTCCGTTTAGGCAGGTATTCATTCTCCATGCGGTATTTGGACTTAAAAAATTACAGAGCACCTAAAATTACAGAACACCTACAGCACCTTTCCTCCATTTGAAAAAAACACATGGATAACGGATACCTGCCAAACTGACGGATTGTAAAATTTACATTGATGTCAATGGGATTTTTATCTGTTACGTTAAACCTCTGTTAAACCTCCTGTCTTTACCTAAGGTAAAAAACAAGGTATAACAACCAAGTTAAATTGGTGGAATGAATGGATAACAATATGAAAAAAGTTATCAAACTTATTCGGTGACATGTATCATTATTTCTACTAGTTAAATTGTCTCATTTTTGCGACTTTTGTGATTTTTGCGAATTTTCACTGCGACTTTTACTGTCATTTTTTCCAGTACGGCTTGGCTGCACCATGTGCAGTGTGCCTTATGTATCTTTATTTTCCAGATGTTCCGTGCAACTTTTCACTTATGTATCACATTTTTGGTTATTTTTGTGACTTTTTAGGCACAAATCTGCAGTTGCCCCAACGTAGGTGCAAAGGAAGGATTTTTTTAAACATGGAAATTGAAATTATTACACATGCTTTAAATATTTAAAATGTTGCATATTAACCTGTTTTTAAAAATTCCTACATTTTTGCATTTACACTTTTTTTTAAAATGTATTGGTTACTTCTAAGGGTGAGGTTAAATGTGGCGTATTGGTTGCATTTTGAAATGCATGACAACAGCTAAGGAGAGGTGATTTGTCTAATTACATTACTGTTAACATTTACAAAACACAATGTTAACACAATGTTAATGCATATGTTATCACCATATTAACACACACGTTAACAACGTGGTAAGATGTGCATTTTGTAAACACAAATGTAAAGTAATTAGGCAAGTCACCTGTCCTCAGCTGTTGTAACCCGTTTCAAAACGCAATGAAAACACAGCCAAAACACACAGTGTGACTACACCCTTAACACCACGTATGACTGCAGCCTCATATGTCGTCATCTCATTGGGGTATGACTAGTGTGCTTAAAAATGCAGGACACAGCCTTAAATACAAAATTTACAGTAGTGTCTACTCCTGTAAATTACCCTGTCCACTATCCATGAGTAGTGGATACTCTTTGACTCTTTAACTCTGCTTTGAATGTCTTTACTACTCTCCATCCAATTTGGGCTCCATCACAAGATGCGCTGGAATCATAATCAAGACTAAGGAGGAGACATTGGGGCAAATTTATCAAGCTGTCTAAAAGTACAATTGTTCTTAGTTGCTCCTGGCAACCAATTACTGCTCTCCTTTAAAATATTCATGAGCACTGGTAAAATGAAAGCTGAGCTGTAATTGGTTGCCATGGGCAACTAAGAACATTCTTACTTTTGGACAGCTTCATAAATCTGCCCCATTGAGCAGAGGATTGGTGGCTAGGTACTTGTCATTAGTGCAACTCTACCTGATCCTACCACTTGGCTGTAGAGTGCTGGCTCTAGCACACACAAAATGGACAGTCTAAATTCCTGGACACTGAAAAAAATGGAGTAAAAAACATAACTAACATTTCAAATCATCCCCTCTCTCCATAGAATACATATAAATAAAAATCATAATAATTTTAGGTTTTCCTTTGCCAAGATTTATTAAACTATAAAGATAATCATTCCAAATGGTGTATGTCGAAATTTTCAAATCACAGAATTTTTATAATTTTGCCACCCATAAAAATTTACATAAAAACTGATCAACAGGACAGACTTATATTGTGAGCAGGGCCCTATTCCTATTTTTTCATGTTACAATGTTATTGCTACGTATGTCTTATTATATTTGTATATGTATTCATAACCTATAAAAAGCGCTACAGAATATGATACTGTTATCGATATAAAGATTTATTATTATTTCTAAAAATTGTATCAACGAATACATCAACTTGCCCTACCCCTTACACAACTCCATATTGAAAAATATTGAAAAGTTATGGATATGAAGAAAAAAGTTAAAATCTTATGACTTTATTAAGCATCAAGTGAAAAATAGAAATGTGAAAATCAGACAAATGGCTATGGCATTAACCCTTCGCCACTGAAAGACTTTTTCCATTTTACGTTTGTGTTTTTTGCTCCCCAACTTCAAAAATCCATAACTTTTTAAAATTTTTCTATGCACAAAGCTGTGTGAGGGCTTATTTTCTGTGTGACTAATTGTACTTCCTTGTGGCAGCATTTTATATTCCAAGCTGTGCACTGAGAGGCCGGAAAAAAATGAGATAACATTGACAAAAGAATGCATTTGCACCATTTTCTTTTGGGCTTTGCATAAAACAAAATATAAATAATATAAATCTACAATTAATATAGGTTTTAGTAGATTTGAAAACATTTCTTTGCCCTATTCTGAAACCAATAAGCTTTTCATACTTCAGCGTAGGGACTTTTGTAATGTGTCTGCATAGGTGCATAGGGGCTACAGATCAACTACATTGATGTGAATGGGGTCGAGTAGAAAAACCTAAAGAATCATATGGACAGGTGTGATTCTGATTTGGCAAACAGGGGGTCATCTTTTTCTGCTCATGGCTAAAGGCTTTAAGTAACAATTTCACATCTTTATAACAGGGACTAGTCAACCAGTCATTCTGCCATGACAGATTTATATGTTGTGTACTATATACTGCATTGTAATGATGATTTATATTAATGTGAAAAACAAACCATCTGGTTACAGAAAGGAAAGAAACCAACCATCAAGCTTATTGTCCTAAAAAACTGACTGCCCAGAAAATATCTCACAGAAGAATATATATTTTCTCATATAACTTTTATGAGTGAAGATTGTAATACACCAAGAATTACTTTTAATGATAAACTATCTATATAAATGACTCTTGTAAAAAATAGGCATCAAGTTCCAAGATCATGATGTAAGCTAAACCCACGGAAACGTCTGCTTCATCCAATCTGACCAGAAATCACTTATACACTAACAAACAATCACCACATGCCCCAGACTCTTTCTTCTGTAGTTCTCAGCTCTTTCTTTTTGTATTATTTATAGTTATTATTTGCGGGACTGAATAAGGAGTTCTTGAGCGCTGACTCTGCAATTGGAAACATGTGTCTGCTCAAGCGTATTGTAAAATAAAAACATACAGGCAGTTTGGGAAATCTTTGAAGACTTCAGTACGGATTGAAAAGAGGCATGGTAAAAATGAGAAAGAGTAAAGATCTACAACACAGTCATTCTTACATAAATGTATAAAAATAATAGATTAATAAGGAAGCCAAGAGCACACAGAAGGTCAAACAAAGAGTGTAAATTGGAAGACGGTAGAAAAAAAGTGCCCAGTCTGACTTCTTGTTGCATTGATGATATGTTGGACACTTGTGAGAGTGTCTTAAATCTAAAACCCATCATACACCTTATATTTTGCAAATATTGTAGATGTGCTGTCTGTGTTTAGGATAAATATTCACAAGAAAAGACTTACAGTTGTAAAAAAGTAGGTCATCTAGGATCAGGTTACATTCTATTTATTTTCATCAAATGCCCTTGATCATTTCAGATATTAAAACTGTGGGCAGATAGATAACAGAGCTGCGTTCTGGCCCATGGACATAATAATAAAGGAAAAAAAGCAACTAAAAGCCATGTTAAAGGGATTTTATTGTATCATAATATGTATCATATATATATATATAAGACAAAAACATATATATATATATATATATATATATATATATATATATATATATATATATTGATATATATATTTCAGTAGCCGACATTCCCTTCTTATCATGTGATGGGAAAAAAACAGGCAGATGCTCATTACAAAGGGTAATTTGACTTGTGAGTTTAAATTCTGTGAGGCTATGGCCAGAATATGGATGTAAAATATAAAGGGTCTTTTAAATTACTACAAGCTGAAATCATGAAAACTTGGGTGGATATAAGGCATTTTTACAACTTTCTCTTAGAACATTTTTGAAATAAGCAGAACATTTATGTAACTTATTTGGTAGGTTTGAAGGGCACATTTACTTACAAGGTCACTCGAGTTCACTAAAAGTACATTGTCCGTCTGTAATGCTGTGTAGCTTCCCCGCACTGGCCCGATAGACTTCACCATCTTTTTTGTGTTGTACCTTTAACCCCTTAATGACCTGACCCTTTTTTGTTTTTTCATTTCCATTTTTCTCTCCCCACCTTTAAAAATCTATAACTATTCTATTTTTACACATACAGAGCTCTGTGATAGCTTGTTTTCTGTGTACTGGGAAGCGGGCAAAAAATTCCAAATGCAGTAAAAATGGTGAAAAAACGCTTGGATTTTACAGCTTTCACTGTGCGCCACAAATGACATGTCTACTTTATTCTTTGGGTTGGCACAATCATGGAGATGCATAGGTTTTATAATGTTTTCATACATTTACAAAAATTAAAAACTCCTGTACAATTTTTTTTTTATTTTGCCATCTTCTGGCGCTAATAACTTTTGCATGCTTTGGTATAAGAAGCTGTAGGTGGTGTCTTAGAACTGTTTGACAGTTTGATTACTTTTTACTGAAATTTTTATATTTTTCATGGCAAATGGCAAAAAAGTGGCATTTGCGACTTTGGGCACTATTTTCCATTATGGGGTTAAACACAGTGAAAAACCGTTATTGTATTTTGAGCCCTCTCCATGTACCCGTACTATTATGGCGCGCGTTGTTAATGGGTCAACATAGGGCGTGCAACAGAATTTAAATGTTAAATAAGGCGCTCAGTCCGAATCAGTCAGACTGTCTGACAGTATGCCCCCTAATTTGTGTCGCATGGAAGCCAGCACAGCTGCGCCACAAAAGAGTCCCGTGCGACACAGTCACAGCACAGACACTTCTTAAAAACCTGTGCAAGCCATTTTAGCCATGAAGAACGTGCACAGTCTGACAAAAGTGCAGCATGCGACCCTTAGTGAATATGCCCCATAATCTATATTTTCTTTAGAGCAGATGTGGTGGTTACTGTGTTCAGTGAAAAGATCTCACACTGGTGTTAAGATGCTTGACAACATACAGGTAGTGAATTTTAGGAATTTAGGTCTATTTCTGCTGACAGGTTCCCTTTAAGTGTTACCTGAGCAATGAACCTGTGTGACATCACATGATCATGGATAGATTTCTTTTCAATGGCATGAAACATTAAAGCCTGTGCAGAGTAAACTATAAAGAATTGATATACAAAGTATATTGGAAAATTGTATAACTTTTTAATATGCAAACAATGACATTCATTTGCTGAAACTGGACAACCCCTTTAATTCCTAGATTAACTGTTGATTTTGTGATGTATATTTAGTGCTATAAATGAAAAAGATAACATGAAATGATGTGAAAATATACAAAGAAACAGATATGTATGTAGCAAAGTAATTTGGCTCCCTCCAAGAATAATGTATTATCCTTGACTGCAGTCCGTTACACTGTAAAAGAAGCATTGTAGTATGAATCAGTCCTTGGCTTCTGACTACTAAGTTCGCCTTCCCTGTAAACATGTAAAAGGTCTCTAAGAAAGTTAAGCTTAACTACATGATGTATTTGGCTAACAGAGTAGTGCTACTTAGCAACAAGAAATGCACTTACAATAACAACATGGTAAAGAAATGTATCAATTTAATAAACTTTAACCGGAAGATTACTTAATACTTCACTAGATTTCATGCTGTCTTCATGCCCAAAGCAAGTAGTAGACTCACATTTTCCAGTAAGCCTTTTTTTACATTTATATTGCTCTGTTCAGGAGACGCTTGCCTGTACGTTTCCTTATAATTTCTTTTAAGCAGTACTTGCATGTGCTTTCAGGCTGTAAGCAACACAAATATGTTACTTTGTATACATTGTGAACCAGATACATAAAGTTATTACTTTAAGATACTGTATGATTTATCAAAGTGGCAAAAAAGTCAACATGCTCTCTTCTGGAAATAACGCTGCTCCTAGCTCCCCATATACAGTTCCTACTACAAAGTGTGCCACCTATGGTGAAAACAAATTGGGTATTGCTATCACCATTGTGGGGACACACATTTAGTTACTTGTTATTTGTTTACTGTTTTTTTACTTGACGTTGTAAACTTGGTACTGGAACTGCATCTATGTAGTAAGCTTGGCACTGTTGCTATTTCTATGTAGTAATCTTGGTCCTGTTAATGGTTCTATACAGTAATCTTGTTTTTTTCACTATATCTGTACAGCAAGCTTGGTACTTTTGTGGGATCTATGTGTTAAGTGTTGTTTTCTTAATATATTTTTTATTTTTCTGTGTTTATGTAGTATGCTTGGTTCTAGTATTGTATCTATTTAGTAGAGTTGGTTCTGTTAAAGCATCCATAATCCAGTTTGAGCAAATAATCCTGAAACTGTCTGATGTATTTTTAAGTGTTTTCTTATTTTATTCCAACTGTTTGTTAACTTAGTTTAAACCAAAAATGGGCGATATTAATCATATGCCGGCGCTCATGCCCCACTACTGTGCAGGATATCGTGTTTCTGCACAGGGTCCATTTCTATTCCAGATCCCACCTAGAAATAAGCACGACCAGCAACTTTTCAAATATTTTTTTACTAAGATTTGACAGAAATTGGTGTTTTGTATAAAGTGTTTACCTCCTCATGTCCACCCAGGTGAATCGGGCTACAAACTTCTCCTGCCGGCATCCTGTTTGCACACTTGGTCATGTTAGGCTATGAGCTTATTGAACTCCAGAATTGGCAGCGGAGGTGTGCATTGTCAGGTTCGGCAGCAGCTCAGGTTTGTATTACTAAGTTGTGCGGCAGCTGAGTGTGTATTATGATGTTCTGCTGCAGTTTACGTGTTTATTATGAGGTTATATTGCAGCAAATGTGTGTGTTATGAGGTTGTGCAGCAGCTGAGGTATGTATAATGAAATTCTGTAGCAGCTGAGGTGCAGAGGTTCTGCATCAGCCAAGATGTGTATTATGAGCTATTGTGACACATGTCAGCTGCTGCAGAGTCTCTTCATACACACCTTACCTGCACTGGAACCTTCTCATACATAACTCAGCTGCTACAGAGCCTCTTCATACACATCAAAGCTGCTGCAGAACCTCTTTGTACACACCCCAGCTGCTGTAGAATCTCCCTATACACAAATCTACTGTTGCAAAGCCTCATAAAACCCACCTCAGTGGCTTCACAACCTCATAATACACATCCAAGCTACTGGACCTCATAATACACAAGTGAGCAAATGCAGGACATCTTAGCTGGCACACAACTTAATAATATACACCTCATCTGCTGCAGAACCTCTTAGTACACACCTCAGTAGCAGATGAGGTGTATATTATTAAGTTGTGTGGCAGCTAAGATGTCCTGCATTTGCTCACTTGTGTATTATGAGGCCCAGTAGCTTGGATGTGTATTATGAGGTTGTGAAGCCACTGAGGTGGGTTTTATGAGGCTTTGCAACAGTAGATTTGTGTATAGGGAGATTCTACAGCAGCTGGGGTGTGTAAAAAGAGGTTCTGCAGCAGCTTTGATGTGTATGAAGAGGCTCTGTAGCAGCTGAGTTATGTATGAGAAGGTTCCAGTGTAGGTAAGGTGTGTATGAAGAGACTCTGCAGCAGCTGACATGTGTATTATGAGATTCTGCGGCAGCCGAGATGTGTATTATGAGCTTCTGAGCAAGCCAATGTATGTATGAAGAGGTTCTGTAGCAGCTGAGATATATAAAGAGGTTTTGTGGCAGCTGAGGTATGTATTATGAGGTTCTGGGGAAGCCGAGTCCTGTATGAAGAGGTTCCACGGCAGCTGAGGTCAGGGCCGGCGCCAGCACCCGGCAAACCCGGGCAAGTGCCGGGGCCCACAGCTGCTGGGAGGGCCCACTCGTGGCCAGATCTATTCCCCCAGCAGCTGGGCCGTGCCGGGTGCTGGCACCGTAAAGCGGCGCTCCGTTTACCGCAAGACCCTGCCGTGCAGCGAAACCCCCGTCTGAAGCAGTAGTGCCGTGCCGGGTTCCAGCGCCGTAAAGTGGCGCTCCATCTGCTGCAGGATGCTGCGCGTGAGGCCGTCGGCAGGAGGACGGCGAAGGGGAAGCTCCGGACCTGACCAGAAGACTGAGGTGAGTAGTGTTCTCTTTATTTTATCGGTCACATTTACTAGTGCTTGAGGGGTGAGGAGGGGGCTGTATAGAATGAATGGGGGGGATGAGGAGGGGGCTGTATAGAATGAATGGGGGGGATGAGGAGGGGGCTGTATAGAATGAATGGGGGGGATGAGGAGGGGGCTGTATAGAATGAATGGGGGGGATGAGGAGGGGGCTGTATAGAATGAATGGGGAGATGAGGAGGGGCTGTATATAATGAATGGGGAGGATGAGGAGGGGCTGTATATAATGAATGGGGAGATAAGGAGGGGCTGTATATAATGAATGGGGAGATGAGGAGGGGCTGTATATAATGAATGGGGAGATGAGGAGGGGCTGTATATAATGAATGGGGAGATGAGGAGGGGCTGTATATAATGAATGGGGAGATGGGCTGTATATAATGAATGGGGAGATGAGGAGGGGCTGTATATAATGAATGGGGGATGAGGAGGGGCTGTATATAATGAATGGGGGATGAGGAGGGGGCTGTATATAATGAATGGGGGATGAGGAGGGGGCTGTATATAATGAATGGGGGATGAGGAGGGGGCTGTATATAATGAATGGGGGATGAGGAGGGGGCTGTATATAATGAATGGGGGATGAGGAGGGGGCTGTATATAATGAATGGGGGATGAGGAGGGGGCTGTATATAATGAATGGGGGATGAGGAGGGGGCTGTATATAATGAATCGGGGGTGCGTGCAGGGGGCTGCATATAATGGGCGGTGAAGGGGATGCATATATTCCATGGGGGGAGAGGGGCTGCATATAATTAAACTATGGGCGGTGAGGGGGGCCTGGGCTGTATATAATTAATCCATGGGGGTGAGGAGGCTGTATACAATGAATCCATGCCGCTACGCCAGTTTACTGCAAAGGGGCCCACTGAGGCTCTATCGCCCAAGGGCCCACTGAAACCTGGAGCCGGCCCTGGCTGAGGTGTGCATGAAGAGGTTCTGTAGAACCTTTTTACTTTATTAAGTATTTACTTTTTTTTAATTAAAAGGAATTCATATGAGGCCACCACAAGTTTACCACCCAGGCGCCCCCACCACCCTTAATCCGGACCTGAAGATTGAAGATTGAGGTGTCTAAAATTTATTTTGCTTTGCAAAAGAAGTCCAGTCTTTAAAGAGGACCTGTCAGGTGAATAAAACACTTTAGATGCTTATACTAAATTAAGCAGCTCTCTATCCCTCCCACAGTTAGAGCATTGTTAAATACTGACAGTGTCGGACTGGTGTACCTTGGGCCCACCAGAGAAAATTTGGGGAGGGGACCCACCGCAGTGTGAATGCACACTAACTGTGTCCAATCATCGCTGGGAAAACATCTTATTAAATTACAGTGTACTGCGGCTGTAGCTCCATGTATGGCTGTGTACTGCGGCTGTAGCTCCATGTATGGCTGTGTACTGTGGCTGTAGCTCCATGTATGGCTGTGTACTGCGGCTGTAGCTCCATGTATGGCTGTGTACTGCGGCTGTAGCTCTGTGTATGGCTGTGTACTGGGGCTGTAGCTCCGTGTATGGCTGTGTACTGTGGCTGTAGCTCCATGTATGGCTGTGTACTGTGGCTGTAGTACCATGTATGGCTGTGTACTGCGGCTGTAGTACCATGTATGGCTGTGTACTGCGGCTGTAGCTCCATGTATGGCTGTGTACTGCGCCTGTAGCTCCATGTATGGCTGTGTACTGCGCCTGTAGCTCCATGTATGGCTGTGTACTGCGCCTGTAGCTCCATGTATGGCTGTGTACTGTGGCTGTAGCTCCATGTATGGCTGTGTACTGTGGCTGTAGCTCCATGTATGGCTGTGTACTGTGGCTGTAGCTCCATGCATGGCTGTGTACTGTGGCTGTAGCTCCGTGTATGGCTGTGTACTGCGGCTGTAGCTCCATGTATAGCTGTGTACTGCGGCTGTAGCTCCATGCATGGCTGTGTACTGTGGCTGTAGCTCCATGTATGGCTGTGTATTGTGGCTGTAGCTCCATGTATGGCTGTGTACTGTGGCTGTAGCTCCATGTATGGCTGTGTACTGCGGCTGTAGCTCCATGTATGGCTGTGTACTGCGGCTGTGGCTCCGTGTATGGCTGTGTACTGGGACTGTAGCTCCGTGTATGGCTGTGTACTGCTCCTGTAGCTCCATGTATGGCTGTGTACTGCCCCTGTAGCTCCATGTATGGCTCTGTGCTGCAGCTGTAGCTCCATGTATGTATGTGTGTGTACTGCGGCTGTAGCTCCATGTTTGTATGTATGTGTACTGCGGCTGTAGCTCCATGTTTGTATGTATGTGTACTGCGGCTGTAGCTCCATGTTTGTATGTATGTGTACTGCGGCTGTAGCTCCATGTATGTATGTATGTGTACTGCGGCTGTAGCTCTTTAAGTAAAAGTTTTATTTTCTCCTCAGGACAGTCACAGCACAGGAGAAATGCTGCAGCATTGTGAGTTTAGGGGTAATACCCAGTCCCTCCAGTAGCCAGTATAGAGACAGGGCCTCCCCCCATCCCAGGATAGAAATAGGGCCTCACCCCCCACCCCAGGATAGAAATAGGGCCTCACCCCCCACCCCAGGATAGAAATAGGGCCTCTCTCCCACCCCAGGATAGAAATAGGGCCTCACCCCCCACCCCAGGATAGAAATAGGGCCTCTCTCCCACCCCAGGATAGAAATAGGGCCAAACCCCCCACCCCAGGATAGAAATAGGGCCTCACCCCCCACCCCAGGATAGAAATAGGGCCTCACCCCCCACCCCAGGATAGAAATAGGGCCAACCCCCCCACCCCAGGATAGAAATAGGGCCAAACCCCCCACCCCAGGATAGAAATAGGGCCTCACCCCCCACCCCAGGATAGAAATAGGGCCTCATCCCTCACACCAGGATAGAAATAGGGCCTCATCCCTCACCCCAGGATAGAAATAGGGCCTCATCCCCCGCCCCAGGATAGAAATAGGGCCTCACCCCCACCCCAGGATAGAAATAGGGTCTCACCTCCCACCCCAGCATAGAAATAGGGCCTCACCCCCACCCCAGGATAGAAATAGGGCCAAACCCCCCACCCCAGGATAGAAATAGGGCCAAACCCCCCACCCCAGGATAGAAATAGGGCCAAACCCCCCACCCCAGGATAGAAATAGGGCCAAACCCCCCACCCCAGGATAGAAATAGGGCCTCACCTCCCACCCCAGGATAGAAATAGGGCCTCACCCCCCACCCCAGGATAGAAATAGGGCCTCACCCCCCACCCCAGGATAGAAATAGGGCCTCACCCCCCACCCCAGGATAGAAATAGGGCCTCACCCCCCACCCCAGGATAGAAATAGGGCCTCACCCCCCACCCCAGGATAGAAATAGGGCCTCACCCCCCACCCCAGGATAGAAATAGGGCCTCACCCCCCACCCCAGGATAGAAATAGGGCCTCACCTCCCACCCCAGGATAGAAATAGGGCCTCACCTCCCACCCCAGGATAGAAATAGGGCCTCACCCCCCACCCCAGGATAGAAATAGGGCCTCACCCCCCACCCCAGGATAGAAATAGGGCCTCACCCCCCACCCCAGGATAGAAATAGGGCCTCACCCCCCACCCCAGGATAGAAATAGGGCCTCACCCCCCACCCCAGGATAGAAATAGGTCCAACCCCCCCACCCCAGGATAGAAATAGGGCCAAACCCCCCACCCCAGGATAGAAATAGGGCCTCACCCCCCACCCCAGGATAGAAATAGGGCCTCATCCCTCACACCAGGATAGAAATAGGGCCTCATCCCTCACCCCAGGATAGAAATAGGGCCTCATCCCCCGCCCCAGGATAGAAATAGGGCCTCACCCCCACCCCAGGATAGAAATAGGGTCTCACCTCCCACCCCAGCATAGAAATAGGGCCTCACCCCCACCCCAGGATAGAAATAGGGCCAAACCCCCCACCCCAGGATAGAAATAGGGCCAAACCCCCCACCCCAGGATAGAAATAGGGCCAAACCCCCCACCCCAGGATAGAAATAGGGCCAAACCCCCCACCCCAGGATAGAAATAGGGCCTCACCTCCCACCCCAGGATAGAAATAGGGCCTCACCCCCCACCCCAGGATAGAAATAGGGCCTCACCCCCCACCCCAGGATAGAAATAGGGCCTCACCCCCCACCCCAGGATAGAAATAGGGCCTCACCCCCCACCCCAGGATAGAAATAGGGCCTCACCCCCCACCCCAGGATAGAAATAGGGCCTCACCCCCCACCCCAGGATAGAAATAGGGCCTCACCCCCCACCCCAGGATAGAAATAGGGCCTCACCTCCCACTCCAGGATAGAAATAGGGCCTCACCTCCCACCCCAGGATAGAAATAGGGCCTCACCCCCCACCCCAGGATAGAAATAGGGCCTCACCCCCCACCCCAGGATAGAAATAGGGCCAAACCCCCCACCCCAGGATAGAAATAGGGCCAAACCCCCCACCCCAGGATAGAAATAGGGCCAAACCCCCCACCCCAGGATAGAAATAGGGCCTCTCTCCCACCCCAGGATAGAAATAGGGCCAAACCCCCCACCCCAGGATAGAAATAGGGCCTCACCCCCCACCCCAGGATAGAAATAGGGCCTCACCCCCCACCCCAGGATAGAAATAGGGCCTCACCCCCCACCCCAGGATAGAAATAGGGCCAACCCCCCCACCCCAGGATAGAAATAGGGCCAAACCCCCCACCCCAGGATAGAAATAGGGCCTCACCCCCCACCCCAGGATAGAAATAGGGCCTCATCCCTCACACCAGGATAGAAATAGGGCCTCATCCCTCACCCCAGGATAGAAATAGGGCCTCATCCCCCGCCCCAGGATAGAAATAGGGCCTCACCCCCACCCCAGGATAGAAATAGGGTCTCACCTCCCACCCCAGCATAGAAATAGGGCCTCACCCCCACCCCAGGATAGAAATAGGGCCAAACCCCCCACCCCAGGATAGAAATAGGGCCAAACCCCCCACCCCAGGATAGAAATAGGGCCAAACCCCCCACCCCAGGATAGAAATAGGGCCAAACCCCCCACCCCAGGATAGAAATAGGGCCTCACCTCCCACCCCAGGATAGAAATAGGGCCTCACCCCCCACCCCAGGATAGAAATAGGGCCTCACCCCCCACCCCAGGATAGAAATAGGGCCTCACCCCCCACCCCAGGATAGAAATAGGGCCTCACCCCCCACCCCAGGATAGAAATAGGGCCTCACCCCCCACCCCAGGATAGAAATAGGGCCTCACCCCCCACCCCAGGATAGAAATAGGGCCTCACCCCCCACCCCAGGATAGAAATAGGGCCTCACCCCCCACCCCAGGATAGAAATAGGGCCTCACCTCCCACCCCAGGATAGAAATAGGGCCTCACCTCCCACCCCAGGATAGAAATAGGGCCTCACCCCCCACCCCAGGATAGAAATAGGGCCTCACCCCCCACCCCAGGATAGAAATAGGGCCTCACCCCCCACCCCAGGATAGAAATAGGGCCTCACCCCCCACCCCAGGATAGAAATAGGGCCTCACCCCCCACCCCAGGATAGAAATAGGGCCTCACCTCCCACCCCAGGATAGAAATAGGGCCTCACCTCCCACCCCAGGATAGAAATAGGGCCTCACCCCCCACCCCAGGATAGAAATAGGGCCTCACCTCCCACCCCAGGATAGAAATAGGGCCTCACCTCCCACCCCAGGATAGAAATAGGGCCTCACCCCCCACCCCAGGATAGAAATAGGGCCTCACCCCCCACCCCAGGATAGAAATAGGGCCAAACCCCCCACCCCAGGATAGAAATAGGGCCAAACCCCCCACCCCAGGATAGAAATAGGGCCAAACCCCCCACCCCAGGATAGAAATAGGGCCTCTCTCCCACCCCAGGATAGAAATAGGGCCAAACCCCCCACCCCAGGATAGAAATAGGGCCTCACCCCCCACCCCAGGATAGAAATAGGGCCTCACCCCCCACCCCAGGATAGAAATAGGGCCTCACCCCCCACCCCAGGATAGAAATAGGGCCAACCCCCCCACCCCAGGATAGAAATAGGGCCAAACCCCCCACCCCAGGATAGAAATAGGGCCTCACCCCCCACCCCAGGATAGAAATAGGGCCTCATCCCTCACACCAGGATAGAAATAGGGCCTCATCCCTCACCCCAGGATAGAAATAGGGCCTCATCCCCCGCCCCAGGATAGAAATAGGGCCTCACCCCCACCCCAGGATAGAAATAGGGTCTCACCTCCCACCCCAGCATAGAAATAGGGCCTCACCCCCACCCCAGGATAGAAATAGGGCCAAACCCCCCACCCCAGGATAGAAATAGGGCCAAACCCCCCACCCCAGGATAGAAATAGGGCCAAACCCCCCACCCCAGGATAGAAATAGGGCCAAACCCCCCACCCCAGGATAGAAATAGGGCCTCACCTCCCACCCCAGGATAGAAATAGGGCCTCACCCCCCACCCCAGGATAGAAATAGGGCCTCACCCCCCACCCCAGGATAGAAATAGGGCCTCACCCCCCACCCCAGGATAGAAATAGGGCCTCACCCCCCACCCCAGGATAGAAATAGGGCCTCACCCCCCACCCCAGGATAGAAATAGGGCCTCACCCCCCACCCCAGGATAGAAATAGGGCCTCACCCCCCACCCCAGGATAGAAATAGGGCCTCACCTCCCACCCCAGGATAGAAATAGGGCCTCACCTCCCACCCCAGGATAGAAATAGGGCCTCACCCCCCACCCCAGGATAGAAATAGGGCCTCACCCCCCACCCCAGGATAGAAATAGGGCCTCACCCCCCACCCCAGGATAGAAATAGGGCCTCACCCCCCACCCCAGGATAGAAATAGGGCCTCACCCCCCACCCCAGGATAGAAATAGGGCCAACCCCCCCACCCCAGGATAGAAATAGGGCCAAACCCCCCACCCCAGGATAGAAATAGGGCCTCACCCCCCACCCCAGGATAGAAATAGGGCCTCATCCCTCACACCAGGATAGAAATAGGGCCTCATCCCTCACCCCAGGATAGAAATAGGGCCTCATCCCCCGCCCCAGGATAGAAATAGGGCCTCACCCCCACCCCAGGATAGAAATAGGGTCTCACCTCCCACCCCAGCATAGAAATAGGGCCTCACCCCCACCCCAGGATAGAAATAGGGCCAAACCCCCCACCCCAGGATAGAAATAGGGCCAAACCCCCCACCCCAGGATAGAAATAGGGCCAAACCCCCCACCCCAGGATAGAAATAGGGCCAAACCCCCCACCCCAGGATAGAAATAGGGCCTCACCTCCCACCCCAGGATAGAAATAGGGCCTCACCCCCCACCCCAGGATAGAAATAGGGCCTCACCCCCCACCCCAGGATAGAAATAGGGCCTCACCCCCCACCCCAGGATAGAAATAGGGCCTCACCCCCCACCCCAGGATAGAAATAGGGCCTCACCCCCCACCCCAGGATAGAAATAGGGCCTCACCCCCCACCCCAGGATAGAAATAGGGCCTCACCCCCCACCCCAGGATAGAAATAGGGCCTCACCCCCCACCCCAGGATAGAAATAGGGCCTCACCTCCCACCCCAGGATAGAAATAGGGCCTCACCCCCCACCCCAGGATAGAAATAGGGCCTCACCCCCCACCCCAGGATAGAAATAGGGCCAAACCCCCCACCCCAGGATAGAAATAGGGCCAAACCCCCCACCCCAGGATAGAAATAGGGCCAAACCCCCCACCCCAGGATAGAAATAGGGCCAAACCCCCCACCCCAGGATAGAAATAGGGCCAAACCCCCCACCCCAGGATAGAAATAGGGCCAAACCCCCCACCCCAGGATAGAAATAGGGCCTTCCCCCCACCACCCCACCCCAGGATAGAAATAGGGCCTACCCCCCACCCCAGGATAGACAGACACACACAGAGGGCCTTACCATGCAGCAGCTGCGGGAACTCGCCTTCTCAATTAGACACAGGCCGCACTGAGTCGGCGCGGATGCGGTGACGTCACCGCCGAAACACAGGATGCCGGGACCCACCAGACCAGCAGCAGACATCGGGCGCGCGGGGCCGCGATGTCATAGAAGCGCCGGGGCCGCGCTGTCATAGAAGCGCCGGGGCCGCGCTGTCATAGAAGCGCCGGGGCCGCGCTGTCATAGAAGCGCCGGGGCCGCGCTGTCATCGGAGCGACGTGGCCGCGCTGTCATCGGAGCGCCGGGGCCGCGTTGTCATCGGAGCGTCGCGACCCACAGGCATCGGAGCGTCGGGGCCTACCGGAGGATTCTCCGGTACTCCGGTGGGCCAGTCCGACGCTGAATACTGATAAGCTAGGAAACAAGCCACTACGTAGCGGTCCGATCGTCAGACCTAACTTACAGGATGAGGGGGTGGTACGAGGAGGCGGTGACTGCAGCATCGAGCCTGTCAGTCAGCGCCGGCATATGGTGTGGGAGTGGTGCCCCCAAGAGAATCTGAAGAGAGGGAGTTCCTTGGAGATTTAACAATGCAGTAACAGCGGGAGGGCTAGGAAACTGCTTGCTTTAGTATAAGCAGCTAAAGTGTTTTATTCACCTGACAGGTCCTCTTTAAGTATAGCTAGAAATTTTCCCAATTGTCATTCCAGCATAGCAGTAATCAGTGCATTGGTGACTGCGCAACTTCAATCTTCAACTTTGCCTGAACGCTTCCACTGTTTAATACTATTCACAATGGCATCCTACTATAGTACCATGCTCAGTGGGCTCTACTATAAATGGCCCATGGCAGACTCCATGGTGGGTGCAGTAGATATGAATGAAACGCCTGCACTTTTCTTTTAGGGTATTAACATGACTTAGTGTGCACAATGACAGAAAATGTCCCTCTTCTTTTCATTTGCTGTCAAGTTTAGAAAATGTTTGCTTCATCATTAGACTTCATAAGGAAACTATTCACATATGCTGGGTAACTTATCATAAACACATCATGCATGACAAACCTTAGTTACATTCTGTAATGCACCAGCCTTTCAGCAGTTAGACAAACCAATGTTGCTGTAATTGTTTTCTTTCAATTTCTAAACAGCTATTCTTGTAAAACGTCCACGGTTCCGGCTCATGCTATTTACTAGTTTTTCCACCCCAATTGTGGAAACCTTCTTCTATGCAGGGCTAGGTATAAGCCGGAAAGTTGACTTTAATTTTTTTTTACTTTTATATTTTTTGCTAGATAATTTTATTTTAAATCTTTTAAAATAGTATCTAAATAAACAGACTGATAAAAATATATGTATATATCTAGTGTAGTCTAGTCTGACAAATGGTCTCAAATAAGGAAAACAATGAAGGCAGAATAATTGTCAAGACTTCACAGGGTAATCAACATCTACACAATCTCAGGATTATATTTATATCAGAATGTAAGGACACAATCAGAGTTCTGTCCAGCACATCATTGAGGACATTATTTTGAAATCTTCTATAGTTTTGTTTTTCATGTGTGTTCATGTATATTAAAAAAAAAAAAGAAAAAGTGAACTGGTTACTGATTTACATATATACTCTTTTCCTGGTAACATTCAACACATCAGATTTAGGTCATATCCAGACTACAGGTAGAAGGCAGTGCATGCAAGACTGTAATTCCCTTCTTGAATAGAGCTTTACACAAGAATTATATGTGTTTTTAAATGCTTTTAATAGGTTTGTGCAATATATTGAATAAAGATTTTCTAAGATACCGTTTTTGGATATGAATTGCCTTCAATATACACATCCTATCTGCTAGTATTTCTTTATCAGTTTTGTTTGGGATGTGTGGCATATTATGTCTTGTATTAGATTTGCTTTATATGAACAAAAAGTCCATGAAATGCTTTACAAAAACAAACCAATAAATTAATAAAATCAGCAGGAGGTATCATTATTCAGGACCATGAAGCTTGTGTTATTGGGGCAAAGAACAAACAGAAGAAGGAACTTCCTCAAAAAATACTAGTTATTGACAGCTATCGTGAAGACACAACATTTGCACATTTTGGCTAGATTGGAGATTGACTCCCAAAAATGACGCACTAAATAGACTTGTTTTTGCAGGTTATGCATTTTGGATAAGAAGATTGGGTGAAAGATGGATTGTTTAGTTCTTAACAATGGTTGTTGGACTACTTTATTCTATTATTAATATATGCTTGGTTTTGAATGGACAAGATTAATTTTCTATTCTGCCACAAAAATTTACCTGCAACAAAAGAATTTTCTTAGACACATAGGGGGTAATTTATTATGGCCTTTCAAACTGAATACTGTTGGTGTTTCTTTTTTTTCCTCTCTGCGCCTCTGCACATAAATTTATGAAGTGTTGGCACCATAATATTGGTGTATTCTGACACTCCCGACGTGTTCTATTTTTGGGCGCAAAATTTTGGCGCCTCCTATTAATCCACTAGTTTTCTGGTGCTTCTATTTTTCCGAAATGTTTTTTGCTCTTTTTGTGGCACAAAAATAGCCCAGCTAAATGCTGGTCTAGGGAATTCTAGGCCATTCGGTTATTAATCCCTTGTGCTACAAATTTATATCCCACTGAAAAATATAGAACAATTCAAGCGCCACCCTGCCCCAAAAATAATAAATTCATCTCATAATAATTTCTTCATTCCAGATAGGATTTGATTTAAGCTGCATGGGACCACCATGGGGACTCAAGTCTCTCAAAACTGTAAAAATTTCTCAAGTCTCAAGTCTCCCTATATTTTGAAATTGCAATCTTCAAATAAAACATCCAATATTATAAATTATATTTTGATTCCATTTATTTATACACCTAGAATGACATGACATGAAAAAATGCATTTAGTTTTAAAAAGGTTCAATAACAACAACTAGAACCTGACATTTACACCAAAAAAATAGTCGTTTTGGATATGGAAGTTAAATACATGAAAAAGAAAATCATAACTCGCGACTATTTTAAACAACTGGGTTCTAACAGCTATAACCAATCACAGCTCAGCTTTCATTTCACTAGTGCTCATGAATATTTTAAAGGGGAGCTGTGATTGGTTGCCATGGGCAATTGGAAATATTCTGACTTTCAGACTGCTTGATAAATCTGCCCCAATATGTATCTATGTAAAGGAAATACAAAAAAACTGTCAGACTAAGGCGCCATTTTACATTTTTGTTAAGGTCCCAATCTTTGAAAGTATTTGCTTATGGTCAGAAAAGAAGAGAATAAGAAGATTCATGTTTTTCTGTTAAAAAGCAAAGGAAGATCCTGCTCTACCTGCTTTTTTACGATCTGTGTACTCAATTGTAGCTGTGGCATACAGTTTGTGGGTTAACCAAAGACATTGAGGGAGATGTATTAAAGTGTCGGTCTTTAGACCAGTGCAAAGTAGGACAAGACAATTCTCTTCTGCACCAGATTTATCATTGTGTTTGATGCTGGGTGATTAATCTAGTGCAGTATAAGAATGGAGAGTCCTACTTTACACCTCCAAATATTGAATTTTCTGGCGCACAGACTGAAATTTCTGGCACGCCTTTATTTCTGGCGCAGATACAGCCACTTTTACCAAGGACACTCCTTTTTCTTAGGAGTCAGAAAACAGCCTAAAATTGGTCTAAAGCCTTCTATTGATGAGGCACAGGGAAATTCAGGTGCTAATTACTCCAGTTTTCTGGTGTAGACAGATTGATAAATCTCCTGCATTGAACTTTAAAATCAGTGTAATTCAGTGTTAATATGTATTATTTTTAAGTTTATTATGTATTATTTTTTTCTGTTTATTTAAACAAAGTTATATAATGGGATGCTGCTAATTAGCTTTTTGCTTTTTTGATTTTTAATTCTGTTTGACAGAACATTGCTAAGGGATGCATGGATGCTGTTTGTTATTCTGGTGGGCTTCCTGTGTTACAGTATATCCTCCATGTCAGGTTAGACAGTGCCATAAAAAGTTTGAAAGTAACTTTGAAATAGCATATTTTTACAAGTTGAACCATCATACATAAGATCTCGGTTTTCATGAATTAACTCATTTAGTAAAACCAATCGTTTTTACTGGTAAATGGTGTTTCCACCTATTTCCCATTTAAGGTTTTGCAGGCCACAATATAAATAACCACCACGTATACATTCTTCTTCTTTTAGTTGTATGTGATACACCTGACAAAGGCTCAAATTTGTGCCCTCCATTTGAATAAAGCAGCAGTTTTGCAGGAATACTGTCAATCCTTTCAAGGTCTACTGTAGTGGCTTCATACAAATGGTAGATATCAGAATCCTGTTCTTGTCATTGATCACGGTCTTGTGATCGATTATGGTATGGTATAGTGTAGGGATCCACATACAATGGAGCACTGAACAACCAATTTAAACAATTATCCTTGGAAAGAAGACAGAAGAAGAAGTAGGTGTGCGCACGTAACAGCTGGGGAACAGGAAGATTGGACTTGTGAAGAGATTTGGGAGTTTGTAGACTTTCTGGTTACAAATAAAAAATGTGTGAATAAATTTACAACTTCATGTTTTAATCAAACCTTATAATCTGAAGATTAATTTTAATAATAAATTATTTTATTAAGAGTCTTATCTAAAGAAAGTACTTTGCATGTTAAATCTGGCACTTGGTCCGATTGAGCACTGGAATGCCCCCTACTTAAATACCTGTGCAAGAAGTCTGCACTAGAAAGAATATGCAAAGGCCGACAAAAACTGGCGCATGAGTCTTGGTAAATGAGCCCCAGTACTTTTTTTCACAAGTTCTGCTTCTCTTCCAGTTGGCTTCAGCTATAAATAAACATTGCACCAAAAGAGTTGTCCTGCTCACCCATTCAGTCAGTGGTTCCCTGCGTGCACTGAGGAGTTGTCGAAAGTTATACAACTCAGCAACAACTCCAGCAAGTCCATGGGAATCCGGTTAAAATTCTTGGTTTATTCTTATTTAATCGAACCGCCCACCCACATATGGATCAAAGCTTAGCGTCTATCTCAGACGTACCAATATTAAAAAACTTGACACAAGGAACATTTTATACATAGGCAAGAATAACTATGAGACATAGGTAAAAGCCTTTTTTTCTATTTATACCTCCTGTGAATGAATATGAACAGCCCAGAGAATCTACTTTGGAACATGTATTCAATCACTACGGCTACCTCGTACATATTACATAATATTATTCTCCATTAACATAACACATACATACAATTGATACACCTTATTTAATAAAACAATATAAGATCCCTCCTCAGATTAAGCCCTGTCTGTTGCCTGCTTTTAAGAAGGAATATCCAATAGGCCTCCATATTTAATAATTTCTTGGTATGATTGCCTCCTTAAGGTGATGTATGGACTTTTTCTATACCTTTCCAAACAAATGTGGACACATTCTTATTGTGAGCTTCCCGAAAAAAGTCTCAGCAGCATTTAAGCATTTTCAGGAATCTTACAATAAGTATGTATGTGTCCACATTTGTTTGGAAAGGTATAGAAATAGTCCACAGAAGCTGCATTTCTAGTATCGCAATACCAGTTAGTGCGGGAAACCTGGCTGTTAAACACAGTCGGTCTTCCGGAAGCAATCGCATGGGCTCTTCTTTTTTTTTTTAACATTTTTCATTGGGTGGTTCATAGTTTGTACAGGAAAGAAAAGTATCACTATTCAGACACTACAATCAAATTGTTGCATTTAACACTTTTCCCAAGAAGAGTATTATGTCTTTATGAATGTCCTCACCCATCTCCAACATTTTCATATTTTCCTTCTAAACAGTGAAATATTTAGTGCAACAAGCACCAATTTAGATAACGACATTAAAACATAATACCAAACCATAATAGGGGAAGTATCTTCGGTTATCGAAAGAGTCTCATGTGGTTATCTATTTTCAGAATATAGCAGTGAGAAAAGGCAGCTCTGAACAATGATGGTTGGTTTGTGCATCTGGGGGTCTCACACTTGAAGCCTTCCCAGATTCTCTATGTGATACCCTGTAGAATGTTGGATTTTTGTCAGTAAGTCTGATAAATGTGTTGTAATAAATTTCCTCAATTTCCGAAATATTTTCTTAACTTGTCTGTCCCCCGCGTACAGTATGGCAGTAAATGGGGATTTTCCTCCTCATTCATTACGATGTGCAAATCGCACATTGTAATGAATAACTTCAAAACAGACAGCCTTGGGTCTTCTGAAGACCCGAGGCTGTCATGGCAATCGATTGCCCACACACTGCCAGGATTTAAATGCACCAACCACGCATCCAGTATGTGATGTAGTAGTATGTACGTAGTATAGCTTAAAGTTAGAATAATAGCCATTTTTTTGAAACTAGTCTATTATGTGTTGGGTGAGACATGCCAAGTTATATTGCCACACGTCTGGGAAATTGAGGCTCCCCTTGTTTTTCTGTGCCATTGCAATGAGATGCGGGATTTCTTGCCCTGCCATATAAGACTTGCAAGGGCCTTATTCAGGTTTGCAATGGATAGAGGAGTCTTGCAAAGCTACCGTAATCATTTTGATTAGATGCACCTTTTCCAAAAATATTTATCAGTAAAGATTTTCATCTTGCTAACTCTATTTTAATTTAAACAGGGGGATAGTTCACTTAGTTTGTAATCCAAGTACTCTTTTTCATGATGCCAAATTAAATCTTATTATTATCCACACGACTCAAACAATGGTGACGTTTTGACCCCACATGGGCCTTTGTCAAACACTACAAAATACAAGTTTATAGAGAAAAAGGCAAAGTATATGCCAAAATTTGAATGAAAAATGACAAACAATAAATAGTAAGAGGAAGCTAGTAATCCCCAAGGAGATAAAATACAAGGGGGATGGTTCACTTTATATAATGTGGTTGGTGTCTTCTCTATGTTGATCCCCAGGTATTTTATGCTGGCTGTGGCTATATGCAGTCCCATTTGCCTAATTAAGTTTTGTTCTTTAGGGTCAAGCAGCAATTCATATTTATTTTGAGGTCTGAGAATTCACTCATACTGGCTATATGTGCTAGAATTCTTGAAATGTATGTGATTGGATCTGAAACGAACAAGAGTATGTTTTCGGCAAAAATTGCATTTGTAACAGGTTCTGTGCCAATATGATTACCATAATTTACAGCTGGATGTCATAACAAGTGTGCTAGGGGTTCCAGGGCCAGATCAAACAGCGGTGGGGATAAAGGGTACCCCTGCCTAGTACTCCTTTGGAGTGGAGCGGTCAGATATGTATCACAGAGGGTCTGTGTATAGGGTGGTAAGGAATGTTTTAAAATCTTCTTATATCCCAAATCCATCAAGTACCTGGTCCATCCAGCGGACATTTTCAAACGCTTCTTTGGCATAATAATAATCTTTATTTATATAATGCCATCAAATTCTGTAACGCTTTACAAATCATCTAAAGTTAATAGTGCTCTTTTGCCTGTTGTTGGCTGCTGGAGTTTAACTGTATCTAGTATGATCAGCACACATCTGTTATTAGTTACCGCCGCTCTAGCTTTGACAAAACCATTTTTGGGGCCTACCTATTAAATTGGGCAAAAACACTGAGAGGCGGTCCGCCATTATTTTCACTATTAATTTTGTGTCCAGATTTATTAAAGGTGGGAGGATAGGAATTGGGTGATATAGGGTCCCATGTAGGCTATGTTGGACGATGGCATGTACCTTCCACTGAGTAAGTTATTGTAATACCTTGCTAATGTGGGGTAAACCTAATTCTTCTGACCCATATAGGCCCTGCCCATACCCAAATTGGCGATATTTGCCTCTACCTCCTCCGGTGTGACGTCTGCATTCAGTGTAGTTTTTTGCTCTTCTGTAATCGTGGTGTCATATCAAATCGCCTCTTGCTAGATTTGCAATGATTCATGCCGATATATTGCCAAATCCTAAGAGATCTGATTTAAGGTATGTGTATCTAAAGTGTTCGTGCCTCTCCAATATGGCTTAATATCTTTTCTGGGTGTCTGCTTGTAGTTCGCTTTGCACATTGTAATAAATGATGTGTAAAATCCCCATGTACTGTTGTATGGCAGTATATGGTAAGATCAATCAGACAAGCTAGGGTTAAAGTACCCTAGGGGGTCTGAAAAAAATAAGATAACATTAACTAAAAAAAATTACATTAAAAAACCCAAAAATTAAAAATCCTTGAACTGATTTAATACTTACCCATCTTCTCGATCTTCTATTGGATGGTACAGCTTATTTAGGCTCTACGGAGACCCCTTTATGTACAAACGAACCTTCAATGCGTATGAGCCAGGTCTTTGTTTTCGCTGATGCGAATATGAGCTTAGTGCTCACTCACCTACCCTGCACCAATGCACAGGGAGAGAGGACTATGGGAGAGAGGACTCCATTGCGCAGATTCTGTTGTTCTGACGGGAGAGAAGTCTCCATTGAGCAGATGCTGCTGTTTCAGTACAGCAATTGGTGAGTATGGAGAGGGGGATCACACCCTCTGACAAGTAAGACGGGCGACCCTCTCCAGAAAGCTTAAAACATATGTAAACATCCAGTCCAAGGTATGACGTGGTGGGGATTATTAACCTATCCAAGTAGTCAAAGCTTTTTTCCGAGCCATGCTATTGCTAAAAGCCACTTCCATAGGTGCTTATTCCCTATGACGACTGGCGCAATGTGATGAGTCTCAATTGATAGTTTAAATAAACCTCCAGCAGATTCTCACCACGTTGCAGTCAGCCCCAAACTCCCTATGACGCCAGTATCGGCGAAATATGTCGGGTGGGCCTGGTTGAGCAGCTTGCTTGATTTTTAATCAGCAGTAGACAGTGCATAGGGAAATGTTGTAAACCAATGAAGTACAAGATTAACCTATATTAGATTGCCTCTAAGAGATGAGAATGGAGAGGCCATCCATATAAAAGGAAGAGTCAGGAGGATTCTATGAGCAATATGTTATTATCTGTAGACACATACCTTAGCAATCTATAGACATACAGAGGGAACTGATCAATTCCCATAATTGTGTAGGCATAGAACCTCCAAATCTTGATTTCTCAGCATTCCCAGATACTGCCTACTTGTATATTTTAAACATATCCCATTATCGTTGTTCTTTAATAAATCTAATAAAAGTTATTTTTTATATAATACTTGGGTCCTGGTGGGAAAAAAGGGTATTATTGGTCGTAAACCGGGAGACTATTGGTGTTTCAAGTATTGTAATTGATCCCCTATCCACTCTGGCTTATGACATTAATAGGGTTCAACTGTATTATCTTCCTTCCGTGTTGAATGGAAGGTTTTCTCTGATTGGTCGACTTCATTTGGGGAGTGTTGTGGGGGCGGCATCATGAATCAATGTCACAGTAGCTCTCCTTTGTTTGATTACTGTGTGTAATTTTTGGTGGGCACAACAGACGGTCTCTTGTGCTAGTACTTATTCTCTCAGTTGCTCAGTGCTCAAACTTTTTTAAATAGGCCTGGTAGGTCGTGTGCCTTAGTATTTATCTGGCACATGTGACAATTCGCCTTTTCTGCTTGGGATAGATTCTGACTCTGTGCTCTCATTCCTTGATGTTAATCTCTAGGAACTCTGCAGTAGATTGCCTCTGATGCAAGGTCAGTGCTGTGCTGCTGTGGGGACATTATGGCCATCGGTCACATTGTCTGATACGTATATAATGGTTGTCAACTGTGGCTTCCCTACTAGGGCACTAACTGAACCTGTCCACCGGAGGCTACCAGGTCCACGGTGATAATCATGAAGTACTGCCAGGCCGCTCTTTTACTGGATTCGGGAGGACTGCCTACCTTATTTTTATCTCCCGTGGCAGGATGTGGCAACAGACATTTCCTGACCTAAATGCATGTCTATAACCTATATCTATACCAATTGTTATATATCAGTCTTGTTACAGTTTTATTCCTATATCTTGCTTCCAAATTTAAATCTTATGTTACTGAATGTTTTATTTTTTTATCTGTAAAATTAAGATCTTTAAGAACAAAGTCAAAATCCTCAAAGCCCTGTTGCTGTTAGTTTGTATATACATGGATTGTGCAGGGTTTATATGATGTATGTGCTTGATGTGTCTTTTTTTACTGTGTAATGATTCCTTGTAGACAGTCAAGTGTTTAAATAAAGAACTACTGGATCGCTTCCAGAAAACACTCCGCTCTGGTAGGTCTTGCCTGCAAATTCTTGTGAGTTTCAGGACTAATTTGTTTGATAAAAAACATACTGAATATTCATTATACAACAACCATTATATTATGTTAGATAATGACATTAATATGTTTTAATTGTCCTATTACTGGATTACAAGTTTTTATACAGCCTGGAAATACTCATTGAAAATATTGACTGTCACAAACTATATCACTTGCAAATGAACTCATTGGGGGTTTATCGGTTTATCAATGACTTTTTGGCATAAAGAAGTGGCCAAAACTAGGTGTTTTTTCTGCTTTTTATCACTGCCAGTTAGAAATAGTGGCTTGAACATAGTAGAAGCACTGCTAGTGCAAAACCAGATTCATGATTTGCGATTTTTTTAAATAATCACAAAAGAGGTCACTCCACTCCCCTCGAGTTGTATGTGCTGCGATTATTTTACTCTACTTACGATTATTTTAAAAGGGCCAATGCTACTTTAAAAAATATGAAAAGCAGTGAAGCTCAAAAGCAGTCATAGAACTATCGCAAAGAGCCTGCCTATTGATAAAACTCCCCCATTATTTTAATAGTGACCATCAAGGAGTTATGACATCATCTGGTCTTTTTAACACTCATTCACATTGATGTATCACAGATCATTGGTGCATGAACCCATATTGTGGCTCCAATAGCTTTTTTTGCCTTACAGATTTATATTATAGTAAAGTTGTTTTATGTTTGCTTGAATGTTGCAAAGGATTTCTTACTTAAACCATGGTTTCTTAGGGAGACTATGGTGTATCGTAGTGAGTTACAATACAGCATCTCAAGGAGACAAATCCGATGCGGCATAATTGAGGACCTAAAGAACTTTTGTCATCTATTGCCATCTTGTCATCTGCTGGATGTAATTACTTCCATTGTTTACAAGAGAAGAGGGATACATTAGTTCCCCATATTTACCAAATGTTTTAGATGTTATACTAGTGGTGGCGAACCTATGGCACGGGTGCCAGAGGTGGCACTCAGAGCCCTTTCTGTGGGCACCCGGGCCATAGCCCCAGCACACCAGACGGAACTTACTTACTTTGCTACTTAGAACTGTAGGAAGAGGGAGAATGAGTAGACAGGGCCAAATTATCTTTGGAGGACTTCCTGCTGGCCTCACGATTCTCTGTGTACAGAGGGACACTGGAAAGAAACTAAAGTGATGCAAATTTTCCATCTTTCTACTGTGTTACTGTCCTCAGGAGGCCAATCTGATTCAAAGTTGTTGAAGAACAGGGAGCAATAAGTTACTGCTTTCATTAAATAAAGGCAGTTTGGGTTGCAGTTTGGGCACTCGGTCGCTAAAAGGTTTGCCATCACTGTGTTATACAATACAGTTGAAATAAACATTTTACTAAAGGTATGTAGGCAAATTGTAGATGTCTGTTCAACTCATATAAGAAAACAAATACAGGCAGTCCCCTACATAAGAACACCTGACTTACAGACGACCCCTGTAAGTCTGTAAGTCTGTTACAAACGGACCTTTGGATGTTGGTAATTTACTGTACTTTAGCCCCATATTAATCAGCTGTAGGAGTTATAAAAGGTGTCTGCAATGATTGTTTGCTTTATTGTTAATACTGGTTCTTATGACAATCCAACAGTTTTAAAATCCAATTGTCACAGAGACCAAAAAAAAAAATGTCTGGGATTACAATTATAAAATATACAGTTTCGACTTGCATACAAATTCAACTTAAGAACAAACATACGGAACCTATCTTGTAGGTAACCCGGGGACTGCCTGTGTATACCACTGTTCCTGATATAAATAATGATGGCTTTTGAAGTACACAGAGATCAGCCGGAATTAAAGTGCAATGTACTGGATAACAAGCTTATATAAAGTTTCTTTGTCATGGGGGCTTCTAAAGAGTGCACTGAGTGACTGATGACACTAGGAAGATGGGTAGACAGAATAAGCAGCTGCTTGGGCCTTGGAGACCACAGGTTAAAAGCTGTAAGCAAGCTCTACATCTGGTTATTAGCAGGATACCACCCTCAGCTTGAGGAATTCTCAGGTTTTCCATGTCTAGTGTCATGACTTCTCCACAGACTGATATGTATATGATGTATGCAGTAAAATATGCAAAGCAGAATTCATGTCATATAACATATGTTACAGTCCTTACAGTAAAGCCTCTGTATGACAACCTACAGTTGCATTCAAAAATCCATTTACATGTGATTTACTATAGAATGGATCCTATGGTTGAACAGAGCATAATTTCTACATTTAAAAAGTGTAAGCTTTAAGGACACCTGTCATCAGGTCTCTGTAACTAATTCTGCCACCACACAGAGACACAGACATCAGCTACACAAGTACCTGACATGCTGTTTCCTCGTCCTATAAACATGTGAGAGACACAGACATCAGCTACACAAGTATCTGACACGCTGTGTCCTCCTCCTACAAACATATGAGAGACACAGACATCAGCTACACAAGTACCTGACATGCTGTGTCCTCCTCCTACAAACATATGAGAGACACAGACAGCAGCTACACAAGTACCTGACATGCTTGTTTTAGTAAATCTAAAAAAAAAAGAATCTTTGTATAAGAAAAAAATTAAATTGACATTTTGCCAAAATTATGAGGCCAATAACTTTTTTATAATTTGGTGTACAAACCCATGTAAGGTGTCATTTTTGTGGGGCACTCTAACGTTTTAATTTATATCAATTTGGGACGTATATGTCTGTTTTATAATATTTTATTAAAAAATTTAAGGATGGAAAAATGTTGTCACAGGTGTCCCTGCAATCCATGCCTCGGATCCCATCACTCCATGCCGGATCTTCAAGCCTTAATGTGTGAAGTGAAAGCCCCCTGTGAGTTCCTCCTTTCCAGTTCCGGGATTCCAGTTCCTGTGTTCCGTTACTGTGTTCCAGCCTGTTCCCGTGTTCCAGCCTGTTCCTGTTTTCCAGCTTGTTCCCATGTTCCAGTCCTTACCTGTGATCCAGTTCCTGTGTTCCTGTTCCTGAGTTCCTGTGTTCCCGTCTTCCTGAGTTCCCATCTTCCTGTTTTCCTGGTCTGGAAGTGATATTTTTAGATTTTTTAGGCATTTTGGGACATGGCGATACCTCACATGCTTATGTTTTTTTACTGTTTATTTATTTTAATTTGTATTCTAGTGAAAGGGGGTGATGTAAACTTTTATATTTAACTTTTTTTTTTTACTTTTATTTCAGGCTCTCTAGGGTATTTTAACCCTGCAAGGGTCAGATGGCTCATACAATATACTGCAATACTACTGTATTGCAGTATATAATCATTTTACTGCTGATATCTAATAGCTTGCCATCCACAAGCTATTAAAGATCAGTATAAATGACATGTCTACAAGTCTCTATAAGATTGTAGGTTGCCATGGCAACCAATTGAAACCCTCCAATGATGTCACTGGGGCGGGGAAGATTTGCACTGATTGGCCATCCAAGATGGCAGCACCACAAGCAGCGTTGTTAGGTTTCATGCATGGCAGTTAGAGGAAGGTGTCTGCTGACACCCAATGTGTATGGAGAGTGCTCAACATGTGAGCTCTCTCCATACCTCATTTCTCATTTGCAGCACCACAACTTCATAGTTCATTGTGGTGCGTGTAAAATTAATTTGCATGCAAAACCCTATTAAAGTGCAACTCTGATATTTTCACAAATCAATAGCTCTTGGAATGTAGAACAACTTTGCATTTTCTTTTCAGCCAGGCTGGGGTGGGCTTTTTAAAAAAATAAAGGTGTACTCACCTCTACCGTCGTTCCTAATGTTCCACGTTGCAATCCATCCTGATATAGTGCTTGGTGGATGGGTGGGCGTGGCCGGCCAGCTCATCCAATTGGAAGCTCCCTGAGCACAGCTTCTGTGCTTCTGAGCTGTACACATTTTTTTTTAAAAGCCTACCCCAGCCGGCTCCTAATTTTTTGGAACTCTTAGACAACTCCTTTACAATACTCTCCAGATTAGCTTATTGCTTAAGTCGATGCTTCCCCTGGCTGTGATGATAAACCTTATGAAAATCTTGCAAACATCTCTATGGACTCATAGAGGGGGAGAGCTGTTGTTCATTCTGGAGGGTGAAGGGGGAGGTCATGTGACAGTGCTCTCGATGTGTATCTGAGTGTGCGCTGCTCTAAGGCTGCCAAAGTCTCCCACACACAAAAGTGAGCTAGAAAGGCTCCTATGTTCCCTATCAGTCCATCCACCCCAGTCTGTGATTCTACAAAACGTTCTCTGTCTCTCTGCACCACAAGCTATTTCATAGACATCAGTTTCAGGTCAGATACAGGAAGATTTTAGTGTTTGCCCACTGCACTGCTGCTGAGGAACATTTTTGATAAGGAGCATCAGAACACAAAATGCCATACCTCTGGAAAAAAAAGGGGCTAGGAATTCAATATAGGAGTTGTTCTGTGTGTTTTTAAAGGGGTATCACTTATCACTTATTAGCATTTGGTAAAAATCATTATGACATCAGTGTTAGACTTTAAAGGTGTTTTCTGATTTTCCTTGTGCATAAAGTCATTCACCACATTGCAACTGTATAGAAAATGTAGTAATGCATGGTTTTCTTTACATTAATGAATAGGAGTGCTTCTTTGTAGTGACTCTTTACTTTGGCTCCAAAGCAGGTGATCAATCTATTCAGCACCTATTAACCCCACTGGGACATATACAAATACATTTTTATACCCTTGTATGGATTGGGGTCTTTGTTACAAATGATAACAATAAATATAAAAATTTTAAATTTATATTCTATCATCTGATTTAAACAGTCTTAAAAAAAACAAACTAAAAAAAAATTGAGCAATTGCTCTTCCTATCCAATGGTTTCTCTGGCATAAACTTGCTTTCTGTGGGTTACATTAACAGAAAGAAGTTCTTCATTGTATCTTTCAAGGTGTTCACTAAACTATAAACTGTAATTTGTGAAGCGTGTCTAATCTCCTCTTGGAAGGTTTTGGCACGATAAAGCAAACTGGTGTGATAAGCTGTCAAGTCAAAAGAAACAAGTCAAGTTGACATGCCGTCTAATTGTATAAAAGGAGCTATTTCCTAATCCTGGCCTGGCTGTAACAGAAGAACAGTGATTGAGCGGGATATGCTTTTAATAACTGCAGACATATTTTGTTGTCTGTGGGTGTTATATCTTTCTTACTTCTGTACTTTCTGGCACTTTGTCTCAGGACACCTGTATGACAAATTAGTGGAAATAATTTTTCACAGCAGGAAAAATAAAGAACTTAATGCTGTAAAACTCTTGTATTGATATTGATAGATGCATGTAAAGCTCAGCTGAAAAAATAATTCAGTTGTCATGTTGAGTTTTTATATGAACAAAAGATGTGCTGAGCATTGTTTTTCTTCAGACTTTTTCTAATCCGTAGAGTTAAGAGTAACTACAATAGATGTGACCAGTGGAACACACTTGTATATGTATAGCTTGTAAAATAATACAGGCTTCCATGCACCACGTAGATCCTTGTCCTAAAACGCTGCAATTTAGTACTAGTTCTCATTTGGGAGAAACATTTTCAACTAAGTTAGAAATGGACAATTGTCCTACAGGGAAGCATACGTGCAACATGGTGACCACAAAATGTTTCATTTTCTATAAAAAAAAGTTTTCATTTTTGACTGTGTTTAAAAAATATGTTTTCTATATGTATTCTGATGTGATTTGCATTTAAAAAGTTGTTGAATAAGAAACAAATTATTAATCACAAAGAAAGGGAAAGTTTACCTCAAGGAATTGTGGTCAGGTTGCTTTTCTGAAAGAACACTATAAAGATAAACTGAGAAGATCACTTAGCATTTAGAGCAGTTCCTTACGCTATCATTATCAAGATTATTTTACAGAGCTATCTGAATATAATGTATATAAAGTTTAGTAACTTTCCCTCAGGGCCCAAAACTGAGGCTTCATTCACATGTCATTGTGCACCCGCAATCCAGGTGGAGAAGGAGGTGGTGAGCGCACTTCATCCCTCCCTTCTCCATAGGGAGCCGTGCCTTAAAGAGGACCTGTCACCAAGAAATTCGGCACTAGGACCTGCTTACTTAAGTAAGCAGCTCCTAGTGCTAAAACAAACGCCACAGTGTTATAATGATATTGTCACCTCTGAAAACACTATCTAACACTGCGGCTGAGTACAATGTAAATGCTGGACCACTCTCAAAGCTCACTCCATAAGCTTGCGTCATATGGCAGTCACCGCCCTTTAACCCCTTAACGCCGAAGCCACTTTTCACCTTCCTGACATTTTTTCAAATCTGCCCTGTGTCACTATAAATGGTTATAACTTTGAAACGCTTTAACAAAGCCAAGTGATTTTAGAATTGTTTTCTCGTGACACATTGTACTTCATGCTAGTTGACAAATTTTGGTGGTATGTTTTGCATTTATTTATGAGAAAATCAGATATTTGGTGAAAATTTTTAAAAATTCTCGATTTTCGAACTTCAAAATGTTCTACTTTTTCCACACATAGTCATAACAGCAAAAAAACTTAATAACTAACATTAACCGAATGTCTACTTTATGTGGACATGGTTTTTTATGCATACTCTTATTTTTGTAAGATGTTATGGGCCTTTGAACGTTAGGTGCGATTTTTCACATTTTCATTAAAAACCGCAAAATCCTGCTATTGAGGATTCACTTTGAGAGGCCTAAATAAAAGTAAAACCCCATAAATTACCCCATAATAGAAACTACACCCCTCAACGTACATAAAACAACTTTTATGAAGTTTGTTAACTCTTTAATTGTTTTACAGGGGTTAAAACAAAATCGGATACAATTTTGAAAGTACATTTTTTTTGGCTAAATTAATATGTTTTTCAAAAAATGTTCAAATTCTCAGTGGATAAAATTCCAAAACGCTCCACAAAATTTGATACCCAATCTCTCCCGTGTGTAATAATACCCCATATGTGGTGGTAACCTGCTGTATGGGCACACGCCAGGGCATCAAAGGGAAGCTGCGCCATTCAGAGCAGATTATGCATTGTCACATTTTATTGGCTATACAATCCTTTATTTTTTTGGCAATTTGGACATATAAGGGCTTATTTTTTGAGACATGAGATGCCCTTTACAAATACTTCATTTTAGTGGGTCATTAGCTTATTGATGAGATTTTATTAACTCTTGAATGCATGGGTGAAAACAAAATTGTCAATTTTGGCTTCCTTTCTTTTTGTATTTTTTGGGGGTCGTACACCGTACACTAAAAATACTATATTATCTTTATTCTATAGGTCACTATGATTACGGTGATACCTCATTTATATAGTTTTTCATTTAATTTTACAATTTTACTGGAAAAAAACTAATATAGAGGAAATCTTGTTTTTGCATCGCCATCTTTTCGGAGACGTAACTTTAATATTTTTTTGTTGACAGAGCTGGTTAAGGGCTTATTTTTTATGTGTTGAGTTGTCCTTTCAATTGATAAAAATTTTGGCGCACATAACTTTTTTTGATCACTTTTTAGAACATTTTTGTGAAGAGATTTTAAGAAAAATTTACATTTTTGGTGAGTTTTTCGGGTTTTGTTTTTACGGCGTTCACCGAGTGGGCCCAATAATGTTTCTGAGTTATTGTACGGATTGTTACGGATGCGACAGTATCAAATATGTGTGGTTTTTTGGCGATTTTGTGCTTTTTTCACTTTATTGCAGGAGTATAGGGAATGTTTGTGTTTAGGGGACTTTAACTGTATTTAATTAATTCTTTTTATTAAAAAATGTTTTTATTAAATGTTTTTAACTGTGTTTTATCACTTTAAAAGGTAAGCTTGAACAAGCGATCCACTGATCACTTGTTCAAGCTATTCTTCACCTTACACAGTGTAATACAGATGTATTACACTGTGTAATGTAACACACTGAGCATGCTGCGCAGCCGGGTCCCGCAAGGAGGATCGCGCAGCCCCGGGCACCGGGCAGTCCCCGGGCTGCGATCGGAACAGCGGAATCCCCCGGTAAGCACCGTGGGAGGGGGGGGTGTGTGTGTGTTCCAATTCTTCTCAAATGCCCCATGCATGCCCCTTCTCAACAGCGCGACCGTGGCGTGTTAGGGGTTAACACCCGCGAACGGAGAAATCTCCGATCGCGGGTGTTAGAGGCGGGTGTCAGCTATAATATAGCCGTTCAGGAGCCGGGGCCAGAAGCTTGACGTAATAGTACTGCATTTTGCGGGAACGCACATGCAGTAAGATTACGTCAAATGTCGGGAAGGGGTTAAACCCGCCCACAATCCCCCCCCTCATGGAACATCGGACCGCTTTGAGAGCGGTCCGGCATTTACATTGTACTCCGCCACAGTGTTAGATAGCGTTATCGGAGGTTTCCGATAACGCTATCATTCTAATACTGACATGTTTGTTTTAGCACTAGGTAACTTAGGTACTTACTTTAGTTAGCAGTTCCTAGTGCCTGCCGCATCTTTTGCAGCATGGCTGCAGAAAGGAGACATGGTGTGGTGAGACATGGTGCCGTGAGGCACATTTACTTACCCGTCCCTGCGCGATCCCGAGGTGCGTTATCCAACGATCATGCACAGCTGCACGACAAAGATTGTGCGCCCGATTCCCTGCATCTGTCGCTTCCCTGCTCACCATCTTCTTCCCGGTGCATGTAAGTGCTTGGCTTGCGACACAATTTAAACGTTAAATCCCATGCTCAGTCCGAATCAGTCGGATCATCAGACGGCTCACCCCAATTTGTGTCGCATGAAAGCCAGTGCTGATGCACCAAAATCCGATCACGTGTGTCAAAATCCTCTGCTAAATGTGGTGTGGATCGGAAATTGTCGGACTATCCGACCAAACTGCGTCTGCAGGACCCTTAGTAAATGAGCCCCAGTGTGTCTCCATTTTAGTAAACTAATAGTTAAAATATGATATTATGCCTGCTTTATGGTACTGTAAACAAGTTCAGAGTGCCCTCACATACTCACTCCCTTACACTCTATCCTTTGCTCTGACGTCATTGGGCCAGCTGGAGGATGGGGTAGATCATAAGGGAGCAAGGACGGGAAGGGCCACTTGAATTGACACCAGGAGGCTCCGTCCACTCTGACTTGCTGCAAGATCCGACTGTATGCCACGTAAGAGCACAACGTTCATTTTATGTGAGGCAAACATTTTTTAGGTAAACAAATGGTGCCATTGTGTTAATAGGACTCTCTGCTAACCTGTCACCAGCTGAATTTGTGAAAATCGTGCTGACAAGATCCCTTTAAGTTATGCTTGCAATCATATGAATGAAGTTTTGTTGGAGGCTGACCATTTTTCTGGTAATGTACATAACCCCTTTCTTAAACCATGTTGATTTTATTATGTGACCAACACGTAAACATCTCATTTGACTTGGAAAACTACTTAAAACTGGTTGAGGGAGTTAAGGGATTGGTTGATGTAGACTAACACAATCCTGATGATGCGAATGGGAGGCTTCATAGACTTGCTTAAAGTTTAATAAGGTTTACTTAAAAAAAAACAAACACACATCCAAAAGTAGACAGCACTGATAATCCTCAATACCCAGAAAATCCTCAGAGTAATCTAAGATTTAGAGTAAGGGCCTTAGGGTAAATGAATCCTACAAACATTATAGAGCTTAAACAAACTGCAAAGGATGAGTCTAAGAAAATTCCAGCTAAGAAGTGCCACCGCTCCGGCTTGGGGGGGGGAGTTGTGACAAAAATTTTCCGACTCTCTATGACCGTAACTCCCAGGTCCACCCATGAGGTGTGACCACTATACATCTTCTAGCAAAAGCAATACTCCCAATATTAGTGTCGCTTGACCTCTCTCTTACTGCTGTGCGCTCCGCCACCTCCAGATTCCTTCCTATATGGAAGGAATATGGAAGGAATGGAATGCAAAAACATTTGGTTGCAGACCAACAACAAAGCTTTCCTAAAAACAGCAATAAACTGTAATTTTGTCAGAGGGCTACCATTTTTATGGACTAAAAAGGGGATAAAATCATCTGGGGGAACTTTAAAAATTTGTGTGAAAGAAAAACAGGGCAGCATGCAAAGTTGGGCAATGCATAGAACGCCACCCAGGTCCCTTTTCCTCATTGGTCTGTCTTGGACCTGGCTAAAAAACACACAACCCTATCTTCCCGCACTGACACCCTGAAGAAGGGGAGTTTATCCGGCCGTGCCCCACTGGAACTTATCAATTCACCTATGGAGAATGCCTCGAAAGCCAAACGCTTTTTAGAACAAAGCTGTCTCATATATATATCCCTGCAAACCAAGGGGAGGTTCCCAAACAACCGCTTGGAAGGAAGCTCTGGGGCGAGTATGCGAAATTGTT
The DNA here is from genome assembly GCF_040894005.1 of Engystomops pustulosus. Taxonomy (NCBI): domain Eukaryota; kingdom Metazoa; phylum Chordata; class Amphibia; order Anura; family Leptodactylidae; genus Engystomops; species Engystomops pustulosus. The sequence continues at coordinate 119,554,207 of NC_092411.1, forward strand.
TGTAAACCTCTCCTGTAAACCTTAAAGGCCTGTCTGACTAAAAATGCTTTGTTACATTGAGTAGTGAAAAAAGTTTGTACCAGAATGCTAACACTGATAATTCCTTTTGTAAAACTGCGCCATCCGTTTTACAAAAGGAATTGTCTTTAGCGTCAGTATTCTGTTTCAAACTTTTTTCACTACTCAATGTAACAAAGCATTTTCAAACTTTCATATGGAGAATCGGCGACCCACAAAACTGACTAGTATGGACAACAAATCCCCCTGGTAAGCTGACACCCCAAGGCTATTGGACCAACCTTTCCAGGCCATTCTTGTTGCTCTATATACCTGACATTTTCCTGTTTTCCTGTACAATGGCCATGTTGTCACAAAAAAACCCTTAAGAACATTTGATAAGCTCAGCTCTGCCACTGCCTATCTAAACTTTATAAGCTGTTTTACTATGTTTCAAATAATTTCTGGCAGATATTATCTATAAAACATTGGGAAGCTAAATAATTAGTAAACCTCTAAATGCTTACAGAAATATAAAATACAAAACAGGGGGATTCGTTTACATTTGCAAGAAAGCTTGAAAAAGCCTTACTTTTATTTCAAAGTGTGAGTATGTTAAAAAGTAATGGAGTTGCCAGGGCATCTGCTGCTTTAACATATATAAATCAGCTTTCCCATAAAACAGATATGAAAATGCAGGTTTGCAAATAAAGCAGTAGTTTCAGTCTAGCATCAAAAGCATTGCCCTTTTCAGCTTCCTCCTGCTCAACTCCAGCAGGTGAATCAAAGAAAACTTAAACATGGCTGGTAATGAGTTCCATCTTCGCCTCAATGGACTTAGCTTTTTCCAAATTCCTTTGCCAGCTTTAAAATGAACGCTGTTCTTGTGTGTGGTTAGAATTTAAGGCTTCAACGTGTATGTAGCCTTGAAAGATATATTCTTACAGGTAACCACCTCATAAAATAGTTTTCTAAAGACATATATCAAAAGAGTCTTTGAAAATCAGTAGGAGGGCCCACATGTGCTAGTCATCTGCTGCTAATAGGCCTTTATGTGAAATGCATAGTTATGCACATTACCATAAGAAGGAGGAAGATTTATATTCTGCACTTAGTGCTTATGATTCTCCAAAGTACCTGTTGGAAGAAAGTGATTATTAGTTTGACATCGGGGAATGCTTTAAATGAAACGTTGAAAGCAATACACCTAGATGGTAATAATCACCCTCACTGCTTCCCTTTAAAGTCCTGGAGACATTAATAATAATATTAAAAAGTCTATGATGTATCTGATGAGGTGATGAAAATCAATACCATTTAACCCAACAATTTAGAGTAAATTAAAAGTATTAGAGAAATAAAAACCCAAACACATATTTGGTTGGAAACTATTTACTTGTCAGCTTGAAAATTTACTGCTGCATACTTATAAATGAAAGGCTGTCACTCATTGAGGAGGACTGTCCACAGGACTTATTAGCTACATATTAGCAGACATTTATGTCATTGAAGTACAAGCTGATGCATTCACACAGGAAGATTTAACAGAAGTGTCTGAGATAAAACTGTTCTAGTCACCCATGGAAACCAATCAGAGCTCAGCTTCAATTTTATAAACAGTTGTGGTAAAAAGAAATCTTAGCACTGATTGGTTACTATGAGCAACTAGAACAGTTCTGCTCTCAGACACTGCTGATAAATCTCCCCCTGTGACCATATGTCACGTCACACTTTTTTGTAATGGACTTTTAAGAAGCCCCTAGTACTAAACAAGAGCATGTTTTGTCAAAACAAACTGATAAGCAGTCAGATATCCAGAGCCTTAAATTTAATTTGTTGTCAGGAGCTAACTTTCCGACTTCCTTTGTTAGAAAGTACCTGCCTTCTAGTAAATAATTTAACAATCACTTTGCTCCTGATCAGTTTGGTGTTTGTTTCTTTAAAATGTCTGTCTAACCTTTCAAAAGACCTAAAGTTTATATGTAACCAAGGAAACAGGAACTTTCATTTTCTAAGGGGCTGTGTATTTGAGTAATTTAATAAAATAAAAGGTTACAGCCCCCTTGTTTAGTATAAGAATGTTGCTATATAAACTTTTGTGCCCCTATATTTTATTAATGGCTCTATTTTTTTTTTTTAGAAAACCAAACACCAATGATCAGCTGCATAGTTGCAACCAAATCTGGTATGCCTTTCAGAATTTCATCCATTATTACCCATACCTATTAAACCATTAATAGTGGTAGGCTATTATTACAAAACTTTACTAGGCTAAGTAGAAGAACCTTATAGGGTCACCCATATAGTACTTAGCCTGGTAAAGTTTGTGTAAAGCCACCAGGATGGACAGGTCACATGACCTGCAGTTCCAGGACATGGGACTTCCTGGTGCATGATGAAGGTTGTGCAGTTATTACTGTTTGCATGCCCCCTCCATCATAATGACTCCCATAGTGGTGGTTGGAGGGGGATATGGAGGTCCCTGCAAATTTACACAAACTTCACCAGGGTAAATACTATATAGCTGATCCTATTGGGATGTTGTACTTACCTTTCTAAAATTTTGGAATAGTGGCCAACCCCTATGACAGAGATTATAGATTTGTAATATTATAACCATTATTAATGTTAATGTGTCTATAAAGCAACAGAGCTTACTGTTTTATTCTTTCTCTTGGTATCAATACACACATATTGAAATCAAAGGGTGTTATACCTGTTCATTTTTTAAAAGAAAAAAACAAAAATATATGATGTGAAGGACAAAAATTTCCAGGTTAAATTATTGGAGAACATTATTTTTGAGTACTTAATGACATGACATGTATTATATTAGAACAAATGTTATAGTCATATGCAACACACCTTATTAATCACATTTTCATATACAACCTATAGGTTTTGCATTCTATGGCAAACCAAAATATGCAAAAAAAAGTCATTGTAAAGAAAAAAAATGCATTTTGCAATACTAATTTACCAGGTTGACAATTTGGCAGACTATGACAATAATTTACATTTATTGATGTTTGATGAAGAAACTGTTTTCTTTACTGAAATGAGTTTTTTTACAGAACCAAAAATAACAACAAATTGTTAGAAAAAATAAAACTGTAAAGCTGGAGGCACACAGCCATGCTCAGTCCATGAAAAATGGACGGTGGGCTGGCCAGATTTCGCGGGTCAACCAGATGCAGAAGATGTGACTGCTGCCACTTTCTTTTGATGTTTTATATGGATTTTGACGTCTTAAAATTGTAAACTGCTTATTTCAAAGTAAGAAGAATTAAAATGAAAACTTCAATTTTATAGAATCTATCGATCAATATAAAAGGCAGTAATGAATGAATGACTTGCAATATTGTAGGTCACTGCTGATTATAGGCCATTTATTTACCCATGTTAAAGAAGACTTAGCAAATAGCAAATAATGGTTTCTTTGGTGTTATTTATCATTTTATGAAATTATATAATGGTTGCGCATAAGAGGATATGGGGTAAAAATATTTTGGAGAAGTTTCATGGTGCAGCAACATTTTGAGTTCCTTCATATTTCATTTTCTGTTTGATGCTTGAATACAACATAGAGGTAACTTGTTAAGAACAGCTGCACTAATAAAGCCAATTTATGAAAAATCATTGTCCAACACCCAAGGATATATGCAGAAATAAAAGGGTCAGGAACCTCTCACCCCTTGTCAATACATCAGCCATCATTGCACTCCCTAGAAGCTCAGCAGGGAACCTACAGTAAAGAATTCAAAGCCACAGGGATGTTATTTGCAGAACCAAGAGATCAGCCTAATTGTTACCAGATATACCCAACCTTTCGTTCATGAGTGATGGCGTGCTGGTGTGTGACCCATATTGTCCATGTATTCCTTGACTGATACGTAATGTCTAGAATGATGGTAGACCCATGCACACAGATGGTACATCTTGCCTTGTAAACTGACTCACTCCTGTGACTCCACACACCATAAAAGTGATAATGGAAAAAGCACTTTTCCTCATTGTAGTTGAACAGCTCTATTTGGCATTTTTAGGAATTTACTTGTTTCCTGAATCCGCATACTTTCCTGGTTTTGATCTTTTTTTGAACTCCTCTACATTTCTGCTACTTTGTAATATGGAATTGATCATTAATTTCCATGCCATCCATCAGACAAACATGTAGCATATTTTTAGAAATAACAAAGTGGCAAATAGGAAAAAACATTGACAACAAATCTTAATATCTTACTTCTCTAGTATATAATGGGGAGTCAAGCTCAATATAAAACAGTAATGGCTTCATATGTGAATGTCATATCTAGAAAAATCCCTGTTATCATTGAAATCACTCATGGGAATGCAACCACTATGTATTTTTTGTGAATACCCTTCGGTGAATGCATTAAGGTTAATGAAATTTGCCAAATGAGATTGTGGTTAGGAAGTAAGTTATACCTCCATTGCATGCAATCCCTTTTAGAGAAAGACTAATGGTGCAGTTACTATGTTTTATGCCATTCTGCAATGAAATCTATTAAATAAAGCACACTATGAAACTTGGTTAGGATAAAATACATAACACATGTAGCAGGTTCAGTCTGATACGCTACCATAACAGGACAACCTGCCACTTTCATTCCTCTCAATGTGATCTTAAATGATTGTTTTGAACAATTGTATGGGGCACATTTTGTAGCAAAAGAGAGTGAGGCGTAAATTAAATGACAAAAATCAATTTTTTCCCCTCCATTTCATTCAATTTTGCCACAACCAGGTGGAAAAATGTATAACTAAGTCAATGGAATGGAATATCTGTCAATATCCATCTCTAAGCTGCCTAATGGCATTTTTTTGAAGTTTGCCACTTTAGTATGTTTCACCCTGGAATAGATATCTTGTTTTCCCGGTTATTCCAAACTCGGAATTTCATGCTGAATTTCTTGTGACTACATTTCTATTGGAATCATTGGTTCCAATCTCTCACGTTTAGCACTTTCCTTACAGGGGTATTCCCACTTTGGCAAATTAATGTTATTGTTTGTATGATGAAAAATAATACAATATTCCAATATACTTTCTGTATCAATTCCTCACATTTTTTTTGGTCTCTGCTTGCTGTCATTCTATAGGAAGCTTCTATGTTTACTTCCAGTGGATAGAAATCTGACCATGGTCACACAGATTCACAGGTCATTAATATCATAGAGAGTAATCAGAGCTGTGTGATATAATGAGGTGTGCACCTGTGTGACCATGGTCAGATTTCTGTCCACTGGAAATAAACAATGAAGATTTCTATAGAATTACAGCAAGCAGAAATCCAGAAAGACATAAAAAATGGACACTGAAAGTTTATTGCAAATTTGTACAACTTTTCATTTATCAAAAAATATCAATTACATATAAAAATGTGAATACCCCTTTAAATGACCCCTTCTTGCATTTGCATCGCAACAGTCAGTGATGTCCCATGAATTCTTCACCAATGTCACAACCTCTTGCAGTATCTGAATGATCTACTAATGACAATGTATGGCGTGGTGGGATCTGTAGCAATGACTGCCACTCGGTCTCCTTTTCAGGGAAGGTCTTAAGGTGCAAAAAAATTGTACTAGATCTTATTTTCGGGGGTGTCTTATTTTAGGGGAAACAAGGTAGTTGTTGCTGACCAACTTCTATGCATATCAGTGAGATTGTAACAGCATGGACCCTGGTTCCAAATTGCAATGATTGCAACAACTGCTGCTAATCTGCTGCTAATTTTCTGAGAAGCAAGAGTCGTGGAGTACTTACCATTTAACCCATCAGGAAAATCCCTGACTGGTCTTGAGTCTGCTTGATATCTTTAAATGGGTTTGCCCATGAAAGAAAGTTCTCAAATTATAACCCCCTAGTGATGTTTAAACAAAAAAAATCAATTTAACCCCTTTACTTAAAAGGGATATGCCCCAGTATTAAAGAAGTTATATTCTTGTACATTTTTAAAATATATGTTCCGATTTACATACAAATTCAACTTAAGAACAAACCAAAATAACCTATCTTTTATGTTATGTATGGCGTGGTGGGAGCTGTAGCAATGACTGCCTCTAGGTCTCCTTTTCAGGGAAGGTCTTAAGGTGCAAAAAATTGTACTAGATCTTATTTTAGGGGAAACAGGGTAGTTGTTGCTGACCACCTACTACGCATATCAGTGAGATTGTCACAGCATGGACCCTGGTTCCAAATTGCAATGATTGCAACAAATGTACATCTGCTGCTAATTTTCTGAGAAGCAAGAGTCGTGGCGGACTGACCATTTAACCCAACAGTAAAATCCCTGACTGGTCTTGAGGCCTCTTGATATCTTTAAATGGGTTTGCCCATGAAAGAAAGTTCTCAAATTATAACCCCCTAATGATGTTTACACAAAAATGATCATTTTAACTCCCTTACTTAAAAGGGATATGCCCCAGTATTAAAGAAGTTATACTCTTGTACATTTTTAAAATATATGTTCCGACTTACATACAAATTCAACTTAGGAACAAACCCAAAGAACCTATCTTTTATGTAACCTTGGCACTGCCTGTAGTTGTATTTTTGTACAAAGGACAGTACTAAATGGGTTGGCCACCTGACCTAATGTGTTTTGTAATTTGTGTGTAAGTGTGCGGGTCATGGTATTAGATAATTTACCAATATACATCTATTAATAGTTCTGCACTGCTTTCTTAATCTGTAAAGTGAAACCTCCTGTCTTTTATATCATCAGCCAGACATTCCTGTCCAAAAAATGGCCGCAGATGGAGGCAGACAGACAGAGATCACATGACCCTCCATCTACAGCCATTTTTTGGACAGGAATGTCTGGCTGATGAGGTGGCCAACCCCTTGAAGGTAGTTACATTGTTGTACATTGGTGCAGTATTATAGTATTTATATGCTTTTACATAGAGGGCAGTATTGTTGTAGTTTATTCGTGCATATAGTAGCAGTATAGTATAGTAGTAGTTGTATTCTTATATATAGGAGTAGTACTATAGTAGTTATATTCTAGTGGATGAGCGGCAGTATTACAGTAACTTTATTCTTGTACATATTAGCATAATTTCTTCTTCCTTCACGGTTTGCAGACTCCACCCATATCACAGAATACTGCCTTCCTTTGTTGACTCCACCCACAGGTTTTTTGCAGGGCCACCTTAAGTTCCTATTCTGCCCCTGGGTAACACTGAACACTTAATATAAACTTAGATTTTTTTAAATTTCCCCAGGCAGATCTCCCATTACATACAGTATCTGCCTGGGTTTTCAGGTCTGTCCCCTTTATTGCACGTATTCTTTCTTGTGTTTGCTTACCTACTGACAATAGACATCATTTGAAATGTAGTCAATGCACAGTATGTCAATAATAAAAGCCTTCATAAAAAATCAGAATATGACAGCAAAGTACAGTCTAGGGAAAGCTACCCCTATCTGTTTATGTGAAGCTAGGAAAGGGTTGGAAAAACATTTGTATGTATTTGGAAAAAGCTGTTTTGCTGACTTGAATCCTGCCATCGAGCCACATATATCCCAAGATCTATTTATTATCATTACATCTTCATTTCATCAAGGGGCCGGAGCCTCATTATGTATCCTGCAGCATTTAATTCAATGCCAGGCCCTCAAAATCCGCTGGCTGCAGCCACCTCTGGCATGCAGGTGGCAGAAAGGGAAAAATAACCACAAGCGATAGCATTTATTTTCAGGGTAAAAATACCTGATAAATACCCCCATAATGTGTCATGCTGCTGGTGATGAATAAGTATGCATGTTGCAGAAAGTACATACTCCAAGGAGTTTTCTTGTTCCTATAGCTATATTTTATACTAACAGAACTATACATTGGAAAGAGCCTTCTGTACTGAAGATCTGATTAGTTTGTGTTTTAGTTGTCGGATCCACTGAACATGGGAACCAAAATGCCTTCTCAAGCTCATCATAAACCTGCCATTTTCGCTATGGGCTATATGCAGTGCACATCCCATTTACATGAATATATTTATTTTGTGGATGTCCCAAGGAGCTTAAAGAAGTTGATACATAATAAAATACTGATTTACTAGATTCGCTCAACAAAACATACTGTTACATTCTTTGTCCAAACAAGACAGGATCATGTAGCAAAGGTCTTCTTCAGGCCCGATACAGATGGGACATAAATTTGACCAAGGAATAAAATTGCACTACACCCATGTGTAAACTTGGAGTAACTAAACACTATACTACAGATATGGATTTATGGAGATGCAGTTTAATAAACATGGCTCATCTGAAAGCTGCAGTATAAGGAAACACCATATCACATAAGTCAGTGAAATAAGCTGAATGTTGAGTTTGTCTCTTATTTATCACCAGTAATTTCTCATTGGTCATAACCCAGCAGGAAACCTTGTAATTAGCTACAAAGTAGCAGGTTGACTATTACATTAGGACTGTATGAAGTGAAGGTAGAATTTCATGTAGAATGCAAAAGGCTCAGCATGACTGATCTTAAGTGAGTGTAATAAATGACATTCTTCTTGTGGTGAGCAAAATATTTTGTATATATCGTAAACCAAGCTAGTCAAGTGTAGTGCATGATGAGAAACAGGAACATGAGCAGTTGTCAAGCATGGAACAGTTACTCATTCACTTCCCATTTGGAACAATTGTCCCAGCAAGTTGGTGTCATAAAGAGGCTGAGAACTCAGTGGGGTAGTGTGATAACTCAGCCCCATGCTCTCCCTGGTAAGCATTCAAATGTTATTTTGCACCTCCTGACTGCACCACAGGAAAAATTGCAGTGATCGTGCAAAAAAGAAACACACTTTTCATATGGGGTTGTAGAATTGTTTTTATATGCCCCCTCGGAGCACAGCTGAGTACACATGCAGTAGAGCAAAGCAGATGAGTCCATGAGTCCATGAGGCATTTGTAACATAATAAATAGCCCAAGAACAATGTGACACATACTTTAACACAAAAGGATTTAACACAACAGAAAAAATAACATAAAAAAATCAGATGTGGAGAAAAACTAAGTCATAGACAGGAGCCATACAAAACTATAATACATTCTTTTATAGCTGTTCTATAGAACATTAGATTTATGATAACTGACGAAATTCAAGTTCTTTGTGCTGCAGATTTGCAAACTGTCAATTGTTGTTGTGGATATCATTCACTTATTTTGGTGTGTCCCCATACTAAGACAAATAATTTAGAAACTGTGACCAGTTTAGTGTTCAGCTGATCTCCACAAATCCATCTTCACCAAAAATTGTATCATTGCATGCTGGCAATTCAGACGAATGTGGAGTGGTTGGGTCTGCAAAGTGAGAAACTTTGTTATCGGCACTGTGCTCCAGCAGGAGTAAGGGATCACCAAATATGACATCTATATGAGTTTAGAACCTGTATAAAAAGGTATTTTTTCATTAGATCCATTGATTGCCTGATCTTATGAAGAATCCCACAGGAATTCTCTGTTCTTTAATAGACTTCTACAATAGTGTTAGTCAAAATGGCTGCTACAATATGCTTACTATAGGGAGTCTTAAAGTTTAGTTTTATCCAGCAGATGCTTTTAACGAAGAGAATGGAAAGCAAACTCCTATATTTCCAGCATAATGTGCACCTTGTGTTGTAGGTTGAGGGATTAGACAGTTTTACACTATTTTATAGTTTACCTTGTATCACTTGCAATACAAGTATATACATTTATCCACATAATACAAACTCAGTAAAAATAAACTGCAGCTACCCCCCCCCCCCCAAACTGTATTTTAATGTGATGTTCATTACCTGAGGAAAACAACAAAAAAATTGTAATTTACTGTTCTACCAATGGACCAATGCAGCTCAATACCAGACATAGATATAAAAACACCCTATTTAAATAGAGCTTTTATGGATCTGTACCTCATATTATAGATTAGCTGTTCAATTGTATGTCTGTTCCTGGGGACCTTGAAGGAACAATGCTGCACATACTTACCAATAGTAAGTGATCAATTCAGGCTAAACTGAAGATGTTTTCTCCTAAATATCACATTACAAAATTCACAGATTCTTCTTCTGACTGAGATGAAAATATCACCATACGATTAAGGGTTTTCATGTTTTTTTCTTTGTATAAAATGTGGAAAACCACTCAGCTTCTTGTCATAAATATCATGAATAATATCTTTAAATATTGGAAAAAGCTTGACTGCAAAGATGATATCTTTACTAGGAACTGGAAAATGTGGATAGACAGTCCCTTTTTCACACTGTTTGTAAATCTGTTGGTTTAAATTATATTACAATTTTTCCAAAAATCAAAGTGCATTCATTTGATATAGCATAAGACGGCAACATGGGACAGCCTTTTCCATGGCTTTGTATACAGAGATAATTGTCAATCCTTTGACTTATTAGCATAATAGAGCAGAGAAATAAATAAATGAAGTACAAGTTATACTGAATATTTAGCAGCAAACTTATATCTTGACCTGTCAGCTACTTATGATCTGTTAATGTTGTCCGCTGGTGACACTGCATTTCTTATTCTAAGAATATGTAATCAACGTAAAAAAAGTTTTTTCTATACACTCACCGGCCACTTTATTAGGTACACCTGTCCAACTGATCGTTAACACTTAATTTCTAATTAGCCAATCACATGGCGGCAACTCAGTGCATTTAGGCATGTAGACATGGTAAAGACAATCTCCTGCAGTTCAAACCGAGCATCAGTATGGGGAAGAAAGGTGATTTGAGTGCCTTTGAACGTGGCATGGTTGTTGGTGCCAGAAGGGCTGGTCTGAGTATTTCAGAAACTGCTGATCTACTGGGATTTTCACGGACAACCATCTCTAGGGTTTACAGAGAATGATTCGAAAAAGAAAAAACATCCAGTGAGCGTCAGTTCTGTGGGCGGAAATGCCTTGTTGATGCCAGAGGTCAGAGGAGAATGAGCAGACTGGTTCGAGCTGATAGAAAGGCAACAGTGACTCAAATCGCCACCCGTTACAACCAAGGTAGGCAGAAGAGCATCTCTGAATGCACAGTACGTTGAACTTTGAGGCAGATGGGCTACAGCAGCAGAAGACCACACCGGGTGCCACTCCTTTCAGCTAAGAACAGGAAACTGAGGCTACAATTTGCACAAGCTCATCGAAATTGGACAGTAGAAAATTGGAAAAACGTTGCCTGGTCTGATGAGTCTCTGCTGCGACATTCGGATGGTAGGGTCAGAATTCGGCGTCAACAACATGAACGCATGGATCCATCCTGCCTTGTATCAACGGTTAAGGCTGGTGGTGGTGGTGTCATGGTGTGGGGAATATTTTCTTGGCACTCTTTGGGCCCCTTGGTACCAATTGAGCATCGTTGCAACGCCACAGCCTACCTGAGTATTGTTGCTGACCATGTCCATCCCTTTATGACCACAATGTACCCAACATCTGATGGCTACTTTCAGCAGGATAATGCGCCATGTCATAAAGCTGGAATCATCTCAGACTGGTTTCTTGAACATGACAATGAGTTCACTGTACTCAAATGGCCTCCACAGTCACCAGATCTCAATCCAATAGAGCATCTTTGGGATGTGGTGGAACGGGAGATTCGCATCATGGATGTGCAGCCGACAAATCTGCGGCAACTGTGTGATGCCATCATGTCAATATGGACTAAAATCTCTGAGGAATGCTTCCAGCACCTTGTTGAATCTATGCCACGAAGAATTGAGGCAGTTCTAAAGGCAAAACGGGGTCCAACCCGTTACTAGCATGGTGTACCTAATAAAGTGGCCTGTGAGTGTAGTTGCACTTATCAACCCTTATCTTTAAAGTGTGCTACCACAAAGGGGCCTTCACACCAAAAAAGGACAATTCTAAGAGATCAATTGTGTATAGAGATATGGTCACTATATAGAATCTGTCTCAGACTTCCTTAACCATAAAAATTATCTGATTAATTCAACATACAATAATATACAATAATGACAAGAAATAATATTCAATAAAAATGTTTTTACAGAAGACCATTAAGACCATTGATTTTTTTATTGAATATTATTTCTTGACATTATTGTATATTATTATATGTTGAATAAATCAGATAATTTTTATGGTTAAGGGAGTCTGAGACAGATTCTATATAGTGCCCACATCTCTATACGCAATTATTCTAAGAATAGGTGATCAATTATTCAAAACTGTAATAACCCCTTTAATGAGACTTAACACAGTATGATGTACACCTCATATCTAATAAATGATTAAAAATGCCACTCTCTTTCATTTTATATTTGCATTTTATAATGCATCACTGTATACTGAGCACAGGAACTGGGGTAGGTGCAAGATAAAATGGTTTCCATTACAACATGAAAAAAATGACTCTACAAGTAAACCACCGATGAAGAAAAGGGAGATTATCAGGTAGTTGGCAGAGAGATATTGAGCCAAATTTGTTCTCTTTTCAGTATTTGTATTAACTGGTTGTTTGAACAATTTGGTTTCCTATGGGCATTTTGTTTTTTGTTAAAGGACTTAGTACACTGCAGGAGTAATACAGTTTGATCAAGTAACAGGCTCTGTAAGAGATCAGCCACGATCATTAGACAACCTAGTCTCTAAAATACAGTTCCCCACATGTAGTCAATATATCACTTTAAGTATTGTGGGCTACTCCTGTTTACCATCTCTTCCGTAGCCATGTGGAATACTCATCTTCTCTAATCCTTGTCTATAGCGTTTCCAAAGTATTTTACAAGCTCAGAGTGAATGATTTTAATGCTTTGCAGCAGCTGAGCTAGTAGCACATGATATCTTAAATGTAACAATCAAAGGAGCATGCAAGATTTTGGAATTTCCGCTGACTTGCAGATGTGCAGTGCCCAGCTCCAATAGATGTAATACCTACTTTAAACAAAAGCAGCTCAAACATAATAACATCTTACTGCCATGTGTCAACACTCAAAAGCATTTGGGGAGACAAGAGGTAAGAGGTTCTGTGATGGGGATTTAATATGTTTTATATTCCTCTGTATCATGTCCACAACCATTCCACTTATTTTATTCTTCAAAAGAGATGTACAATATGTCTGTAATAAATTTAATAACTTCAGTAATACCAAGCGGTTTGACATCATAATGACTGGTTCTTAAAAGGCACACTAAATCTGGGCTTTAATAATTGTTCATTGCTGAACATGACTATAACTAGAAAGAGTTAGTAAAAAGAAAAAAAAAACAGTGGTATGCATGATTGTTCTCCAGACATGAGCCATCCGTGGACAATTTAGGCAAAATAAATAATGAAAAGGTTCATTTTGTATAAAAGAACACATTTTTATAGAGTAAGAAGAATATAGAAATGCAACATAGACTCTAATTTTAGAAAATTCATTGTAGAAATTATGCTTTTTTCGGATCATTTCAAACATTTTTGCAAACCATCTTCAATGAATATATATTTTGGTGTTTCTTGTAAGTACTTTAAGGATACTATAAAAATAAAAACCTTAATATCCTAAATGTTTGACATCTCAAGCATTCCGTCAAACAGACAGAAACAATGCTAAACATGCTAACATGCTAAATAAAGCTTTATGAACAATAGTTATAGTGCTGAGTTAATGTATGTGAGATTCATCCCAAAGGCCTTTACTAGACATGCTGCCAAGTAGTGTGTATTTTTACCATATGTATCACAGGTTTTTGTCTGACAACCACTTTCTAGGGTAAATAAAAGTTATGGCTATTCCACTGTTAGGAAACCACAAAAGAAAATACTATATAAAGCATAGATTTTCTTAAAAGCACTTTCTAGGGCACAGAAAAGAAAATACTTTTTAAGGGAACCTTTTTTTGGTAACAGATGTCCATGCTGGTGGATCCAAACTATGGTTAAATGTTTCCATACATGCCATAGTTTGTGCTTTATCTGACATACATTTAACATGTTTAACAACATATTTAAATAGACTGAACTATAATATGATAAATATATATAAAAGCTTTTTGCTTTCATTTGTGGTCTGTTACTTTGGCTTAGGGCTCTTGCACATGAATGTCTTTGTGGACGAGGGAGGAGGGGCTACAGAAAGCAGAGAGAGGTTACGGTGCAGTGAAACACAGTGGGGCACATTTAGTCGCCCGGCCGACGAAGTTTCCGAAATACGGAGTGTCTGACGATCATGCACTCTGACACGATTCCCCATGATTTCTGCTGCATGAAAGTCGGCGCGATTGCGCCAAAATACAATTGCGTGTGAAACAATCCCCTTTTAAATAGCTGTCACAGAGGCGCAAATCCCAAAAATTTCTTAAAGCCGACAAAAGTGCAATCCGCAGGACCCTTAGTAAATAAGCCCCAGTGTGCCTACTGCACCATGACCAGTTACCAAAGACCTCTACTGGGGGCTGTTATCTGGCCTCACATCTTGTGGCCAGATCACAACCCCCATAATGGTTGCATGCATAAGGGCTTAAGTTGATTTTCTACAAAGATGGCACAATGAATTTTTCAAATATGATGGATTTTCAATGAAGGATAATTGGGGGGTTGCTCCAGTCTTAATGGCTTGGTGGACTTACTAAGTGGGTATGGCATATTAGTAGATTGAGTGCCGCACTTGTGTGCCAGAATGAAATCTATGCTAATTCAGACCTGGATTAGATTTCAGCTTTAACCTGTGGCGGTATTCCAACCACCCTGATCTGCCTCATCCACACCCACTCTTCAGAAAAGTGGCATGATGATCAAAAAACTAAAAATAAATGGTATAATAACATTTGATCTCAAAATCAAGATGGCGGCAATGTGCAAAATAGTAAAGCAGAAGAATAGTCAAAGTTCAGGCAAAAGGTCAGAGCAGATCACAGTCGAATACACAAGACAATAACAAAGGAGTCAGAAAGACAAAGTCAATAGCATGCACTGATAATATGAATCAGCAGTTATAAACACTGGAATGTCCCAGGAGCTGATGGGAGCAGTCTTTAAGCTCTCCGATAGGACTGTGTGCACATACATTTCCTGCTGAGTGAGGCTTCAGGTGTCGTAGAGGAGAACTGCTTAGCTAGCTCTTGCAGAAGTTCTGACAAAAGATGTGTTTTTAGGCTTGAAAGAAATGGGTGCCAAAGGTTACCGCACATAATGCAGATTTTTATAAAGGCAATTCACCTTAAAACCCACATCAATAATTGTGTAGGAAATCTTCACAAGTTGCAAAATTTTCTTTGCCACACTTTGGCATTTTTTCATCTTGATTTCCATAATTGGTAATTGGTATAAATAGGAATTAAATGTTCCGCTAAAAATTGACAAGTTATGGATTAAAAACTCAACACTGGTGGTCAATATCTATTATGTCTAAATGATATTTTGTGTTTCATACCTTATTTCCTTACCTTTATTTTTGAGGCCTGACTAGTAAAGATATACGGATATGCGTCTGGTAAAAAATATTTCTCATGGGAAAATATGTTCATTTATTTAAAATAAATATTTTATGATAGAGTACAATTTAAAGAAAACTGTTTAAAAAGAACATTATGCAGCAGCAAAAAATCTATTATGAGAAAAAGCAAAAAAGTGACAGCTTCTCTTTAAAGAGCTATTTGTCTAAAGCTAACTCTGTGATGGTTGATTTCCTTCTATAGCTTTGTGTATAAGTGCCTTCAAGCATTATGTGGCGATAAGTGACATGTTTTCCATGGTCAACAAAATGGAAATATTTACTTAGAATTGAAGGTACAGAAGTGTTTCCACTGCTGGATCACTGTATGTGTAGGGTTTCTGCATACGTTAAACTTTTGTTAAACACTGACTTGTACACAAGAGACCCCTGTGTATATTGATGAAAGAAAAAAATCAGGTGCAAGAGAGCAGAGACATGATTGCTCCTCACACCTCCCCTCTCAATATAAGGCCGCCCGGCCAGGTCACTGTGTGGTGAGACACAGTGACCGGGTGCCACAAACCCCTATAGAGGTCGTGATCTGCATGCCAAGTTTGTGGTCATGTGCACTTATAGTTATGGCTGAGCTACTATATAAATATATGGTAGATTCATTAATAAATTGTATAATGTTCTAATGAAACCCTTCATTTCACATCTCTCTGAGGGTGTCCTATAGTCTTGTAAAAATTGGAGACCCTGCATTCTCTATTTTTATGATATGGTGTTCTGATATTTCAGAAGTCAATTACGTTCCAGTTCCTCTGGTTTCATAACTTTGTTTCGTTGGAAGGTGTGTCCCTATGTAGTCTGATACGGACCAATCATTGCTGACAGTGTTGGACTGTGTACAGGGACATCCATATGTTACCGATTTATTCACAGCTTTCTAAGATAATTAAGAGGAATAGCATACGATAGAGTAATATGATAGAATGCTGCAGAATTGTTATTTCATGTGGAAAACAAGTATTTACAAACACAGACAAGTCAGGAGGGACGGAAATGCAACACCCCTGCCAATGAGTAGGCAAGGGAGTGCTTGCGAATAAGTAATCAATATGCCACACATACATAACAAATCGGATTATTAAAGGGTGCAATCTTTTGATTCCATTTTCAACTAATATGTATTATATAAGTTATGCAATTTCCCCAAGCCCTTTTACCCGCCTCCCTGCTCCCTCACTCCTGCTGTGTGCCAGAAATCTCAGCAGCATGGAGATTTCTGGTATATACAACATATACAACTGAGCTTAGTTTGGTGCTGCATGCATGTACTGAGCTTTGTTATGGTATTGAATTTATGTACAGAGTTTGGTTGGGATTTTGTATTCATGTACAGAGCTTGTTTCTGGTGCTGTAAGTGTACAAATCTTAGTTCTGGTGCTGTAATTAGGTACTGAACTTGGTTTTGATGCTGTATTTATGCACTGAGCTATGCTGTGGTACTGTATTTACATAGAAAATGTGGTTATGGTGCTGTATTTATAGTGTGAGCTTGGCTCTGTTGCTGTATTTGTGTATTTAACTTGATTCTGGTGCTGTATTTGTTGTAATTTCTGAATTTATGTAGCAAATACACTTTAAGATTTCATGAGAACATCTGTGCCCTGTGTCAAATACTTCAAATTCTCATTATTTTCAAAATTTCTGCATACTGTCAGCGAACATATCTCTGTGTTTTTGCATTGTTTCTCTAGATGAGAGGCCAGGTGATGGAAGGACCAGATAAATTTGTCACAGTGGTCTTTTGTTGTCAATGTGAACACATTAGAATGAAGACCAATATTATGTAACAGGTGTTAATATAAAGCCTTCTACAGTTTTAATGTTGCTGTATAAACAGGATTTATATGTGCTACTGTTAACAGCGTTTTTCATACATTCTTAGCCCCATGCTGTCATTTATCTTTTTATTAAAAATGTGAAAATAAGTGACTGTATTAGGAGCCCTGTAAAAGATAAATACAGTTAGTAGCTGACACAACAAACAAGCCTTCATGCCAGTAAAAGGAAAACAGATGACTGGTGAAATTTGGAAAATACTGACATACAGATTTTATTAATGAGGGGAAAACAAGGCAACCTGGTGTCCTAGACAACGATTTTAAATTTCAACCCATCATGCGTGTTCAGCATGAAACAAGATATAATGTGTCACTTGCATGGAAAAAAGCTGGGTCAGACCCAGTACAGGTAATGGTATTTGTGTTTATGTCAACATGATGTGGGCAAGCTTTGGGAGACTTGTTAAGTGTGCAGTGTGAACACAGCCTAACTGATTCACTGTATTGCTCTCAGACACTAACAGGTGTGTTTGATGTCTAACCATGGCTTGTGGGTGTGTTACATAAATCCTGTTGTGTAGCGTAAATTCAGCAGCATTGTCTTTTTCAATATATGTTATGAACAAAAAGTGCAAAGGTTCGAAACACATAAACAACTATTTTCATTGAAGTGTTTTATTTTAATCATGTAGAAATATAGTGTGCATTGTTATCCCATGTTTGTCGTATACTGGATCTTCCTTATTAGAATTGTTTTTGCACCATAAATTGTAACCCTTTGAATGCCACGTATAATTTACTTTGCTTAATATATAAATCAATATATGAATGGACACTTGGCAGTCTTGGCACACAAAATATACCAAGCCACATAAAGTGGTCACCATCCCTTAAGGAAATTCAAATCATTCCATTAAATTAAATGCACTATCCCTCACCCCACCTAATTTTGCCCAAGTCCAGTTAGATCAGAGCAGAGCTAACTGCCCACCCACTTTCCTGCCCCACCAACAATTCTTACACTCTCTGCTACTCTGATCTATTCACATGTTTGTAGACAACTTGGTGTCTGCTGGTAGTAGTATCAAGTTAGCAGCAGGAGACAGAATATGGGAGATCTCTGATCACACAAAATATCCTGACTGCATCCAGGACTGGGCAAGAGGACAGTGGGCATTTTGTCCCAGAGCAAGTTGCTACAGATAACAGAGGCTGTCACTGGGATAGGTGACATATTGTTTGAACAAGCATCTTGGCCCATTCGAAAACTGTCCTGTGATAAAGCATTATACAATCGAACATGTTCACACTTTCTTGTTTTATTTTTTTATGAGGGCTTAATGTATTCTATGGTATTACAAAGCTAATGTCAGGTGTGTTTTCATGTAAACAATACAACTTATTTCCTTGTTGTGAAAATGATTTCCAGCTACTAGAACAATTCCCGACTATATTTACGTTGTTATAGGATCCGTGTACAAATAGGGAAGCATCAGTATCACACAACATAGGCTCATTAACTTGATTGTATAAAAACATTCATTACCGTTTTTTGGCTCCGCATTGTGGTCCATCTGTTTGTTTTAGGACTAAGCCATGCCATTCCTATAAACAGTCATTGTTATTAGATTGAACAGTTGTAATAGGAGTAGTCACATGTATTATGTTTTAACATTATATGCTAAACGGAGATCATAGCAATTTAGAATATTGATCTGACACAATGTGCAACTACTCATGATGAAGTAATAGTCTTCTGTTCCAAATACATTGGATAATAGATTTCTGAACAAACAAAAAGCACAAGTAACTCATTCATGCCTGGCTTCACAGAAATATTGACAAAACATTGTTAGAATATACTGTACATTTCAGTATATCAAATGTTTAATGTTAAGTCATTTGGTAATTTGTAGAAATAAAATTACTCATATTGCCCCCACTGTAACCATCTCTACTGGAGAAATGCTTTGGCTGCTAGCAACTTTTATATAAAAGTACTTGTCTCACCTGTCCATGAGCCTGCTTTCCGATTCTCCAGGTCGCATGCGCACCCACTCTCTAGGGCGCACGTGCGCCGGCTCTTCAGGATTTGAAGGGCCAGCCTCCTCCTGATTAGCGCTGGCATTTTCGGCTCTGCCATATAATCCGGCGGCTCCCAGCATTCCCTGACAGATCTTCAAGTCATTCCCCCTGAAGTGAAGGCCTCCTCTGTGTCTCCAGCGTGTTTCTATCTACTCTGCGTTCCAGGTCGTGTATCCTGTGGTCCGTATCCTGAGGTCCGATTCCTGTGTTCCTGTGGTCCGTTCCTGTGTTCCTGTGGTCCGTTCTTGTGGTTTGTTCCTGTGGTCTGTTCCCGTGTTCCTGTACTCTTGCCATCCTGTACTCCTGCTGTGCCTTCCAGGGTTCCTGCCCAGTGGTGTCCTCCTGTCATCCTGTGCTCCTGCTGTGCCTTCCAGGGTTCCAGCCCAGTGGTGACTTCCAGCCATCCTGTACTCCTGCCATCCTGTGCTCCTGCTGTGTCTTCCAGGGTTCCAGCCCAGCGGTGTCTTCAGTGCATACTAGCGTTACCAGTGTTCCTCTGTGCTGTCATCCCAGGCTCTGACTGTTTGCTGCATTTGTTACTTTGGCTGCAACCGCGTGTCTCATACCAACCCACGCGGTGGTCCAGAGGGTCCACAGACTCTTACTAAAAGTCCCTGGAGTGTGACAGAGTGTTTCTGTTACATGTTGAGCAATGATTTATCAAAACCTGTGCACCCATATCTTGACTCTAAAAGATTGCAAAATTTGGCAACATTTTGGCTTTAACTAATGTTACTTTTACAAACTCCACTTTTAAAAGTGGGTAGGAATGTGGTCATTGTTGGTCTCTATACCCCAGATTTACCTAATTGTAAATTGTTGCAAGCACACTCATGCAAGAAGTTGGTAAAGAAGGTGGAGCCACATTTCAGAATAGATGTATTGACATGCCCAGCATTAAGAATCTTATGGACAATTTTGTGAATGTGGAACAAATTATGACAACATACACTCCAGCAAAATTGGTTTAAAATTCACAGCATGATAAATTGACCCCATTGTTTTCTTTGCTCTATTGAAAAAACACTAAAAGAAGCAGGACTGAGAAGACCACAACAGGTGATATCAGTTCACTACATCAAATTATTATCAGTATAAATTCACCAGCAAAAACATGTATAGGAAGGGTGAACTCAAGCTTATTAAAACATAACTTGAATATATACAAGACCAGAGCCACACTCCATCTCATAACACCAGAAGAAATGGAGAGCAGTAATAAAACAGACAATTTTACTATACATATTGTACACAATGGGGCAGATTTACTTACCCAGTCCATTCGCGATCCAGCGGCGCATTCTCTGCGGTGGATTCGGGTGCGGCCTGGATTCACTAAGGTATTTCCTCCGACGTCCACCAGGTGTCGTGCTGCACTGAAGACCATCGGAATTCACTGAAATTCACCGTCCTATCGTGGGTGAAGGTAAGCGTGTGTCGAACGAAATTTTTTTTTTTTGTAAATGCGGCGGTTTTTCCGAATCCGTCGGGTTTTTTTACGGCCACGCCCCCCAATTTCCGTCACGTGCATGCCGGCGCCGATGCGCCACAATACGATCGTGTGTGCCAAAATCCCGGTGCAACTCAGGGAAAATTGGCGCAAACCGGAAATATTCGGGTAACACGTCGCGAAACCGCAAATCGGGCCCTTAGTAAATGACCCCCAATATGTATTGAAAAAACATATTGAAAAAACACAATGTATTGAAAAAAACAATACATATTGAAAAAACACAATTAAAATATATATTGCTAAGTTTTTAAAGCACAATGGGTGGCATAATTTATACATAACTGTGCTTTTATTTGTAAAAATACAAGCCAATGGACAGGTACTTTAAAATTTAGGTATTTAGTACCACCATTGGTATCACACAGCTCCTATTACTCTGTGAAAATAATGGCTTGTGCACCTCATGTCAATCACAATACCATGAACAGATTTTGGTCCACTGGAAGTTAACATAGAAGCAGGACAGCAAGAAAAGATCTAGAAAACCATCCAGGACTCTCTTTCATGTACAAATAATTCAACATAGCAACCTTCAGAGGCAGAGAGTTCCATAGTCTCACTGCTCTTACAGTAAAGAACCTTTGTCTGTGGTGATGGTAAAATTGCCTCTCCTCTAGGTGTAGAGGATGCCCCCTTGTCCTGGTCAAAGGCCTAGGTATGAAAGATCTGTGGAGAGATCCCTGTACTGCCCATTCAGGTACATGTAATGAGGTCTAACTTTAGCTGTATTTTTTTAGCTGAATAACCCCAAGTGTTTTAATTTGTCATTGTATTCTAGTCCCCCCATTCCCCTAATAATCTTGGTTGCTCTCCTCTGTATAGGAGAACAATATTACAATATTACACAGTATTCCATGTGTGGTCTGACCAATGAAAACTATGTCCTTATTGTCTATTCCTCTCAGGCTTTATTAGCAGATGTCTGGCACTGGTCACTAAAAATATGTTTGCCATCCACCAATACTCACATGTCTTTTTAACCTGCAGTTTTACCAAGTAATTGACTGTGTAGAACATAATTGTACTTTTTGTTTCCGTGGCCCAAGTGCATAACTTTACATTTATCTACATTAAACCTTGTCAGCTATTTCTCTGCCCACTCCTCCAGCTTCCACAAATTCCTCTGTAATGTTATACTATTAGCATTGGTTTTAATTACTTTACCAAGCTTATTATCACCTGCGTATATTGATACTGTACGGTGTATACCCTCTATGAGGACAATAATAAAAATACTGTATAAAGTCGTGTATAAGCCGAGTTTTTCAGCACAAAAAATGTGCTGAAAAACGTCCCCTCGGCTTATACACGAGTCATATACGAGTTAAAAATACTTAAAAAAATAATAAACGTATATACTCACCCTCCGGTGGCCACGATGTGCAGCGCTGCTCCCCCGATGTCCGCGCGGCTCGTCTTCAAGTTTCCGCGCCCGTCTTCTTTCTTCTGCAGGGCGCCGCCATTGTTCTTCTCCTGGGCGGCGCCTAGTATGACGTCAGCAGCGGCGCGTCATACTAGGCGCCGGCCGAGAGAGAGCAATGGTGGCGCCCGGCAGAAGAAAGAAGAAGGGCGCGGAAGCCTGAAGACGAGCCGCGCGGACAACGGGGGAGCAGCGCTGCACATCGGGGCCACCGGAGGGTGAGTATATACGTTTATTATTTTTTTTAATGCTGGGGCAAGCTGTATACTACTGGGGGCAGGCATATACTACCGGAGGAAGGCTGGGCTGGGCTGTATACTACTGGGGACAGGCTGTATACCACACGGGGCAGGCTGTATACTACTGGGGGCAGTGCTGTATACTACTGGGGGCAGTGCTGTATACTACTGGGGGCAGGCTGTATACTACTGGGGGCAGTGCTGCATACTACTGGGGCAGTGCTGCATACTACTGGGGGCAGTGCTGCATACTACTGGGGGCAGTGCTGTATACTACTGGGGGCAGTGCTGTATACTACTGGGGGCATGCTGGGCTGGCTGTATACTACTGGGGGCAGGCTGGACTGACTGTATACTACTGGGGGCAGGCTGGACTGGCTGTATACTATAGGGGGCTGGTTGGCTATATACTGGGGGGGGTCTGTGACCAATGCATTTCCCACCCTCGGCTTATACTCGAGTCAATACGTTTTCCCAGTTTTTGGTGGTAAAATTAGGGGTCTTGGCTTATACTCGGGTCGGCTTGTACTCGAGTATATACGGTAAGTGGCCCCTATACTGACCCCTGCAGCAACATACTGGAAACTTCAACCCAATCTGAGAATGTGCCATGAATGATGACTCTCTGTTTTCTATCACTAAGCCAATCGTTTACCCAAATACACAGATTTCACCCCAGTCCCAGCAGTCTATTTTATGTACCAACCTTTTAATGCGGTGCTGTATCAAATGCCTTGGAAAAGTCCAGATACAGGACTAATGCAACATAAACCAATGCTGGTTATATAGGTTATATACAGTGAGACACTCCAGGATAGCATCTCTAACAAAAATTTTCTATTTTCTATATTTTCCAGACAAACAGAAGTTAAATTCACAGGTCTGTAATTTCTAGGTATTTTGGTATATTGGCTCCAAATTTACTATTTACCAGTCCTGTGTAACGGGACCTGTTATTAATGAATCTTTAAATATTACAAATAATGTAGTACCAGGGGTATTTGCCATCTGGTCCCCGTGATTTGTCTACTTCAGTAGTTTTAAGGTGACACAGTTGAGTGTAGACAGTTGAGAAGGAGACTTTCAATAGATTGGCTCTTTACTCATCTCCCTCTACCATGACACTCAGGTTATCCTCAGAAGACCCACACTGTCATCTTTGGTTTCATATCATTTATATATTTGAAAAAAAATTAGCTTATTTTTATTTTCCATGTAAATTTCCATAAGTCTCTATTTTGCTGCCTTTATTTTTTTTTACAGAATTCATTTTTCTCTCTATAATCCTTGTCACGGTTACACCCGCAATTCTCGGTACGGATCGCAGGTGCACACTTGCCTGCTGCCGCGGTCCCCGCTCCCCCAGCCCTCACTCACCTCTCCTGGCTCTGGCCTGCACTCTGGCTCCCAACATGCTTCCTCCCTGCAGTCACGTGCTCCCGCCACTAGGGGGGGCACGCGGATTTCTCCCATGTTTTCCCTTGTTCCTGTGGTGATTCCCGTGTTCCTGTGGTAATTCCCGTGTTCCTGAATCCTGTGGCGGTCCTGTTATCCTGTGGCGGTCCTCTTATCCTGTGAAGGTCCTGCCTTCCATCCGTGGTCCTGCCTGCCATCCGTGGTCCTGCCTGCCATCCGTGGTCCCCGTGTCCCTACCTACACAGCAAGACCATCCAGCTTTGCGGAGGGCTCAGGCGAAGACCAGGAGTTCACTTAGACTCCGCTCCCTGGTGCGGCTAAGGTTGTTATCTCCTGCGGTGGTCCAGGGAGTCCACTTACTTAGTCCTAAGAGACTAATCCCCTGAGATTGTGACAATCCTGTAACACCTCATCGCTACATTCGTACCATTCTTAGTACTATTTGAATTAACAGTATAGTTTACTACCGGTGTTAGTAGCATTTTCATCAGTGTAAGCTTACAGTACCAGTCTTGGTAGTATTTACATCATACATTACTACAGTGTAATTCATACTACTAGTTTCATTTATATCCTCATACAGTACTACATCATACTGCTATTGTTTTTATAATTTAATCTATATTCTCATATAGTGCTGCAGATTTTAAGATAAGGAAAAAAGTGCAACTTCCTCCACCAGGGCCTAGCCTTTTCTTGGGCGACTTGGAGGCCCAGAATACTGGAGTGGCTGGCTATTGTGGCCTAGGGCACGCTGTTGTTAGGGTGCTTGGTATGGGGACTGGATGGCTGTCCTACTGCCTTGCAGGTCTCCAGAAGGTAGTGTGTGCAAGAAATAAGGAGGGAGAGGCTGATTTACTGGTTTCTCCCTGCAGCAACCCTTGAGTGTCTCTAGGATGAGTCTCTGGGGGATGGATGGGAAAGCCCGTGTTGGTACGCAGCCGTATCCAGGGATCTGACAGAGGCAACATTGTTCAAATCAACTTACAGTTCTTTATTGAACAGCAGGTTCAAAAACAGCTATTAGCAAATTTGGATTACTGGAGTGGTCATGGAGAGGGGTCCGCAGGAATGATGCACCTGCCTGATAGTAGTTGAAGGCTGGGATAGTTGAGGTGGAGCTGTGTCCAAATTGTGGAAGCTGCAGCTCTGGGCTAAAGTCTCCAGACTCACCCTATGTGCTAAGCAGTAGGTCTTAGGCACTGAAAATTCCTGGGATATATTTCTGTGGCAGCACTGAAGGTGTGCTGCACACACTGTCTCCCCTGTAGTCTGACTTCAAGATGGAGTATCTCACTCTGACAGAACCATGTGCTCTCAACCAGCAGAAGTTTTTATACTCCCCCTGGTCAGGTGGTAGCACCTTTCCAATCACACGCCAGCTGGCATAGCAGACAGATGATTGGCTAATTACACAAACCAGTTAACTTTTGCCTTCCCAGGCAGTATCTAAAGCTATAATTACTAAGTTTCCCATGTTACAGCTTCTTGGCATGGAGAGGGACACTTTTGCAAAAGCCTACAAAACCTACCTAACCCTTTGCATCTGCAGGGGTGTTGCAAAATGAATTAAAGGGATGGGGCTGAATCCCTCTATATCCTTTCAGAGCACATCGGGGACAGCGTTACCCTCAGCACCAGAGTGCAATGTGGAATTTAGGTTCAGATTATAGTAAAAAGCACTGTGACTCCCATTTATATCTATGTACTATTGTACCGTTTATTATGAAAACAGAGTTTGACCTGTTATGATTAAACTATTGATCTGTGTATCAGAACATGTTGGTTTGATGTAATTAATGCTTTTTTTCTGTGTACCATTGGGGGTAACTGTCTGTCTGTGCCTGTGTCTATGTGCCCTTTGGTTTAATTTCTCCCATTAATGGGATACAAAAGGTATATTGAATCAGGTTAACCCAGGGATTGGTGTTGTTTTGGGGAATACTATGGAGCTGGTTAGGCCATTGTCACGGATGCTCCCATGATCCCTGTCTCGGATCGCGGGTGCACCTGTGTCCCTCCGTTTGCCCCCGTTCCGAGACTCAGACTCACCTGTCCCGGCTCATGCTCCCCAGCGGACAGCCGTGCACGAGCGTTCCCACCTACTAGGGCAGCGATCTGCTGATTTGTGCGCTGGCTGAACACCTCCACTTTATTAACCAGCACCTCCCTTCCTTCCCAGCCGGATCTTTGTGCCTACGCCAGTAAGAAAGCTTCCCTGCGATATTCCTGAGTATCCCTGTGTGTTCACGTGTGTTCCTGCTCCTGGGTCCTGTGTTCCTGCATTCCCGTGTTCCTGCGTTCCTGTATCCCATTCCTGTGTTCCTGTTCCCATCTGCCTGGACCTCGCGTTGCTGACCTTGGATTGGACTTGACTTTGCATCTCTGCCACCTGCTCTGACCCTGTGCCTGAACCTGACCATGAGACTCTCTTATGCAAAGGTACCTCGACTATGGGCTAGTTGCACTTGTGGAATGACCTGGTGCTCCCCTGCCGCAGCAAGACCATCCTGCTTTGTGGCAGGCTCTGGTGAATACCAGGTGCCACTTAGTATCCGGTCCCAGGTGATGGCTAGTTCCATCTCCCGTGATAGTCCAGAGGATCTACTGTTCCGAACCCTGACAGCCATGTTAACATGTCTAAATATCACTGAATAGTTATTATGAATTCCTTTTTTATATCCCCTATGCTCTGTTCATAAATTTTGGTATTAACTATGTGTGTAGTGTTGTGTGCAGGTAGGGATTCACGATTTGAGGCACCCGCTCTTCATGTATCTGGCGCCCTTTTTTTTGGTGCACCTTTAACACGGGGCGTGCAACATACTTCTGTCAGACTCTGCATAATAAATGTGCCACACAGTCTGACTGTGCACTGGAACGCCCCCCTTTGGTGACGAAATTTGTGTTGTGTGAAGAATAGTGCAGCTGGGTCCCAAAGGGTTCTCGTGTGACAAATAAGGAAATCTACCACCAGCATGAAGGATTGTACACCGAGTACACTTACATGCTGGTGTGTGCCCCTTCTGGAAGGATCCACTTTTCTTTAAGCTTCTTATGCCCCTGTTTTTAAGAATAAAAGGCTTTAAAGTCATGCAAATTAACCTGAGGAGCATTTGAAATCCTTTTTTAGTAAAAACCATGGAATAAGAAGCTATAAGAAGAGCAGTTCCTGCCAGAGGGGACACTCATTAGCATGTAAGTGTGCTTGGTTTACAATCCTTCATCCAAGCGATTGATGTATTTTAAATATATGTGCAGGCTTTTTGCATATAAAAGAATGTGCGATGTCTGCCAGAAAACTGTTGCAAGGACCTTAGTTAATGTGTTTCGAGATTCCCAAGAACTTGTGTTGAGGATGAGGGTGTGGACAGCTGACCATTAGTAGAGATCTATGATGATGATGAAACCCACTGCCAACTGCTGTGGCTTATTGCAATGTGCAGGCAGAAAAGGAGGGTAGCAGTGAGGGCTCAGTGGTAGAATATGGCATGGGTGATGACAAGGCCACCTGTCTGCCCGCAAAAGAAAGGATGGGGCGTCATCACCACTACCACCACCAAGCCTGTCCACACCATCTGTTCAGCTTTCATGGAAAGGGGAAGCTTTCAAGCTTGCTGGCTTTTGAAACGCTCCCATTCAGGCAGTGTGAAGTAAAGACAGACAGCTTAAAAAATGTTATGGCGGCTGTTTCACAGTATTTTCAGTCGCCACTACGTTTCCAGGCAATCCACAAACATGTTGTGGACAAAATCAAGTATTTTCTATGCATGGAATGCCATTAGTCCTAGGTGCAACTCACAGCGCTACACCAGAGAAAGGTGATTTGTTATTTTTACACACCCTGGGGCCCATATGAAGAAAGTCTAGTCCTGGACAACCCCTTTAAGTTTTGACATAACTTGATCTGGGCTACCAAGCAAGCTATAAAAATGAACAACTAACACAGAAACTTTTATAAGAGTACAGTGCAGAAAATATATAGGCACATTTTACTATGGGATAAACGCATTAGTGAATTTCCCACCTAATTTAAAATATCCTTTGTTTCACCTATATTCATAATGTAGCAGTACAAGACAAAAACAATCTGACATCCATCCGAATTACAAACTACAGAACTTGAAAATCATAAACTGAATTTCATTATTAATAGTATACTCAAAGTCATAAATTACAGATTGGAAAATGCTCATAACGTTTCAACTTTTTGGAAGAAGAAAACGTATAAAACATCATTTCCTAAATGTTGGCTGTGTTTATTATTTTACAGTCATTTAGCCTCGTATTCTCGCTCATGTTTTTCTGTACAGGAAATTAATTTTTTACATTTACAATGATCAGAAAAAAGTAAAGAATAAGCAAAAACTGCAGGAGGATTTAATAAATCCTACATCTATATTTTAAAATTAAACAGATGTTATTTGATTGCCATTAAATCTGAGCCATGCAGTCCTCCACTACAAATTACATATGAGGATGTTTTACGGCAATAGATGAAATGGATTGATTTAAATTACTGAATTGTCTGCAGATCAAAGGGATTATTGTTGACAATATCTTGACATCTTCATGTTATTTGTTGCGAGAGTTTAAGCAATGTCATCATACTTCTTAGTACGTTGAAATCACTATATTTATATAAGAATAATAGGAAAAGTATTACATATGTATGATGACTATTAGAAAAACTTAAAAAAAACATTTATCATTATTATTTAATGACATTATAATGTATAATCATGAACAATTGTCAATATCCCCAGATTTAAACCAATGTAACATTTTATAACATTGATAACCTGTTGTTTATAGTAAATGCCTGTAAGGTCCTGTCACAGACAGGACATTGCAGGCAGTGTGTCAGCGTATGCGATTGCATCACTATTGAAAGGTATAGTATTAAACAAGCAATCATTCAATTCTCCATGTCCCATAGTGGGACAAATAAAAAATAAAAAAAAGTTTTTAAATACAAAATAAAAGTATAAATTAATTTTTAAAAAACTCCCAAAGCCACTATGCATGTAACATTTACATACAACATGAAAAAAGTAAAAATCACCATACACACCCCACATATAAAGCATTGCTGTGTCAGTAATGACCCATACAATACAACAAAATCAATACTGAACCCACATGATAAAAGGCGTAAAAATCTTTAAAAAAAACACCTAAAATTGTCCCACAAAAAATGCAACAAAATGTGACTAAAAATGTATGTATATGAAATTGGTACTGTTGTAAAGTAAAACATGGCGGACAAAAAAATCATGCTCTCAATCAGCAATATAGGCCAAAAATTAAAAGTGTTATGCCACTTTGAAATAGCAATGTCAGAATTACATATTTTTTTCCCGACATTGGGTTTTATTTTACAAAATTAGTAAAACATAAGTAAAAATATAGAAATGTGGTATTGCTATACTCATTCTGACCCATAGAATGAAGATAACATTTTACTTTGGATATATGGTGAACACTAGAGATGAGCGAACATGCTCGTCCGAGCTTGATGCTCGGTCGAGCATTAGGGTACTCGAAACTGCTCGTTACTCGGACGAATACTTCGCCCGCTCGAGAAAATGGCAGCTCCCGCCGTTTTGCTTTTTGGCGGCCAGAAACAGAGCCAATCACAAGCCAGGAGACTCTGCACTCCACCCAGCATGACGTGGTACCCTTACACGTCGATAGCAGTGGTTGGCTGGCCAGATCAGGTGACCCTGGGATAGACTAGCCGCTGGCCGCGCTGCTCGGATCATTCTGTCTCTGGATGCCGCTAGGGAGAGAGCTGCTGCTGCTCAGGGAAAGCGTTAGGGTGTTCTATTAGCTTACTGTTAGGCAGGAGTGATTCTCAAAGAACCCAACAGCCCTTCTTAGGGCTACAATAACGTTCTACTTTTTTTATTTTAATTTGCATCTTTTACCATTTTGTGAGGAATTAGCAGGGGGACTTGCTACCGTTGTGTTTAGCTCTTAGTGGCACACATATCCATAGCAAAGACCGAAGTGGGAAAATTCAGTAGGGGTTGGATTTCTATTAGGCAATAACTCAGTGTCATCTCATCTGGCATAGTAGTGTGCTTCCTTTGATACTTGGCTAGAAAATAGCCATAGGAGAATACAAACAGCTTCTTGAAGCCTACAGTAGCGTTCTATATATTTGATTTCTGGTTGATCTGCTGGTGGCTGTAGTTTCTGCAGTGCATGTACTTGCCAATTCTGAGCAATTTGTAGTGAGACTTGCGACCGCTGTGTTCTGCGCTTAGTGGCGCACATATCCATAGCAAAGGCTGAAGTGGCAAAATTCAGTAGGGGTTGGATTTCTATTAGGCAATAACTCAGTGTCATCTCATCTGGCATAGTACTGTGCTTCCTTTGATACTTGGCTAGAAAATAGCCATAGGAGAATACAAACAGCTTCTTGAAGCCTACAGTAGCGTTCTATATATTTGATTTCTGGTTGATCTGCTGGTGGCTGTAGTTTCTGCAGTGCATGTACTTGCCAATTCTGAGCAATTTGTAGTGAGACTTGCGACCGCTGTGTTCTGCGCTTAGTGGCGCACATATCCATAGCAAAGGCTGAAGTGGCAAAATTAAGTAGGGGTTGGATTTCTATTAGGCAATAACTCAGTGTCATCTCATCTGGCATAGTACTGTGCTTCCTTTGATACTTGGCTAGAAAATAGCCATAGGAGAATACAAACAGCTTCTTGAAGCCTACAGTAGCGTTCTATATATTTGATTTCTGGTTGATCTGCTGGTGGCTGTAGTTTCTGCAGTGCATGTACTTGCCAATTCTGAGCAATTTGTAGTGAGACTTGCGACCGCTGTGTTCTGCGCTTAGTGGCGCACATATCCATAGCAAAGGCTGAAGTGGCAAAATTCAGTAGGGGTTGGATTTCTATTAGGCAATAACTCAGTGTCATCTCATCTGGCATAGTACTGTGCTTCCTTTGATACTTGGCTAGAAAATAGCCATAGGAGAATACAAACAGCTTCTTGAAGCCTACAGTAGCGTTCTATATATTTGATTTCTGGTTGATCTGCTGGTGGCTGTAGTTTCTGCAGTGCATGTACTTGCCAATTCTGAGCAATTTGTAGTGAGACTTGCGACCGCTGTGTTCTGCGCTTAGTGGCGCACATATCCATAGCAAAGGCTGAAGTGGCAAAATTCAGTAGGGGTTGGATTTCTATTAGGCAATAACTCAGTGTCATCTCATCTGGCATAGTACTGTGCTTCCTTTGATACTTGGCTAGAAAATAGCCATAGGAGAATACAAACAGCTTCTTGAAGCCTACAGTAGCGTTCTATATATTTGATTTCTGGTTGATCTGCTGGTGGCTGTAGTTTCTGCAGTGCATGTACTTGCCAATTCTGAGCAATTTGTAGTGAGACTTGCGACCGCTGTGTTCTGCGCTTAGTGGCGCACATATCCATAGCAAAGGCCGAAGTGGCAAAATTCAGTAGGGGTTGGATTTCTATTAGGCAATAACTCAGTGTCATCTCATCTGGCATAGTACTGTGCTTCCTTTGATACTTGGCTAGAAAATAGCCATAGGAGAATACAAACAGCTTCTTGAAGCCTACAGTAGCGTTCTATATATTTGATTTCTGGTTGATCTGCTGGTGGCTGTAGTTTCTGCAGTGCATGTACTTGCCAATTCTGAGCAATTTGTAGTGAGACTTGCGACCGCTGTGTTCTGCGCTTAGTGGCGCACATATCCATAGCAAAGGCTGAAGTGGCAAAATTCAGTAGGGGTTGGATTTCTATTAGGCAATAACTCAGTGTCATCTCATCTGGCATAGTACTGTGCTTCCTTTGATACTTGGCTAGAAAATAGCCATAGGAGAATACAAACAGCTTCTTGAAGCCTACAGTAGCGTTCTATATATTTGATTTCTGGTTGATCTGCTGGTGGCTGTAGTTTCTGCAGTGCATGTACTTGCCAATTCTGAGCAATTTGTAGTGAGACTTGCGACCGCTGTGTTCTGCGCTTAGTGGCGCACATATCCATAGCAAAGGCTGAAGTGGCAAAATTCAGTAGGGGTTGGATTTCTATTAGGCAATAACTCAGTGTCATCTCATCTGGCATAGTACTGTGCTTCCTTTGATACTTGGCTAGAAAATAGCCATAGGAGAATACAAACAGCTTCTTGAAGCCTACAGTAGCGTTCTATATATTTGATTTCTGGTTGATCTGCTGGTGGCTGTAGTTTCTGCAGTGCATGTACTTGCCAATTCTGAGCAATTTGTAGTGAGACTTGCGACCGCTGTGTTCTGCGCTTAGTGGCGCACATATCCATAGCAAAGGCCGAAGTGGCAAAATTCAGTAGGGGTTGGATTTCTATTAGGCAATAACTCAGTGTCATCTCATCTGGCATAGTACTGTGCTTCCTTTGATACTTGGCTAGAAAATAGCCATAGGAGAATACAAACAGCTTCTTGAAGCCTACAGTAGCGTTCTATATATTTGATTTCTGGTTGATCTGCTGGTGGCTGTAGTTTCTGCAGTGCATGTACTTGCCAATTCTGAGCAATTTGTAGTGGGACTTGCGACCGCTGTGTTCTGCGCTTAGTGGCGCACATATCCATAGCAAAGGCCGAAGTGGCAAAATTCAGTAGGGGTTGGATTTCTATTAGGCAATAACTCAGTGTCATCTATTCCGGCATAGTACTGTGCTTCCTTTGATACTTGGCTAGAAAATAGCCATAGGAGAATACAAACAGCTTCTTGATCTTGAAGCCTACAGTAGCGTTCTATATATTTGATTTCTGGTTGATCTGCTGGTGGCTGTAGTTTCTGCAGTGCATGTACTTGCCAATTCTGAGCAATTTGTAGTGGGACTTGCGACCGCTGTGTTCTGCGCTTAGTGGCGCACATATCCATAGCAAAGGCCGAAGTGGCAAAATTCAGTAGGGGTTGGATTTCTATTAGGCAATAACTCAGTGTCATCTCATCCGGCATAGTACTGTGCTTCCTTTGATACTTGGCTAGAAAATAGCCATAGGAGAATACAAACAGCTTCTTGATCTTGAAGCCTACAGTAGCGTTCTATATATTTGATTTCTGGTTGATCTGCTGGTGGCTGTAGTTTCTGCAGTGCATGTACTTGCCAATTCTGAGCAATTTGTAGTGGGACTTGCGACCGTTGTGTTCTGCGCTTAGTGGCGCACATATCCATAGCAAAGGCCGAAGTGGCAAAATTCAGTAGGGGTTGGATTTCTATTAGGCAATAACTCAGTGTCATCTCATCCGGCATAGTACTGTGCTTCCTTTGATACTTGGCTAGAAAATAGCCATAGGAGAATACAAACAGCTTCTTGATCTTGAAGCCTACAGTAGCGTTCTACATATTTGATTTCTGGTTGATCTGCTGGTGGCTGTAGTTTCTGCAGTGCATGTACTTGCCAATTCTGAGCAATTTGTAGTGGGACTTGCGACCGCTGTGTTCTGCGCTTAGTGGCGCACATATCCATAGCAAAGGCCGAAGTGGCAAAATTCAGTAGGGGTTGGATTTCTATTAGGCAATAACTCAGTGTCATCTCATCTGGCATAGTACTGTGCTTCCTTTGATACTTGGCTAGAAAATAGCCATAGCAATAGGATAGCATTGTTTGGTTTTAAAAACTCAAAAAAAAACAAAAAACACAAAAAAAAAAAAAAAAACACAAAAAAAAAACAAAAAAAAGTAAAAAAAAAAATAAAGTTATAACTCTCATTTTAAAAATGTTTAACCCGAGGGCTAGGGGTAGAGGACGAGGGCGGGGACGTGGGCGTCCAACTACTGCAGGGGTCAGAGGCCGTGGTCCTGGGCGGGGTGAGACACCACCTGCTGATGAGGGAGCAGGGGAACGCCGCAGAGCTACACTCCCTAGGTTCATGTCTGAAGTTACTGGGACTCGTGGTAGAGCACTGTTGAGGCCAGAACAGTGCGAACAGGTGATGTCGTGGATTGCTGACAATGCTTCGAGCAATTTGTCCACCACCAGTCAGTCTTCCACGCAGTCCACCCATGTCACCGAAATCGCCACTCCTCCAGCTCCTGCACCTCAGCCTCCTCCCCCCCAGTCTGCCCCCTCCCAGGAAAATTTGGCATTTGAACCGGCATACTCTGAGGAACTGTTTTCTGGACCCTTCCCACAGTCACAAACCACTTGTCCGGTTGCTGCTGAGCAATTTTCCGATGCCCAGGTTTTCCACCAGTCACAGTCTGTGGGTGATGATGACCTTCTTGACGTAGTGGAAGTGTGTAAAGAGGTGTCCGACGATGAGGAGACACGGTTGTCAGACAGTGGGGAAGTTGTTGTCAGGGCAGGAAGTCCGAGGGGGGAGCAGACTGAGGGATCGGAGGATGATGAGGTGACAGAACCAAGCTGGGTTGAGAGGCCGGGTGAACACAGTGCTTCTGAGACGGAGGAGAGTCCTCGACCTGAACAGGTTGGAAGAGGCAGTGGTGGGGCCAGACGGAGAGGCAGGGCCAGAGCTGGTGCATCAGCGCCACTGTCAACTAGTGAAGCTCCCGTGGTGAGGGCTCTTGCGGCGAGGGCTAGATCTTCAGAAGTGTGGAGGTTCTTTAAGGAAACACCGGATGACCGACGGACTGTGGTGTGCAACATTTGCCAAACCAGGCTCAGCAGGGGTTCCACCACTACTAGCTTAACTACCACCAGTATGCGCAGGCATATGAATGCTAAGCACCCCACTCAGTGGCAACAAGCCCGTTCACCTCCGGCCGTGCACACCACTGCTCCTTCCCCTGTGTCAGCTGCTAGTCAGCCCCCTGCCCAGGACCCTGCCACAAAAACCCCATCGTCGCCTCCACGATCCTCCACAGCATCCACCAGCGTTCAGCTCTCCATACCCCAGACGCTGGAGCGGAAACGCAAATATAGTGCAACCCACCCGCACGCCCAAGCCCTTAATGTGCACATCTCCAGATTGCTTAGCCTGGAGATGCTGCCCTATAGGCTAGTAGAGACCGAGGCCTTTCGCAACCTCATGGCGGCGGCCGCCCCTCGGTATTCGGTCCCCAGCCGCCACTACTTTTCCCGATGTGCCGTCCCAGCCCTGCACCAGCACGTGTCAGACAACATCATCCGTGCCCTGACCAACGCCGTTTCTGACAAGGTCCACCTTACCACGAACACGTGGACGAGTGCTGCCGGGCAGGGCCACTATATATCGCTGACGGCACATTGGGTTAACTTGGTGGAGGCTGGGACCGAGTCTGACCCTGGGGCTGCTCATATACTGCCGACGCCGAGGATTGCGGGGCCTACCTCGGTCCAGGTGTTTCAGGCCTACTATGCCTCCTCCTCCTCCCACCCCTCCTCCACCTCCTCCTCCGAACTACCATCCGTGGGCACGGCGCCATCAGTCGGTAGCTCTAGGCACAGCAGCAGTGCCGTCGCTAAGCGACAGCAGGCGGTGCTCAAACTGCTGAGCCTAGGCGACAAAAGGCACACCGCCCAAGAGCTATTACAGGGCATCACGGCGCAGACTGATCTGTGGCTGGCACCGCTGAACCTCAAGCCGGGAATGGTTGTGTGTGACAACGGCCGTAACCTGGTGGCGGCTCTGCAACTCGGCAGACTGACACATGTGCCATGCCTGGCCCATGTGTTAAATCTGATAGTGCAGCGTTTCCTCAAGACATACCCCAATCTGTCTGATTTGCTCACGAAGGTGCGCCGCATCTGTGCGCATTTCAGGAAGTCCAGCCCAGATGCTGCCACTCTCAGGGCAGCGCAGCGCCGCCTCCAACTGCCCGCTCACCGACTGTTGTGCGACGTGCCCACGAGGTGGAATTCAACACTGACCATGTTATCCAGAGTTTACCAGCAGCGCAGAGCGATTGTAGACTGCCAGATGTCAACTTCCACCAGAACTGGTAGTCAGGTCAGTCAGCTTCCTCAAGTCTACAATGAGGAGTGGACGTGGATGTCTGATATCTGTCAGGTGCTGAGTAACTTTGAGGAGTCAACACAGATGGTCAGTGGCGATGCCGCCATCATCAGCCTCACCATCCCGCTGCTTGGCCTGTTGAAAAACTCTCTGGTCAGCATGAAGTCGGAAGCTTTGCGCTCGTCACAAGAGACGGGGGAAGAATATTCCCTTGTTGATAGCCAAAGCACCCTGAGGTCTGTTTCTCAGCGCATATCGGAGGAGGTGGAGGTGGAGGAGGATGAGGAGGAAGAGGAGGAGAATGTTGGCGAGACACAAGAGGGGACCATTGTTGAGTCCTTCACTGTTCAGCGTGTATGGGCAGAAGAAGAGGAGTTGGAGGAGTTGGAGGAGGAGGAAATGGACAGTCAGGCCAGTGAGGGGAGTGAATTCTTACGCGTTGGTACTCTGGCGCATATGGCAGATTTCATGCTAGGCTGCCTATCCCGTGACCCTCGCGTTCAAAGAATTTATTCCAGCACCGATTACTGGGTGTTCACTCTCCTGGACCCACGGTACAAGCAAAATCTTCCCACTCTCATCCCTGGAGAGGAAAGGAGTGTGAGAATGCATGAATACCAGCAGGCCCTGGTGCACAAGCTGAAACAGTATTTCCCTTCTGACAGCGCTAGCGGCAGAGTGCGTAGTTCTGCGGGACAAGTAGCGAGGGAGAGTAGGCGAGCAGGCAGCTTGTCCAGCACTGGCAAGGGTACGCTTTACAAGGCTTTTGCCAGCTTTATGTCACCCCAGCAAGACACTGTCACCTGTCCCCAGTCTCGGCAGAGTAGGGCTGATCTTTACAGAAAGATGGTGAGGGAGTACGTAGCTGACCATACCATCGTCCTAAATGATCACACAGCTCCCTACAACTACTGGGTTTCAAAGCTGGACATGTGGCACGAACTGGCGCTGTACGCCTTGGAGGTTCTTGCCTGCCCTGCCGCTAGCGTCTTGTCCGAGCGGGTTTTCAGTGCAGCTGGTGGCATCATCACCGATAAGCGTACACGCCTGTCGACTGACAGCGCTGACAGGCTGACGCTTATTAAAATGAATAAAGGCTGGATTTCTCAGAATTTCCAATCTCCACCAGGTGAAGGAAGCTCAACCTGAATAATTGATCCACTCCTCCTCCTCCTCCTCATTTTCCTCCTTCTCCTCCTCTTTGTACAGTAAAGCAGAGGAAACTGGCTATTTTTTGACAGGGCCCACTGGCTCTTGCTATAGTAATTCATGCATTTAATTTTTCTGGAGGGCCACCTACCCGGTCCTCTGTTTGAAACAATTTTTGTGAGTGCCACATACAGGCACTCAATCTATTCCATTTTACTGGAGGGCCACCTACCTGCTCCTCTGGTTTGAAACATTTTTGGGACTGCCACATACAGGCACTCAATCTATTCCATTTTACTGCAGGGCCACCTACCTGCTCCTCTGGTTTGAACAATTTTTGGGACTGCCACATACAGGCACTCAATCTATTCCATTTTACTGGAGGGCCACCTACCTGCTCCTCTGGTTTGAACAATTTTTGGGACTGCCACATACAGGCACTCAATCTATTCCATTTTACTGGAGGGCCACCTACCTGCTCCTCTGGTTTGAAACATTTTTGGGACTGCCACATACAGGCACTCAATCTATTCCATTTTACTGCAGGGCCACCTACCTGCTCCTCTGGTTTGAACAATTTTTGGGACTGCCACATACAGGCACTCAATCTATTCCATTTTACTGCAGGGCCACCTACCTGCTCCTCTGGTTTGAACAATTTTTGGGACTGCCACATACAGGCACTCAATCTATTCCATTTTACTGCAGGGCCACCTACCTGCTCCTCTGGTTTGAAACATTTTTGGGACTGCCACATACAGGCACTCAATCTATCCCATTTTACTGGAGGGCCACCTACCTGCTCCTCTGGTTTGAAAAATGTTTGGGACTGCCACATACAGGCACTATCCAAATTAAATTGTCTCCATAGCAGCCTCCACACGTTGTCTCCATTGCTACCTCCAAAAGTCGTCCATATAGCTGCCTCCATACATCGTCCCTTTATCAAACGAGGTGTGTCAGGCAGAAATTTGGGTTGTTTTCATGGATTCCACATCAAAGTTGTTAACTTTGTCGCCACCCTGCTGTGTTATCCACAAAATATACTGGCAAACTTTTACCATTTAGGGATATTATTTCAGCGCTTCTTGCGCATCTGTTTACATTCCCCTCACCCGGCATATCCTAAACTTATAAGAACGCTACTACACTTGATCTTATACAAAAGGTTCTTAGAAGTGCTGTTTGGGGAGTAGCCTAGAGACAGGGGCTTGGATTGGCGAAAGCTCGCCTGGCAGCGGAACGCCAGCTCCATGCGCATCATGCGCTTCTTGCGCATCTGTTTACATTCCCCTCACCCGCCATATCCCAAACTTATGAGAACGCTACTACACTTAACTTGGTGCAGGCTGGGACCGAGTCTGACCCTGGGGCTGGTCATATACTGCCGACGCAGAGAATTGCGGGGCCTACCTCGGTCCAGGTCTCAAAGGCCTACTATACCTCCTCCCACCCCTCCTCCACCTCCTCCTCCTCCGAATTACCATCCGTGGGCATGGCGCCATCAGTCGGTAGCTCTAGGCACAGCAGCAGTGCCGTCGCTAAGCGACAGCAGGCGGTGCTGAAACTGCTGAGCCTAGGCGATAAAAGGCACACCGCCCAAGAGCTATTACAGGGCATTCCACATCAAAGTTGTTAACTTTGTCGCCACCCTGCTGTGTAATCCCCAAAATATACTTGCAAACTTTTACCATTTAGGGATATTATTTCAGCGCTTCTTGCGCATCTGTTTACATTCCCCTCACCCGGCATATCCTAAACTTATAAGAACGCTACTACACTTGATCTTATACAAAAGGTTCTTAGAAGTGCTGTTTGGGGAGTAGCCTAGAGACAGGGGCTTGGATTGGCGAAAGCTCGCCTGGCAGCGGAGCGCCAGCTCCATGCCAAGATCCAACTAACATAGTTTTAACTGCAGCACCTTTAATCTACTACTAGTTCACTGCCTCCATACATGGTCCCCTTATCAAACGAGCTGTGTCAGGCAGAATTTTGGGTTGTTTTCATGGCTTCCATGTTAACTTTGTCGCCACCCTGCTGTGTAATCCACAAAATATACTGGCAAACTTTTATCATGTACCGATATTATTTGAGCGCTTCTTGCTCACCTCCTTTGGTTCCTCTCTGCCACCCATTGGTTTGAAGCCTGAGTCCATTTAGGGTATGTCGCCATGACACTCTCTAGCCTGCTGCCGCTGCCTCTGCATGCCGTCCCCTATAGTGTCAGGGTCAATTATTGGATGTTTTAGATGCTATCTAGCTTCATTCTGTCACTCTGTCATGGCCATGCTGTTGCCCATAATTTTGGCATAATGGTGCGATTACGCAGCCTCAGAGGCATCCATGCATGCTGCCCCTGCTGTTTCCTGTCCATTTCCGTGGTGTTTCCATCCTTTTCTGAGGTTCCCAGGTGTTTGGCCAAGCTTCCCTGTGCAGAGCCTTGGTCCCCTTGAAAAATGCTCGAGTCTCCCATTGACTTCAATGGGGTTCGTTATTCGAGACGAGCACTCGAGCATCGGGAAAAGTTCGTCTCGAATAACGAGTACCCGAGCATTTTAGTGTTCGCTCATCTCTAGTGAACACCAAAAAATATTTTATGGCTCACAAAAGTGCTCCCATGAAGCAACTAAAAAGCAATAAATTGCATAGGGTAAAACTGGCTAAAGCATGACCCTCCATTCTGCGCCTCACTGTGCCCCCATACAACAAGTAACATCCACATGTGGGGTGCCTCTGTACGTGGGAGAAATTGCATAGCAAATTTTAAGATTTATGAAGGGTTTTCTCTTTTTATCTTTTGTGAAAGTGCAAATTTTAGGACTAATGAACGTATTACTGACAAAATTGGACCATTCTAAGTTTTACCTCCATTTGGTTTTAAATTACTTTGAAGATCTCAAAGGATTACAAATATTCCCAAAAGCAGTTGTTAATAGTTTGAGAGGTGCAGATTTTAAAACGGATTGACATATAGGAGGTTTCTAATATTATATATTTCAAAGCTCATTAAAAACAAAGTAATCAACCAAAATTTGCTACTAACATGAAGTACAACGTGACAAAAAAGTAATCTCCAAATCACTTTGGTAAGTTAAGGTGTTGACTGTATAAAGCAATGCATGTCAGATTACATAAAATGGGACTGAGCCTTAAACTACAAAATGGCTACATCCTAAAGGGCTTAATCTACATCTATTTATCAGTATATTTATTTATACTGGGCAGCAGGAGATGCAGCAGTTCTACTGTGTCTGCTTTTAGTGGAAATTAGATATCCACTCACCTAAGGCAATGCAACAATATGAAGCTCCATGTGTGTAATTTTTATTTAATTCATGTTAAAATGACGTTTTTTTTGGGTATAATTGAGACTGTTGGTAGGTCTTTTTTTGCACCTCATGTATATTCCTGTCTTTTTTCTTGTTAAAAATGTTTTGTTTTCCTATCAAGGCAGGCATTTTTGTTTTTGCAAACGTTGCAAATCCACATGGACACAGTCCATGTTAGGAGTTATGTAAAGGAGTGGACACTACTGTAAATCTTGGATATATGCATTTTGGCCCAAGGATTGCATTTCAATAATAATAATTTATATTATTTATATAGCGCACACAGATTACGCAGCGATACACAGAGCTTGCCAAATTGGTCCCTGTCCCCAATCGGGCTCACAATTTTATTAAACTACTAGTATGTTTTGGAGTGTGGGAGGAAACCGGAGGACACGGATGACACGGAGGAAAAGCACACTAGTCACACCACAGGAAAATGCCGACATATGAAATTGTCCAAACCTGGAAATTGCAACATTCATAATGACAGGGCCACAAACAAATGATTGAAAGTAAGGTGAATTTAGAAGTAAAAAATAAATTTCAATAAGCTGTGAATGCAAACATTTTTAAATAAAAAAGGTGCAACCCAAAACTTTCAATTTGCCCATCAGGTTTATATGCAAAATTTTAAACATTTTAAATCATGTGAAATAATTACAATTTACATGTTATGACAAAGTCCAAGAAAAGAATAAACTTATCATAACCTGCTATACAGAATATAATACCCTGGCTTGGCCAGTAGCTATGCATCTGTACTTATATACAGCCTAGTGCACACAATCCTTCCTATACACCTGCCATGAACCAGGTGCAGATTTGTCTATAAAGTTGCAAAAATAAAGAAAAAAGGTGATAAATAAGATATAGGTCGCCAGAACATCTGAGAAATGAAGATACATAAGGCAAACTGCACAAAGTGCAGACAAAGAAGTACGTGAGAAAGGCCGCAAAACAATAAAAAAACCCAGCAGAAATAAAGATAGATGTCCCCTAATGTGTAGCGCATATTAGTACATTTTTACGGGAAAAGTATGAACAGATGTGGCAGTGCCAGTTGATAAATACTGAACTCATTATCAACTTTGTTTTAATTCTATAATTTTAACCACTGAGTTAACCACTTTAGCATTTTACAGTGTGCAATATATTTTATCTTCATAGATCAGCTACTTTTACATTATATTATAACAATGTATATGTTGTATCTCATGATACAATTCTTGTAAAGACAAACACTAATATTATGTTTCTAAATTCTTACTATACAAAGGTTGACTATTTGTCTTTATTTCATATTTCATAAGTATTGAAACAATCTTCAGAAAATGAGAACTACATAAATATAAAGAGTCTTCATGTCTAGCAACTCACTAATGATTTGAGATAATGTGCAATTTATCATGATTGAAATTTCACTAAAAACTTCCAATGGTCTTCACTTAATATTCATCAGCAATTGACAATCCTAGTAATATAATTTATGATTCCCTAAATGTTCATAGACTTCCTTGGATATGCTTGCAGTATGTATTAATGTCTAGCTGAAGTACATATTATTCCCTGAAACAGTCATACCCATGCTAGTCATAATGATCCTCCGCCAGAGACAGCATGAAGCCATCTTGAAAGCTGCCCAAGAATTCTCAAAGAACAAAGATAATGCTAAGCAGCTGTGCAATGAATTATAGGCACCTGAATGCCCCACTTGGCTGTACATGATTTAAGGCATACCCATATAAAATGAGAACAAACACCAAGCAGTGATAAAAATCAAGCAATAATAGAATAATAATTACATCACTGCATAACAGTTCTGTACACTGTCAATCATTCCAACCTAAACACAAAGGACTGAAAGGCATTGTTTAAGAAGCAATGATAAATTGAAATTCTTTTAACCCTATTTCTCTTGTTATTGTGAATAAGAACATCATAATTTCATGTAATAAAATTTAAGATAATAGGTCATTACATGAAAGGCACATTCCTGCAGCAAATAAGCAAAATAACTCCATCATTGCCAGTACTTTTCATTACCTTAAAAATTATGTAAACCTGTTAGGTACGGTTCCCTGCAAAAATATTCGGCCTCCTTGAACTTTTCTATCTTTTGCCACATTTTATGCTTCAAAACATAAAAATATAAAATTGTATTTGTGGAAAGAAATTTATTGGATATTTTAAACTTTTGTAAAAAATAATAAACTGAAAAGTGGGACGTGCAATGTTATATGGCCCCTTTACTTTCAGTGAAGCAAACTCACTCCAGAAGTTCAGTGAGGATCTCTGAATGATCCAATGTTTCCTAAATGACTGAAAATGATAAATAAAATTCACCTACTCTGTGATAGTCTCAGGGTTCCGTTTAAAGTGCAGAGAGAATCACAAAGAACAAGGAATGCACCGGGTAGGTCCATAGTACTGTTGTGGACAAGTTTAATTGCGGATGTGGCACAAAAAGATTTCACAAACTGTTAGAATGGTCAAGTCAAAGTCCAGACCTGAATCCAATTGAGAATCTGTGGAAAGAGCTGAAAACTGCTGTACACAAATACTCTCCATCCAACCTCACTGAGCTCAGGCTGTTTTCCAAGGAAGAATGTTGCAAGAATTTCAGTCTCTCGATGTGCAAGTGACTTGCAGCTGTAATTTCAACAAAAGGTGGCGCTACAAAGTATTAACTTAAGGGGATGAATAATATTGCACGGCCTAATTGTCAGTTTATTATTTTTTACAAAAGTTTAAAATATCCAATAAATTTCATGCCACTTCACAATTATGCCCCACTTGTTGTTGATTCTTCACCAAAATTTTACAATTTTAAATCTTTATGTTTGAAGCCAGAAATGTGGCAAAAGGTAGAAAAGTTCAAGGGGGCCAAATACTTTCACAAGGCACAGTATTTTTGCCTGAACTGTCATTTTCAAGAAGAGCTCCATTGTCCTGTGACATCCTCATTATGACGTAATTTGGCCTGGTATGCCTTGACTAACTCTCTTATCTTCTTGTATTACAACTCATTCTGCTTATGCCTTGCAATATTAACCATCTTCCCCTCAACAGTTCTCCACTTTATGATTGTTCTTTGGAGGAATTTTGTTAGCTATACAACTATCCATTTCTACCTATTGC
This sequence comes from Engystomops pustulosus, assembly GCF_040894005.1. Taxonomy (NCBI): domain Eukaryota; kingdom Metazoa; phylum Chordata; class Amphibia; order Anura; family Leptodactylidae; genus Engystomops; species Engystomops pustulosus. The sequence continues at coordinate 119,597,653 of NC_092411.1, forward strand.
CATTAACATCCTCAGTCACTTTTCTCAAGTTTTTTAGTCAAATATAACCAGAAGTAGATGTACCTGACATCTAGGCACATGGTTAGAAGAGCAAAGTTGGCACAATGGCAATAACCAGGACTTGAACCTATACTCCTGAAATTTTTCTTGGTGTTCTTATAGGTGGTTTAGTAGCTGCTGTGCTCAGATATGCTCATATTTCAACTGACAGTGAGTAGAAGTGATTAAGTGTACAGTAAGATCAATTTAATGAGATGTACAAATGACCAAGTGTACACACGGGAGCAATATAAGGATAGAATTCCACAATCTATACTTAAAAACACTTTTTATCTCCAGGCAATTATAGTCACTTTCAGTTCTTCTAAACTAGTTACCTTGGATGTAGATACTGACGTTTCTGAAGATGAAAACAACAAAAGATACAAATAAAAACAAAAAGCATGTTGAATCATAAAGGCCTTTATAACCTATAACCACAGAAAATAAGCTACTGGCTAAGATATTAGCAGAGAGGTTTAAAAAATGTATTTGTACCTTGAGCTGTGGGGATCACACCGGACTCATGCCATGCTCATCTTTAACTTAAGTCATCCAATTCAAGGGGAGAACCATTTTAGCACTAAATGACTCCCGAGCGCTTAAACCCTTAGCAACATGTGAGGTATTACTAAATCATGCGTCAGCTGGGGGTGTATGGAGAGAGCTCACAGGCTGAGCCCTCACCATAGCCAGTGAGCATTTGCTTCATATTGCAGTAAACACCCACAGGTAACACCCACGATCGATGCCCGCGGCATTAAAAAGCCTGTGGGCTCCGCTATGTTGGCTGAGATCATTGCTCCCCATGACCTCATTGGCGATATGTTACTATTATAGCCTTGGGTCAAACAAAGACCCAAGGCTATCTCGTTTTAACACATTTATTACTATGTGCGATTTGCACATTGTAATAGATGAAGTGACAAAAATCCCCATATACTGCCATAATTGACAATCAATTGTCATATACGACTATATTACAAAACTGCTCAAATAAAAAAATTGGTAAACTGGGATAAATCTGGAGAATATAAAAAGGAAACTTAATCTGGATTTTACATTATATAATTAGAAAATAGACAGTTTAAGTAGAATAAAAACACAATGGAATGGTATTCCTTACATATTCCACAACATATCTGGGAAAGCATTAAATAGAAATGGGGAGCAAGAGGCCCCATGGACATCACACCAATATGGCAAAGTAAAAATGTTTAGTTTATAGAAAAAATCCCAGGTAAATTATTGAAAGAAAAAGGAGTATTTTTTGTACATATGATTCATAAAAGGATGTTTAAAAATTTGTAGATCTAAAAAATGAGTTTGGTATTACTGACAGGATCTTTTTTCCCTCTCTCCAGATTAAGCATTTATTTAAAGAAAATGACAGAGATAAAATTGTATTAGAAGAAATGCCAGAAATAGTGGAGATAATGATGAGTTATTTAGAGTTGGGGGGTGGACCTAATTATACTATATACTTCTATTGGAAAAAAATCTTAACTCAAATTGAATACAATTGGGAGAAATATATAGAAAAAATAAATAATTCGGAAAAGAAAAGTATTGTTCAAGAAATACAACATCTCACAAAAATGTTTCTCAAAGAATTATGCAACTTTTTATTATCAATGGGTTATACATACACAAAGTTTTCTAAAGGGGAAAAAATGAAATAAGTTGCAATAAATGTGGTAATGCCGAAGTAGATGATATCCACATTTTGTTTCTGTGCAGAAAGATTGATGTATATTGGAGTAGAGTTCTGGAAGCAATCCAAGAAATATATAATATATAACTTGAATGTGAGATAAAAAAAACAGTAATAATGGGAATATGGGAGGAAAAAGTAGTAGTTCCCCATTAGATAAGGTGGTTAAAAAATTATTATCACATGTTACATGTCTCTTAGTAAGAAAATGGATGTCTTAAGACTCTGCAACAGTATCTAATTAGATAAGTGATGTCAATTATGGAATAGTTTATGAGTGGCATAACACAGATATAAATTGAATCAGAAACAATGGTTATATGAAATAGAGAAAATGATGGTAGAGTCGGATAGAGAAAAACAAGAATAAAGAACAGACCTTGTTATGCCTCAGTAAGGCTTATGATGTATAATGGTATAAAGTGGTGTTTATGTAGAAGAGGAGAGGAGTTTAAAGTTTTTCTTTTTCGGAGGGGGTGGGGGGCGGGATGTGGGGGTGGATTTTTGGTTGGGTAGAAAAGAAAAACAATACAGGGTAGCCATGGACAAAGTCATTCTATGTAGAAAAAAAGTACAAAAATATATAATAGAGAAATTCTTATCAAAATGGTTACTCATGATTGAATTTAGTTAAATATATTTAGTTAAAAATATAATATGGCGGAGAATAACCAAAGAACATGTAAAAAAGAAAGGATTTCCCAACTTTCTTCGGATAAAATTGTATTCAACTCCTTGGCATTATAACAAGCATATTAGGGAACCTAAACATGAAGTCTTCCAAGGTTAATATATTAAGCCTCAAACATTTTAAAAAGTCACACATTTTTAACCTCACTACAGTAAAATGGGTTGAGAGTAAACTACTACTACTACATAGAAATATTCTGTGATAAGGGAATTTCTAATTACTAGCGGGGGCAGTGATGTAAAGGATAAGCCCTTTCTCCCTCCATCTCTACTAGTACTCGGCTCTTGGTTTGTGTACAGGGGCTGCAGTGGTAAAATTATCTCAGGGCATTAATGTTAGGAATAGTATAAGAGTTACCCCTGGTGTCCCGGAATTTTGATGCTAGCTGGGCTGTGGTTAGGGATGTAAGTGCTCGCACTGCACCAACCTTCCAATAAGGAAATGCTGAAAACCTTTAGAAGAACTGATGACAATAACCCTACTATGGTGTCCCCGCACCACATAGACAAGTCACACCTGGCTCTCTGACCCTATAGATATAACAGTGGATAGGCTGAGAGCTGTCTCACACTAGAAGGTTAGTCGGTGACTACAATACACATCTGACACAGGAAGAAGTAGGGTCTAGTACCTCACAGGCGACATGTCTTCTCCTTCACGTCCAGAATCGTCGTAAAATGTGGTTGCAGAACTTTCTGGCAGATGTGTTCAGCTCTGGGAAGCAGATCCCCCTCACTGCACCCCTAAAAATACCACAGTTACTAACAGTATAATGTCACCTGGATAAAACAATGTCCCACACTGTACTTCTAAAGAATCTACATAAGAAACCCCTCTGTGCCCCCAGCATATCAAAAATTACATGGTTACCCCCAAATATATTACTATGCTACAGTCCGTGAATAAATAATACTGTACCATTAAAAAGTATGTGTGGTCCCCGCCCCTCCTCCCCCATTAATTACATAATATATGCTTCCCCTGTGAATTATTTTATTGAATTTATCGATTTAATGTCTCTTCTAATTATTTTTATAAATTTCCCCTACTAAAAAATATGTTATATAACAATCTACTTATTATTTTATACAAAATGTACTAATATGTTTTTATACCGTGTCCTAATTATTACATATACATACATATAATCCCCTCAAAATTATAAATGAGCATATAGCATCCCTTCACTTATACATTTCTACAACTTGCCTCCTATTTATTCATTTACACATAGTATCTGCACATTATTTACTATTAATTATTCTATTATCACCGTATATACTTGAGTATAAGCCGAGACCCCTAATTTTAACACAAAAAAAAATGGAAAAACCTATTGTCTTGAGTATAAGCCGAGGGTGAAAAATGCATTGGTCACAGCCTCCCCAGTATATAGCCAGCCAGCCCCTGTTGTGTATAGCCTGCCAGCTCCCTGTAGTGTTTAGCCTGCCAGTTCCCCTGTTGTATACAGCCTGCCAGCCCCCCTGAAAAATTAAATTAATGTCTTGTGAATTAAAAAAAAAACAACTTCATGCTCACCTGTCTTCTATCTTCTCTCTTCATCATCACACCGCGTCTTCGTCTCCCAGCACTGTAGTCAGCTGGTGGAAACAGGAGACGCGGTGTAATGACGTCACCGTGTCTCCTGCTATTTGTAGTAAAGAACGGAGCTTATGGCTCCATTCTCCACTGCAGCACTCGCCTCTATCTGTGTCCAGAAGGGACGCAGATAGAAGTGAGAGAGGGGTGAAGGCCCGGACAGTGGGACAAGAGTCCAGCTGATCCGTGGCAAAGGCCAAAAGATCCGGGGCATGAACCCTGGATCTTTTAGCCTAGCGACGCCCCTGGCTGCAGTTATAGTACTAGAGTAGCCGCCCCGGCCGCATCGAGTACTATTACAGCCATTGGCAGGGGCCTCCGATGGATCCGATCGGAGGCCCCTGACATAGTGCAGGGTATCGGGGCCCACCAGGGATTCCCCGGGCCCCCGGCAGGCCAGACCGAGCCTGGGGACATGTATATATGGCCACAAATTTGCAGCCAGATATACTTCCTCAGGGGCTATGGCGCCCGGGCTCGGTACGCTGAGCACAACATGCTGTGATGTTTTGCATGCACAAAAGGTAGAACTTTCTTTATCTTTGGCCATAAGAATGACTGTGCGGCAGTATTTTCTATGGGAAGGGGGTGTCACCTTTCCTCTTCTCCAGTGCCCCTCTTGTATGCCTGCCCGCTACGTTTGAGTGTATGTAGCCTTAAACTTAGCAAATTGTTCAGAAATTCTAATTAACTTGTGCAAATTAAAATACTTCAAATTCATAAACTCTGCTCTGCTATATTGCACAGATAATTGTGGGAATATCCCAAACTCATGAAGTGTCGAAATCCATAATTTTTTTTTTATGTAAGTATCACTTTGTTGCTTTTAATATTTTAATCAGTATTGGATTATGTGTTCTTCTGCTATTTTTAGCTTCTGGACTTATTTCCTTTTGTATGAGCACTGTATTTTATGGTTGATATTTTATCACTTGGTTATAAGATTTATGTGAAAAGTTTGTGGTGGTGTTACCAATTGTTACTGGAAATCCCAAGTTGCAACTGCATCTGACTGCTCCAGAGTTACTAAAAAGCAGAACAAAGCAAGTTATATTTGCAGTACTTCACATATTGCAACTCCTTTTGCAGGAATATGAGTATGAGCAATATTGATAATGGTAAAAGACATATAAAAGAGAGCATAGACAATGAAATCCTGATGCATGCAAGTAGGCAATCATAAATATTTCCCTTGAAATCTATATTGTATAGTTATTACTTTGTAGTATACTATAGCTGAAATCTGTATAATGGTTTTTGCAGATCATGACGTGACTTATAGTTTTCTGTAAATACACAAAGTTAATGAAGCATGTATTTAAGCCATAAAAAGGGAAGTTTCAATCTTGCTATCCCAGTTCAGCTACAAGAATGACTTTCATCTCCTGATGAAGGGTGCAGAGATTCTCATAAGACATAGGTCAATTATTATTTCTCTCTGAAGTGGAAGTGGTAATGGTTTTAAATTCTGCAAATTGAAAATCCAGAGTAGTCAGAAAGTGTTTGGAATTTGGAGTGAATGTAACAGTAATCACTTACTATATAGAGATGGGATGGCGGGAATCAGCATCGCAAAAATATAATCTATCATTGGCTGACAAAGATTTTTATTTTGGCTAAAAAAAATAGTATTTTGCATTGACAACATTGTGAAACAAGATAAAGAAAGTTTTTTTTAACTCTGTAGATATAATTTGGAAAATTTCATAAAATTTTCAATTGGTGGCACCTTTCCACCAACAGTCAATGTAAATTTTATCACGTGCATGTAAATCTTCTGATGCGTTATGTGCATGTGTATTGTCCCAGTACCTCATCCCAGCTACTGGATAATATAGTTGTCAGGTAGTTGAGGATTTGCCAAATGTATTATGGGATTCAGTTAATATTTGCTCTATGCTGCCACCTACCTGCATAATTGTAAAGGTGTAAGAGTTGTGGTCACATGACCTTCCCTCAGCCATGTTGCCTGGAACGCCTCTAGAATCTTCTGAGGGAGGAGCCTCCCAAGTGATACCTGTGAACCAGAGGCAGGTGCCAGCTGTGACTAGATGCTGAGAAGATTTTCAGTCAGGATTTTAAATATACAGCTATTTAGGCTGCTCTTCACATTCAGCCTAGGCCCCAGCTTCCAATGACCTAATCTAGTTAGAGATCTGTATTAAACAACACCAACATCCATTCCTGGCATTGGAGTGCCGCGGGGATCACGGCACCGTGAGAGATTTACCTCATAACGCACCAAGCTGCCTACAGTCCATGCCAGGAGGGCGTCCCCTCTATAATCTCATATAGCCAGAACAGAGAGCACTGTACAAGGCTTTTCTGCTACACCCTGCAATAGGGAACTGTGCCAGTTACCTCCGTGAGTATGAATATCCTAAAATTATTCCCCACAGTGATGCAAACTGTATAGGCCCATCCATGGTAGAGTAATGAAGGAATGGACTGTACCCGTTCCCAGTAGCAAACTGCTATAAAAATCCACCACATAGACAAGTCACACCTGGCTCTCTGACCCTACATAACCGTACATAAGCTGAGAGCTGTCTCACACTAGAAGGTTAGTCGGTGACTACAATACACATCTGTATCCATGGCAGAGTAATGAAGGAATGGACTGTACCCGTTCGCAGTAGCAACCTGCTATAAAAATCCCAACAAGTTATGTCCCCATAGTTAGTATTAAAGCTGCTGAAGATTATGTGAAAAAGGGAATTGTGACCAACACTCTTAACATCTCTCTTGCAAGTCTGTACCCTGAAAGGTGTGATGGATTATAGTTAGAGATGAGCGAACACTAAAATGCTCGGGTACTCGTTATTCGAGACGAACTTTTCCCGATGCTCGAGTGCTCGTCTCGAATAACTAACCCCATTGAAGTCAATGGGAGACTCGAGCATTTTTCAAGGGGACCAAGGCTCTGCACAGGGAAGCTTGGCCAAACACCTGGGAAACTCAGAAAAGGATGGAAACACCACGGAAATGGACAGGAAACAGCAGGGGCAGCATGCATGGATGCCTCTGAGGCTGCTTAATCGCACCATTATGCCAAAATTATGGGCAACAGCATGGCCATGACAGAGTGACAGAATGAAGCTAGATAGCATGTAAAACATCCAATAATTGACCCTGACACTATAGGGGACGGCATGCAGAGGCAGAGGCAGCGGCAGCAGGCTAGAGAGTGGCATGGCGACATACCCTAATTGGACTCAGGCTTCAAACCAATGGGTGTCAGAGAGGAACCAAAGGAGGTGAGCAAGAAGCGCTCAAATAATATCGGTACATGATAAAAGTTTGCCAGTATATTTTGTGGATTACACAGCAGGGTGGCGACAAAGTTAACATGGAAGCCATGAAAACAACCCAAAATTCTGCCTGACACAGCTCGTTTGATAAGGGGACCATGTATGCTTACAGTTCATGCCAGTCGCTGCACTGGCTGCCAGTCTCCTTTCGAATACAGTTTAAAATAATAATAACCCTCATCCATAAAGCTCTGTATAATGCTGCACCCCCCTACCTCTCCTCTCTTATCTCAGTCTATCGCCCAACCCGTGCTCTTAGATCCGCCAGTGATCTTAGATTAACCTCTACCCTAGTGCGGACCTCCCACTCGCGTCTCCAAGACTTCTCTAGAGCTGCACCAATTCTATGGAATGCTCTGCCCCGGACTATCAGACTAATACCTAACCTCCAAAGTTTCAAACGTGCTCTTAAAACCCATTTCTTTAGGCAAGCCTATAACACTCATTAACTGCATGAAGTTTTAACTCTTCTACTAACCCGTCCTGTGTCGTCCTCCCATCTGTTATCCAGCAACCAACAGGCACCAGACTTCTCTGCAGTCCCATTCACCCTGGACCTGGTATATAAGATGACGGCTGAGTGGTTCAAGCGACAGCAATTCCATTTATTATATTTTTTTCTATTCCCTAAGAAGAATGGCTTGACCATTAAATATTCTTTTACCTCGTGTTACCCCATCATCTTCATAAACCGTAAGCTCTGGCGAGCAGGGACCTCACTCCTGTTGTTCCATACAAATGTTGTGCTCTGTTACATTACATTTGTATTTGTTTCCTATGATTTGTAAAGCGCTACAGAATATGATGACGCTATATAAATAAAGATTATTATTATTATTATTATGGAGGCAGTGAACTAGTAGTAGATTAAAGGTGCTGCAACTATGTTAGTTGGATCTTGGGATGGAGCTGGCGCTCTGCAGCCAGGCGAGCTTTTGCCAATCCAAGCCCCTGTCTCTAGGCTACTCCCCAAACAGCACTTCTAAGAACCTTTTGTATAAGATCAAGTGTAGTAGCGTTCTTATAAGTTTAGGATATGGCGGGTGAGGGGAATGTAAACAGATGCGCAAGAAGCGCTGAAATAATATCCCTAAATGGTAAAAGTTTGCAAGTATATTTTGTGGATTACACAGCAGGGTGGCGACAAAGTTAACAACTTTGATGTGGAATGCCCTGTAATAGCTCTTGGGCGGTGTGCCTTTTATCGCCTAGGCTCAGCAGTTTCAGCACCGCCTGCTGTCGCTTAGCGACGGCACTGCTGCTGTGCCTAGAGCTACCGACTGATGGCGCCATGCCCACGGATGGTAATTCGGAGGAGGAGGAGGTGGAGGAGGGGTGGGAGGAGGTATAGTAGGCCTTTGAGACCTGGACCGAGGTAGGCCCCGCAATTCTCTGCGTCGGCAGTATATGACCAGCCCCAGGGTCAGACTCGGTCCCAGCCTGCACCAAGTTAAGTGTAGTAGCGTTCTTATAAGTTTGGGATATGGCGGGTGAGGGGAATGTAAACAGATGCGCAAGAAGCGCATGATGCGCATGGAGCTGGCGCTCCGCTGCCAGGCGAGCTTTCGCCAATTCAAGCCCCTGTCTCTAGGCTACTCCCCAAACAGCACTTCTAAGAACCTTTTGTATAAGATCAAGTGTAGTAGCGTTCTTATAAGTTTAGGATATGCCGGGTGAGGGGAATGTAAACAGATGCGCAAGAAGCGCTGAAATAATATCCCTAAATGGTAAAAGTTTGCCAGTATATTTTGTGGATAACACAGCAGGGTGGCGACAAAGTTAACAACTTTGATGTGGAATCCATGAAAACAACCCAAATTTCTGCCTGACACACCTCGTTTGATAAAGGGACGATGTATGGAGGCAGCTATATGGACGACTTTTGGAGGTAGCAATGGAGACAACGTGTGGAGGCTGCTATGGAGACAATTTAATTTGGATAGTGCCTGTATGTGGCAGTCCCAAACATTTTTCAAACCAGAGGAGCAGGTAGGTGGCCCTGCAGTAAAATGGAATAGATTGAGTGCCTGTATGTGGCAGTCCCAAAAATGTTTCAAACCAGAGGAGCAGGTAGGTGGCCCTGCAGTAAAATGGAATAGATTGAGTGCCTGTATGTGGCAGTCCCAAAAATTTTTCAAACCAGAGGAGCAGGTAGGTGGCCCTCCAGTAAAATGGAATAGATTGAGTGCCTGTATGTGGCAGTCCCAAAAATGTTTCAAACCAGAGGAGCAGGTAGGTGGCCCTGCAGTAAAATGGAATAGATTGAGTGCCTGTATGTGGCAGTCCCAAAAATTTTTCAAACCAGAGGAGCAGGTAGGTGGCCCTCCAGTAAAATGGAATAGATTGAGTGCCTGTATGTGGCAGTCCCAAAAATGTTTCAAACCAGAGGAGCAGGTAGGTGGCCCTGCAGTAAAATGGAATAGATTGAGTGCCTGTATGTGGCAGTCCCAAAAATTTTTCAAACCAGAGGAGCAGGTAGGTGGCCCTCCAGTAAAATGGAATAGATTGAGTGCCTGTATGTGGCAGTCCCAAAAATGTTTCAAACCAGAGGAGCAGGTAGGTGGCCCTGCAGTAAAATGGAATAGATTGAGTGCCTGTATGTGGCACTCACAAAAATTGTTTCAAACAGAGGACCGGGTAGGTGGCCCTCCAGAAAAATTAAATGCATGAAGTACTATAGCAAGAGCCAGTGGGCCCTGTCAAAAAATAGCCATTTTCCTCTGCTTTACTGTACAAAGAGGAGGAGAAGGAGGAAAATGAGGAGGAGGAGGAGTGGATCAATTATTCAGGTTGAGCTTCTTTCACCTGGTGGAGATTGGAAATTCTGAGAAATCCAGCCTTTATTCATTTTAATAAGCGTCAGCCTGTCAGCGCTGTCAGTCGACAGGCGTGTACGCTTATCGGTGATGATGCCACCAGCTGCACTGAAAACCCGCTCGGACAAGACGCTAGCGGCAGGGCAGGCAAGAACCTCCAAGGCGTACAGCGCCAGTTCGTGCCACATGTCCAGCTTTGAAACCCAGTAGTTGTAGGGAGCTGTGTGATCATTTAGGACGATGGTATGGTCAGCTACGTACTCCCTCACCATCTTTCTGTAAAGATCAGCCCTACTCTGCCGAGACTGGGGACAGGTGACAGTGTCTTGCTGGGGTGACATAAAGCTGGCAAAAGCCTTGTAAAGCGTACCCTTGCCAGTGCTGGACAAGCTGCCTGCTCGCCTACTCTCCCTCGCTACTTGTCCCGCAGAACTACGCACTCTGCCGCTAGCGCTGTCAGAAGGGAAATACTGTTTCAGCTTGTGCACCAGGGCCTGCTGGTATTCATGCATTCTCACACTCCTTTCCTCTGCAGGGATGAGAGTGGAAAGATTTTGCTTGTACCGTGGGTCCAGGAGAGTGAACACCCAGTAATCGGTGCTGGAATAAATTCTTTGAACGCGAGGGTCACGGGATAGGCAGCCTAGCATGAAATCTGCCATATGCGCCAGAGTACCAACGCGTAAGAATTCACTCCCCTCACTGGCCTGACTGTCCATTTCCTCCTCCTCCAACTCCTCCAACTCCTCTTCTTCTGCCCATACACGCTGAACAGTAAAGGACTCAACAATGGTCCCCTCTTGTGTCTCGCCAACATTCTCCTCCTCTTCCTCCTCATCCTCCTCCACCTCCACCTCCTCCGATATGCGCTGAGAAACAGACCTGAGGGTGCTTTGGCTATCAACAAGGGAATATTCTTCCCCTGTCTCTTGTGACGAGCGCAAAGCTTCCGACTTCATGCTGACCAGAGAGTTTTTCAACAGGCCAAGCAGCGGGATGGTGAGGCTGATGATGGCGGCATCGCCACTGACCATCTGTGTTGACTCCTCAAAGTTACTCAGCACCTGACAGATATCAGACATCCACGTCCACTCCTCATTGTAGACTTGAGGAAGCTGACTGACCTGACTACCAGTTCTGGTGGAAGTTGACATCTGGCAGTCTACAATCGCTCTGCGCTGCTGGTAAACTCTGGATAACATGGTCAGTGTTGAATTCCACCTCGTGGGCACGTCGCACAACAGTCGGTGAGCGGGCAGTTGGAGGCGGCGCTGCGCTGCCCTGAGAGTGGCAGCATCTGGGCTGGACTTCCTGAAATGCGCACAGATGCGGCGCACCTTCGTGAGCAAATCAGACAGATTGGGGTATGTCTTGAGGAAACGCTGAACTATCAGATTTAACACATGGGCCAGGCATGGCACATGTGTCAGTCTGCCGAGTTGCAGAGCCGCCACCAGGTTACGGCCGTTATCACACACAACCATTCCCGGCTTGAGGTTCAGCGGTGCCAGCCACAGTCTGCACCGTGATGCCCTGTAATAGCTCTTGGGCGGTGTGCCTTTTGTCGCCTAGGCTCAGCAGTTTGAGCACCGCCTGCTGTCGCTTAGCGACGGCACTGCTGCTGTGCCTAGAGCTACCGACTGATGGCGCCGTGCCCACGGATGGTAGTTCGGAGGAGGAGGTGGAGGAGGGGTGGGAGGAGGAGGAGGCATAGTAGGCCTGAAACACCTGGACCGAGGTAGGCCCCGCAATCCTCGGCGTCGGCAGTATATGAGCAGCCCCAGGGTCAGACTCGGTCCCAGCCTCCACCAAGTTAACCCAATGTGCCGTCAGCGATATATAGTGGCCCTGCCCGGCAGCACTCGTCCACGTGTCCGTGGTCAGGTGGACCTTGTCAGAAACGGCGTTGGTCAGGGCACGGATGATGTTGTCTGACACGTGCTGGTGCAGGGCTGGGACGGCACATCGGGAAAAGTAGTGGCGGCTGGGGACCGAATACCGAGGGGCGGCCGCCGCCATGAGGTTGCGAAAGGCCTCGGTCTCTACTAGCCTATAGGGCAGCATCTCCAGGCTAAGCAATCTGGAGATGTGCACATTAAGGGCTTGGGCGTGCGGGTGGGTTGCACTATATTTGCGTTTCCGCTCCAGCTTCTGGGGTATGGAGAGCTGAACGCTGGTGGATGCTGTGGAGGATCGTGGAGGCGACGATGGGGTTTTTGTGGCAGGGTCCTGGGCAGGGGGCTGACTAGCAGCTGACACAGGGGAAGGAGCAGTGGTGTGCACGGCCGGAGGTGAACGGGCTTGTTGCCACTGAGTGGGGTGTTTAGCATTCATATGCCTGCGCATACTGGTGGTAGTTAAGCTAGTAGTGGTGGAACCCCTGCTGAGCCTGGTTTGGCAAATGTTGCACACCACAGTCCGTCGGTCATCCGGTGTTTCCTTAAAGAACCTCCAGACTTCTGAAGATCTAGCCCTCGCCGCAAGAGCCCTCGCCACGGGAGCTTCACTAGTTGACACATTTGGCGCTGATGCACCAGCTCTGGCCCTGCCTCTCCGTCTGGCCCCACCACTGCCTCTTCCAACCTGTTCTGGTCGAGGACTCTCCTCCGTCTCAGAAGCACTGTGTTCACCCGGCCTCTCAACCCAGCTTGGGTCTGTCACCTCATCATCCTCCGATCCCTCAGTCTGCTCCCCCCTCGGACTTCCTGCCCTGACAACAACTTCCCCACTGTCTGACAACCGTGTCTCCTCATCGTCGGACACCTCTTTACACACTTCCACTACGTCAAGAAGGTCATCATCACCCACAGACTGTGACTGGTGGAAAACCTGGGCATCGGAAAATTGCTCAGCAGCAACCGGACAAGTGGTTTGTGACTGTGGGAAGGGTCCAGAAAACAGTTCCTCAGAGTATGCCGGTTCAAATGCCAAATTTTCCTGGGAGGGGGCAGACTGGGGGGGGAGGAGGCTGAGGTGCAGGAGCTGGAGGAGTGGCGATTTCGGTGACATGGGTGGACTGCGTGGAAGACTGACTGGTGGTGGACAAATTGCTCGAAGCATTGTCAGCAATCCACGACATCACCTGTTCGCACTGTTCTGGCCTCAACAGTGCTCTACCACGAGTCCCAGTAACTTCAGACATGAACCTAGGGAGTGTAGCTCTGCGGCGTTCCCCTGCTCCCTCATCAGCAGGTGGTGTCTCACCCCGCCCAGGACCACGGCCTCTGACCCCTGCAGTAGTTGGACGCCCACGTCCCCGCCCTCGTCCTCTACCCCTAGCCCTCGGGTTAAACATTTTTAAAATGAGAGTTATAACTTTATTTTTTTTTTAACTTTTTTTTGTTTTTTTTTGTGTTTTTTGTTTTTTTTTGTGTTTTTTGTTTTTTTTTGAGTTTTTAAAACCAAACAATGCTATCCTATTGCTATGGCTATTTTCTAGCCAAGTATCAAAGCACACTACTATGCCAGATGAGATGACACTGAGTTAGTGCCTAATTGAAATCCAACCCCTACTAAATTTTCCCACTTCGGTCTTTGCTCTGGATATGTGCGTCACTAAGCGCAGAACACAGCGGTCGCAAGTCTCACTACAAATTGCTCAGAATTGGCTAGTACATGCACTGCAGAAAGTACAGCCACCAGCAGATCAACCAGAAATCAAATATATAGAACGCTACTGTAGGCGTAAGTAAGCTCTTTGTATTCTCCTATGGCTATTTTCTAGCCAAGTATCAAAGCACACTACTATGCCAGATGAGATGACACTGAGTTAGTGCCTAATTGAAATCCAACCCCTACTAAATTTTCCCACTTCGGTCTTTGCTATGGATATGTGCGTCACTAAGCGCAGAACACAGCGGTCGCAAGTCTCACTACAAATTGCTCAGAATTGGCTAGTACATGCACTGCAGAAAGTACAGCCACCAGCAGATCAACCAGAAATCAAATATATAGAACGCTACTGTAGGCGTAAGTAAGCTCTTTGTATTCTCCTATGGCTATTTTCTAGCCAAGTATCAAAGCACACTACTATGCCAGATGAGATGACACTGAGTTAGTGCCTAATTGAAATCCAACCCCTACTAAATTTTCCCACTTCGGTCTTTGCTATGGATATGTGCGTCACTAAGCGCAGAACACAGCGGTCGCAAGTCTCACTACAAATTGCTCAGAATTGGCTAGTACATGCACTGCAGAAAGTACAGCCACCAGCAGATCAACCAGAAATCAAATATATAGAACGCTACTGTAGGCGTAAGTAAGCTCTTTGTATTCTCCTATGGCTATTTTCTAGCCAAGTATCAAAGCACACTACTATGCCAGATGAGATGACACTGAGTTAGTGCCTAATTGAAATCCAACCCCTACTAAATTTTCCCACTTCGGTCTTTGCTATGGATATGTGCGTCACTAAGCGCAGAACACAGCGGTCGCAAGTCTCACTACAAATTGCTCAGAATTGGCTAGTACATGCACTGCAGAAAGTACAGCCACCAGCAGATCAACCAGAAATCAAATATATAGAACGCTACTGTAGGCGTAAGTAAGCTCTTTGTATTCTCCTATGGCTATTTTCTAGCCAAGTATCAAAGCACACTACTATGCCAGATGAGATGACACTGAGTTAGTGCCTAATTGAAATCCAACCCCTACTAAATTTTCCCACTTCGGTCTTTGCTATGGATATGTGCGTCACTAAGCGCAGAACACAGCGGTCGCAAGTCTCACTACAAATTGCTCAGAATTGGCTAGTACATGCACTGCAGAAAGTACAGCCACCAGCAGATCAACCAGAAATCAAATATATAGAACGCTACTGTAGGCGTAAGTAAGCTCTTTGTATTCTCCTATGGCTATTTTCTAGCCAAGTATCAAAGCACACTACTATGCCAGATGAGATGACACTGAGTTAGTGCCTAATTGAAATCCAACCCCTACTAAATTTTCCCACTTCGGTCTTTGCTATGGATATGTGCGTCACTAAGCGCAGAACACAGCGGTCGCAAGTCTCACTACAAATTGCTCAGAATTGGCTAGTACATGCACTGCAGAAAGTACAGCCACCAGCAGATCAACCAGAAATCAAATATATAGAACGCTACTGTAGGCGTAAGTAAGCTCTTTGTATTCTCCTATGGCTATTTTCTAGCCAAGTATCAAAGCACACTACTATGCCAGATGAGATGACACTGAGTTAGTGCCTAATTGAAATCCAACCCCTACTAAATTTTCCCACTTCGGTCTTTGCTATGGATATGTGCGTCACTAAGCGCAGAACACAGCGGTCGCAAGTCTCACTACAAATTGCTCAGAATTGGCTAGTACAAGCACTGCAGAAAGTACAGCCACCAGCAGATCAACCAGAAATCAAATATATAGAACGCTACTGTAGGCGTAAGTAAGCTCTTTGTATTCTCCTATGGCTATTTTCTAGCCAAGTATCAAAGCACACTACTATGCCAGATGAGATGACACTGAGTTAGTGCCTAATTGAAATCCAACCCCTACTAAATTTTCCCACTTCGGTCTTTGCTATGGATATGTGCGTCACTAAGCGCAGAACACAGCGGTCGCAAGTCTCACTACAAATTGCTCAGAATTGGCTAGTACATGCACTGCAGAAAGTACAGCCACCAGCAGATCAACCAGAAATCAAATATATAGAACGCTACTGTAGGCGTAAGTAAGCTCTTTGTATTCTCCTATGGCTATTTTCTAGCCAAGTATCAAAGCACACTACTATGCCAGATGAGATGACACTGAGTTAGTGCCTAATTGAAATCCAACCCCTACTAAATTTTCCCACTTCGGTCTTTGCTCTGGATATGTGCGTCACTAAGCGCAGAACACAGCGGTCGCAAGTCTCACTACAAATTGCTCAGAATTGGCTAGTACATGCACTGCAGAAAGTACAGCCACCAGCAGATCAACCAGAAATCAAATATATAGAACGCTACTGTAGGCGTAAGTAAGCTCTTTGTATTCTCCTATGGCTATTTTCTAGCCAAGTATCAAAGCACACTACTATGCCAGATGAGATGACACTGAGTTAGTGCCTAATTGAAATCCAACCCCTACTAAATTTTCTCACTTCGGTCTTTGCTATGGATATGTGTGCCACTAAGAGCTAAACACAACGGTAGCAAGTCCCCCTGCTAATTCCTCACAAAATGGTACTAGATGCAAATTAAAATAAAAAAAGTAGAACGTTATTGTAGCCCTAAGAAGGGCTGTTGGGTTCTTTGAGAATCACTCCTGCCTAACAGTAAGCTAATAGAACACCCTAACGCTTTCCCTGAGCAGCAGCAGCTCTCTCCCTAGCGGCATCCAGACACAGAATGAACCGAGCAGCGCGGGCAGCGGCTAGTCTATCCCAGGGTCACCTGATCTGGCCAGCCAACCACTGCTATCGACGTGTAAGGGTACCACGTCATGCTGGGTGGAGTGCAGAGTCTCCTGGCTTGTGATTGGCTCTGTTTCTGGCCGCCAAAAAGCAAAACGGCGGGAGCTGCCATTTTCTCGAGCGGGCGAAGTATTCGTCCGAGCAACGAGCAGTTTCGAGTACCCTAATGCTCGACCGAGCATCAAGCTCGGACGAGCATGTTCGCTCATCTCTAATTATAGTCTTTTATTTGACAGTAAAGATTCCAGTTTATTCCTGTTATAAACCGTGTCTCAGTTGGTCATTACAGAGTTGTATCACCCTAAGAGGTTTGTATGGGCTCTTTGTGAGGGAAACAGGGCTAGCAACCCACAACGTAACCTGTGACACGTGTACTATAAGCTCCAGCATACCCCTCTGGGAGCCGCACATGTGCATAAATTTGCAATAAAAACTATGATATACAGTTTAAATAAACATGGGTAGTGTAAAGTGAAGTGCCCTGTATTCCCCAACATATGATATGCCTGTTAATTAATGTCATGGCACTGCTTCTTACCCAGGGCAAGTTGTATGCAGAAATAGTAATGTTACATGCTGCTCTTAATGAAACTTTTCTTTAGTGTATTCCAGGAGTCACTCACATAGACCTTTATGCTCCTCCTCTGCAGGCCACAAGAGAAGGTAGAAAAAAGAAAGTTTTTACAGCTCACCCACTTCTTACAGCCACGTGTTGGATGCCGGTGCACGGATAAACTGAGCCGGATCAGTGCATAGTTGAACAACGGAAACGGTGAATCCAGCAGCCAGGCTCTATACCTGCCTGGCTGCTGGATTCACTGTTTCCGTTGTTCACAAGAGAAGGTCAATCTTTGGAGGAAAAACCCCGGCGCAAGATCGTTCCAATAAAAGGAGATTTTATTTAATCCAGTATAAAACTTTCAGTTATAAAAAGCAAGACGCGTTTCGGGTCCGGATTGGACCCTTCTTCAGTTGCATTTGGACATATACATGTAAGGAGTTATATATATAAATAACTTTTTTGGCGCGTTCCCGGTAATGAGACCGGGAAGCGTCATGCAGGATGGTAAGTGGATGACAGATCTACTCGATAATTGATCAGACAGATCTAATCGATGATGTAAACCAATAAGACGATTAAAATCAGCAATAAAAATTAATTCATTCTAAATATATATACACACAAAATATAATGAAATAAAATCAAATAAGATACCTTATGCTATATTATAGAGATTGTACTTCTAGCGTGGATGTTAAGTCTATACTCCGATGATTGATGTAGAAAAACTACTAAAATGGACGCTGCATGATCTTGGAACTACATCTACGGAAGCCTAAAGCGGCCAAAATACTGTTGTATGCTGCGGACCCGTGAGTATTGATGTCAACCCCATGATTTAGGGGTGGAATTTTTATTCAGGGCGTGTGGATGAATTACTTAATTTGGCAGGTAAGTGTGACCTTTACTTTAATGAATATATGGGTGTATTTATGTCAAGATAGTTTCGGAAACCTCATTTAAGCCTAATGGCTTTAGTGTCTTTAATTTAAATATCCAGTAGATTTCCTTGCGTTTCAGAACATCAAATCTATTTGAAGTTTCTTTATTGATGTGATCTATTGGGGTGATGTTATATTTAATGTCATCTTTGTGTTGGATTTCCATATGTCTAGATAAGCTATGCTTATTATTTTTGTGTTGGATATTGAATCGATGTTGATTGAGACGGCAGTGAAGGGGTTGGATGGTTCTTCCCACATACTGTAATCCACACTGGCACTCAATTAAGTAAATTACGTAGCGGGATTGGCAAGTCATATTCGTTTTGAAATGGAATTTTTCTTCAGAATTGCTAGAGCCGAACGTGGAAGTGCCGTGATTAATGACCTTACAACATTGGCAGTTCTTACTATTGCATTTCAGGCCTCTAACAAGAGAGACCATCCTGCACTATTTCTATGATCGGCATCCTGACCGAAGGGGCTCCTGGAAGGCTGCATCCAGTTCCACATCCAAAACGTGATATATGAGTTGTGCCATTAGCGCAACACTAAAAGGTGAGTGCACATCTAGCATCTACACTTATTTTCGGATAATCGAGAAATCCTACACATCGAGCGCCCCCGCTCTCTCTCTCTTTCTTTTCCTTTCACAAGAGAAGGTGTAACATGAAGCCTCTGGGTGTTGCAACTGTACCTAGCATCTTACCTATAAGATTTGTTTATAGTTTTATGATGCATATAACTTCTGGGCCTGGTATGACTTGAATTCTCTGAACCTCCTCAAATTAATTGGCTATGACTTTTGTGGTGTAGTAAGTCAAGGCAAGTATGATACATAACCCAGCAAATCTATCTGTGGAGAAATTATTTTAATTGTAAACTGGTACAGTATATGTTGATGTTATATAAATGAAGAATTATTATTATCAAATAAACACAAGAAATTATATATTACAGACACATGCCCAAAACACGTGAAGGAGGTCAGTTTGCTTGGTAGGGTATCAGAAACAAACCACATTCACTGGATTTCCAGTTTTCTGTAACATCTCCATGGCGTAGAACAATTTGGATAAATACACAACACACAAGATTTAATGTTGATAAATTGAAAGAAATGCACTTCAACTGTAGAAAATATAATGTTGGATATACACTAAATGGTTAGAATAAGGGACCACAGAACAAAAGAACGACTCAGCCTATTTGTAACCATAATTTCCAAGATGCACTACCAAATGTGTGGCTGCAGCCACAGCTACAAACTTATTGATTATTTATTAGATTTTATTGAAGTCAGAAACATTTTATCAAAAGGGGTAAACTACTATCCGGAATTATTAAAAATCAGAGGAATCATATTATTATAACCATTAACTCCTTAAGCAAGCAGTCATTTTACAGCTTAAGGCTCAGTCCCATTTTTTGGATTCTGACTTGCGTCGCTTTATATGGTTATAACTTTTGAACACTGTTACTTATCAAAGTGATTCTGAGATTGTTTTTTCCTCACATATTGTACTTTATTTTAGCGGTAAATTTTGGCTGATGAGTTTTTTGCGTTTATTTACAAAAGAAAGAAAAAATAATAAATTTTTTAAAAAATTTGCCATTTTTTCTAAATTCAAAATCATTGCGTTTTCAGGCAGATACATTTACCATCTAAATTAGTTGCTGAATAACATTTCCCATATGTCTAATTTACATTTTCATCATTTTTGAAATTTCTCGATAATTCATTTTGATGTCATGCGGCTTACAAATCGAATATCGATTTCCTGTATTTTCAGAATTGACCATTTTGGGGATAAATACAGTTTTGAATGAAATTTTACATATCTAACATCAAAACCCCCTATTTAACCAACCCATTTGAAAAATCACTCCCCCTCTAAAGCTATCAGAAACAGCTTTTAGAAAGATTGTTAACCCTTTAAGATCCTCATAGTAATTACATCAAAATGGAGGTGAAATTTAGAATGGTCAAATTGTGCCGGTTATATGTTAATTTAGCCCTAAAATTTACACATTTCCAAAAGATAAAAAGAGAAAACTCATCTAACAGTTTCTTATGCAATTTCTCCCGAGTGCTGAGACCCCCCCACATGTGGCCGTTACTTGTTTTATGGGTGCACGGCAAGGAGCAGAAGGGAAGGTGCGTCCTCCAGCTGCCAGGATTTTCATTTCCTCATTGGCCCCTTTTGTAGGCTATAAAATTTTCGGGTTTTCGTCATTGGGGCCATGTGACTGCAGGATGAGATGCTCTTTCACGTGTTACCAATTTGGGGTTGGTATCCCCTATTGTTGAAAATTTTGGAATATTTTTTTGAGGGCAGGAGTAGAAAAGCATCAATTCTGTACTAAATTTTCTTACATTTTAATAAATTTGCCAAATGCAACCTAATGTGGGGAAAAATCTATCTTTTTTGCATTGCCGTCTTCCAAGTGGCATAACATTTTATACTTCTTTGGCTACAGTGCTGGTTGATGGCTTGTTTTTTGAGGGACATGTTGTTTTAGATTATTTTTCAACAGTATCATTCTGGAGTACATATGTTTTTTTGATCACTTTTTATTGCATTTTTTGTGGGATTCAACAGGTAAAAATCATAATTTTTGGTGGGTTTTTAACAGTTTTTTTAACGCGTTCATCGCACGGTTTCAATAATTATTTACTTTTATTCTACCGGTTGTTGCGGATGCGGTGATACTATAAATGTGTGGTTTGTGTTATGATTTAGACTTTTTTAGCGTTATATGTCTCCTTATATGTTATGGGGATTATGGGCATTTTTATTGATTTATTACTTTATTTTTTATTGAATAACCTTTTTTTTTACTTTTTGACTATTTACACCATGGGACATGAACAAGCAATCATCTGATAAATGTTCAATAAAATGTCCATGGTAGAGTGCCCCCCTTAGTGTAATGTCCACTGCAGAGTTTCCCCTTAGTGTAATGTCCACAGCAGAGTGCCCCCCTTAGTGTAATCTCCATAGCAGAGTGCCCCCCTTAGTGTAATGTACACAGGAGAGTGCCCAAAAAATAAAGTTAGTACTCACACTATTCACCCTTCGGCACTGTCCCCCACTACCTCCTTGGGTTCCTGGCCAGGCCATTTGCAGGTCCTGGATTCCAACTGAGTTTTGAATATTTGGGGGTTAGGATTGGAGTTGCAATTCAGGACTATGCCAAATTAAATCTTAGACCTCTCTTAGATCTCTTCCTTCTAGGAAAAGAAATTTCTTGGAAAGATGGAAAATTTTTCAAGGTCTTTGAGTCATTGATTAATGAGTTAATCTGGGGGAGGAAAAGTGTTAGGAGCAATCATACTTACGTAGATTATAGAAAGATGGAGAGTTAGCACTTCCCAATTTTTATTTAACTTTTGTAAACATATAATTTATGTTGGAAAAGCAATATGGACCTCTTATAAAAAAAATTAAAATTATCAATGGTTTTTACAGCTGTCATCACATGTTTGTTAAAGGTAATTTAATTGATAAGGAAATTATGTTTATGAGATGTTTCAGGTTTAAATAGTGTTTTATTAAAGATATAGAAAAATATACACTGCATATTGTGAATCTAAGGATAAGGAAATGTTCACAATTCATAACCATTGGTTTGAAGGTATTATGTTGACGGGGTAAGGAAGCACCTTCTATCTTGTTTCTATAATGGATTTTGCACTTATGGCAATAAGGAAATGAGACGGGAAAGCATCATTGGAGTTAGTTCATTCTGGGTTAATGTATATAGAAATATGAAGCTAAAATAACTGAATATAAGTCACTGGGAGGTTCAGCTTAAGATAATAAATATGTATCTTTCTCCTATTCTGTTAAATAAAACATACCCAAGTAAGAAGTTTAAATGCAATAGACATAAGGATAAAAATGCAGACATATGCTGTGGGTTTGCCAGCAACTAGAAGAGTATTGGAATGGATTTATAGAAAAATTGCAGTACTGTCAGGAATGGATTTTTATCTGAATATTGAAACGGCTATTCTGGGTATCTCAGCTGGAGTGTACGGTACAAGGGAAAGAAAAATAATATAATGAAAGGTTTATTTGTGGCCAGGTATATCATGTTAAGAACTGGAAAACAGTCAAAGTTCTATCAATTAGGGAATGGGAAAATCTACTGAGAAGGGTTAAATCCTATGAGAAAATTGGGTATAAAGAAAACAATTGGAAATATTACATTAATTTACTGGTTAGATAACTGGTGTCCATTCATTAAAGGAAATCAAACAATTAAAAAAAAAGGCTACAAATAGTCAACCCTGCTTCTCTTCATCTTGATCCGGGCACTGTCCTCTGCTAGTCTTGACATGTTAGGTTCACCTAGAAAAGAAACTTAACGGAGCACAGCATAGAGCACAGGGACAAGATGTCCGGCGCTCCAGACTGCTAATTATGCACACCTTGTCCCTGCCCTCCGTGCTGCTAATTATAGGTTTGCTTTAAAGGTGATCCCAGCATGTCAGGTTTAGTGAATGACAGCGCCTGGTATGGTAGGGAAAAAGGTATTATTGGAGGATTGTGTATTCTACATATATTGTATTTAAACTGAAAGATTTTGTAACTTACAACTTATTGTAATGTTGCAGTGTAGCTGTTGTTGTATAAGGGAACATTTTTATAAAAATAATTTTAAAAAATTATAAAAAATAATTCACTGCTTTAAAACTAATTAAAAATATTTTAAATTTGAAGACAAATTTACTTAGAGTGTAACTTTAGACTGCAGACTTTAATACTTTGGCAGATTTATCATAGTTGCTAATGCTAAATGATAAATCTGTTTTATCATTTTATCTGCCTCTGTTTTAACCACTGATTAGTTGTCTTGTTCATTTTTCATACAAGAAATATGTAATTACTTTGGCATATTTGTGCCACACAGAGATGCATCATTTGCCATTTTAAGCTTTGACTCTTGTCACAAAAGGTAGAGGTGGGGGGGATGTATTAACGCTCTTGCGGCACAATTCTGGTGGTTTTGCGTCTAAAACACTGTCTAAAATGCCTTGCGCCACATTTATCAAGGCTTTTAGACCTGTTTTTAGCCATTTTCCGACTTGTTTGGCTGAGGGGGCGTGGCCTCGGGAAAAGAGGTGTGGCTTGGTTTAAAAGGGGACGTGGCCTGTTTGCATGTTCCGTGCGCTAAAAATTGTGTCGCAGAGTTTAGACCACTTTAAAGTAGGTCTAAACTGGAAACCGACAGTCTTATCCTGTGCCAGATTCATTAACACAGTGATAAATCTGATGCAGAAAATGACTAGGGTTTTCCTCCACTAAAGTGACGGAACCTGGGACACATTGATACATCCCACCCAGTGTGTTTAAAAAGTTAATAAATGTAGTAAAAGGCCAGTTTTTTAAGAACATATTTAAACAGTAAAACTGCCCCATCAGAGAAATCTAAAAGTTGATTGTGCTGCTGGACAAAACTTTTGTTTAACACTTCTGTAACAAATGGTTATTTGGTTAGAAATATAATATTGTTCAAAAACCTTATTGAATTGCAAATTAACACCAAAGTAATGTAAAAGTCATGTTTCGTAATGGATGCATTGATGCATAGATGTACAGGCGGTCCCCTACTTAAGAATACCTGACTTACATACGACCCCTAGTTATAAACGGACCCCTGGATTTTGGTAATTTACTGTACTTTAGTCCTAGGCTACAATAAACAGCTTTAACAGTTATCACAGGTGCCTGTAATTAAGATTTATTGTTAATCCTGGTTCTTATGACAATCCAACATTTTTAAAATCCAATTGTCACAGAGACCAAAAAATTTTGACTGGGGTTACAATAATAAAGTATATGGTTCCAACTTACATACAAACTCAACTTAAGAACAAACCTACAGAACCTATCTTGTATGTAAGCCGAAGACTTGGGGCAGATTTATCAGAGCTTGTAAGCCAGTTTTCTATTGTTCAGGCCCTAAAATAGTCACAATTCCAAGTACACTGCCTGCAATTGAGACTGCTGACCCCCTTACGCCAACTCCATGTCAAGTGCTTTGGGCCCAGCCACCACTACATTAACTCAGTGGGTAATTAAGAAGATGTAACCTCCCTGTCCATGTTTACTTGTCCACATGTCAGTTGTGAGGTGCACCTTGGGGGTGCTGGAATTGCGAAGTACACCTTTTTCTGTTTCCAACCAGTTAATGCAGGGCGGGAGGGTCTGCAGAGTAAAGTAGTACCAGCTGAGAATTACATACTGTGGGACACCTGTCATCATAAGATCTTCAAAATTGTCCATCTCCACCAGTCTAAATGGTATCATTTAAAAGGCCAGTAATTTTGAAATGCTCCTATTCTGGACCAGAGGTGGTGTATAAGATGGCCTACACATCTGCTTTCTCTCCATTATCTCCATAATGGGTCTAGGACAGTGATGGCGAATCATATTGGCCTCCTGAGGACAGCAACACAGTAGAACAAAGATGGAAACTATGCATTTTAGATTCTTTGCAGTGTCCCTCGGTACACAGAGAATCGTGTGGCCAGCAGGAGGTCCTCCAAAGATAATTTGGCCCTGTCTATTCATTCTCCCTCTACCTACAGTCCCTAGTAACGAAGGAAGTATCACTTTAATATATGACTGAAAGCAGCATCTTTTAAAGTTGCTTAGAAGTGCAGGAGGATTGTTTGAGTCCTGTCTGGTGTGCTGGGGTGATGGCCGGGTGCCCACAGAAAGGGCTCTGAATGCCACCTCTGGCACCGGTGCCATAGATTCGCCACCACTGGTCTAGGACCTTTTCATCACCCCTGTTTTTTTATATAACTCACCCCTCAACCGGCTAGGTCATCACACATCATGAATGACTGTTCCTTGCTGTTTTGAAGGAGGAAGAGGTAGAGGGCTCTGCATTTACAACAGAGTTTGAGTATTGCAAATAAAATGCAATAGAAGTTGTGGCACTGCCGGCCATGTAATTGACCAATCCTTCAACTTTATGTTGCCTATAAGGCCTTAAAGGACATTTACCACCAAGATTGAAGTGGTTGGCCACTTTACCTCATGTATTTTGCAAAGTGTGTGCAAGTAGGGGGGGGGGGGGTGTTAGGTAATTTACCAAAATACATATATTAATAGTTCTGCTCCACTTTCTTGAAATGTAAAGTGAAGCCTTCTGTCTTTTACCTCATCAGCCAGAGATCCCTGTCCATAAAATGGCCACATATAGAGGGTCATGTGATCTCTAACTGGCGATTGCTCGTGGACAGATAGAGATCACATGACCCTCCATCTGCGGCCATTTTATGGACAGGAATGTCTGGCTGATGAGGTAAATGACAAGAGGCTTCACTTTATGTATCAAGCAGAACTATTAATAGATGTATATTGGTAAATGACCTAATATCCTGCCCCCCACACTTTTACACATCACAGCTAAAGTGGCCAACCCCTTTAAGGATTGTAAACCAAGCACACTGACATAATGGTGGGTACCCCCTCTAGCAGGATCTGCTCTTCTTCTAGCTTTTATGCCCTGGTTTCTACAAAAAGACTTTTTAAAATTATGCAAATGAGCCTAAGGGGTTCCAGGTTCCATAGCTGTTAATGGAATTTGGAGCCTCTCAGACTCATTTGAGGCCCTCAGACTCTTAAAAACCAGGGCATAAGAAGATGAAAGAAAAGCAGATCCTGCAAGAGAGGGCACATACCAGAGTGTAAGCTTGCTTGGTTTACAATCCTTGATCCTGGTAGTAGATGTCCTTTAAGTATAAGCTACACACCCTGGAACCTGCTTGCATCAGAGGAAGTTGTAGCAAGCATAGACGGCACAAATCCTCTCCCTTCAGAACCAGCCTCACCACCATCAGTTGCACGACCACATCACTTAAAGGAAATCTACAATCAAAATCAAGCATAGATAAACCAGGAACACTTACTAATAGATCCAGACTCTGTGACTGTGGTAATATTATTATATGTTTTAGATGCACAGGCTGTTATAGTTCCCCCTCTTGATGTGTGTTAAAAATTCCTGTGCAGCAGTGAAATTGCATCAGGTAAATGGAAAAGAGAATGGTAAGCAGGAACAGTGGGGGAGGGGGAGACAGTCTAACAGCCTGTGAATCTTCAGCACGGAGGGACTCTAGGAACTGCCCCAGTAGCCTTTCGGGCATATTAGCATAATTTGAAAAGCTCATTTTAGAAGGAAGGAGGTCAGGGATAACAAATATAGAAGAAACATTTCACAGTGCCCAGATTTATGAGTAAGTGTCCATTGTTTATTCATGCTTGATTTTAATTGTATATTTACTAGAGATGAGCGAACATACTCGTCCGAGCTTGATGCTCGTTCGAGCATTAGCGTACTCGAAACTGCTCGTTGCTCTGACGAATACTTCGCCCGCTCGAGAAAATGGCAGCTCCCGCCGTTTTGCTTTTTGGCGGCCAGAAACAGAGCCAATCACAAGCCAGGAGACTCTGCACTCCACCCAGCATGACGTGGTACCCTTACACGTCGATAGCAGTGGTTGGCTGGCCAGATCAGGTGACCCTGGGATAGACTAGCCGCTGCCCGCGCTGCTCGGATCATTCTGTGTCTGGATGCCGCTAGGGAGAGAGCTGCTGCTGGTCAGGGAAAGCGTTAGGGTGTTCTATTAGCTTACTGTTAGGCAGGAGTGATTCTACAAGAACCCAACAGCCCTTCTTAGGGCTACAATAACGTTATACTTTTTTTTTTTTTTATTTGCAGCTAGTACCATATTGTGAGGAATTTGCAGGGGGACTTGCTACCGTTGTGTTTAGCTCTTAGTGACACACATATCCACCTCAAACACCAAAGTGGGAAAATTTATTAGGGGTTGGATTTCAATTAGGCACAGTCTGCCATTTACTTTTTATTTTACGTTTATTTTTTCATAACTCAGCGTCATCTCATCTGGCATAGCAGTGTGCTTTCATACTTGCCTAGAAAATAGCCATAGGAGAATCCAAACGGCTTACTTACGCCTAGAATAGCGTTATATATATTTTATTTCTGGTTGATCTGCTGGTGGCTGTCCTTGCTGCAGTGCATCTACTAGCAAATTGTGAGGAATTTGTAGTGAGACTTGCGACCTTTGTGTTTAGTGCTTAGTGACGCACATATCCATCGCAAAGACCGAAGTGGGAAAATTTATTAGGGGTTGGATTTCAATTAGGCACACTCTGCCAGTTTCTTTTTATTTTACGTTTATTTTTTCATAACTCAGCGTCATCTCATCAGTGTGCTTTCATACTTGGCTAGAAAATAGCCAAAGGAGAATCCAAACGGCTTAATTACGCCTACAATAGCGTTATATATATTTTATTTCTGGTTGATCTGCTGGTGGCTGTCCTTGCTGCAGTGCATCTACTAGCAAATTGTGAGGAATTTGTAGTGAGACTTACGACCTTTGTGTTTAGCGCTTAGTGACGCACATATCCATCGCAAAGACCGAAGTGGGAAAATTTAATAGGGGTTGGATTTCAATTAGGCACAGTCTGCCAGTTTCTTTTTATTTTACGTTTATTTTTTCATAACTCAGCGTCATCTCATCAGTGTGCTTTCATACTTGGCTAGAAAATAGCCAAAGGAGAATCCAAACGGCTTACTTACGCCTACAATAGCGTTATATATATTTTATTTCTGGTTGATCTGCTGGTGGCTGTCCTTGCTGCAGTGCATCTACTACCAAATTGTGAGGAATTTGTAGTGAGACTTGCGACCGCTGTGTTTAGCGCTTAGTGACGCACATATCCATCGCAAAGACCGAAGTGGGAAAATTTATTAGGGGTTGGATTTCAATTAGGCACAGTCTGCCAGTTTCTTTTTATTTTACGTTTATTTTTTCATAACTCAGCGTCATCTCATCAGTGTGCTTTCATACTTGGCTAGAAAATAGCCAAAGGAGAATCCAAACGGCTTACTTACGCCTACAATAGCGTTATATATATTTTATTTCTGGTTGATCTGCTGGTGGCTGTCCTTGCTGCAGTGCATCTACTACCAAATTGTGAGGAATTTGTAGTGAGACTTGCGACCGCTGTGTTTAGCGCTGAGTGACGCACATATCCATCGCAAAGACCGAAGTGGGAAAATTTATTAGGGGTTGGATTTCAATTAGGCACAGTCTGCCATTTCCTTTTTATTTTACGTTTATTTTTTCATAACTCAGCGTCATCTCATCTGGCATAGCAGTGTGCTTTCATACTTGGCTAGAAAATAGCCATAGCAATAGGATAGCATCGTTTGGTTTTAAAAACTAAAAAACACAAAAAAAAAAAAAACCACAAAAAAACACAAAAAAAAGTTAAAAAAAAATTAAAGTTATAACTTTCATTTTCAAAATGTTTAACCCGAGGGCTAGGGGTAGAGGACGAGGGCAGGGACGTGGGCGTCCAACTACTGCAGGGGTCAGAGGCCGTGGTCCTGGGCGGGGTGAGACACCACCTGCTGATGAGGGAGCAGGGGAACGCCGCAGAGCTACACTCCCTAGGTTCATGTCTGAAGTTACTGGGACTCGTGGTAGAGCACTGTTGAGGCCAGAACAGTGCGAACAGGTGATGTCGTGGATTGCCGACAATGCTTCGAGCAATTTGTCCACCAGTCAGTCTTCCACGCAGTCCACCCATGTCACCGAAATCGGCACTCCTCCAGCTCCTGCACCTCAGCCTCCTCCCCCCCAGTCTGCCCCCTCCCAGGAAAATTTGGCATTTGAACCGGCATACTCTGAGGAACTGTTTTCTGGACCCTTCCCACAGTCACAAACCACTTGTCCGGTTGCTGCTGAGCAATTTTCCGATGCCCAGGTTTTCCACCAGTCGCAGTCTGTGGGTGATGATGACCTTCTTGACGTAGTGGAAGAAGTGTGTAAAGAGGTGTCCGACGATGAGGAGACACGGTTGTCAGACAGTGGTGAAGTTGTTGTCAGGGCAGGAAGTCCGAGGGGGGAGCAGACTGAGGGATCGGAGGATGATGAGGTGACAGACCCAAGCTGGGTTGAGAGGCCGGGTGAACACAGTGCTTCTGAGACAGAGGAGAGTCCTCGACCAGATCAGGTTGGAAGAGGCAGTGGTGGGGCCAGACGGAGAGGCAGGGCCAGAGCAGGTGCATCAGCGCCAAATATGTCACGTAGTGAAGCTCCCGTGGCGAGGGCTCCCGCGGCGAGGGCTAGATTTTCAGAAGTCTGGAGGTTCTTTAAGGAAACACCGGATGACCGACGGACTGTGGTGTGCAACCTTTGCCAAACCAGGATCAGCAGGGGTTCCACCACTACTAGCTTAACTACCACCAGTATGCGCAGGTATATGAATGCTAAACACCCCACTCAGTGGCACCAAGCCCGTTCACCTCCGGCCGTGCACACCACTGCTCCTTCCCCTGTGTCAGCTGATAGTCAGCCCCCTGCCCAGGACCCTGGCACAAAAACCCCATCGTCGCCTCCACGATCCTCCACAGCATCCACCAGCGTTCAGCTCTCCATACCCCAAACGCTGGAGCGGAAACGCAAATATAGTGCAACCCACCCGCACGCCCAAGCCCTTAATGTCCACATCTCCAGATTGCTTAGCCTGGAGATGCTGCCCTATAGGCTAGTAGAGACCGAGGCCTTTCGCAACCTCATGGCGGCGGCCGCCCCTCGGTATTCGGTCCCCAGCCGCAACTACTTTTCCCGATGTGCCGTCCCAGCCCTGCACCAGCACGTGTCAGACAACATCATCCGTTTCTGACAAGGTCCACCTGACCACGGACACTATATATCGCTGATGGCACATTGGGTTAACTTGGTGGAGGCTGGGACCGAGTGTGACCCTGCGGCTGGTCATATACTGCCGACGCCGAGGATTGCGGGGCCTACCTCGGTCCAGGTCTTTCAGGCCTACTA
The DNA here is from genome assembly GCF_040894005.1 of Engystomops pustulosus. Lineage (NCBI taxonomy): Eukaryota > Metazoa > Chordata > Amphibia > Anura > Leptodactylidae > Engystomops > Engystomops pustulosus. The sequence continues at coordinate 119,627,628 of NC_092411.1, forward strand.
TGCCTCCTCCTCCTCCCACCCCTCCTCCACCTCCTCCTCCGAACTACCATCCGTGGGCATGGCGCCATCAGTCACTAGCTCTAGGCACAGCAGCAGTGCCGTCGCTAAGCGACAGCAGGCGGTGCTCAAACTGCTGAGCCTAGGCGATAAAAGGCACACCGCCCAAGAACTATTACAGGGCATCACGGCGCAGACTGATCTGTGGCTGGCAACGCTGAACCTGAAGCCAGGCATGGTTGTGTGTGACAACGGCCGTAACCTGGTGGCGGCTCTGCAACTCGGCAGACTGACACATGTGCCATGCCTGGCCCATGTGTTAAATCTGATAGTTCAGCGTTTCCTCAAGACATACCCCAATCTGTCTGATTTGCTCACGAAGGTGCGCCGCATCTGTGCGCATTTCAGGAAGTCCAGCACAGATGCTGCCACTCTCAGGGCAGCGCAGTGCCGCCTCCAACTGCCCGCTCACCGACTGTTGTGCGACGTGCCCACGAGGTGGAATTCAACATTAACCATGTTATCCAGAGTTTACCAGCAGCGCAGAGCGATTGTAGACTGCCAGATGTCAACTTCCACCAGAACTGGTAGTCAGGTCAGTCAGCTTCCTCAAGTCTACAATGAGGAGTGGACGTGGATTTCTGATATCTGTCAGGTGCTGAGTAACTTCGAGGAGTCAACACAGATGGTCAGTGGCGATGCCGCCATCATCAGCCTCACCATCCCGCTGCTTGGCCTGTTGAAAAACTCTCTGATCAGCATGAAGTCGGAAGCTTTGCGCTCGTCACAAGAGACGGGGGAAGAAGATTCCCTTGTTGATAGCCAAAGCACCCTTAGGTCTGTTTCTCAGCGCATATCGGAGGAGGTGGAGGTGGAGGTGGAGGAGGATGAGGAGGAAGAGGAGGAGAATGTTGGCGAGACACAAGAGGGGACCATTGTTGAGTCCTTCACTGTTCAGCGTGTATGGGCAGAAGAAGAGGAGTTGGAGGAGTTGGAGGAGGAGGAAATGGACAGTCAGGCCAGTGAGGGGAGTGAATTCTTACGCGTTGGTACTCTGGCGCATATGGCAGATTTCATGCTAGGCTGCCTATCCCGTGACCCTCGCGTTCAAAGAATTTATTCCAGCACCGATTACTGGGTATTCACTCTCCTGGACCCACGGTACAAGCAAAATGTTTCCACTCTCATCCCTGGAGAGGAAAGGAGTGTGAGAATGCATGAATACCAGCAGGCCCTGGTGCACAAGCTGAAACACTATTTCCCTTCTGACAGCGCTAGCGGCAGAGTGCGTAGTTCTGCGGGACAAGTAGCGAGGGAGAGTAGGCGAGCAGGCAGCTTGTCCAGCACTGGCAAGGGTACGCTTTACAAGGCTTTTGCCAGCTTTATGTCACCCCAGCAAGACACTGTCACCTGTCCCCAATCTCGGCAGAGTAGGGCTGATCTTTACAGAAAGATGGTGAGAGAGTACGTAGCTGACCATACCATCGTCCTAAATGATCACACAGCTCCCTACAACTACTGGGTTTCAAAGCTGGACATGTGGCACGAACTGGCGCTGTACGCCTTGGAGGTTCTTGCCTGCCCTGCCGCTAGCGTCTTGTCCGAGCGGGTTTTCAGTGCAGTTGGTGGCATCATCACCGATAAGCGTACACGCCTGTCGACTGACAGCGCTGACAGGCTGACGCTTATTAAGATGAATAAAGCCTGGATTTTTCATAATTTCCAATCTCCACCAGGTGAAGGAAGCTCAACCTGAATAATTTATGCACTCCTCCTCCTCCTCATTTTCCTCCTTCTCCTCCTCTTTGTACAGTAAAGCAGAGGAAACTGGCTATTTTTTGACAGGGCCCACTGGCTCTAGCTATAGTACTTTATGCATTTAATTTTTCTGGAGGGCCACCTACCCGGTCCTCTGTTTTAAACAATTTTTGGGACTGCCACATACAGGCACTCAATCTATTCAATTTTTCTGGAGGGCCACCTACCTGCTCCTCTGGTTTGAAAACTTTTTTGGACTGCCACATACAGGCACTCAATCTATTTCATTTTTCTGGAGGGCCACCTACCTGCTCCTCTGGTTTGAAAACTTTTTTGGACTGCCACATACAGGCACTCAATCTATTTCATTTTTCTGGAGGGCCACCTACCTGCTCCTCTGGTTTGAAAACTTTTTTGGACTGCCACATACAGGCACTCAATCTATTTCATTTTTCTGGAGGGCCACCTACCTGCTCCTCTGGTTTGAAAACTTTTTTGGACTGCCACATACAGGCACTCAATCTATTTCATTTTTCTGGAGGGCCACCTACCTGCTCCTCTGGTTTGAAAACTTTTTTGGACTGCCACATACAGGCACTATCCAAATTAAATTGTCTCCATAGCAGCCTCCACACGTTGTCTCCATTGCTACCTCCAAAAGTCGTCCATATAGCTGCCTCCATACATCGGCCCCTTATCAAACGAGGTGTGTCAGGCAGAAATTTGGGTTGTTTTCATGGATTCCACATCAAAGTTGTTAACTTTGTCGCCACCCTGCTGTGTTATCCACAAAATATACTGGCAAACTTTTACCATTTAGGGATATTATTTCAGCGCTTCTTGCGCATCTGTTTACATTCCCCTCACCCGCCATATCCCAAACTTATAAGAACGCTACTACACTTAACTTGGTGCAGGCTGGGACCGAGTCTGACCCTGGGGCTGGTCATTTACTGCCGACGCAGAGGATTGCGGGGCCTACCTCGGTCCAGGTCTCAAAGGCCTACTATACCTCCTCCTCCTCCCACCCCTCCTCCACCTCCTCCTCCTCCGAATTACCATCCGTGGCCATGGCGCCATCAGTCGGTAGCTCTAGGCACAGCAGCAGTGCCGTCGCTAAGCGACAGCAGGCGGTGCTCAAACTGCTGAGCCTAGGCGATAAAAGGCACACCGCCCAAGAGCTATTACAGGGCATTCCACATCAAACTTGTTAACTTTGTCGCGACCCTGCTGTGTAATCCACAAAATATACTGGCAAACTTTTATCATTTACCGATATTATTTCAGCGCTTCTTGCGCATCTGTTTACATTCCCCTCACCCGCCATATCCCAAACTTATAAGAACGCTACTACACTTGATCTTATACAAAAGGTTCTTAGAAGTGCTGTTTGGGGAGTAGCCTAGGGACAGGGGCTTGGATTGGCGAAAGCTCGCCTGGAAGCGGAGCGCCAGCTCCATCCCAAGATCCAACTAACATAGTTTTAACTGCAGCACCTTTAATCTACTACTAGTTCACTGCCTCCATAATAATAATAATAATAATCTTTATTTATATAGCGCCATCATATTCCGTAGCGCTTTACAAATCATAGGAAACAAATACAAATGTAATGTAACAGAGCACAACATTTGTATGGAACAACAGGAGTGAGGTCCCTGCTCGCCAGAGCTTACGGTTTATGAAGATGATGGGGTAACACGAGGTAAAAGAATATTTAATGGTCAAGCCATTCTTCTTAGGGAATAGAACAAAATATAATAAATGGAATTGCTGTCGCTTGAACCACTCAGCCGTCATCTTATATACCAGGTCCAGGGTGAATGGGACTGCAGAGAAGTCTGGTGCCTGTTGGTTGCTGGATAACAGATGGGAGGACGACACAGGACGGGTTAGTAGAAGAGTTAAAACTTCATGCAGTTAATGAGTGTTATAGGCTTGCCTAAAGAAATGGGTTTTAAGAGCATGTTTGAAACTTTGGAGGTTAGGTATTAGTCTGATAGTCCGGGGCAGAGCATTCCATAGAATTGGTGCAGCTCTAGAGAAGTCTTGGAGACGCGAGTGGGAGGTCCGCACTAGGGTAGAGGTTAATCTAAGATCACTGGCGAATCTAAGAGCACGGGTTGGGCGATAGACTGAGATAAGAGAGGAGAGGTAGGGGGGTGCAGCATTATACAGAGCTTTATGGATGAGGGTTATTATTTTAAACTGTATTCGAAAGGAGACTGGCAGCCAGTGCAGCGACTGGCATGAACTGTAGGCATACATGGTCCCCTTATCAAACGAGCTGTGTCAGGCAGAATTTTGGGTTGTTTTCATGGCTTCCACAACAAACTTGTTAACTTTGTCGCCACCCTGCTGTGTAATCCACAAAATATACTGGCAAACTTTTATCCTTTACCAATATTATTTCAGCGCTTCTTGCGCATCTGTTTACATTCCCCTCACCCGCCATATCCTAAACTTATAAGAACGCTACTACACTTGATCTTATACAAAAGGTTCTTAGAAGTGCTGTTTGGGGAGTAGCCTAGAGACAGGGGCTTGGATTGGCGAAAGCTCGCCTGGCAGCGGAGCGCCAGCTCCATGCCAAGATCCAACTAACATAGTTTTAACTGCAGCACCTTTAATCTACTACTAGTTCACTGCCTCCATACATGGTCCCCTTATCAAATGAGCTGTGTCAGGCAGAATTTTGGGTTGTTTTCATGGCTTCCATGTTAACTTTGTCGCCACCCTGCTGTGTAATCCACAAAATATACTGGCAAACTTTTATCATGTACCGATATTATTTGAGCGCTTCTTGCTCACCTCCTTTGGTTCCTCTCTGCCACCCATTGGTTTGAAGCCTGAGTCCATTTAGGGTATGTCGCCATGCCACTCTCTAGCCTGCCGCTGCTGCCGCTGCCTCTGCATGCCGTCCCCTATAGTGTCAGGGTCAATTATTGGATGTTTTAGATGCTATCTAGCTTCATTCTGTCACTCTGTCATGGCCATGCTGTTGCCCATAATTTTGGCATAATGGTGCGATTAAGCAGCCTCAGAGGCATCCATGCATGCTGCCCCTGCTGTTTCCTGTCCATTTCCGTGGTGTTTCCATCCTTTTCTGAGGTTCCCAGGTGTTTGGCCAAGCTTCCCTGTGCAGAGCCTTGGTCCCCTTGAAAAATGCTCGAGTCTCCCATTGACTTCAATGGGGCTCGTTATTCGAGACGAGCACTCGAGCATCGGGAAAAGTTCGTCTCGAATAACGAGTACCCGAGCATTTTAGTGCTCGCTCATCTCTTATATTTACCATTTTGCACCTTCCATGTTCCTTGGTTTTTGATGGTTTTTGATGGAGAAAGGTTCTACAGATCAATTCTCTTGGCTGAGAACCCCACCCGGGTTTGATGTTCTGCTGGAGGCTGTTTGAGTGATAGGTCTGCAGCCTCTATGAGCTGGGGGTATGCAAACGGTAGCACTGCTATTTTGAAAAGAAAAATGGAATCGGCGAATATGGACTAAGCAATTTAGAAATATATATATTAAGCAGATACTGACACTGCAATTTTGAAAAAATGGATGCAGTGATTGCAATTTAGGAATATGTTTGTTTAGCAAAAAGTAGTACTGCTGTTTAGAAATATAAGATGCAGTGAATACGGACTCATGCTATTTTGAAAAAAAAGGATGCAGTGAATATGGACTCAACAATTTAGAAATAAATGGATTTAGCAAACACTTCCATGCTTTGTTAAAAAATTGAATGCAGTGAATATGGACTCTGCAATGTAGGTATAAACTGTTGCAGCAAGTGTGCTGCTATTTCTGTAAATAATGATGATGATACAGTAGGGTTACCACACTAACACAAATCTTTACAATGCCCTGTTGTTTCCCAAATGCGAAACCCAAAACCTGAACGTCTGGCTGTCACGGATAGCGGACACACCCATGCCTCGCTGTGTGGCGCGGCGCTCCCCGGACTTACCTTTCCACAAGCCTGCTTTCCGCCCGACTAGGCCGTGTCGTCCCCGCTCCTAGGGCACCCACACGCCGGTTCTCTTGGACTCAAAGGGCCAGTGTCCTCCTGATTGGCACTGGTTAATCTGGCTCAGCCCTTATAATCCGGCACCTCCCTTCCTTCCACCCCGGGAAGCAACGGCTGGGAAGCACCGGCTCTCCTGATTGGCGCTGGTTAATCTGGCTCAATCCTTATAAGGCCGCCACCTCCCTTCCTTCCAGCATTCTCATATGCTCCTGGTGTCTCCAGCGTTCCTACGCATCCAAGTCACCAGCATTCCTCTGTGGGCCTGTACATTACTGTCTGCCTGTGTCATGTGCCAGTTTGTGCTTGCCTGCTGTGAGTTTCAGCTCATCCTTCCAAGCCGTTCTCCTGCTGTCACCCTGTTCCAAGAGCCACTCCTGTCTCCGGCTTGCCCAGAGCCACTCCTGTTCCCAGCTTTCCCAGAACCACTCCGGTTTCTGGCTTTCCAAGAGCCACTCCAGTTTCTGGCCTTCCAAGTGCCACTCCAGTCTCCGGCTTTCCAGCAAGACCACTCCGCTTTGAGTCAGGCTCTGGTGAAGACCAGGTGCCACTTAGACTCTGGTCCCGTGTGTTGGCTAGTACTAGCACCTCCCGGGGTGGTCTAGAGGGTCCACAGACTCTTCCCAAAGAGACTCTTCTCCTTCCAAGTACTTCCCAGTAGTACCCTCCTGCGAGACAGTTGTCCCTATGAACTGTTGTACCCGAAGCCCTCCTGACACTGGCTTCGGATTGGTGGGTGCCGAACCCGCCTTGTTCGGTACAGACTCTAGCCATAAAGTTTCTTACTGTCACAAAGGGGAATAGGGTACAACACTTTGTAGGGATGACTGTCACGCAGGAGGGTACTACTGGGAAGCACCTACTCTCCTGATTGGCGCTGGTTAATCTGGCTCAATCCTTATAAGGCCGCCACCTCCCTTCCATTCACACCGGATCTTCTCTTAGGATCTCCCAAGGTTTCCAGACCTCGCTTTCCTAAGCGGTTCCTGTTGAAGAGAACGCCCTTCCAGCATTTCCAGACGCTCCTGTGTCTCCAGCGTTTCCATACGCTTCTGTGTCTCCAGCGTTCTCATATGCTCCTGGTATCTCCAGCGTTCCTATATGCTCCTGGTGTCTCCAGCTTCCCTACGCTTCCAAGTCACCAGCATTCCTCTGTGGGCCTGTCTGTTCCTATCTGCCTGTGTCGTGTGCCAGCTCCTGCTTACCTGCAGTAAGTTGCAGCTCATCCTTCCAAACCGTTCTCCTGCTGTCACCACAGGCTTGGACTGTGTCTTGCATCACTCCACTACCATAGCTGCCACCGCGGGACTAGTCGCACCCGTGGAACGACCTGGTGGCACCAGCAAGACCACTCTGCTTTGAGTCAGGCTCTGGTGAAGACCAGGTGCCACTTAGACTCCGGTCCTGGGTGTTGGCTAGTACCAGCACCTCCCGGGGTGGTCTGGAGGGTCCACAGACTCTTCCCAAAGAGACTCTTCTCCTTCCAAGTACTTCCCAGTAGTACCCTCCTGCGAGACAGTCGTTCCTACGAACTGTTGTACCCGAAGCCCTCTTGACACTGGCTTCGGATTGGTGAGTGCCGAACCCGCCTTGTTCGGTACAGACTCTAGCCATAAAGTGTCATTTCAGCAACCAAAGTGACTTTTTCTTTTATCCTTCCATTTTTATGACTATGGTACAGAAATATTACAGTTTTCAGAAAACAATAGCATAATGATATTACTTTTGAAGTACCGTATTTTTCGGACTATAAGACGCTTCTTACTATAGGACGCACCCTAGATTTAGGCTACCAAAAAAAGGAAAAATATATTTTACACCAATTAAAATATCCCTGTTGGTCGCACTAAAGCACAGCACACACAGACATACATTTACACACTCAACTCTGCATCATCCATACCTATACACACTCAGCTCACCTATACACACTCAGCTCACCTATACACACTCAACTTTGCATCACCTATACACACTCAACTCTGCATCACCTATACGCACTCAACTCTGCATCACCTAAGAAGCATGTGATCAGTCACATGATTCTGACATCTGACATCATGATTCTGACATCACCACAGGTCCTGGACCTGTAGGACATCGGAGAGAGGTGAAAGTAGTACGGAGGCTCCTCTCTGGGAGATCGGGTGCAGCTCTATATCAGGGCATCACCCGATCTCCACTACAGCAGTCAGGAGGGTCTGGCAGTGCTGGATCCTCCTGACCTCCGGTCTATAAGACGCAGGCACTTTTTAGCAAGAATTTTTCTTGCTAAAAAGTGCGTCTTATAGTCCAGAAAATACGGTACCTTAGTGTGGATTTCATGCAAAAAAATCATTTTAAATCTATGATGACATTTTAAAATCTGTGGAAGAAATCAGCATCAAAACTTTATCAAAAGCTTTGATTTCTTGGCAACATTTTTTTCTTGATACAAAATCAGCCATACAAACTATTTTTTTTTAACCTAAAAGAGAAGGTTGTTGCCCTTTCAGGATTATGATCTACAATTCTGAGCTAGGAGTGACAGAACACCGTTGTCAATCTATTGATTTCAGTGCTTGGTAATTGATTTGAAATTTATTCCTTCACTTTACCAATGGGTGTACTACATAGGAACTGAATTCCTCTAAGGATACAGCATATTTCATGGGTTCCCAATGTGGCATAAGGTCCTTAGTTAAATATACAAGAACGTAACATACAAGAACCATTGAAAGTCCACAAGCCCTTTAAAGAGCACCACCTCCATAAATTCCAACTTTTTGCATTCTTAAAGGAAATCTACTTCTCCATTTTTGCTATTTTTATCTTCTGTTGGGAATCTACCATCATGATCAAGCATGATAAACCAGGGCTCCTTTGTGCTCTGGCTTCATAGGCTGTTACAATGTGCAGAAGCATGTCTCACCCTCCCCCTGTTTCGGCGGCATTTCCCCCCTCCCATTGCTTGCTTTAATCTCGCACACTGGTGCTGCTCTTGGTGAGGCAAGATTGGGGAAGGCAGAGTTAGCAGGTTGAATACAGCAGAAAACAGACTGAAAAATTGCCTAATAAGCATGTTGGATACTAGAGATGACAATCTGGCATCACCCATCTGACATTAGAGAGCTGAGATTATTGACATTGATTGCTCAGGTATGATGTTGACTAAAATTAAAATGTATGTCAGAATTAGTGGGAAAATGACTATTCAGGGATGCAAAGAGTTTTGGTTGGTGATGTTGGTGAAATGTCCTTTTTAAAGGAAACCTACCACTTGAAGTGGCAGGTTTCCGATGGCAATACCGGGCACCAGCTCAGGGTGAGCTGGTGCCGGAGCTTATTTTAGTTAGTGTTTTAAACCGCGGTATCGCGGTTTAAAACACTTTTTAAACTTTATAGCCGGCGCAGGCAGGTACGCGCTTGGCGCTTACCGTGCGCGCGGCTACATAGGAAGTGAATGAGAGCCGCGCGCATGGTAAGCGCCGAGCGCGTACCTGCCTGCGCCAGCTATAAAGTTTAAAAAGTGTTTTAAACCGCGATACCGCGGTTTAAAACACTAACTAAAATAAGCTCCGGCACCAGCTCACCCTGAGCTGGTGCCCGGTATTGCCATCGGAAACCTGCCACTTCAAGTGGTAGGTTTCCTTTAAAGGGCATCTTCCACCAGGATGAAGGACTGTATGCACTGCTCAATGTTTCACAAATATCAACCAGCTTGAATGTGATACAATGTATTCCTCTGAGTCTACTGCACATCTGTGCACCACAAGGTACAATATTAATGGTACATATGTAGGTAATTCTCTCCATGTTTCTTCTCACAGTAAAATAAAATAACCAGACACTTAACAGTTTGCAAAAAAACAATTGTGTTCCTCAGATCATATCTCTCCCTTAAAGAAATGGCATGCAAATCAGTGTGATTCATCTTCTGGATGTCCACTTTAGTTATCTATTAATCTTGCGAGCAGATAGCACAGATGAATTGTGTATGCGTTTTAAAGTCCATTGATTGTAACAAAGGACATGTACAAGTTGTTTTCTCTTTGTCTTCAAATCACCTGATATCAATTAGAGTTCCTTTAGTCCTCTGCAGATTTATTGCACTGTAATAAGGTCTTGAAAATATGAAAGCAGAGAAGCAATATTTCAAATTTGAGTATAAAAATCAACAATAAAAATGTATATTTATAACCTGAAAAGTATGATTTCATCTTGGAGAATGACCAAAATAATAGCAGCAATAAGCATGATTTCAGTTTTACCATATTGTATTTATTAAACACTTCAGGGGACTTGAGAATAAATCAAATAACAAGATCATTTTTGGATACATGCACATATATTTTAAAATATGCGGGTAGCTATCACAACTGGTTATCATTTAGCCATCTGATTCAAAGTGTTTTCAATAAGACTTCAGCATGTCCAGCCTTTTCTCATACTCGCCTGCCTGTCCTCCGCTTTATGACATCCATAAATTAACGTTAGAGTGGAATATTTTTTTATAGGAAAATTTTACAAATAGAAATACATCTTGTTTTTGTCAAGTTAGAAAGTATGTATCCCAATGCGATTACACAACAATGGGATCAAAGCAGATAAGATGCACAATAGTGAAATACAGTAATACATTTGGCTCATGTTAACCATTTAACTGGAGACCTCTTCTGGCAGTCACAAAACATTTACATATCAAACATTCCTGACTAGGCTCATAAAACCAGTTGCATATTGAGAGACTTTAGGTTGGTCAGTGCATATAACCAAGTTCACTTGCTTAGATTTGTAGACTCAGACATGTAACTTTATATTACAGCAATTGTGCATATCCAATTCTTTGGTCGGCACTGTAAATGAAAATATAATCCATGACTTTTTTTAAAAGACGTTTGAGGTTGATTTTAGAGAGGTGTTACATAAACTCACATTACGGGCAAAGGGGCTTATTTGTTGTGGTTTATAAAGGGATTATCATGCATATAATGCAGAAAATATATATGGTAGATTAATACCAAACTGCCATTTGGAAGAGATAGTTTCTTGGTAACTAACTATGCAAAACAATAAAGGCATATATTCTCATAGGGTGCAAAATAACCAGAACCTTAAAGTGCAACTGTAAAGTTACTGACAAAAAAAGAGCCTTTGACAACAATTCCAACAATGTTTATCATTCTGTTGGCTTCTTCCTATCTTAATAGAATTTAAAAAATAAAAACTTGTTCTACAAAAATATTTTATTTGTTATACAATCTTCTGACACTAATAACTTTTCATATTTTGGTGTAAGGAGCTGTGTAAGGTGTCATTTTTGCAGGATTGAACTGATGTTTTCATTTTTACCATTTAGGGCAGCAATAGTGAACCTATCATGTCAAGTGCCAACATGGCAATTTTAGCAATAATTTATTGCTCACTGCTTTGTCAAAGCTTTTAATCGCATTGGCATCTTGAGGACATCAATTCAGTAGAAAGAGGAAAAAGTATTATTGTAGCTATTATTGTAGCTAGGTCAGGGGTTCTCAACCTATGGGTCGGGACCCCAGCGGGGGTCGAACGACCAAAACCGGGGGTCGCCTAAAGCCATCATGTTTTTACTGCATGTTGCATGGATTGGGGTCACCACAACATGAGGAACTGCGGGGTCACAGCATTAGAAAGGTTGAGAACCACTGCTGTACAGGAAGAATTGCAAGGCCCATGAAAGGAGCTCAAATTATAATCCAGCTCTGTCTACATCTTCTCACTCCTCTGTCCACAGTCCCAGGCAGCCAAGGATGTGTTGCATTGCCTGGGACTGCAAAAGAAGGCCATGGGTCCTGTTTTATGTTCCTGTCTTATGAGCTCTATGCTGAGTAACTGTGTGCCCACAGAGAGGGCTCTGAGTGCCACCTCTGGCACCTTTGCTATAGGTTCCCCACCACTGATTTAGGGGACTGTATGACCTATTGATCACTTTTTATTTAATTTTTTTACTAGGTGCAAAATAGTGGCAACATTCGGGCGTTTTTTTCTGTTAAGGACTTCATCGCTGGGAATAAATCTTTTTATATTTTAAAAGATTGAGACATATGGGAAGTGATGATACCTAACATGTTTATTTAGATTTTAAAAAATTTAGGCCTTTAGGGTACTTTAACCTTATTGGTTATGATCAATCCTGCGATACTCGGCGATACCACTGTGTTGCAGCATTTGGCAGTATTGTACATGATCTGTATTGGTATCTGTATCTGTAATCTATGTTAATGATAACTCCTGGACTCTAACGGAAACTCCAGGCTGACATAGCAACAGATCATCATCCTCCAATGACATACCTGAGGGTGATGATCTGATTCTAGATAGTGACTCCCACTTGCTGCTTTTTTTACATGTTGCCGGCAGTTTTGCGATCAGTTTGCGATCAGAGCCAGCACCAATTTATAACATTATAAATAATGGAAAATAATACACTGTACAAACATAAACTGATGGTGTTGATAACTGGACCTAACAGGTGGGTGCCAGCTGTGTATCAAAGCAGGTGCATTTGTATAACACAAGCTCAACTCTTAAGCCAGCAGCCAATTGCCCCAGCACATATCTACCATACATGCACTATGGATGTTACCAAGGGGTTTAAACATCAACACTATCTTATTCGGAGACCTTTAAAGATATGTGTTGTAGAATCTGCAGTAAAATGATGGAACAAACCTCTTGACCAGAACAGGGAACAATGATGAGTGTTTATAATAGGGAAGAAGTGAATATAGATTCTGTCTGTATCTATTTCAGGAAGCACAGCACAGATGTACATATTTTATGTAAAAACACAACCCAAAACACTGCCAAAAGATTCCTGGCTCACAAAGCCGTGGACTTTACATCAAAGGAGTAACTTATTGTGCATGTATATTGTTGCAGTAATTGGTCTGAAAACAATAAATCTATGACCTAACTAGAATGTTTAACTAATGCCTCAATGGCTTTTGAATGATTTTTGACTGGTGGTATGACTGTTACTGGCATTGTTTTGGCATTATTATGGCTGCCACTTTAATAGCCATTTTTACCTGGAAGCAGATGTGATGTTTCATCCAATAAAAGGGAAGAGGAAAAAAAACTCAATACCTCCTCATTTTAATCCCACGGCTCACATAACTTGATATACTTTTCCATGTGTTTCTTCCAACAAATGAACGGCAATAATTTATAAATGCGTTTCTGGCTTTTTACTGGCAGAACAAAACAAACATAAAACACTTATAAGTTTCTTATAAGCCAATAAAATTATTATTGAAATAATAAAATAGAAAAAAGTGTGAGAAGGATATTACCCACTGACTCCGATTGGATTACTGTATTTTTATCTTTCCTTTGTGTCTCTGATGCATAGATATTGGACAATTCTAGACTACTGGATTGAAAAAAATGAGTTTAATTTACTGTAAAACAAATGAAAGCTTTGTAGGAAATATTTCATTTGATTAATTAGACATGAGTAGAAACAGACATTGTGTGATATAACCTGTGGAATGCTTGCATGAGATTGTAACATTACATAACAGGCACTAGGGAGGTTTAATAATGATTCAAGACTTGTAATCTCTGGGCTGGTCAAAGAAAGACACAAAAACATTGCTGATCAAAAGGGATTCCCTTTCCAAGAACCTTTATTTAGAATTTTTCCATCATTGCAGGTCTTCTCTCTTGGGATTTACCTGCTTTACGGTGGATTCCAGCTTTTTTGGGGTTAGAGTATTAGATGCTTTAAGGGCTGTGTTCCTGGTGGTATAGGAAAATGAAGGGTAAATTTATTTTACCTCTTTGTCAAGGTTACACAAGGGGAGTGTTTAATACAAACCATTCTCTATTAACATTTCCTTGCCTCTGTCACTACCAGTACCCTCAAGTAGGGTATGAAACATTGGGGCACATTTACTTGCCCGTCCCATCGCGATCCAATTGTCCAATGAGGATTCGGGTCTGCCGCGATTCACTTAGATCGTGTGTCCAATTTCCTGTATCTGTCGCTTCCCACGCTGAGGTCCGCCGGAGTTAAGCTCTCCATTCAGCATCTTTAAAAAAAATGCTGTTAATGTCCCTGCTGTTAAAGGTGCTCTGGGTTCAGACCCAATTATTTACAGAGAGGATTAACCACAAACCCTTTCTCTCACTGCAGTAAAAATCCAGCTTCTACGGTATCTGACAATTTCAAGTTTAAATTCTGGTAATGTAGAATTTGACAATTTCAGGTTTAGATTCCATTAATGCAAAATTTGACAATTTCAAGTTAAAATTCCAGTAATGTAGAATTTGACAATCTTAAGTTTAAAGTCATCTATTGCAGATTTGACAATTTCAAGTTAAAACTCAGATAATACGGAATTCAACAATTTAAAGTTAAAACTCAGGTAATGCGGAATTTGACAAACTTAATTTTAAGGTCAGTTATTATGAAATTTAACAATTCCAATTTAAAACTGAGGTACTGCGGAATTTGACAATTTCAAGCTTAAAGTCATTTAATCCGGAATTTAACAAACTCAAGTTTAAAGTCAGTGATAAGCCGAATTTGACAATTTCGAGTTAAAACTAATATAAGAGACAAAAGTTCAACTCCCTAATTTTTGCCTCATGCTCTGTTAGTGGAATTAAGGTTGTTACACTATGCTTGTAGCATGGATCTAAAAGGTTTGCCACCCAGTAATCGGAACTGGAGATTATCCATGCAACTAGGGTATCATTGGATACTGGCACTGAAGCGTATAATGGCTTGTGTGGGCCATGTTTCCCAGAGGCAAGTACAAGCTGTACTTGGTGGGAGGTGTCTCCTCATCCTCCTCTGTATCTCTCCAGCCACACTCCATTGACATCCATTAGCTTTTCTGGGTGTCACCCTGCTGTGAGGAAAACTCCTTCTCCTAATCCTCCTCCAATAGCAACACCTGCACCTTCTCTTCTTCCTCCTGTTACTCTGATGTGAACATGCTACCAATATTTCCCAATCTCTAAGCTATCTGGACCCATGTGACTTGAGAAATATAATTTACAAACTCAAAGTTTACGTTTTTATTAAAAGTGTATTTAAATATTTACCATTTTTAGGTATGTAAAGTATCTCTGGCAGTTTGCTCATATGTTTTTCAAAGAGTATGTATTTAAGTATGTAGTAAGTATGTAATCAGATACAGTGCAACATGGCTACAGGGAACAAAACCCTCCGTCCTTAAGGGGTTAATAAATATATACAGCCGCCAGTAATACATATATACAACCCCACAGTAATATATATATATATATATATATATATATATATATATATATATATATGTGTAATACATACATATAGAGCCCCCATAAAATAATAAAATTATTAAACTGTACTCACCTTCTCATGCTCGCCTGGTTTGCAGCGGCCTCATTCTCCTCCAGAAGTCAGCCGCCTGCTGTCGGGCGCACCATAGTGTGTGAGGTCACTGCACCGCCTGGTCCAGGACGTTGATGTCTTATGTACTCTGCGGACTATGGCAGAGCAGGAAATGTATCTTTGCCTTGTTCGGCTATAGACACAAGTCTAATTGCTATCACACGGTTCTCTAGACCAGCTGCTGTTATAAAAGCAAAGTCAGAAAAGTCTGGGAGCTGTATCCACACATATACCGGGGGATTCGGTCAGCAATGCGACCGCCTGAATTGCCCACACTTGGTGGGCCCCTTTAAGGACAAAGTGGTGGGGGCCCTGGAAACCCTCCCTATAATCCGGCCCTGAGTCCACTACTGTGACTCTTCAAGATGTGTCAGCAGAGTAGTTTCTGACCACAGTGCAAACTTTTTTAGGTGATATTTTTCTTTTGCTTAAGATTTTATTGGATATAAAAAAATCTAAAGCTTTCATTCATATGTATTGCAAAATAGTTGTAGAAGATATCCAGATTTTTTGTAGTTAAAATGGCTGTTTGGGGTGTAAAAAACCTGGCTGCTTTCTTCCACAAATAATTCCATACCTGACCATAGCTAACAGTGATACACTGAGAAATAAATTATGCAAGGTGTCTTGTGGTATCTCTCCCAACAAGCCTTTAGAAGAAGTTGCAAAGAGGTTATTCATAGATTGATGTTGGAAGCCCATGGACATGTCAACAATTTACTAGTTGTCTGTCCATCAATGTATGTTGTAGATACTAACCATGCAATAAAGAGGAGAAAGCATGTGTTACATAGCCAGAGAACACAATTTTATTTAAATAATCAACAAAGACATGGAACAACAAACATCCAAAGAGCAAAAAATAAAAGCATTTAAAAAGGATGCAAGACTATGCATCCATGTTAGAAAATCACCTGGAGCCTGACACCTGATACTGTCAGGTCCTCCAGACCTGAGCCCCCCACCCAAAAAAATCCCACAAACTGGTAAAAATGAATGATAGCCGGGTGGCCGGGTATGTAGGTATGTGAACTGCAGTGGGGTGCCCACTAGCAGTAGGCTCAGCATGGAGGGATGGGAATCTGTGCACAATTGGTGCAGAAGTTGTCCTGCTGAGTCGTGGAGTACACAAAGTGACCCAAATCACATACCACCCGAAATGATATGCCAATACCTGGAAATTACCAGAGAGTGTGGGATGCGGGTGAGGGCTCAGGAGGGGTCGCCCCACGCGTTCCGCCGCTAACTGCAGCTTCCTCAGGGGTAGATACTAACCATGTCAGTTTACATTTTACAAAACATGCTGCCAGATCATTAGGGGACATGGGTAAGTGAACCCTGATATTAATCTTTCTTGCCTACTTCACTACAAAAAGGCCTCCAAAAGTGTGAGATAAGCTGAATGCCAAGCTTGGGCACAACATTTTCACAATAACAGTAACTTCACAATATATGGAATTAATAATTCAGACAATCTCTTTGTGTTTGCAAATTTAGGCTGCAATCACACAAACGTATCTTTTCTCCAGTCCTGTATTTCCATGTTGTATGAGTCCATATAAATCCATATATATGTGCTGATTTTCATCCTTATGTGCACATATGTCACCATATCCACAATGTTTTTGTATATAATACGATTGTGTCACAATCTCGGGGGATAAATAGTGGACTCCCTGGACCACTGCGGGAGATAACAACCTTAGCCGCACCTGGGAGCGGAGTCTAAGTGATCTCCTGGTCTTCGCCAGAGCCCGCCGCAAAGCGGGATGGTCTTGCTGCGGCGGGAGTCACCAGGTCGCTCCGCCGGTGTGACTAGGCCCGCGGTGGCAGCCAAGGTAGGGACACGGGGACCACGGATGGCAGGAAGGACCACGGATGGCTGGCAGGAACACGGATGGCTGGCAGGACCTTGGATGGCTGGCAGGACCTCGGATGGCTGGCAGGACCTCGGATGGCTGCTGGATTACCGGAGCGCCACAGGATACCAGAACCGCCACAGGATACCAGGACCACCGCAGGATACCAGGACCGCCACAGGATAACAGGAACAGCACGGAAACACCACGGAACACGGGATTACCACGGAACACGGTAATCACAGAGGCGTCTGGAAATGCTCGGGAACACGGAGGGCTTTCTCTTCAGTAACAGGATATGAAGATCCGGCAGGGGATGCTGGGAGTAGCCAGGCTATATAGCAGAGCCAGGTATGCCAGCGCCAATAAGGAGGACGCTGGCCCTTTACATTCTTAAAGAGTAGGCGCGCGCGCGCCCTAGCAGCGGGAGCGCACGGCCTACACAGGAGACAGACCTGCAGCCTGGACGGAACCGCGATGGAGCCAACAGGAGCCGGGACAGGTATGTACTGACCCGAGGAGAAGGGGGCAGCGGCAGCAGTGCACGGGTGCACCCGCAATCCGCAACATGGATTGGATATGGTGGAACTGGATATGGTGGAACGGGAGATTCGCATCATGGATGTGCAGCCGACAAATCTGTGGCAACTGTGTGATGCCATCATGTCAATATGGACCAAAATCTCTGAGGAATGCTTCCAGCACCTTGTTGAATCTCTGCCACGAAGAATTGAGGCAGTTCTGAAGGCAAAAGGGGGTCCAACCCGTTACTAGCATGGTGTACCTAATAAAGTGGCCGGTGAGTGTATATGTATAATGTATCTTCTTGGTGGTATCTGCTGTATGTGCAAATGATGATAACAAAGCTTAAATGGCAAGTACCATTTAATAATTTATTTTGATGAATTGGAAGAATAATTTCTGAATATTCAAAAAGAGAATTTAGTTAAAATATTGTATAGACAATTATGGGAAAGAACCCAGTTGTTCTTGCATTAACCCCTTAAGGACGCAGCCATTTTGAAGGTTAAGGCTCAGCCCGATTTTTTGGATTCTGACCTGCGTCGCTTTATATGGTTATAACTTTTGAACACTGTTACTTATCAAAACGATTCTGAGATTGTTTTTTCCCCACATGTTGTACTTCATTTTAGTGGTAAATTTTGGCTGATAAGTTTTGCGTTTATTTACAAAAAAAAAGAAAATATGATAAATTTTTTGAAAAATTTGCCATTTTCGAAATTCAAAATCATTGCGTTTCCAGACAGAAGATTTACCACCTAAATAAGTTGCTGAATAACATTTCCCATTTGTCTACTTTACATTTTCATAATTTCTGAAATGTCTGGATAATTTATTTTGATGTCACGCGGCTTACAAAAAGAATATCGCTTTTCCGGATTTTCAGAATTGACTATTTTGGGGATAAATACAGTTTGGAATGAAATTTTACATATTTAGCATCAAAACCCCCTATATAACCAACCCATTTTCAAATCTGCACCCCTCAAGCTATCAGAAACAGCTTTTACGAAGATTGTTAACCCCTTGAGATCTTCATAGTAATTGAATCAAAATGGAGGTGAAATTTAGAATGGTCAAATTGTTCCCTTATACGTTCATTTAGCCCTAAAATTTACACATTTCCAAAATATAAAAAGAGAAAACCCACCATACAATTTGTTCTGCAATTTCTCCTGAGTACAAAGACCCCCCCCCACATGTGGCCGTTACTTGTTTTATGGGCGCACAGCGAGACGCAGAAGGGAAGGAGCGCCCTGCAGCTGCCAGGATTTTAGTTTCCTCATTGGCCCCTTTTGAAGGCTATAAAATTTTCGCTTTTGCGTTATTGGGGCCATGTGATGCCATTTTTTTTGCGCGATGAGATGCTTTTTCCATTGTTACCATTTTGGGGTTGGTATCACCTATTGTTGAAAATTTAGGAACTTTTTTTGAGGGCAGGAGTAGAAAAGCATCAATTCTGTACTGGATTTTTTACTCTTTTTTTTTTTGGTGTTCACCGTATAGACTAATAATCATGTTATCTTTATTCTATGGGTCGATACGATTACGGGGATACCAGACTTGAATATATTTTCTTACGTTTTACTAAATTTGTCAAACAAAACCCTAATGTGGGGAAAAATCTATCATTTATGTATTGCCGTCTTCCAAGTGGCATAACATTGTTACTTTTTTGGCTATGGAGCTGGTTGATGGCTTATTTTTTGCGGGACATGTTGTAATTTGCACCAGTATCATGTCGGAGTACACATGGTTTTTTGATCGCATTTTATAGCATTTTTTGTGGGATTGAATAGCTAAAAATCATAATTTTTGGAAGGTTTATAGCAGTTTTTTTTTACGGCGTTTATCGTGGGGGTTCAATAATGATTTACTTTTATTCTACGGGTTGTTACGGACGCGGTGATACTATATATGTGGGGTTTGTGTTATGATTTAGACTTTTTTTTTAGTTATATGTCTCTTTATATGTTTTGGGGGTTTGGGGCATTTTTAGTGATTTATTACTTTATTTTTTTATTGAATAACATTTTTTTTTTTACTTTTTCACTTTTATACCATGGGACATGAAGAAGCAATCTTCTGATTGCTTCTTCATGATAATATTCTGCAATACTCATGTATTGCAGAGTATTATCAGTGTCAGCCTATACACTTGCATAGGCTGGCACTGTGCCAGTAAGATGACGTCACAGACGCCATCTTACTGGCAATTCTAGCAGGTAACTCTGGGGTCCAGATCGGACCCCAGAGTTACTATAGCAACGATCGGCGCCCCCCGAAAACGGTTCGGGGGGGCCGATCGTGGGGGAAAGACCCCCCAGAGGCATGTTAGATGCCGCGGTCGCGCTGACCGCGGCATTTAACGGGTTAAGCACCCGCGATCGGAGTCAACTCCGATCGCGGGTGTTACACTGGGGTGCCGGCTATTAGTTACAGCCGGCACCCCGTGTTTCCCGATGCCGGTTCGGCTCAGATCTTGAGCTGAACCGGCATGGGCTCAGCGTCCGATATATCGGACGCTGAGCGCTAAGTCATTGAGCTCAGCGTCCGATATATCGGACGCTGAGCGTTAAGGGGTTAATATTATTTTTTATTTTTCACCTTTGGATTTCTACATTTTTCACTATTGAAGCTTTCTACTTCCCCACCATAACTAGCTCAACCTTCTAACCACTTGGTATTTCCCTCAAACAGGACTATGCACTTGACATCAATTACAGTTTTGGAGTGGTTTTAACGTCTTACTTATGTTGCAGACATTACAAGGAAAAAGGAAAAATACTAGATGTAAATAATGTTCATAATGGACTCATGTTATTTTCATTACAGAAGACTGACAAAGTGAAAACATTTATATGCTCTGAGCTAACAGTAAGTGTTATCTATCGTACCTATTCAGTGCTCCAGACTGGAAATGAAGAGTAAATGTTAACACAATAAAGTGTGTATTTAATTTTCAAGCTGTAAAATTGCCCAAAGATTTTAGAGAAAGTGCATACTTCTATGTATTGTTAAACAGTAGTTTAATTCACGCCTTGTGTAGAAATGCCTACTGGTGCACAATATACTATGTGTAAAAAAACATCCACCAAAACACAGATGGTAAAGATATAGAAAGCAATTAAAGGTAAACTGTGCTATTTAGGGAGATTGTTTTATAATAGAGCTTTTCCATTTTGAACAGTCTGCAAAAGAGATACTGTAGAAAAGAGAGAACACACTGAGCGCAGTCACACAGAGCTATTCCGGAGCTCACTGCAAATCTATCCACTTGGCTAATTGAGTTATTTATTTCGGTTGGCTGCTGCCTCATTCCATGTAGACTTGAATAAGTCCTGGGTTGTACACCCCACCTGCCATATCGGCATCAGTTACCAGCACAAAGTCACTTTCAACCAGATCATATGAAAATATATCTTTTTTTGTTTTCTGTGAGGCAAATGGTAGAAACCGATTCTAGTTGTCTGACAGTAATATAGACAAAGCTAAGATTATGTGGTGAACATGGTTAGATTGTACTTACTACTATGACATCTAAATCAATAGAATTCAGAGTATAGCTGTTGTTTTAACTTTCTGCCTGCTTCTGTTTTATTGTCTCTTGGATTTTGGCTCTCAGTTTTCCTCTTCAGAGCCCTACAATCCGCACCAAATGTTTCACATTACTCAGTGTGAAAAACCTCCTATTCTTTCAGATTTTTTACAAGTTCATACATCCGTGGAAACCTGATATTTCATATTTCATTCTGCTTTGTGGATGTCATTGTGAGGGATGCTGGTTCACATGCAACAGGCCTCTGTCGACTTTGATCAGCTTGACCGCAACTAATTGTAAATGGAGAACAAATGAAAGAAATATTTACAAATTTCATGGGAATTCAGGCTGGGACTAAGCCTTCACTAATGCCTCCATTCACAGTAAATGTTTATAGAATACTTTTAGTCTACTGTGTACTTTAATATTTATATAGTATTAGATTTTAGCTTGTTTAGAATAGATTCAAGACACGGTAAGGTGACCCTCTCATGCCTCTTGTGTTTTTGGCTTTGAGGTGGCACTCTTACAAGAGTCTGAATTCCACAATTAGAAGCTGGGCACAGAAGATGACCATTAAATCCAAAACAAATTGTGTTCAGTATAGAGCTCAGTTGCAAAACTTGAAGATTGGACCTAAATAAAGTCATAAACTCCATTTACCATGTTAAGCAGCTGCTTGGGTCATACAGGTTAAGTCCAAAGAGAAACAAAGCCAAACTTTTAATATTTTGAAATTAATCTGCCCTCAGAAAGATTATCATTTAATGCTTAGTATTTATCATGTGCTTCTAAGTCACATAAAGACTAGAGCCCTGTAAAAGAGAAAGTTGTTTTAGGCATTTACATGATCCATTTACAATATTTTAATGCATCGCAATGTAAATAGTTCCTCTGTTAGAGAAATGTTATTCTTTTAGAATAAAAGGAATTTATTTAGTAGTTTTCTAATTTATAGCTCATATATCTTGTACAATGCATTTTTAAATTGTGGGAGTTAAACCAACATTGTAATAAAATATAGACAATTAGGCAAGAAATCATAAAATATGTTTCCTTATTTGTATCTACATCACCAGGGGCGTAACTACAGCGGTAGTAGCCATTGCAGCTGCTATGGGGCCCACAGTATCAGGGGGCCCGGCATCTGACCTGAGACACTGAAGAATGGTGAATGTGCACCATTATATACAAATTAGGCTGCACATTGTACATCACAATATTTATATAACAGTGAAATCTTCTGCAGTGCACCAATGACTCAGATAAGAAATTTCAGGGGAGGGCAACGACAGGACTAGGAATCTCTCATCTCTAGGTTCCTGCCATCTACTTCCCCATGGGGTCTCCAGTTTCTGGGACAGATGTGTGCCCTCAACCCTCTGGGATAAGAAGACTGCCTGGCAAAGGGGAAAGGGGGGGCCCAATTCAGAAGTCTGCTATAGGGCCCAGTCTCTCCTAGTTACATCCCTGTACAATACCTTTGGTAATCGATAATAAACAAAAAAGTTTGCAGTTGGATTCTACTCTACTCCTTTTTTCCTCCTGAGCGGTGAGATTCCACAGAAAGCTCTTCCATCCTTTTCAAGAACAATATCTCTGCAAACTAGTCCGACATGGTTGGCACCCGGGTGGACTTCCACAGTCTTGGGATCAACGCACGGGCTGCAATCAGTAAAAAACCAGTGAGTGACCTTTTTGCTTTTGTGGCAGTGGGAGCATAGATAACAGAAGATGTGCTGGGTCATTTCTCAATGTGTGGCCAGTTAGATCGTTTACCAGATCCACAACTCGAGTCCAGAAGGGCTGTAAAACTGGACATTCCCACCAATATGCAGCATACTGCCTACATACTGTCGGCATCTCCAGCACTCGACTGGACAAGAAGTGTAGATGGAGTGTAATTTAGCTGGAGTCCAGTACCATCTGGACAAGATTTTGAAATTAGTCTCCTGAGCCCTACCTGAGACAGAGATTTTATGACAGAGTTCATAAGCTTTTGACCACTCATCTGATGTAAAGGTTCTACCCAGTTCCTTCTCCCAAGCGTTTACGTAATGCGGGGCTACTTTAGCCCACTCATCCTGAAAAAGGCCATAGATCACTGATATCGGGTGAGGAGTAGCTGTAGGTGATGTGTACATATGTTCGAAGGGTCGTAGCTGGCGGTGAAGGTTGAAGTGCCTTTTGTGTGCGGTATAAAAGTGGAGCAACTGTTTGTATTCCCAAGTAGTGCGTGGTGAGCACATGGGTAAGGAGATAAGTTTGTCAAGGGGTTTGAGAGAGGGATCTTGCATCAGGTCCTTGAACACCAGAGTGACGCCGGGTCTGATGGGGGCGAGGAACTCGGAGTGGATCCCCGGAGGGAAGTCGGGATTGTCCGTAATGGGAACCATTGGCCCATCGGGATCGAATAAGCGGTTAGTGGAATCCAGTCGCTTTAGTGTTTTTAGTGTATGAGCAGCTACATAGGGGAGTGTGTTTAGGAGGTGGTCTAGAGATGCATATGAATGGGACCAGGGCAAAGTAGTTAAGTGAATGGGAGAGAGGTTATCTTCTATTTGAACCCAAAGTTTGTGTGTACTATTGTGGAACCAGTCCAGGACCCTCGCGTATGTAGCCACGAGGAAGTAGTGCCTACATTCAGGCAGTCCCAGTCCCCCCTGTAGTTTTCTCAATACCATTGTAGTTTTTGCTAATCTGGGGGATGAAGAAGACCAGATGAATTTATTAAGAAGACTCCCTAACTTCTGAAAGAACAGTTTGGGCAGGGCTAATGGGATCGTTTGAAAAAGATATAGGAGTCCTGGTAGTAGGGTCATTTTAACACAGTTTGCCCTACCCATCCATGAGATTTGTTTTGACGCCCAGATCGCCAAATCCCTTTTTGCTGAGTGTAGGAAATTCTCGTAGTTCATAGCGTATGTGGACTTAAGATCTGAACGGATTTGAATCCCTAGGTAGGTAATAGCTTTCTGTTGCCAGGAGAAGGGGTATCTTTGGCGGAGGTCGTGTATCTCGGAATCCCGCATCCCTAGCCCCATCGCTACGCTTTTGGTAACGTTTATTTTATGGTTGTTGAAGTAGCCAAACGTTTCTAGGACTGCCATAAGTGGGGGTAGGGAGGTACTGGGGTTTGTTAAGTAAAGGAGGACATCATCAGCGAAGGCTGAACATTTGTACTCTCTTTTTCCTACTCTGATTCCCTTGATATCTGGGTGCGATCTGATAGCAATGAGAAGGTGTTCCATCACTAGAGCGTAGAGAAGTGGAGACAGGGGACATCCTTGCCTAGTCCCGTTTTTGATGGAAAAGGGAGGTGATAGTGAGCCATTGATTCTAATTTGTGCTTGGGGGGCGCAATAGAGGGCTTTGATTTTAGCCCTAATCGCGGGGCCCAACCCAATTTGGGACAGGGTTTCCTCTAGGAATGTCCAGTCCACCCGATCGAAAGCCTTTTCAGCATCTGGTGATAAAATGAGAGTAGGGGTTTTAGATAGAGCTGTTTGGTGGATCAAAGAGAAGGACTTCAGGGTGTTATCCCTCGCCTCCCTATTTGGGATGAAACCCACTTGATCGGGGTGAACTAGGCCTCCCAGTAGTCTTGCCAATCTGCAGGCAAGCATTTTAGCATAAATTTTGGTGTCAGTGTTAATGAGGGATATTGGCCTGTAACTCGGACAAAGCTGGGGATCTTTGCCCGCCTTGGGGATTAAAGTGATGTGTGCGTGAAGAAATGAAGGGGGAAGAGGGTTAGTAAAGGTAACTGCATTGAATGTCTCTAGCAAGTTTGGTGTGATTTCGTGGATCATGGCTTTATAAAAGGCAGCAGTGTACCCATCAGGGCCCGGGCTCTTACCTGCTGGCAGGGATTTTATCACTGTTTGTAGCTCTTCCAGTGTGAAGGGTAGATCAAGCGATTCTATATCCTCGTGAGAGAGAGTTGGCAAAGCCGTGTCTTGAATGTATTGTTGCAACGTGCATGGGGGTTGCGGTGGGGTGAATGTAGTAGCAGGTGGTGGGAGATTGTATAGAGAGTGATAGTAGGAGGAAAAGGCCTCAGCTATCTCATCCGTGGTATGAACAGGAGTATTACCTTCCTTTTTTATTGACGCTATATAAGTATATGCTCTTTTATCTCGAAGGGCCCTAGCCAGTAGTCGCCCCGGCTTGTTCCCCCACTCATAAAATGAGTGGGAGCACAGATGTTTGAAACGTTGTTGTTTGGCCTCAAGAATAGTCTTAACTTCATGTCTGACTGCAGTGAGCTCGCGGAGAGTGCCAAGCAGGAGTGTTTGTTTGTGTTTAGCCTCCAGGTCGTGAAGGGTGAACAGGGGGGATTTGAGTTTAGCCCCCGCTGCCTTTTTCAGACGGGATCCGTGCTTTATGAGGATACCCCTCAGATTACGCTTGAGGATTTCCCACTTAAAGGCAGGAGATGTGGTGTCATGTTGGTGGTCCAGATGGAATGTATTAGTGGCCTCCTTTAGTTCAGTTAGACAGAGCTGATCCTGCAGTAGAGTCTCGTTCAGTCTCCAGTTAAAGGAAGAGCGTCTACCAGGTAGGAGAGAGAGTGTGCATGTTACCGGAGCGTGGTCTGAGGTGATTATCTCAGTGGAGAGAGCCGACGGAAGAAGGTGGTGCTGAATGTAGATGTAATCTATTCTGCTGTAGGTGTTGTGGACTTGCGAATAGAATGTATAATCCCTATCCTCTGGGCGGTGTAGCCGCCAAATATCGCATAACTGCATTGAATGGAGTAGTTTACGCAGGCGATTTAGCTTGCCGTAGGACACGGATGATTTGCCTGTAGAGGTGTCTATGAGAGGGTTGATAGCTAAATTGAAATCACCACACAGGATAAGAGAGCCACTTGTGAACTCAGTTAGTTTCTCCAGCGTTCTGAGTAGGAAATTTGTCTGGTCGATATTCGGGGCATAAATGTTAGCAAATGTGTATACAGAACCCTGGATGTCACATTTTAAAAAAATGTATCTGGCTTCGGTGTCAATTATGGATTCCACTATGGAACATTGTGCAGATTTGTGTATGAATATGGAGACCCCTCTAGATTTCTTCTCGGGGTTAGTGCTGTGGAGATGAGTGGGGTAGTGTTTGCAATTAATTGTAGGCATGTTATCAGTCTTAAAGTGTGTTTCCTGTACACACAGAACCTGAACCTGAGAGTCTGCAATCTCTTTTCTGGAACATTTAGCCCTTTAGCGTTAAAGGATGCAATTTTAAACGGAAGAGCTGCTGGAGCAGCCATTGTGGGGAATTTGTGAGAGAGCACTTCGACCTATCTGAATGACTCTGAGGTGGTGGACCAGGAGGTGGTGGCTGCAGTGGAGGGGGATAGGGTGGAGGAGAGTTAGGTAGGTATAAGGGTTAGGATGGCAGGGAAAAGAACCTAAAACACAGAAAAACCCAGAACGGAGACAAGTCCGGGATGGGTTCTAAACAGAATAGGGCGGTAGCACAAAACAAAACCGTAGTGTCTTACTACGATTACACCTATGGGGGTAGGTACTTTTACTGAATGCAGATGTGGTTTGTTATAAACCTAGGCAGAGTAGTAGCTCGTAGTGGCCTAATTGTTTTGCGTTGGAAAGGTACATGCATAGGGGCTGGATTGTAAGGAAGATAATATATTATGATAGAGGGATGTGTAAGGGCTGCGGTCTTTTTGCATCTGTGTACCCAACATCTGATAGAATGGGTGCTCTAATTATAAAGCGTCATCTTTGATAACAAGCGAATAATGTATGGGTCACAGAGGCATGGGAGTCAGCTTCAAACCATTATGATAACAATCGAACAAAAACATGGAGGAGCGTGAAAGGATACAATGCTTTACGTAGAAACAACATCGGAGTTTGACCAGCAAGGATTGTGAGTTCGGGTCTACTCGGGGTCAAACCGTCTCCTGTTCCTCTGGTGTTGCGGGCGGGTGAGCTCGCGTTTTGCAGTCTTCTAGGCTCCGGGACAGGGGGACCAGTGGCCTGAGGGAGGCGGTCCGAAGATGGATTGTCCCAGTCGGGGAGGGTCATCGGTGGCAGATCCAAGGTACGTAAGAAAGATGGTAGGTCTTCTAGATGAACCAACGACGCTTGAGCATTGGAGGAGCGAGCATGCAACGCAAAGGGAAATCCCCACCTGTAGGGGATGTTTTTTTCCTGCAACACTTGTAGAAGCGGACGGAGAGCGGCTCTTTGTCAGAGAGTGCGTCTAGAAAGGTCAGGGAACAAGGCTATGCGTGCTCCATCAAAGTCCAGATCACCTTTTTGTCTCGCCTTCTGCATTATCTGGTCCTTAATGGAGTAGAAATGGATCCTACAAATAACATCACGTGGTCTTGACTGGTCCGTGCTCCGGGCCCTAAGTGCCCTATGGGCACGGTCAATTTCAATATGTGTGTCCACCGGTCGACCCAGTAGCATGTTAAATATCCCCGTGAGAGTAGGAATGAGATCAGATGCATGAGTCGCCTCAGGTAGACCCCTAATTCTAATGTTGTTTCGCCGGTTCCTATTTTCCAGGTCATCCATCTGAGTTGTCTCACTTGTGTGGATTGGGATTCGGTTTTCTCTAGGATCTCTGATAGAGTGGCTTTTGTCTCGGGTCTAAAAGCTTCTAGGGTCTCGACCCTGTCTTGTATAGCATTAACCTCCACTTGCACTTTCTGGAGATCTTGGTGCCAGTCCCCTTTAAGGTCCTGTGCTAGTGTGTCCATATCCCCCTTAGAGGGAAGTAGGGCTAGTAGAGCCTGCAGCTCTGGATGTCCCTGGAGAGCACGGGCTGCAGCCTCAGGAGTGGGCAGTGTGGGGCACAAGGAGTCGCGGTGCTCCTCCTCTGTACCGTCTCGTCGGGCCTGTTGCTGTGACTCCCGTGGATCACCCCCATCTAGAAGTAACGGGCGCTTAGTTGGGGGGCTCTGGGTTGAGGTATTCGCCCCTTTAGTCCCCTTCTTTTGGGTTTCATGTGGGGTCTGCGGCATGGCAGCTGAGGGGGCCTTGAATGGAGAGGCCATACTAATAGAGGCCCTGTTTGTGTGGGTGTCAGTCCCCTGTGGTGTATGCTGCTGGACTTGCAGATGGCCCAAATGTGCTCCGGGCAGGGAATAAAGCTCACCGCTAGTTGGGTCTCCAATCCCTAGAGAGAGGCCTGTAGAAGGGCAGGCAGGCCGACTGCTGCACGCCCGCTCCGCTCCTTCTCCGGTGCACGCGGCCGGCACGTGTGTCCTCAGTGCCACTGATGAAGAGGTTCGTCTCTTCCCTGCAGCACTGGGTGAGCCCCGGTCTGGTCGGCGATCCTCACAAGATGGCGTCGCACAGGAGGAGAAGCTGCCGGAGTCACTATCAGAGGAGGGTAAGCGCTCCTGGAGGGGCGAGAAGAAGTTGAAGATAGGCGTGCTGTGTGGTGACTGACTCCTTTGCCGTCTTGGTGCCCTCTTAGTGCCTGATTTCCCCATGTGGCAGTGTAATTTGCCCCTATTTAGTTTCGGCCCGGCACGGAGCTCTGCTTAGGCACATCTGTGCGACATTGCGGTCAGGCCACGCCCCATTTTTGCTAAACTTTTGGATGTATGTTAGAAAGTTTGTAGTGTGTTACCATGGAAATACATGGGCCTACTTATAAATTCTAGACACAAACAGCTTCCAAATACAAGCAGTGGTAATAATGACAATAATAAATTTAGAAAAATAAATATCTAAGCATTTTAAGCATTGAATATAGTGTTTTTATGAGAAATAAGAAATATTGAACTTACGTTATACTGATTTACGGGTTGTCTTTGTCCAGGTTTGATCTTTGTGTACCACTCTAATGATATAACATTTATGTCAAAATATTAAAGAATGGACAGTAAGATCACTTAAGTGACTAGACAAAGCCACATTATTTAGAGTAGAAATGCTACAAATGCTGAAAATGTGTGTTCCAGAGGGAACTCCTCATCCTTTAGTTATCGCAGATGGCTAAAATTTGTCTCATGAGATGTTATTCAGATTATGAATATTCAAGATGAGAAATCTGCTATTGTAAATAGAATAAAATGCATCTATAGTATGTTTGTAAATGAAAAAATGTGTATTACATTTAAACAGCTGACAGTCATTTCAGCAATCTATTGCTGCTTAGCTGTTTCATTGAAGTTAAAATACTCAAAATGATACATTAGCAAACCAGACGCAGTAAAAAAAAATGTAATCTTTTA
The DNA here is from genome assembly GCF_040894005.1 of Engystomops pustulosus. Lineage (NCBI taxonomy): Eukaryota > Metazoa > Chordata > Amphibia > Anura > Leptodactylidae > Engystomops > Engystomops pustulosus. Next base: position 119,656,953 of record NC_092411.1, read on the forward strand.
CCATGTTCAAGTTCCAGATTAGTTAATTGAGGAAGAGCCCGACGAGAGGTTCAGGAAGGCGCTTGGTGCAAACAGCAGACGTAGAGATCCAATGGATAAAGGAATCTCTTTTATTATTGTTAAAAATATTTATCTCATAAAATGAGCATATGCATAACGTATTAAAAATACAGTGCGACGCGTTTCAGCTCTGGACTAGAGCTTTCATCAGGCATGGTGTAAAGAAACAATCCAACAGATTTATAGCTTACCTCGTTATGAAAATAAAGAAAAAAAAAAAAAAAAAATGTCACGTGACCTACCGGGGGTCAAAGTTCAGGGTTTTTCCGTTCGTATACGGAACCCTCCCGGTGTTCTAATGGTGAAAAATACATTTGATCTATATAAGTAGACAGGATTTATACATAGTATTGTTTCTAAGAAATAGCGGTTGCAATTTGAAGAGAACATGTACATTGTGACAATATCTATATAAACCAGCGATAGATGCATACAACAATCGATGTATAAACTTATGAATGAGGACATGCTAGAAGAGCAGAGGCACATACATAGTGTGATGAAGCGAACCTAAGAGGATATAGTGTCTTGCGGGGTATTCCGAGGCAAACCGCTGTGGTGGCGTCTGGATTGGGTGCCATGGAGACCCAAACTACGGAAAGCAGTATGTGACAATCTTAAAAAGGCAAAATAAATTTAAAAAAAAAAAAAAAAAAAAATTTAAAAAAAATATTAAAAAAAAAAAAAAAAAATCATGCAGATAATAAATAGGTGAATAAATATATAAATAAATAAATAACTAAATGAGCACAAAGGTTATATGGCTTTGGATGATGGAACTACTGTTAAATGGATTCTATGACTTCATTCAGACCATGTGGGCTGAGAGTATCGAGTTTATATATCCAATATGACTCTCTTCGGTTGAGCCTTTTGATTCGATCGGGGACTTTTTTTGATATTTCCTCGATCGGGGTAACTTTTATGCAGCTAAAATTGCCTCCATGTACCTGTGTAATGTGTTTGGAGAGGCTTTGTTTTAAAAAAACAATTTTGGTTTTATGTCTGTGCCCATTTATTCTCATTCGTAATGATTGAATAGTGCGGCCAACATATTGTTGGCCACATGAACAATCAACCAAATATATAACGAAGCTGGACGAGCAGGAGAGGGTGTTTTTGATTTTAAATATCTCTCCTGTTCTCCTGGAAACAAATGTATTAACGCCACTATTGATGGTATCACAGCAGAGACATAGTTTGTGTCTGCATTTGGTTACTCTTGGGGCTTCCGGGCTCGAGGTCTGCGTGACAGACTTGGTAGCATTTTTGCTTTTTAATCTGCTGGGTGCGATCAGATTCTTGATTGTTGTGGCTTTCCTAAATGTAATTTTTGGCTGCCTTGGCAGTATCTTCTGTAGAACAGGGTCCTTTCTTGGGATCCCCCAGTGTTTGGCCAGACATGCTCTGATTTTGGTGTTACCTCTATCATAGGTGGTGATAAAGTTGAGAGGACGTTTCGTATCATTTTCCACTCCTTTCCGTGTTTCTAGACATTCCTTCTGTGTTTTTTAGCATATTTAAGATACGCTTGTTCAACTAGTTCCTTGGGGTATTTCTTCTCTCGAAACCTTTTCTTCAGTATCAGGGATTGTTTTGCATAATCTGTCTGTTTTGTACAGTTCTTACGGATCCTGTGGAACTGGCTAAAGGGAACGTTCCTCAGCCATTTGGCGTAATGTGCACTATGGAATTCTAGGAAACTGTTGCTATCTACGCTTTTGAAGTGGGTGATAGAGATGATTTTCCCACTATTTTTTATCAGTTCTAAATCTAAAAATACTATTTTTTCTCGACTGAGATTCATGGTAAACTTGAGGCCCCAATCATTATTATTGAGTTCCCCAACGAATTCTTTTGCCTCAGCCTCACTACCTTGCCAGATGAAGAACAAATCATCGATATAACGACGAAAATATACAATATTCTTTGGCCAAAAGGTTGAGTTGTAGATAAAAAGGGATTCAAAGTGTCCCATAAATAAATTTGCGTAGCTGGGGGCCGCTCGGGTCCCCATGGCTGTTCCGCGACACTGATGGTAAATTTTTTCTTGGAATTCAAATGCATTGCGTTTGAGGACGAATTCCATTCCAGCTGTGAGAAATTCTACTTGTTTGGAAGGAAGGGTAGTATGATTAGACAGATACCATTGCATGGATTGCAAACCTAAATGGTGAGGTATATTGGAATAAAGGGACGAGATGTCTAGTGTCAAAAAAAGGTATGTGTCTTTCCATCTGAAATCTTCCAGATCTTTGATCAGACTACTAGAGTCACGGAGATATGAGGGAAGTTTCGTAACGATAGGCTGCAAGAAAAGGTCAACATAATGCGACAAATTACATGTGAGGGATCCAATTCCCGAAATGATGGGACGGCCTGGGGGTTTTTCTTGGTCCTTGTGTATTTTTGGTAAATGGTAAAATGTGGGCAGTGGTGGGTGGCTTACAGATAAAAAACCTTTTTCTTTTTTATTGATTATTTTAGATTCGTAGGCTTCTTTGATGAAAGCATTATATTTCTTTTCAAAGAAGGGATAGGGGTTGTTCTTCAGGAGATTATAATAATTGGTGTCTCCTAGTATATTATATGCTTCTGTCAGATAATCTTCCCTATTTTGTATCACCACTCCTCCCCCTTTGTCTGCGGCACGTATTATAATTTCCAGATTGGAGCTGAGTGTCCTTAGTGCCTCAGACTCCCCCTTTGTTAGATTGTTGTTGGTGTTCTGGAAAGATTTAATATTTTTAAAATCATTGGCCACCAACGAAAAAAAGGTCTCTATGTGGTGACCTCTTTGGGAAATAGGGTTGAAAGTGGATTTCTTGCTCACACTTTGGTGTGTATAAGGATCAGGGTTAGGTTCGCTCTCCGTAGGGTTCTGTGTTCTTTTGGAAATATGGAAGTACCTTTGTTGTGTTAGTTTCTTTATGAATACGTTTAAATCAATAAAGAGCTGGAAATCATCTGTGGTTTTTTCGGGACAGAAATTTAGTCCTCTTGATAGTACTGATTTTTCATTATGGGACAATAGGTGGTTAGACAGGTTAAAAATTTTTACTGTTTCACTGGTATTTGACTTATTGTTTGGGAAAGTGGGAGTTGTAGTGTCTGCAACGATTTTCTGGTTCTTTTCCCCTTTTCTAAGTTTTCTACCTCCCCTGCATCCTCTGTACTTCTTTTTCTTTTTGTCATTTTTGGTGTATCTAAGGGTATGAAGTATTTCAAGATTTTGTTCTGGAATGGCGTTCTTTTTATAGGTGTCATTAGGGCTTGCTCTATTTTCCTGGGAGTGGGACGCGTGCTGGGATCCAGGGGAGGTTGTAAAGGGGTGTTTGGGCGGGTTGGTCCTAATCCTAAAAAAGAGGAATTGCTAATGGGTGAGGAAATATCACTGACAGATGGAAGTTCTTCGGCTTCTATGTTTTCCTTGGGGTCATGGTGGCATAAGAAAGAGCCCGCATGATCGTGAGTGGAGAGACTAGACAAATTGATCAATGAGTTGTCGTAGATGTAGGTGTGTGTGTGGTCTCTGAGTGGAGGGTACGTATTAACTAGACAGTCCGCATCTTTCTTCCTAGCAGGGGGGATGGGGACAATGGTGTGAGCATTTAGGTTTCCTTGTGTAACTGTGTTTTTATCTTGGCAGGAACGAAATGCTTGTCGAGAGTTAGGGACTGAATTTGTGGGGGGCTGAGATTTGAAATTTGAGTTATGGAACGTTCTCCCGTTGTCCCATGGTTCTGGAGCACCCGGTATGGTGGTGAGTGTTTTGGGAGGAGGGGGGCGTGTTTGACGTGTTTGATGTGTTCTATCAGAAGGAATCTCTCTATGTTTGGAGCGATATGTTTGTTTATGATGATTGGTATCTCTCTTATTGGTTTTTTGGCCGTGTGGTGCATCTCTCTGTGTCAATTTTCTGATTTTTCTTTCAGAAATTTCTTTTTCTAGAGTTAGTAGCCTATCCTGAATATTCTGGTTGATTTTAATAAACTCAGGGTGTTTTTCAAAAGTGTGTAGTTTCTCACTTATGACAACTAATTTGTCTGCTAGCTGTGAACATTCTGAGGACCTTTTGTTAATTACACGGGATACTAGACTTTTAGAAAAGTTCGATAGGTGTTTTTCCCATTCATCTGTGAATCTAGTATCATCTGGAAAGGCAGAGGGGATATTGATTCTAAGACCCCTTGGTATAATATCTTTCTGTAAATACAATTCTAAAAACATAATGTCCATACTATGTAAAAGTTCTTTTCTGCTAAGATTTTCGAAGTCTTTGAAAAGTAGGGACATCTGATTGAAATTCCACCGACCTTCATTGTTCTTATTATCTGGATGATTGTTAGTCTGGAAATCCACGTTATTTTCGTTCAAAAGTCTTGTGAGTCGGTTCTTTCTGCTTTGGATCCGTCCCTTGAAGTATTCCATTGTTGCAGTTGCAGCCTCTCTTTTTATTCCCCTTTCTTTTGTTACCTCTTGCTCACAAACCAGGGATCGGGTCTCGTGGTTCGTGTAGATGAATGCAGTGGAAGCCTGGGATCGAGGGACTCTGGGGGCAAGGCTCCAGGTCCCAGAAAGAATGACAGGAGGTAGAGACAAAGGAAGAGAGGCGCAGCTATCGTGTGATATCGTAATGGTCAATTAATGTAGAAGAGTAAGTGAAGACTCTCACCTTGATGAAGATGGTATAGGCATGTAATGAAATAGCTACCAGCAGCTGCCACTCCTGGGAGACCACGTTTGCCAAGGACCAGGATCCTGGAACGATGTGGAATGGAGGAAGAGCCCGACGAGAGGTTCAGGAAGGCGCTTGGTGCAAACAGCAGACGTAGAGATCCAATGGATAAAGGAATCTCTTTTATTATTGTTAAAAATATTTATCTCATAAAATGAGCATATGCATAACGTATTAAAAATACAGTGCGACGCGTTTCAGCTCTGGACTAGAGCTTTCATCAGGCATGGTGTAAAGAAACAATCCAACAGATTTATAGCTTACCTCGTTATGAAAATAAAGAAAAAAAAAAAAAAAAAAAAAAAAAAAAAGTCACGTGACCTACCGGGGGTCAAAGTTCAGGGTTTTTCCGTTCGTATACGGAACCCTCCCGGTGTTCTAATGGTGAAAAATACATTTGATCTATATAAGTAGACAGGATTTATACATAGTATTGTTTCTAAGAAATAGCGGTTGCAATTTGAAGAGAACATGTACATTGTGACAATATCTATATAAACCAGCGATAGATGCATACAACAATCGATGTATAAACTTATGAATGAGGACATGCTAGAAGAGCAGAGGCACATACATAGTGTGATGAAGCGAACCTAAGAGGATATAGTGTCTTGCGGGGTATTCCGAGGCAAACCGCTGTGGTGGCGTCTGGATTGGGTGCCATGGAGACCCAAACTACGGAAAGCAGTATGTGACAATCTTAAAAAGGCAAAATAAATAAAAAAAAAAAAAAAAAAAAAAAAAATTTAAAAAAAATATCTACAACTCAACCTTTTGGCCAAAGAATATTGTATATTTTCGTCGTTATATCGATGATTTGTTCTTCATATGGCAAGGTAGTGAGGCTGAGGCAAAAGAATTCATTGGGGAACTCAATAATAATGATTGGGGCCTCAAGTTTACCATGAATCTCAGTCGAGAAAAAATAGTATTTTTAGATTTAGAACTGATAAAAAATAGTGGGAAAATCATCTCTATCACCCACTTCAAAAGCGTAGATAGCAACAGTTTCCTAGAATTCCATAGTGCACATTACGCCAAATGGCTGAGGAACGTTCCCTTTAGCCAGTTCCACAGGATCCGTAAGAACTGTATAAAACAGACAGATTATGCAAAACAATCCCTGATACTGAAGAAAAGGTTTCGAGAGAAGAAATACCCCAAGGAACTAGTTGAACAAGCGTATCTTAAATATGCTAAAAAAACACAGAAGGAATGTCTAGAAAGTGCAGAAACACGGAAAGGAGTGGAAAATGATACGAAACGTCCTCTCAACTTTATCACCACCTATGATAGAGGTAACACCAAAATCAGAGCATGTCTGGCCAAACACTGGGGGATCCTAAGAAAGGACCCTGTTCTACAGAAGATACTGCCAAGGCAGCCAAAAATTACATTTAGGAAAGCCACAACAATCAAGAATCTGATCGCACCCAGCAGATTAAAAAGCAAAAATGCTACCAAGTCTGTCACGCAGACCTCGAGCCCGGAAGCCCCAAGAGTAACCAAATGCAGACACAAACTATGTCTCTGCTGTGATACCATCAATAGTGGCGTTAATACATTTGTTTCCAGGAGAACAGGAGAGATATTTAAAATCAAAAACACCCTCTCCTGCTCGTCCAGCTTCGTTATATATTTGGTTGATTGTTCATGTGGCCAACAATATGTTGGCCGCACTATTCAATCATTACGAATGAGAATAAATGGGCACAGACATAAAACCAAAATTGGTTTTTTAAAACAAAGCCTCTCCAAACACATTACACAGGTACATGGAGGCAATTTTAGCTGCATAAAAGTTACCCCGATCGAGGAAATATCAAAAAAAGTCCCCGATCGAATCAAAAGGCTCAACCGAAGAGAGTCATATTGGATATATAAACTCGATACTCTCAGCCCACATGGTCTGAATGAAGTCATAGAATCCATTTAACAGTAGTTCCATCATCCAAAGCCATATAACCTTTGTGCTCATTTAGTTATTTATTTATTTATATATTTATTCATCTATTTATTATCTGCATGATTTTTTTTTTTTTAAAATATTTTTTTTAATTTTTTTTTTTTTTTTTTTTTTTATTTATTTTGCCTTTTTAAGATTGTCACATACTGCTTTCCGTAGTTTGGGTCTCCATGGCACCCAATCCAGACGCCACCACAGCTGTTTGCCTCGGAATACCCCGCAAGACACTATATCCTCTTAGGTTCGCTTCATCACACTATGTATGTGCCTCTGCTCTTCTAGCATGTCCTCATTCATAAGTTTATACATCGATTGTTGTATGCATCTATCGCTGGTTTATATAGATATTGTCACAATGTACATGTTCTCTTCAAATTGCAACCGCTATTTCTTAGAAACAATACTATGTATAAATCCTGTCTACTTATATAGATCAAATGTATTTTTCACCATTAGAACACCGGGAGGGTTCCGTATACGAACGGAAAAACCCTGAACTTTGACCCCCGGTAGGTCACGTGACATTTTTTTTTTTTTTTTTTCTTTATTTTCATAACGAGGTAAGCTATAAATCTGTTGGATTGTTTCTTTACACCATGCCTGATGAAAGCTCTAGTCCAGAGCTGAAACGCGTCGCACTGTATTTTTAATACGTTATGCATATGCTCATTTTATGAGATAAATATTTTTAACAATAATAAAAGAGATTCCTTTATCCATTGGATCTCTACGTCTGCTGTTTGCACCAAGCGCCTTCCTGAACCTCTCGTCGGGCTCTTCCTCCATTCCACATCGTTCCAGGATCCTGGTCCTTGGCAAACGTGGTCTCCCAGGAGTGGCAGCTGCTGGTAGCTATTTCATTACATGCCTATACCATCTTCATCAAGGTGAGAGTCTTCACTTACTCTTCTACATTAATTGACCATTACGATATCACACGATAGCTGCGCCTCTCTTCCTTTGTCTCTACCTCCTGTCATTCTTTCTGGGACCTGGAGCCTTGCCCCCAGAGTCCCTCGATCCCAGGCTTCCACTGCAGATTAGTTAATTGTATTATAGTGGTGATATGGGAAGAATTTGGAAATCAAATGAACCTATCTGTATGAATCTGTATGATAATCACGTGACCGGTACATATTTGCTTTGTTGAAGTATATATTGTAACAGAGTAAGTTGCAAAACAGTCTTTCATCTTAAAGGGAATCTGTCATCAGAGGGCTCTTTCCAAATGAGACTGAACAGTACATAGAAAGCACATTTTTAACTATTCCCTATATAACTTGGTTGTAAAAATATGCAATGTAAACTTTACCTGGCACCCTGCCAGCTTGCGCTCCCAAGTCCTGGGGGTTGCACTTTTCAAATGGTAATAGGCGCCTGCTCATTATGGCTATGCAATTGAGATATTACAGACATCCTTCCTGAATGTATTTTTAACCTTTTGAAAGTTAAAGCAACAATATATTGCATTTATATTGTGTAGATCATAATAATAATAATAAATCTTTTATTTATATAACGCACACAGATTCCACAGAGCTTGCCAAACTAGTCCCTGTCCTCAAGGGTGCTCACAATCTGGAAACCGGAAGGCCCCCACAAACCGGAAGGCCACATAAACACAGATAGAACATATAAACTCTTTGCAGATGTTGACCTGGATGGGACTTAAACCCAGGACCACAGCATTCCACAGCTGTAGTGCTAACCAATGTGCCACAGTGCTGCCGGGTATTGTTTTATTTAAATAAATATTCTATTGTACATCTGTATGGTATATCTACAATAGGTTGAATATTACTCTATAGACTCACTCATAAGCTGTGCCAGGTTGTATTTTATTTATTTAAAAAATAAATAAATAAATATATATATATATATATATATATATATATATATATATATATATATATATATATATATATATTAATAATAAATAATATATTATGTGCTAATTTTGGCCACACATATATTTGTAGATCAGATAACCCATATTTCAATCCTTTTAATCTCTCCAGTATCTATTGTGGAATGTGTAGCCCAAAAATCAATTCCTTATTAAAATGGCTCCGATTTCATAATGATTTTCACCAAATTATTATATGATTCCTACTTTAAAAACAAACAGAACAATGACCATATTGTGCTGAGTGCCCTTTTCCTTCCAGAGTCATGGTATTTTGTGTTCTAAAAGTAATCTGTTCTTGTCTTTGCCCTGAAGCTGAGTAAAATTTAAGATGCCTTCAGTAATTTAGCAGCACACCCAGTGAAATTCCAAGTTAATCCACTGAACACTGCATAGTGTACATACACATACAGGATCTATGTAGTGACTAGCCTGTAGTGACAAGGATTGTGGAATAAGTACCGACTGGGCGTATAAAATGACCCCCAATTTTTTCATTGAAAATATATATATATATAAATATAGAGTTTGGGACATATTCACCATATAAGACTACCACTCTTCCAATGCACATATGGTACAAATAAAAAAAAAAAACTGATCTAATTTCAATATGGTTTTTAAATTAATTACAGCCTTCTGTACAAAAAAATCTTCATTTTTTTCTGGTGCTAATAACTTTTTCATGCTTCTATGTACAGAACTGTATGACATGTCAATTTTTTGCTAAATGTTTTAATTGCTGCCATTTGCTATTCTGTGTAGGAGACTTCAGTAAGCACACTATTCTGTTTATAAGCACACACAAGGCTTTCCTGCAAGCTTCACACGAGGCGCATCACATGACCTTCCCCTCCACTCACCAGAGTGAGCAGGGAGCAGCCCTGTACTTTGTGAAAACACACTTGCAGGGATAATCAGCACAGCCAGTGGACACAACAGGATATGGCTAAACTGAGGAGAAGAGCATAGAAATTGCTGGACCTAATCAAGATAATAGGCAAAGTTGTTCAACATGACAAGAGCTATTTACCTGTGGAAAAAAAGGTATCAGAGCTGTGCCTTAAGGTATGGTATTTCATGGTATTCTTACAATATTATATTGGGGTCCATAGTATATATACAAGCAGGAAGAAGCGCTAACGCACAATGCAGCCATCTCTTGCACTGCTGCACCTTCTCCTCCCTTGTAGTCTGTACCATGGTTAAATAAAGGACAGAAAATGAAAATCAGAGTTTTGGTCAGTGCCATTCATCCATATATTGTTTGTTTGGTCCCTGGTATATCTTTATACCAGGGATAAAACAAATGGTTTATTTTTATTCGATGTAATAAAACATTGAGTACTGCTACTTAGGTTAATGTATCACATATACTCGTGTATAAACCAAATTTTTCAGCACAAAAAAATGTGCTGCGAAACCCCAACTCGGCTTACAGTTTACACAAGTGTATAAAAAAATGAATTTACATACTCACCTTCTGCTACTCCTCAATGCTCCATGTGGTTCCTCCTCTTCCATCTTCTCTTTACTTGTAACAGAGCAAGCAGAGATGCGTCCATGTGTTCTGGCCCTCCACCACAATCTACGGCATGAGCAGTGGTGATACCACCCCTTCATAGTGTGTGCCGGCGGGCAGAGTGCATGGGCATGTCTCTGCCTGCTCTGTTATGCGCAAAGAGGAGAAGAAGGTTTAGCGGCAGGGAGCATCAGAAAGTGAGTATGTAAGTTTATTTTTTTTTATAAACCAAGGGGCTGCATTGGACATTTCAATATTAGGGGTGCTTCAGGGCATTAGATTCCTAAGGTGCTGCATCAAGCATTGCATTATTAGGAGGTCTACACTGTTAATTTCATTATTTGAGGGGCTGCATAGGGCATTTAATTCTTAGGGGGGCTGCATTAGGCATACCATTATTAGGGAGGCTGCATTAAGCATTGCATTATTAGGACGGCTGCATCAGGCATTGCTTTACTGGGGGGAGCTGCATTGGCATTTCATAGTTGGGCATTTTATTGCTGCGGGGCTGCATTGGGAATTTTATTAATAGGGGGGCTGCTGCAGGCCTTTTTATAACCGGGTGGCTGCGTGTGGCATTTCTTAACCAGGGGAGGGCTGCAGGGATGTTACTGGGCATTGCATTACTGGGGGAGACTGCTGGGCATTACAATACTTGGGGAGACTGCTGGGAATTACATTACTACAGTCTATACGTTTTCCCAGTAATTTGTCGTAAAATTAGGTGCCTCGGCTTATACTTGGGTTGGCTTATACTCGAGTACATACAGTAACCATAATTTGCAAGTCTTTCTTTTGCTATTTCATCCCCAGTTTTATTCAGTTACCCCTAAGAGTACTCATTTTTGCTTTTTTATTTTTTTACTCTGCACTTTCAAAATGCTAGAACATTTTTATTTCCCATTTACAGCGGTATGAGAGATTAGCATCTGTGGGATAAAATGTACTTTTTAGTGGCATCATTTAATTTTCGTAGCAGTGTACTAGGAAGCTTCAAAAAATTTCGAATGCATGGAAATTTACAAAATCAAATGTAGTTGCGCTATTTTTCATGGTTTTGTTTTTACAGCTTTTACTGTGCTGTCCAAATGGCACACTCCCTTTATTCTTTGGCTAGTACAATCAAAGAGATACCAAATTTATAAATCTGACAGATTCATTAATATTATAGTGGGAGCTTAAATACTATTTATTAAAATTTTTACAAGGGGGGGAATGGGAAAAAAGAAGTGCTTCAGATATTTGGATTATTCCAGTATTTTTCCAGCATTTACCACAGAAAATAGTAAATTTTATACTTTGGTAGACCAGGCACTTTGGGCCGCATTGATAACTAACATGTTTATGGTTTTATTTGCTTATTTATTTATAGCTACGTTGTATGGACAGACAAGTGATTTGAAAAGTCTTTTATTTTTTACATTTTTAAAATTATATATTTATAAGCCGGGACCCCTAATGTTACCACTAAAAGCTGGGAAAACCTATTGACTTGAGTATCAGCCTAGGGTGGAAAATACATTGGTCACAGCCTCACCAGTACATAGCAGCCCGCACCCACAATTATATAGCAGCCAGCAGCCCCCACAGTAGATAGCAGACAACAGCCCCCACAGTATATAGAAGCCAACAGCCCCCACAGTGTATAGCAGCCAGCATCCCCCACAGTGTATAGCAGCCAGCATCCCACACAGTGTATAGCAGTCAGCATCCCCCACAGTGTATAGCAGCCAACATCCCCCACAGTATATAGCAGCCAGCACCCCCCTGTCCTGTTTTAAAAAAACCCCAAAATTAACGCCGGGGGATCACCTTTCCGGCGTCCCCCTCAGGTCTTCTGTTCCATCCGGCCCACATGTTTTAATTCTGGATTAAGTTCAGCAGGTGCCTGTATCTGGTCAGTTTCCTATTCCTATCGGGGTTCTGTATCCGGACACAGGACCACAATAGGAATAGGAAACTGACCAGATCTGGGCAACTGCTGGACCTAGTCCACAATTGGGTGCCCCAGAGTCGGTGGCAAGCCTTATCTGTGGACACCTTTCATGGGAGGTCACTTAATAGGCACCTGTACCTGTGGTCCTACGAGAACTATGCACTTTTATTATAGTCCCCTGTTAAAAATAGTTTGTATAGCAATCGCTAGTCTTCCCTTACTCAATATGGCGTCATTGGCATCCATGTCCTGTGTGCGCAGACACAACTATTGCCACAATCATGTAATCTCCCTTATACCCAGAATGCCCAGAGTACGGTCAGGTGATTTAGTACATGCGCAGTAGACTATGCAGTACGCCGAAGTACACATATCTGGTTTCAGCTGATCCTTTGGTGAGCGTTTGAGCCATATGTCTAGCGTTTGTGCACTTTAGCACTTTATATTAATCTAGTTATGTTCATAAAAGCATTTGATGATCTTATATCGATGTTATATGTATGATATCACAATATGAATAATTACTGTCAGAGAATTTTATGAATTTTGAAGTGATGTCACTTCCTTTGTAGTGGTATAAATGTTTCACATTTGTGTATACACCTTGCTTGAGGAAGGCACCAGGCCATAGGAGCCGAAACTTAGCTGTTTGATACATCTTGTTTGGCACACCTTATTTCACAATTTTCGGAGTGCTGCCATTTTAAAAATGTTGGATTCTCATAAGTACCAGTATTAACAATAAAGCTTTATTACAGACATATTTGATAACAGTTATAACTGTTTATAGAAGCCTAAGTCTAAAGTACGGTAAATTACCAACATCCAGAGGTCTGTTTATATAAGACAGTTTTCCTGTAAGGAGTGAGCTCAAAATGGGGTCTTTTCCACCCAAGTTATTTGCATTCCACACAATCCCTTTCCCTTTATTAAATAATTACCTTCAAAACCATGTGCAAATGAGCTGCAACGAGTCACTTTGCCTGAGGTGAATAAATTTAAGAGGGAGCATTATATCAGATACCCTTGTATAATAATAATTCCTGTATTTATATAGCACACACAGTTTACGCAGTGCTGCACAAAGCTTGTCAAGTCATTCTATGTCCCCAAAGGGGCTCACAATCTAATCAACCTACCAGTATGTTTTGGAGTGTGGGAGGAAACCCACAGAGAACATGCAAATTCTTTGCAGATGTTGACCTGGGTGGGACTTGAACCCAGGACCCCAGTGCTGCAAGGCTGTAGTTCTAACCACTGAGCCACCATGCTGCCCTATTGGGTTTTACTGCAGCTAGCACCTTGTGTGCTACACAACCTGAGAAAAAAACAGTTGAAGACATATAGTAGTTGGTACTGCAAGCTACAAATAAAGTTCCAATTCTTGTTGATGTCTTTAACCCCTTCACAACCAGCCAATGTAAATATATATCAGCTGGTAGTGAAGTGGTATATGGAGTGTGATCATTCTTCATACATGGTGGGTGCTGACACCAGTTGCAGCAGTTAACCTGTTGCAGTATGTTGTACAAGTAATCAGAATTTTTTTTTAAAAAGATAAAAATTCTAATTACCCCTTTTCCTAGAACATGTATAAAAATAAACAAGTAAAATCAGAATTATGATAGATATAGTTAAATGTCAGTTCTCTCAAAATATAAAAATAAGTATTCCCAGCCATGCACACCATAAGAGAAAATAACACCTGAATCTTAATTGCCACTTTTTTGCCATTTTTCTAGACATAAAATTTAGAATACGGTAAAAATTTTGATAGTTAAAATTGCATCAAGGAAAATATCATCCCATTGCATAAACATCTTTCTCAGTGCCATACACTGAAGGAAGAAAAAGTTATGGGAATTTGGCGACAGTAGTTTTTTATTTTAATACAAAGTTTTTGAATATTTTTAAAGGCATTAGTCATTGTGCTGATCCAAAAAATAAATGGGAGGTATCATCTGGACAGCACACCTGGGGGACACCTGTTTATGAAGTAATGTAATCATTATTACACTTTCTGTTCATTTTTTATAATACATTGGAGGAATGGTATTACACAACTTACCAATATATATTTAGGTAAGGTTCTGCACCATTTACATGAAATCATAATTCACAGCCCTCATTCAAAAATGCCTTCCTGCTCAGCAGCCTGCTGCTCCCATCCTTAAGATGAATTTGTTCCTCTACAGTGTCCTGTGAGTTGTTTAATATCATGCCCCAGCCGCCAAATATTTACTATAGTCTCCACTGGAAAACTAGCGATGACTATGGCTTAAATCTCTGCCAAGACTGACCTGGGTGAGTCCCATCTGGTGGAGATGTGTTTTGGTTCAACTAAGAAGCCAGACCCTCTTACAGTTTTTCATAGCAATAATACTCAAGTTTGCAAAGTAACTTATCTTGTAGGATACTCACTTCCATTAACAGTGGTAAAGGGTGAATGATGATGGCTGCTTCACTATTGCATTCAATTGTGTGTAGAGGAAACATATAGAACTGAATAAAGAGATGCCACATGAGACAGCGGGACGACTATCCCACTGAGTCATGAATAACCATGGCTCCACCAAACATACCCAGGCCCCTTGCTCCAATGAACCTGGTAACAGCTGTATTTAATTAAACTAATTGGACTTGATAAGGAAATGCAAACACCTGTCTATATATGACCTCACAGCTTACAGTGCATGTCAGAGCACATGAGAATCATGAGGTCTAAGGAACTGCCCAATGAGCTCAGAGATCTGGCCAAGGTTACAAAAGAATGCAGCGCTCAAGGCTTCAAAAAGCACAGTGGCCTCCATAACCAAGCAAACAAAGCAATCATGAGAGAAAAGAGTTGGCGACAAAGGTAAAGAAGAACCCTAAGATCACTGTGGCTGAGATCAAGAGATTCAGAAGGGAGATGGGAGAAAAGTCAACTATCACTGCAGCCCGACCAGGGTTTGCCAATGGAAGCCTCTACTTAGTGCAAGACCTATGAAAGCCTGGATATAGTTTGCACAAAAACACATGAAAGACTCCCAGATTATGAGAAATAACATTCTGGTCTAATGAGACAAAGATTGAAATTTTTGGTGTTAATTTTAAGCTGGCAGGCACTACTCATCACTTGCCAAATACAATTCCAACAGTGAAACATGGTGGTGGCAGCATCATGCTATGTTTTTTAGCTGCAGGGAGAGGATGACTGGTTGCAATTGAAGGAAAGATGAATGCAGTCAAGTACAGAGATATCTTGGATGAAAACCTCTTTCAGAGTGCTCTGGACATCAGACTGGGTCTAGGGGCACCATCCAACAAGGCAATGACCCTAAGCACACAGCTAAAACAACAAAGCAGTGCTTTCAGAACAACCATTCTTGACTGGCCCTGCCAGAGCCCTCACCTAAACCCAATTGATCATTTCTGGAGAGACGTGAAACCTTGTTACATCATTCCCAAAAAGACTCTAGGCTCAAAAGGTGCTTCTACTCAATATTTAGCAAAGGGTCAGAATTAGAGATGAGCGAACATACTCGTCCGAGCTTGATGCTCGATCGAGCATTAGCGTACTCGTAACTGCTCGTTGCTCGGACGAGTATTTCGCCCGCTCGAGAAAATGGCAGCTCCCGCCGTTTTGCTTTTTGGCGGCCAGAAACAGAGCCAATCACAAGCCAGGAGACTCTGCACTCCACCCAGCATGACGTGGTACCCTTACACGTAGATAGCAGTGGTTGGCTGGCCAGATCAGGTGACCCTGGGATAGACTAGCCGCTGCCCGCGCTGCTCGGATCATTCTCTGTCTGGATGCCGCTAGGGAGAGAGCTGCTGCTGCTCAGGGAAAGCGTTAGGGTGTTCTATTAGCTTACTGTTAGGCAGGAGTGATTCTTAAAGAACCCAACAGCCCTTCTTAGGGCTACAATAACGTTATAATTTTTTTTTTTTTTTATTTGCAGCTAGTACCATATTGTGAGGAATTAGCAGGGGGACTTGCTACCGTTGTGTTTAGCTCTTAGTGACACACATATCCACCTCAAACACCAAAGTGGGAAAATTTATTAGGGGTTTGAGTAGAATTAGGCACAGTCTGCCAGTTTCTTTTTATTTTACGTTTATTTTTTTCATAACTCAGCGTCATCTCATCTGGCATAGTAGTGTGCTGTAATACTTGGCTAGAAAATAGCCATAGGAGAATACAAACGTCTTAATTACGCCTGCAGTAGCGTTATATATATTTGATTTCTGGTTGATCTGCTGGTGGCTGTACTTGCTGCAGTGCATCTACTATCAAATTGGGAGCAATTTGGAGTCAGACTTGCGACCACTGTGTTTTAGTGACGCACATATCCATCGCAAAGACCGAAGTGGGAAAATTTATTAGGGCCCGGGGTTGTATTTCAATTAGGCACAGTCTGCCAGTTTCTTTTTATTTTACGTTTATTTTTTTCATAACTCAGCGTCATCTCATCTGGCATAGTAGTGTGCTGTTATACTTGGCTAGAAAATAGCCATAGGAGAATACAAACGTCTTAATTACGCCTACAGTAGCGTTATATATATTTGATTTCTGGTTGATCTGCTGGTGGCTGTACTTGCTGCAGTGCATCTACTATCAAATTGGGAGCAATTTGGAGTCAGACTTGCGACCACTGTTTTAGTGACGCACATATCCATCGCAAAGACCGAAGTGGGAAAATTTATTAGGGCCCGGGGTTGTATTTCAATTAGGCACAGTCTGCCAGTTTCTTTTTATTTTACGTTTATTTTTTTCATAACTCAGCGTCATCTCATCTGGCATAGTAGTGTGCTGTTATACTTGGCTAGAAAATAGCCATAGGAGAATACAAACGTCTTAATTACGCCTACAGTAGCGTTATATATATTTGATTTCTGGTTGATCTGCTGGTGGCTGTACTTGCTGCAGTGCATCTACTATCAAATTGGGAGCAATTTGGAGTCAGACTTGCGACCACTGTGTTTTAGTGACGCACATATCCATCGCAAAGACCGAAGTGGGAAAATTTATTAGGGCCCGGGGTTGTATTTCAATTAGGCACAGTCTGCCAGTTTCTTTTTATTTTACGTTTATTTTTTTCATAACTCAGCGTCATCTCATCTGGCATAGTAGTGTGCTGTAATACTTGGCTAGAAAATAGCCATAGGAGAATACAAACGTCTTAATTACGCCTACAGTAGCGTTATATATATTTGATTTCTGGTTGATCTGCTGGTGGCTGTACTTGCTGCAGTGCATCTACTATCAAATTGGGAGCAATTTGGAGTCAGACTTGCGACCACTGTGTTTTAGTGACGCACATATCCATCGCAAAGACCGAAGTGGGAAAATTTATTAGGGCCCGGGGTTGTATTTCAACTAGGCACAGTCTGCCATTTCCTTTTTTATTTTACGTTTATTTTTTTCATAACTCAGCGTCATCTCATCTGGCATAGTAGTGTGCTGTAATACTTGGCTAGAAAATAGCCATAGGAGAATACAAACGTCTTAATTACGCCTACAGTAGCGTTATATATATTTGATTTCTGGTTGATCTGCTGGTGGCTGTACTTGCTGCAGTGCATCTACTATCAAATTGGGAGCAATTTGGAGTCAGACTTGCGACCACTGTGTTTTAGTGACGCACATATCCATCGCAAAGACCGAAGTGGGAAAATTTATTAGGGCCCGGGGTTGTATTTCAACTAGGCACAGTCTGCCATTTCCTTTTTTATTTTACGTTTATTTTTTTCATAACTCAGCGTCATCTCATCTGGCATAGTAGTGTGCTGTAATACTTGGCTAGAAAATAGCCATAGGAGAATACAAATGTCTTAATTACGCCTACAGTAGCGTTATATATATTTGATTTCTGGTTGATCTGCTGGTGGCTGTACTTGCTGCAGTGCATCTACTATCAAATTGGGAGCAATTTGGAGTCAGACTTGCGACCACTGTGTTTTAGTGACGCACATATCCATCGCAAAGACCGAAGTGGGAAAATTTATTAGGGCCCGGGGTTGTATTTCAACTAGGCACAGTCTGCCATTTCCTTTTTTATTTTACGTTTATTTTTTTCATAACTCAGCGTCATCTCATCTGGCATAGTAGTGTGCTGTAATACTTGGCTAGAAAATAGCCATAGCAATAGGATAGCATCGTTTGGTTTTAAAAACTAAAAAACACAAAAAAAAAAAAAAAAAAAAAAGTAAAAAAAAAAATACAAGTTATAACTCTCATTTTCAAAATGTTTAACCCGAGGGCTAGGGGTAGAGGACGAGGGCGGGGACGTGGGCGTCCAACTACTGCAGGGGTCAGAGGCCGTGGTCCTGGGCGGGGTGAGACACCACCTGCTTATGAGGGAGCAGGGGAATGCCGCAGAGCTACACTCCCTAGGTTCATGTCTGAAGTTACTGGGACTCGTGGTAGAGCACTGTTGAGGCCAGAACAGTGCGAACAGGTGATGTCGTGGATTGCCGACAATGCTTCGAGCAATTTGTCCACCAGTCAGTCTTCCACGCAGTCCACCCATGTCACCGAAATCGGCACTCCTCCAGCTCCTGCACCTCAGCCTCCTCCCCCGCAGTCTGCCCCCTCCCAGCAAAATTTGGCATTTGAACCGGCATACTCTGAGGAACTGTTTTCTGGACCCTTCCCACAGTCACAAACCACTTGTCCGGTTGCTGATGAGCAATTTTCTGATGCCCAGGTTTTCCACCAGTCGCAGTCTGTGGGTGATGATGACCTTGTTGACGTAGTGGAAGAAGTGTGTAAAGAGGTGTCCGACGATGAGGAGACACGGTTGTCAGACAGTGGGGAAGTTGTTGTCAGGGCAGGAAGTCCGAGGGGGGAGCAGACTGAGGGATCGGAGGATGATGAGGTGACAGACCCAAGCTGGGTTGAGAGGCCGGGTGAACACAGTGCTTCTGAGACGGAGGAGAGTCCTCGACCAGAACAGGTTGGAAGAGGCAGTGGTGGGGCCAGACGGAGAGGCAGGGCCAGAGCTGGTGCATCAGCGCCAAATGTGTCAACTAGTGAAGCTCCCGTGGCGAGGGCTCCTGCGGCGAGGGCTAGATTTTCAGAAGTCTGGAGGTTCTTTAAGGAAACACCGGATGACCGACGGACTGTGGTGTGCCACATTTGCCAAACCAGGATCAGCAGGGGTTCCACCACTACTAGCTTAACTACCACCAGTATGCGCAGGCATATGAATGCTAAACACCCCACTCAGTGGCAACAAGCGCGTTCACCTCCGGCCGTGCACACCACTGCTCCTTCCCCTGTGTCAGCTGATAGTCAGCCCCCTGCCCAGGACCCTGCCACAAAAACCCCATCGTCACCTCCACGATCCTCCACAGCATCCACCAGCGTTCAGCTCTCCATACCCCAGACGCTGGAGCGGAAACGCAAATATAGTGCAACCCACCCGCACGCCCAAGCCCTTAATGTGCACATTTCCAGATTGCTAAGCCTGGAGATGCTGCCCTATAGGCTAGTAGAGACCGAGGCCTTTCGCAGCCTCATGGCGGCGGCCGCCCCTCGGTATTCGGTCCCCAGCCGCCACTACTTTTCCCGATGTGCCGTCCCAGCCCTGCACCAGCACGTGTCAGACAACATAATCCGTGCCCTGACCAACGCCGTTTCTGACAAGGTCCACCTGACCACGGACACGTGGACGAGTGCTGCCGGGCAGGGCCACTATATATCTCTGACGGCACATTGGGTTAACTTGGTGGAGGCTGGGACCGAGTGTGACCCTGCGGCTGGTCATATACTGCCGACGCCGAGGATTGCGGGGCCTACCTCGGTCCAGGTGTTTGAGGCCTACTATGCCTCCTCCTCCTCCCACCCCTCCTCCACCTCCTCCTCCGAACGACCATCCGTGGGCATGGCGCCATCAGTCGGTAGCTCTAGGCACAGCAGCAGTGCCGTCGCTAAGCGACAGCAGGCGGTGCTCAAACTGCTGAGCCTAGGCGATAAAAGGCACACCGCCCAAGAACTATTACAGGGCATCACGGCGCAGACTGATCTGTGGCTGGCACCGCTGAACCTGAAGCCAGGCATGGTTATGTGTGACAACGGCCGTAACCTGGTGGCGGCTCTGCAACTCGGCAGACTGACACATGTGCCATGCCTGGCCCATGTGTTAAATCTGATAGTTCAGCGTTTCCTCAAGACATACCCCAATCTGTCTGATTTGCTCACGAAGGTGCGCCGCATCTGTGCGCATTTCAGGAAGTCCAGCACAGATGCTGCCACTCTCAGGGCAGCGCAGCGCCGCCTCCAACTGCCCGCTCACCGACTGTTGTGCGACGTGCCCACGAGGTGGAATTCAACACTGACCATGTTATCCAGAGTTTACCAGCAGCGCCGAGCGATTGTAGACTGCCAGATGTCAACTTCCACCAGAACTGGTAGTCAGGTCAGTCAGCTTCCTCAAGTCTACAATGAGGAGTGGACGTGGATGTCTGATATCTGTCAGGTGCTGAGTAACTTTGAGGAGTCAACACAGACGGTCAGTGGCGATGCCGCCATCATCAGCCTCACCATCCCGCTGCTTGGCCTGTTGAAAAACTCTCTGGTCAGCATGAAGTCGGAAGCTTTGCGCTCCTCACAAGAGACAGGGGAAGAAGATTCCCTTGTTGATAGCCAAAGCACCCTTAGGTCTGTTTCTCAGCGCATATCGGAGGAGGTGGAGGTGGAGGAGGATGAGGAGGAAGAGGAGGAGAATGTTGGCGAGACACAAGAGGGGACCATTGTTGAGTCCTACACTGTTGAGCGTGTATGGGCAGAAGAAGAGGAGTTGGAGGAGTTGGAGGAGGAGGAAATGGACAGTCAGGCCAGTGAGGGGAGTGAATTCTTACGCGTTGGTACTCTGGCGCATATGGCAGATTTCATGCTAGGCTGCCTATCCCGTGACCCTCGCGTTCAAAGAATTTATTCCAGCACCGATTACTGGGTGTTCACTCTCCTGGACCCACGGTACAAGCAAAATCTTTCCACTCTCATCCCTGGAGAGGAAAGGAGTGTGAGAATGCATGAATACCAGCAGGCCCTGGTGCACAAGCTGAAACAGTATTTCCCTTCTGACAGCGCTAGCGGCAGAGTGCGTAGTTCTGCGGGACAAGTAGCGAGGGAGAGTAGGCGAGCAGGCAGCTTGTCCAGCACTGGCAAGGGTACGCTTTACAAGGCTTTTGCCAGCTTTATGTCACCCCAGCAAGACACTGTCACCTGTCCCCAGTCTCGGCAGAGTAGGGCTGATCTTTACAGAAAGATGGTGAGGGAGTACGTAGCTGACCATACCATCGTCCTAAATGATCACACAGCTCCCTACAACTACTGGGTTTCAAAGCTGGACATGTGGCACGAACTGGCGCTCTACGCCTTGGAGGTTCTTGCCTGCCCTGCCGCTAGCGTCTTGTCAGAGCGGGTTTTCAGTGCAGCTGGTGGCATCATCACCGATAAGCGTACACGCCTGTCGACTGACAGCGCTGACAGGCTGACGCTTATCAAGATGAATAAAGCATGGATTTCTCCTCATTTCAAATCTCCAGCAGGTGAAGGAAGCTCAACCTGAATAATTTATCCACTCCTCCTCCTCCTCATTTTCCTCCTTCTCCTCCTCTTTCTACAGTAAAGCAGAGGAAACTGGCTGTTTTTTGACAGGGCCCACTGGCTCTAGGTATAGTACTTTATGCATTTAATTTTTCTGGAGGGCCACCGACACGGTCCTCTGTTTTAAACAATTTTTGGGAGTGCCACATACAGGCACTCAATCTATTCCATTTTTCTGGAGGGCCACCTACCTGCTCCTCTGGTTTGAAAAATTTTTTGGACTGCCACATACAGGCACTCAATCTATTCCATTTTTCTGGAGGGCCACCTACCTGCTCCTCTGGTTTGAAAAATTTTTTGGACTGCCACATACAGGCACTATCCAAATTGAATTGTCTCCATAGCAGCCTCCACACGTTGTCTCCATTGCTACCTCCAAAAGTCGTCCATATAGCTGCCTCCATACATCGTCCCTTTATCAAACGAGGTTTGTCAGGCCGAAATTTGGGTTGTTTTCATGGATTCCACATCAAAGTTGTTAACTTTGTCGCCACCCTGCTGTGTTATCCACAAAATACACTGGCAAACTTTTACCATTTACGGATATTATTTCAGCGCTTCTTGCGCATCTGTTTACATTCCCCTCACCCGCCATATCCTAAACTTATAAGAACGCTACTACACTTGATCTTATACAAAAGGTTCTTAGAAGTGCTGTTTGGGGAGTAGCCTAGAGACAGGGGCTTGGATTGGCGAAAGCTCGCCTAGCAGCGGAGCGCCAGCTCCATGCGCATCATGCGCTTCTTGCGCATCTGTTTACATTCCCCTCACCCGCCATATCCTAAACTTATAAGAACGCTACTACACTTGATCTTATACAAAAGGTTCTTAGAAGTGCTGTTTGGGGAGTAGCCTAGAGACAGGGGCTTGGATTGGCGAAAGCTCGCCTAGCAGCGGAGCGCCAGCTCCATGCGCATCATGCGCTTCTTGCGCATCTGTTTACATTCCCCTCACCCGCCATATCCTAAACTTATAAGAACGCTACTACACTTGATCTTATACAAAAGGTTCTTAGAAGTGCTGTTTGGGGAGTAGCCTAGAGACAGGGGCTTGGATTGGCGAAAGCTCGCCTAGCAGCGGAGCGCCAGCTCCATGCGCATCATGCGCTTCTTGCGCATCTGTTTACATTCCCCTCACCCGCCATATCCTAAACTTATAAGAACGCTACTACACTTGATCTTATACAAAAGGTTCTTAGAAGTGCTGTTTGGGGAGTAGCCTAGAGACAGGGGCTTGGATTGGCGAAAGCTCGCCTAGCAGCGGAGCGCCAGCTCCATGCGCATCATGCGCTTCTTGCGCATCTGTTTACATTCCCCTCACCCGCCATATCCCAAACTTATAAGAACGCTACTACACTTAACTTGGTGCAGGCTGGGACCGAGTCTGACCCTGGGGCTGGTCATATACTGCCGACGCAGAGGATTGCGGGGCCTACCTCGGTCCAGGTCTCAAAGGCCTACTATACCTCCAAATCCTCCCACCCCTCCTCCACCTCCTCCTCCTCCGAATTACCATCCGTGGGCATGGCGCCATCAGTCGGTAGCTCTAGGCACAGCAGCAGTGCCGTTGCTAAGCGACAGCAGGCGGTGCTCAAACTGCTGAGCCTAGGTGATAAAAGGCACACCGCCCAAGAGCTATTGCAGGGCATTCCACATCAAACTTGTTAACTTTGTCGCCACCCTGCTGTGTAAGCCACAAAATATACTGGAAAACTTTTTTCATTTACGGATATTATTTCAGCGCTTCTTGCGCAGATGTTTACATTCCCCTCACCCGCCATATCCCAAACTTATAAGAACGCTACTACACTTGATCTTATCCGAAAGGTTCTTAGAAGTGCTGTTTGGGGAGTAGCCTAGAGACAGGGGCTTGGATTGGCGAAAGCTCGCCTGGCAGCAGAGCGCCAGCTCCATGCCAAGAACCAACTAACATAGTTTTAACTGCAGTACCTTTAATCTACTACTAGTTCACTGCCTCCATACATCTTCCCCTTAGCAAACGAGCTGTGTCAGGCAGAATTTTGGATTGTTTTCATGGCTTCCATGTTAACTTTGTCGCCACCCTGCTGTGTAATCCACAAAATATACTGGCAAACTTTTATCATGTACCAATATTATTTGAGCGCTTCTTGCTCACCTTCTTTGGTTCCTCTCTGCTACCCATTGGTTTGAAGCCTGAGTCCATTTAGGGTATGTCGCCATGCCACTCTCTAGCCTTCCGCTGCTGCCGCTGCCTCTGCATGCCGTCCCCTATAGTGTCAGGGTCAATTATTGGATGTTTTAGATGCTATCTAGCTTCATTCTGTCACTCTGTCATGGCCATGCTGTTGCCCATAATTTTGGCATAATGGTGCGATTAAGCAGCCTCAGAGGCATCCATGCATGCTGCCCCTGCTGTTTCCTGTCCATTTCCGTGGTGTTTCCATCCTTTTCTGAGGTTCCCAGGTGTTTGGCCAAGCTTCCCTGTGCAGAGCCTTGGTCCCCTTGAAAAATGCTCGAGTCTCCCATTGACTTCAATGGGGCTCGTTACTCGAAACGAGCACTCGAGCATCGGGAAAAGTTCGTCTCGAATAACGAGTACCCGAGCATTTTAGTGCTCGCTCATCTCTAGTCAGAATGCATATGACCATGTGATAGTAGCAAAAATATCTACATTTCATTTTTTCCTGTCAAGATATAGATCCAGTGGTTTAACTAGGAGAGGCAGGGCCCCATAGCACCTTTCTGCATGGGGCCCCCCTCACCCTTAGGACACGGTCACACATTGCAGTTAAAACTGCATCGCAATGGTTTTAGGTGCAGTTTTGTTAATTTAACAGGTGAAAGACATGAACTGAATGATTTATATTGATTTTGAAGGGGAAACCTGTTCTACAAATGTCTTTCACTTGTTAAATTAACAAATCTCCTCCTAAAACCACCTCAAAACTGATTGCGATGCAGTTTTAACTGCAACGTGTGACCACACCCCGAAAAATATTCATACATATACACACGTTTATATAATCACACACATTTATACACTTAAATACACACACATAACATTCTACACTCACTTTTATATCCTTGTACACACATACATATGTATACACTCATATGCACACAGTTATGTACTGATATATGCATTTATACACTATATGCATTTGTACACTGTATACAATATATACAAACTCAGGCTACAGTCACAGAGCGTATGGGGGATGTATTTCTGGCGTATATACGCCCCCCATACACTTCTATTGCCTCACGGCGTCATACATGCTGCACCGTACCGTTTCGTACCCCATAGAAAGATAGGACATGTCCTATCTTTCTACGGAATACGGCGCCGCTCGCTCTATATTCCCATAGAAAGGGACGGGGGTGAGCTGCGCTCTTCCCCTGCTCCTCTCCGCAGCATCGATGTATGCCCGCCATACCGTAGTACTACGGTGCGTCGGGCATACATCGTGTGAATGTAGCCTCATACAGTATATATGCAAAGTTGCATATATACTGTTTACATACATACATATAGAATACATACATCATTCTAAAACATGCGGCATACACTCAATGTGTATACACATATATGCAGTATAAAAACACCTTATACACACATACTGAATCTATGTACAGCATATTTACACATACATACAGTATATACAGTGTATACACAAATCACACGTATACATACGGCATACACACATACATAGAGTATATACCGCAGATACACATAGTATATACAGCGTTTACACACATACTGTGTATAGATGCAGTATATACACACATTCATACGGTATATATGGCACATTCACACACATACAGAATATACATACAGCAAATACACACATACAGCCCATACACACATACATACAGCACATACATACAAGATATACTGTACAGTAAATACACTCATACAGCATACATTCATATAACAATACATAGATATATAGGGACTTACCTTTCTTGCTGACCGGCTGCTGTGGCATCATGCCGGCGGGTGGCAGTTTCTTCGGGCTGATAGGTGGCTTTGGCATCGCGCAGGCCTACGCGCCCAGGAAGCAATGGAAGTAGAAGGCGCCCGCAGATGAAGTGATCAGGTCGGGCTGCCGCGAGCGGTGTGGGCCGGCCGCACACATACTGGGCCGGCGAGGTAGTGAGTTGATTGGGCAGCAGTAGGCGGGCGGGCGGGCGTGCGGGCGGGCGTTTGGGCGGGCGGGTGGGTGGGTGGGCGGCCGCTGTCGGAGTAGGCCGGCGGGAGCCTGCGGAGCGAGAAGGCCAACCCAGCGGCAGATGAAATGGCCAGGCCATGGAGCTGTCAGGTGCAGTCAGCGCCAAATGAAGTGGGCGGAGTGGCCGCAATTGTAGAGTCGGGCGGCCGCAGATAAGGTGGGCGGACAGGCACGGCACAGGGGCCCGTATTAATGTACAAGGGAGGTCCCATTGCCGCAATACACTGGAAGGATGGGCACAAGAAAATTTAATTTATACATTT
This sequence comes from Engystomops pustulosus, assembly GCF_040894005.1. Taxonomy (NCBI): domain Eukaryota; kingdom Metazoa; phylum Chordata; class Amphibia; order Anura; family Leptodactylidae; genus Engystomops; species Engystomops pustulosus. Next base: position 119,683,155 of record NC_092411.1, read on the forward strand.
TTTCTCAGCTGTTCAACCTGGGCCCCTGTGCCGCCCGGGCCCCGTAGCAACCGCTAAGGCTGCTACGGCTGTTGTTATGCCACTGTATAGATCAGAGTATACATTAGTGAATTAAAGAAGGAACTTTTTTGCTCTTACCAATAGGCTGCAATGAAACAAAGAGTGAAAAACTTAAAAGAATCTGAATACTTTCCGTACCCACTGTATTTTATGGATACATAGATATTTAGCACTATATATAAATTAGTGTTTCCTTCAAGTTAAACACATAGCCTGGCCTGTCCTTTTCTCCTGCTACCTCCTCTTTTTTAATCTGTGATATTTATAAAGATCCACTCTTGGTGCTTTGGTCGGATGTTGTAGTATTTATTCAGAGGTCCAGGTATTTAATCTCTGGGACACTACTGCACATTTCCATTGGAGACTACTATGTGGGGCACATTTACTTACCCGGTCCTGCGCGTTCCCCGATCCGGAGTGTCGGATGAGAGTGCCGCAATTTACTTACATTGTGCGTCCGATATCCTGCATGTGTTGCTCCCCAATCAGGTCCGCCAGAGTTCACCTTCTTCTTCCCGGTGTATGTAAGTGCTTGGCTCACAACACAATTTTGAAGTTAAATCCCGCAGTTTGTCCGAATACCCCCCGATTTGTGTCTCAAGAAAGCCGGTGGGATTGCGCCTAAATCACGTGCGACACAATGCCATTCTAAATCCCTGTCCCGGGGGCGCGGTTCCCGAAAAGTCAGAAAACCTGACGGAAATGTGTCCGCAGGACCCTTAGTAAGTAAGCCCCGATGTGTTTTGGTCTATTTGATTGTGTGTTAACACCTGAACAAATTTGTCATGAATGGGCAGTGCACTATTTCAGTATGCTTTACCACTTTCTTAACTGCTGCTGTTTGAGAAAAGTCTTAAAGCTGTAGTAGGAGAAAAACTCAAATTTTCACATATTCTTTTTTCTACATTTCAGTAAATTCATAAATTATTAAAGTCTTAAAAGTTCTTAAAGCTATTTGTACTGCCTTGACCTAACCACAGTGAAAATTGTGTAGACGCAGTCTGAAATCTTTTTTTGGTGAAAATATTGATGTTAATGGTGATTTTTGTTTAACAGGAACAGAGAAATAGAATGGGATGAAGGAAGGTTGATAACAATACAGAGGGGATAGAAATACCAGAAACTTTTGCAAGAAAGATTGGAGCCAGCATATAGTGATGGCAGTGACAGTAGCAGCAGCAGTAATGTTTCAAACAATGTTGCGCTGTGAATGGTTGAACAAATTAGGAACAAAAATAATACAATTTTTGATTTAAAAATGGTTTTATTTTGTAAAAGTGGAAAACACCCATTTAGTATCACCATGACCCCCAAAATAAAATGCCACATAACCCATGAGGTGAATACTATAAATAAACAAAAAAAGGTTAAAAAACCCCAGTAAGCTGGAATTCAGGAAAATTTTAAAAAATAGAAGTAATGGTCCTTAGAAGGTAGCAACAAAAAATAATTTTTAAAAATCATAATTTTATTTTTTTTTTTTTGGTCCAAATGGCATAAGACATAAAAGACTATTTGGTATCACCTTATTAATGGCATCTGTGAAAATAAATGTAAAATGTTACTGGAGTCCTGGAGACGTGTGTGAGAAGTTCGAATTAAGGAAGAGAATAATCTCATCTCGCTGGCAGATCGAAGAGAACGGGTTGGGAGATAGACTGAGATGTGAGAGGAGAGGTAGGGAGGTGCAGCATTGTGCAGAGCTTTGTTGATAAGGGTGATTAAATTAAACTGTATTTGGAAGGAGAAGGGCAACCAGTGCAGTCACTGCCACAAATTGGAGGAATCCATGTAGTGTTTGGTAGGAAAGACAAGAGAATAGTTTGTAGAGGAAAGAGTTTAGTGAGTGGAAGACCACTTAGTAGGGAGTTACTGTAGTTTAGACGAGAGTGAATCAGAGCGACAATAAGTGTTTTAGAGGTTTTGATTGTAAGGAATGGTTTGATTCTAGAAATATTTTTAAGGTGCATCTGGAAAGAGCAAGCAACAGATTGAATGTATGGTGCAAAGGAGAAGTCAGAATCCAGCACAACCCCAAGACAGCGTGCCTGCTGCCTCTGAGTTGTAGTGACAACACAGACAGAAATGAAGAGATCAGAGTAAGGTCGGTTAGTAGACGGTGGAAAGACAAGAAGTTCAGTTTTGGAAGGATTAAGTAAGAAGAGAGAGGCCATGATTTTAGAGACAGCAGAGAGACAGTCACTGGTGTTCTGCAGTAAGGCAGGGGTGATGTTACGTGCAGAAGTATATAGCTGGGTATCAGCAGTTCGAGTGCTCTAAGTTCAGTTACAATCCTAGAATATAAATCAATTTTTCAGTCCTGCTGTTAGCAATAGCATACACAAAGGCATGGGTACAATGATGACTACTACTTAACAATGTCTGTAGTTTTACATGAGCATTACCGCTTGCAGGTTTTCTTCAACTCATACTAACATTCTCACAGGTCAATTAAGGCTAAGTTCACACCTGCTGCTAAGTTCACACCTGCTGTTCCCTTGACAAAGACCCGCTGCGGTTGAAATCGGGGTTGCACACCAGGTAATAGTCTGTCCTGTTATTAGAAAACAAAAAGAAATCCAAGGCAGCACAACCCCAATGTTCTGGGAGCTAAATCTGGACATCCGTGGCACGGACCAATTTAGTATGCTTGATAAAGGTGGACACACCGAAACGTCGCATCTGAAATAAACATCACCCTGATTGAATCTACCAACTGGAGTGCTGCTGTTTTCCTTGAATATACTGTCCTGTTATTATCTCTCCAACGTTATTTTCGTCACTTTTTGGCATTTACTTATCTATCACTGATCATGTTATGTCTCTTGTCACGTTGGACGTACATCTGTTGATAGCTATGGTACACTCCTCACCTTATTGCTTTTTGTAAGTATGTATACATATACTAGTGTCTATGGTCTATTACCTCTTGCTATATTATATGTGCTTTTATGACTTTATATTACTTATTATCTGTAGTAGGCTATATTCACACTGCCGTTGCCCGCCCGTACCATACCGTAGCGGGCAACGGCAGTGTACGGGGAGAGGAGGAGGAGGTGAGCGCAGCTCACCCCCGCCCCTCTCCATAGCAATCTATGGCGCACGTGTGCGGCACCGTACTGCTCCCGTAGGGTGCCGTGCGCCCATAGAAGTGTATGGGGGACGTATATCGGCCGTATATACGTCGGCCGTATATACGTCCCCCATACGTTAGTGTGAATGTAGCCTTACTCTTTTGATACTTTACTTTATCAGGACCTATTACCTGGCGTGCATTATGTATCTCGTCCTGTGATGCATTTATCTTTTATTTTTATATAGTTTTTGTCTTTTGATATGTAATAAAGATTATCACTTTTCCATTACTCATTTTGTAGCCTTGTGTTTCTTTTCCTCTTTTGCTTCTTCTTTTGGTATTTTACAGGTTAGAAATTGGCCACTGGTAACATGTCCACATTGCATGTCCTACACCTGCCTGGGCAGGTGATGTGATCATCGCTATGTGTGGCTGTAGTCGGTTGGTTGCAGTGCAGTGCAGTACATCCAGTATGGCCAGTGTTATGGTGAGATGTCATCTCAGTGGGGCAATATGCAGTAATGGCAGTTACACATCATTACTATGGTAACAGAGCAAGTCTGTTAGATCATCACTGGGAGCAGAACATGTACAACATAAATAACATACAAACTGCGTACAAAAAGCTGATTTGTTAACAGAATTTCATTGTAGAAGTTAGTACCACACTGACATATTAATATATATATGGGTTTGTATTTTCTTTTGTACAGTCTATTTTGGAGAGAACATACTTCTTTGTGGTTTATGTGGTATGTCAGAACAGATTGTATTAGCATATCTTGTTAACAATTTACATTTGAAAGTGCTGTCCTCCAGCCATCATGGTAGTGAACAAATGTCAGCACATATCTCAAAGGTCTAAGATCAAAAATCAAGGAGCTGGTCTGGTGTACTATACTGTACATTATTGTAAAAGAACAATGCACAGAAAATAAAACATTGTAAGACTTAGACATATACTCATGCTTGCCGAGGTCCCGGATTATCATATGCTGCTGAGGGGAGTAAGGAATTTGGACCCACATGTAATCAGCACTAGAGATGGGCAAATCAACTCGAACAAAGTGGATTTTGTTACGAATTTCACAGAAAATTGATTCGTCACGAATCCGAAGTTTACACTGATTTGTGTGAACAAAGTTTTTTTTCCCCCTCTTTTTTAACTAAATCGCCGCAACCACAATGTGTTACATGGGGCAAAGAACTCTGGGAAGGAGAAAGGAACACCCTCGATGACATCTGCAGACCTGTAAGCCAATCAGCGACCGGCAGGGTTATGTGATGTCACACAGCCCACAGCATCTAGCTGCTTTTGCTGTACTGTGCTGAAGCGATTTCTGCTCCAATCCCAGGGTGTGTGTTTAAGGGGATCTGTATACCCCAAATAGCAGTTCTTTTTTGTTACTGAAGGGAATAGGAAGAAGTCTGTGTCATATCCACACAGATATTTCTGCCCTTTCCCAGGGTGTGCATTTTGGGGCATCTGTATAACGCAAATTACAATACTTTTTTGTTGCTAAAGTTGAGAGCAAGAAATAAGTTTTTTGGTGCATACCTTTTTTCTTGTTGGCTTATTGGTTGTAAGTGTTTTTGCACTGGCTCATGTAGACCCTTGGTTGTGCTGACCATTCATTTTTTAATTCAAGAAATAAGTGTCAAATCCACATAGTTTATAGAGTGATTTTCGCTCCAATTACAGGGTGTCCATTGTGGGGTATCTGTATAACGCAAATTCCAATACTTTTTTGTTGCTAAAGTTGAGAGCAAGAAATAAGTGTCAAATCCACGAGGTTTATAGAGTGATTTTCGCTCCAATTACAGGGTGTCTGTTGTGGGGTATATGTATAACGCAAATTTCCATACTTTTTTGTTGCTAAAGTTGAGAGGAATAAAAAAGTGTCAACTCCATATGGTTTATAGAGTGATTTTTGCTCCAATTACATGGTGTCCGTTGTGCGGTATCTGTATAACACAAATTTGCATACTTCTTTGTTGCTAAAGTTGAGAGCAAGAAATAAATGTCAAATCCACGTAGTTTATAGAGTGATTTTCCTCCAGTTACAGGGTGTCTGTTGTGGGGTATATGTATAACGCAAATTTCCATACTTTTTTGTTGCTAAAGTTGAGAGTAAGAAATTAGTGTCAAATTCAAGTAGTTTATAGACTGATTTTCGGTCCAATTACAGAGTGTCCGTTGTGGGGTATCTGTATAATACAAATTACCATACTTCTTTGTTGCTAAAGTTGAGAGTAAGAAATAAGTGTCAAATCGATGCAGTTAATCAACCACTATGTCAGACAAAAAGATGTGGAAAATCGCAGCAGGGGTGACTCTGTGAGGCCAGAACTACCGTTGTCATCTAGTGGCAGTGTGTTGACTAGGTCATCCAATTCCTCAAATATAACATCTGACAACCCCAGCCAAGAGTCCATGGGTTTGTCAGATATCACAATTAGTTGGCATGGCCCAAGAGCAGGTCAGTGGCCCTCACCTGTCCTCAACCAGACTCTGTCCTGTTCATTTCCCTCTGCCAGAGAACTACTAGGGGGACTGGGCTCAGGGCCACTATACAAAGAGGACAAAGTGTTTGAGGACAGTCAGCAGCTGCTTGGCATTGAAGAGGTGGGGCAGGCTGAACATACTGATACCTTTGAGGAGAATAGCAGTGACAGGGACATGCAAATTGATGATTATGTAGCCAATAGCACTTGGGAGTCGGGTGTAGCAAGGGATTCATCATCATTGGGCAAAGAGAGCGTCAGGCAGTGGAGCAGGCAGAAAGTGGCTACTGTGTCTGTGAGTCAGCAGGGTGGTAGCAGTGCAAGGACAGGAGCCAAACAGCCGCGGGGTACAGATCCCGATTCTCAGGTCCAAGTAAGCAGTGGCACAGGGGTCAGCGAGGCAGTAGTCACTCAGTGCAGAGTGTTGGCGGTAAAATCACCATCTCAGTGGTGTGGCAGTTTTTTGTTAAGACACCAGAGAAGCCGAGCGCGTGTATATGTCGAATGTGTGGGCAGAAAGTGAAGCCTGGCCAGGGAGCTAACGTTGCCACCACGGCCCTGTGTCAACATATGCAGTGTCACCATCCAATGGCCTGGGAGAAATGGGTCTCAGATGTGGTTCCTCCTGCTGACGCAGCACCAGCACCTAGTGGCACACATGCCATTTTAACAAGTCAAGGCTCCAGCATCTTGGCTGAAGGGAGCTCTTTGTCTTTGACATCATCTCCTGGTCCAGATGCTCCTGCTTCTCACCACGCATTGCGCCGGCTATACAGGGAAAGCTGTATGCGTCCATCCATCCTAAGGTGCAGAAGCTGACCATGCTCCTGTCAAAGTTGATGGTACAGCAGTCCCTCCCTTTTCAAGTCGTGGACTCTGCACCCTTGAGAGAACTAATGGCTTGTGCCGAACCGAGGTGGAGAGTTCCAAGCCGAATTTTCTTTTCCAAAAAGGCAGTACCAGCCCTTCACAAATATTTAGAACAGAAGGTGGGCCAGTCCTTCTTCCAAGGTGCATGGCAGCGCGGACGTGTGGAGCTGTAACTACCGTCAGGGCCAGTACATGTCCTTTACGGTCCACTGGGAGAATGTGCTTCATGCCCAGCCACTCCAACAACTTGAACAGGAGACGCCGCTTTCTCCTCCACGTTGTCAAACTGCTGCTCCTGCGCCAATGTCCACCTCCTCCTTCTCCACCACCACCTCAGCCTCCACAAGTCTAAGTGCTGCTCCCTTATACCACATGTGCAGGGCACAGGGGTGTCACGCAGTTCTACACCTGGTTTGCTTGGGGAAAGAAGTCACACAGGGGAGGAACTGCTTCGCGTCATGCAAGAAATAATAAATGTGTGGCTTTCTCCGCGACAACTGCAAATTGGAACCATGGTGACAGATAATGGGAGAAACATGGTGTCCGCGCTACACTGAGGGATAGAGGGATGGTTCATGCGACCCTGCATGACGCAATTGATTAATCTGGTTGTCAACAGGTTCCTGAAGTCTTCTACCCATCTGCAAGACATTCTAAAAATGGCCAGGAAGCTGTGCATGCACTTCAGCCATTCTTACAAAGCCAAGGAGACCATACTCGAGTTTCAGAGGCAGAACGGCCTCCCCCAGCATAGGCTGATATGTGATGTTTCCACCCATTGGAATTCCAGCCTCCATATGTTAGACTGTCTGTATGAACGGAGAAAAGCCATTAATGATTTTTTGATGATGCAAGCAGACAGGAGTACTCCCCCGTGTAACTTTGATGTCAGCCACTGGCAGCTCATGCGTGACACCTGCCGTTTGCTCAGGCCTTTTGAAGAGGCCACGTTATTTGTCAGTCGCCAGGACTGCAGGATGAATAACGTCATTCCACTGCTTCATGTTCTGAAACAGATGCTGCAAAATCTGTCTGGCCAGGGCACTGGAGAAGTGGCGATTACATCTCATGGCCACATGAGTCCGGTACGGGCTGAACTGGAGGAGGAGGACATTGAAACACAAGCAGGGTCTGGTGAAATTAGTGGTTTTCTACTCAGGTGATAGGAGAGGAAGAGCAGGAGCATCCAGAGGAGGTAGAATACGAGGCAGAAGCACCGTGGCAGTATACAGTGGAGATGGAGGCCAGATGTGCCAATGGGGGTAAATGATATTCAACACCCTATTCATAGCTAGGTGATACTTGTATACAAAAGGAAGCCTTCTGATGACATTAGTTGATTGGGGGGGACATTACTGGGGGCTGTGTGTGGGACATTACTGGGGGAATGTGTGGTGGATATAACTGGGGAGTTTCATGGGGGACATTACTGGGGGCTGTGAAGGACATTACTGGGGGGCTGGGGGACATTTCTTGGGGCAGTAGGACGGGCCTCGGTTTGATCTCACATGAGTTTCCAGTGAAACGCATGTGATTGATAACGAGCATGTGGTATCTTGTATGCAAACTTGTGAGCGCATCCTTACAGTATTTTGGGAGAGCGTTAGGGGCAGCAGCAGAATAACACTGTCAGGGTGCATTTACACTTTGCAGTTACAACTACATTACAATCAGTTTTGAGATGGTTTTAGGTGCAGTTTTGTTAATTTAACAAGTAAAAGACAAGAACTGAATAGGTGAATTTGAGTTTGAATGGGAAACCTGTTCCACAAATGTTGTTCACTTGTTAAAACAACAAAACTGCACCTAAAACCACCTCAAAAATGATTGTGATGCATTTAGAACTGCAACATGTGAAACAATGAAGGACATAAGATGCCTGTGTGGTTAACTCCATGCGAAGGAAACGTGGCTAAAGAGGAGACGTGGGGATGTTGGGCCTAATAGTGAAGTGGACACCTGCAGTCACTGGGTGTAACAAGTAGGGATTACTTGGTTTCTGTAGCTGTGTATACCTCAGTAAAGTTGTTATTGGCACAACCAAATGTGAAGGGGTTATGTACAGGAGGGGGCATTACTGAAAGTGGGATACAAATACATTGGGACCGTGCCCCAGATCTTTTACCACCCTAGCAACGCCCCTGCTGTAGAGTCTTGTGTATCTTAGGGAGGACATAGAAGACAGGTTTAACGGGATCTGGGTTAGTGAGAAATTAGTTGCTGTGCCATCTGTAGCCAGGTGTTTTTTCAGGAGCATCTGTATCTTTTCCTTAATATGGAAAACTGGGTCAATTGGAACTTTTAAATAGACCTCACTCTCATCCAACTATCAGTAAATATCTGCTATACAACCCATTTTTTTCATTAGAACCAATGCACCGCCTTTGTCGGCTGGTTTTCCAATCAGGTTTTTCTTATCAATTAGTGACCTAAGGGCTTGTCTATCCAGTGTGTTATGGTTACTCTTGATTTTAAATTCACCCCTAGTGTATTCTGCATGGAATCTTTCTACGTCCCTATTGACCAATTGGATAAAGGTTTCAGGCGGCATGAAATTGCTTTTAGTATGAAAGCCTAGATCTTTGAGATTCACCTTGTAGCTTTTTAGGGTGGATCCACTCTAAGTGATACCACATTGCGTGTGTTCAGAAAATAGGCCTTCAGGCAGATGGATCTACAAAATCGTTGGAGATCCACAATTGAGCTGGACTCAATATAACTGACAAAATGTTAACTTTCATTAGTTTGACATTAGTTGGTCTATTTTGTTGCACCACAATATTGAATTTTCTGGCAAACAGACTGAATTTTTTGGTGTACCGGTTATTTTCTGTCCTGCCACACCACCTAGTTATTGAGGACACCCCCCTTTTCAGAGGAGTTTGAAAAACAGCCTAAAATGGTATAAAACCTTAAAACCTTAAAGGGAACCAGTCATCAGAAATTGGCAAACAACAACTACAAGTATGTTGTTACGCAGTTGAACACCTTCCAGATCACCCAGCTTAATGGTATCATCGAGAAAACCAACTTTGAAGTAAAATGGAAGTTAAATGTATAAAGTCAGGGAGGCGTGTGTGAGGGCAATTTTTGGCTGATAAGTTTGGTTCCCTTAAGTAAAAGTGCCACACTGCATTTCAGGTTCAAATTACTTGCTTTTTCTATGGTATACAGATTGATACATTTCCACATCCCCCCCAATTCTCTGGGATTCCATGCAGACGAAGAATGTCATTGATAAACATGGAGGCAAACATCTTAGAACTGGGAACTTCTTTAGAGGACCCAAATAACATACTACCTAAATATCAGTTTCTCCATGGGAATTAGGCAAATCAGTAATAAAGTCCATGGATATATGAGCCCAGCATTTTTTGGGAAGAGAAAAAGAATGAAAGAGCCCCTCCGGAGAATGACGAGATACCTTAGATCTAGCACAGATCTTGCATGCTGTAACAAAACCGTAGACTTCAAAGGGTCATGATAGCCACCAGTAGAACATAGACAACAGGTGACCAGCTGGAAATTAGGGGGAACAAAAAGTTCCCTGACAGATACATTGTCAGGGCCAAAATCTAGGGGATTATTAATGGTGGTGGTCACCCCTAGGGAGAGAGTGCATCAGACTTAATGTTCTTAGACGTGATATGTGTCACGGTTACACCCACGATCCTCGGTACGGATTGAGGGTGTACCCGCGCCTGCTGCCGCGGTCCCCGCTCCCCCAGCTCTCACTTACCTCTCCTGGCTCTGGCCTGCACTCTTGCTCCCAGCGTGTAGGCCGCATGCTGTTTCCATGCAGTCGCGTGCTCCTGCCACTAGAGGGGGCGCGCGCAGACTTCTCCCAGCCTTAAAGGGCCAGCGTCCTCCTTATTGGCTCTGGCATTCCAGGCTCGGCTATATAGCCTGGCGACTCCCAGCATCCCCTGCCGGATCTTCAGCTCATTCTTCTGAGGAGAAAGCCTTCTTGAGCGTTTCCAGACGCCTCTGAGTTCCCGTGTTCCCGGTTTCCTGTGTTCTGTGTTGTTCCCCTGTTCTGTGGTTCCTGTGGCGGTCCTGGCATCCTGTGGCGGTCCTGGTATCCTGTGGCACTCCGGTACTCCTGCCTGCCTTCCTGTGGTCCTGCCTGCCTGCCTTCCCGTGGTCCTGCCTGCCTTCCCGTGGTCCTGCCTGCCTGCCCATGATCCTGCCTGCCTGCCTTCCCGTGGTCCTGTCTGCCTTTACGTGGTCCTGCCTGCCTTCCCGTGGTCCTGCCTGCCTGCCTTCCTGTGGTCCTGCCTGCCTGCCTTTCCGTGGTCCTGCCTGCCTGCCTTTCCATGGTCCTGCCTGCCTTTCCGTGGTCCTGCCTGCCTGCCTTTCCGTGGTCCTTCCTGCCTGCCTTTCCGTGGTCCTTCCTGCCTGCCTTTCCGTGGTCCTGCCTGCCATCCGTGGTCCCCTTGTCCCTACCTTGGCTGCCACCGTGGGCCTAGTCGCACCCATGGAGCGACCTGGTGACTCCCCGCCGCAGCAAGTCCATCCCGCTTTGCGGCGGGCTCTGGCGAAGACCAGGAGTTCACTTAGACTCCGCTCCCGGGTGTGGCTAAGGTTGTTATCTCCCGCGGTGGTCCAGGGAGTCCACTTACTTAGTCCTAAGGGACTAATCCCCATAGACTGTGACAGTAAGATCCGGCCATGGACTCCGCCAAGGTCATGATCTCTGCCAAAGCCATGGACAGTGTCAAGGATCCATACCTACTTCTGGGTGACCTTCCCAGCACTATTGCCCAGCAGGCCCAAGAGATTGCTACGCAAAAAGAACTCTTGGATAAACTCGCTGCCACCCTGCGGTTTATTACCTCCCAGCAGCAGGCTCATGTGACTCCTCCTGTTGTTTCTGTCCCACAGCCATGTTTTTCGGCAGCGAACTCTGGATCAGATTTTTTGGTGCCAAACAAATTTGATGGCAACCCCAATTTTTGCAGGAGTTTTGTCGTCCAGTGCTCGTTATACATCAAGCTGACGTCCTCCCAGTCCACCCCCGAACGCACTAAGTTGGCATGTGTTTTTTCTTTGCTCACTGGAGAGGCGCTGGACTGGGCTACTCCTCTATGGGATAGTGGTGACTTGGACATGGTTACTCATACCAAGTTCCTGGCAAAAATCCAGTCCAGATTTGAACCACCTCAAGTTCGATCACCTCATCTGTCCTGCATGGTTCCAGGGTCGCCAGTGTCTCCGCAGCTTCCCAGAGCTGCTCCAGCGGCGCCCAAGCCTCCGCAGCTTCCCAGAGCTGCACCAGCGGCGTCCAAGGCTCCGCAGCTTCCCAGAGCTGCTCCCGTGGCTCCGCAGCTTCCCAGAGCTGCTCCCGTGGCTCCGCAGCTTCCCAGAGCTGCTCCCGTGGTTTCGCAGCTTCCCCACGGCTGCTCCAGTGGCTCCGCAGCTTCCCCGCGGCTGCTCCAGTGGCTCCGCAGCTTCCCCGCGGCTGCTCCAGTGGCTCCGCAGCTTCCCCGCGGCTGCTCCAGTGGCTCCGCAGCTCCCCGCGGCTGCTCCAGTGGCTCCGCAGCTTGCCACGGCTGCTCCATTGGCGCCCCAGACTCCGCAGCTTGCCACGGCTGCTCCAGTGGCGCCCCAGACTCCGCAGCTTGCCACGGCTGCTCCAGTGGCGCCCCAGACTCCGCAGCTTGCCACGGCTGCTCCAGTGGCGCCCCAGACTCCGCAGCTTGCCACGGCTGCTCCAGTGGCGCCCCAGACTCCGCAGCTTGCCACGGCTGCTCCAGTGGCGCCCCAGACTCCGCAGCTTGCCACGGCTGCTCCAGTGGTGCCCCAGACTCCGCAGCTTGCCACGGCTGCTCCAGTGGTGCCCCAGACTCCGCAGCTTGCCACGGCTGCTCCAGTGGCGCCCCAGTCTCCGCAGCTTTCCACGGCTGCTCCAGTGGCGCCCCAGTCTCCGCAGCTTGCCACGGCTGCTCCAGAGACTCTGCAGCTTGCCAGTGCTGCCCAAGTGGCGCCCCAGACTCCGCAGCTTGCCACGGCTGCTCTGGTCTCCCCTGAGGCTGCTCCGATGTGCCTAGAGCCGACCCAGCCTGCTTCCCAAGTCTTCCCGGTGCCTTCTCTCCTCCTAAGGTGTCTCATCACCAAGAAGAATTGGAGGAGGCGAAGAAAGAAGAACAGCGGGCTGAAGAAGAAGAGAAGAGGGGCCCTAAGGGGGGGGGGGGGTACTGTCACGGTTACACCCACGATCCTCGGTACGGATTGAGGGTGTACCCGTGCCTGCTGCCGCGGTCCCCGCTCCCCCAGCTCTCACTTACCTCTCCTGGCTCTGGCCTGCACTCTGGCTCCCAGCGTGTAGGCCGCATGCTGTTTCCATGCAGTCGCGTGCTCCTGCCACTAGAGGGGGCGCGCGCAGACTTCTCCCAGCCTTAAAGGGCCAGCGTCCTCCTTATTGGCTCTGGCATTCCAGGCTCGGCTATATAGCCTGGCGACTCCCAGCATCCCCTGCCGGATCTTCAGCTCATTCTTCTGAGGAGAAAGCCTTCTTGAGCATTTCCAGACGCCTCTGAGTTCCCGTGTTCCCGGTTTCCTGTGTTCTGTGTTGTTCCCCTGTTCTGTGGTTCCTGTGGCGGTCCTGGCATCCTGTGGCGGTCCTGGTATCCTGTGGCACTCCGGTACTCCTTCCTGCCTTCCTGTGGTCCTGCCTGCCTGCCTGCCTTCCCGTGGTCCTGCCTGCCTTCCCGTGGTCCTGCCTGCCTGCCTGCCCCTGGTCCTACCTGCCTGCCTTCCTGTGGTCCTGCCTGCCTTTACGTGGTCCTGCCTGCCTTCCCGTGGTCCTGCCTGCCTGCCTTCCTGTGGTCCTGCCTGCCTGCCTTTCCGTGGTCCTGCCTGCCTGCCTTTCCGTGGTCCTGCCTGCCTGCCTTTCCGTGGTCCTTCCTGCCTGCCTTTCCGTGGTCCTTCCTGCCTGCCTTTCCGTGGTCCTGCCTGCCATCCGTGGTCCCCTTGTCCCTACCTTGGCTGCCACCGTGGGCCTAGTCGCACCCGTGGAGCGACCTGGTGACTCCCCGCCGCAGCAAGTCCATCCCGCTTTGCGGCGGGCTCTGGCGAAGACCAGGAGTTCACTTAGACTCCGCTCCCGGGTGTGGCTAAGGTTGTTATCTCCCGCGGTGGTCCAGGGAGTCCACTTACTTAGTCCTAAGGGACTAATCCCCATAGACTGTGACAATATGTAATGATGAAGTCAAAGTGAGTAAGAAATAAAGCCCAACAAGTCTGCCTGGGATTAAGTCTTTTTGCACAGTACATTTTTTATGTCAATTATTACAGTAATTTTCTGTCTAGTCTCCTCAAAGAATTGTCACCATTCCTCAAAAGTACATTTTATGACCAGCAGTTCACAATAATTTACATCAAAATTGTAAGTAAGATAGCAGGGGCGTTACACAAAAGGCATTACCAGGTACTCAAAATGTCCATTTGGAGTATTAAATGCAGTCTTCCATTCATTCCCTGATACAAATCAGATTATAGGCAGATCGATTTTAGAGAACCTATGGGCACCCAGTCAGAAAACATGCGGTAAACTCGGCACTCATAGGAAACAACCGGGTTTACAGAAAAGTATTGACTCATAATGTGCTAAGTCTCATTGAATTACATTTATCATAAAAGTTAAATACATGCTGCCTGGACTTAAAACATATAACTAAATTATGCAATTATGCAAATTAGGCATAATTTAGTTATACGTTTTAAGTCCGGGGAGCATGTTTTAACTTTTATGATAAATGTCATTCAATGAGACTTAGCGCACACTTGTCTATATTTGTATTCATATCTAACAATAACTTGATTATGCTCTGTTGTGAAAAGAGGCTTCTTGAATAAGGTTTTATATCCATATTTGAAATTTTTTCATTGTTCTTTGTTGTTATACAAGTTTAGAAGTTTAGGTGTGTATCTTTTATTTATTCACTACTTACCTTGGTGACATCTTTAGGTTATGGCCAAGGGTTGTTCTTCTATAGTGTTAAACTCCTCTATCTACTTCTCCAACTCAGGTGTTTTTAAATTGTGTTAGTAACACTTGTGTTATCAGATCACGACTAAGACATTCTACGACGAAATTCGTTAATCATCTTCACATATATTATAATGTTCCTGAGATGCTAATGAAGAAGATTTCTTTTATAACCCCTGGTGGTTTCATAGGAGTGCCTAGCTTACTGCATGTTTTCTGCATGTTGATTTAGACTGTCTGGGTGTCACCAGTGTCCCCGCAATCCATGTCACAGATCGCGGGCACACCCTTGCCTCTCTATGTGGCGCGGATCCCCCGGCCCTAACTCACCTCTCCATGCTCCTGCATCCATCTGGCCTAGGCCGCATGCACGTTCCTGCTCCCTAGGGTGCGCGCGTGGGTTCTCGATGATTTATAGGGCTAGCACATTGCTGATTGGCGATGGTACTTCTGGGTTTCCTTTAAAGGCTGGCTGTTCCCATGATTCCCCACTGGATCTTCAAGCCATCTTGCGTGAAGAGAAAGTTCTGTGTCTGTTCCTGTGTTCATGTGTGTTCCCGTGCTTCTGTGTGTTCCCGTGCTCCAGCGTTCCTGCTCCGTGTTCCTGTGTTCCCGTCCACATCTGCATTGACCTCCTGTTGCTGACTCGGGATTTGGACTTTGACCATGCACCTCTGCTCCGTGCCCTGACTGCCCACTTGAGCCTGACCACGAGACTCCTGCAAAGGTACCACTACCTTGGCTGCCACCGTGGGCTAGTCTTACCTGTGGAACGACCAAGTGGCACCCCGCCCGCAACAAGATCATCCTGCTTTGCGGCTGGCTCTGGTGAAGACCAGGTGCGACTTAGATTCCAGTCCCAGATGTCGGCTAGCACCACCTCCTGTGGTGGTCCAGAGGGCACTCACTGATTTAACAAATCGATAATTAACAGGAGAGGGTATTGATTCTTTACAGTAATATTATTAAGTTTGAGTTAATCTATACCAGGTCTAAGACCACCATCTTTCTTAACAACAAAAAATTATTCTGCTCTCAAAGCAGAGTAAGACGTACAGCTATATTCCTTTTGTACACTGTCCCGGACATAGCCTCACGTTCTGGGGAAGACAAGTGGAAATTTCTTCCATTGGGATATTTAGACAGTTGTACAGTCTATATAGGGGTTAAGGAATCAGCAGAACCTCTATCAAAAACATCAGCAAAATCTGAAATGTACTCTGGCAGAATTACATTTTCAATAAAACTAAAAAACTATGCCGCAAGAGTGAAATAATAAAGCTTACCCCCCTAGCATAATTACCTGAAGACTGGGGCTTGAGTCGAAAATATAGCTTACCAGTGTTCTTAAAGTGAAATTAAAGCTTTCAGACCTTGGCCACAAGTTACTGGACCAAACCTAGATAAGTTCAGTGATTCTTCATTTGGTTCAGTGAATCCTGAAAGCTCATGGAGCACGTTTGTCAGACCAAAGTTGCTCTTGGGCAACGGTGCTAAAACAGTTGTTCCTTATTTTGATGCAGAATACACAGAAAATATGGAGAATTTAGGCAAACCCCTCTTGACTGTTGACGTAGGCTCTAAAAACACAACAATATTACTATTTATAGGATGTCAAAGAGACAGTACAATAAACATAGTAAGATTGCTGCACAAGGCATGTCATGACAATAACAGGGGCAGTGATGAATGTGATGAATATTCTAGATAAGGTCCTTAACCCCTTCCTGTCTATGCCATTTTAGACCTTAAGGACCAGGCCTGATTTTTAAAATTTGCCCTGTGTCATTATAGGAGGTTATAACTTAGTGGCGCTTTAACTTAACCAGGGGATTTTGAGATTGTGTTACCGTCACACATTGTACTTCAAAGTAATAGAAAGATTTTGATGATATCTTTTGTGTTTAGTTCTGAAAAAAATTGAAATTTGGCAAAAATTTCTTAAAATTATTCATTTTCAAAGTTCAAAATTTTCTGCTTTTCGGGCAGATAGCCATAGCACCCAAGTAACTTCATAACTAACATTTCCCAAATGTCTGCTTTATATCGGCACAGGGTTTTATCTTTTCTAAGTTGTTAGGAGGTTCAGAATTTTGGGTGCAATTTTTCTCATTTTTAAGAAAATCGCCAAAACCCTTATTTAGAGGCACATGCTCAGCTTTAACTGACTTTGAGAGGCCTAAACAGCAGTAAAACCCCATATATCATGCCATTTTAGAAACTAAACCCCTCAATGTGTAAAAAATCAACTTTAAGAAGTGTGTTAACCCTTTGGATGCTTCACATGGGTTAAAACAATATGGAGGTGTAATTTATAAGCTGTAATTTTTTTAGACAATATATTAATTTTGGCCAAAAATTAAACCGTAACAAAGTATTAAATGACAAAAAACTCCACAAAGTTTGATACCCAATTTCTCCCGAGTATGAGGATGCCCCATATGTGGTGGTGACTGCTGTACGGGCGCACAGTCGGGCATTGAAGGGAAGCAGCGCCATTCAGAGCAGATCTGCAATGTCACATTTTACAGGCTATAAAATGTTTATTTTTTTGTAATTTGGACATATGGGAGATTATTTATTTTCAGGTACATCATTTACGGGGGGCTCAATAGCTAATAATCAGATTTTATTAACTCTTTCTTGGTGGTGGTTAAAAAAATCATTAATTCTTGTTTATGGTTTTTAGCATTTTTTAGCACCGTACCATAAAAATAACGTGTTCTCTTTATTCTATGGGTCATCTCAATTACGACGATACCCCATTTATATGGCTTTTTTATGGTTAACTTGTTTTGCAGAGTTTAGAACTCATTTTGTGAGAAATTTGCTTGTTTTTGTATCACCATGTAACAATGGGCAGAATATTTATATTTTTTTGTTTACAGAGCTGGTTTATAGCTTACTTTTTGCGGGACAAGCTGTACTTATTTTTGGTATCATGTCGGGGTAAATGTTACTTTTTATGCGCTTTTTATGAGGTCAGATGTGAGAATTTCATAATTTTTGCAAGTTTTTTTGTGGTTTTTTTTACGCCGTTCACCGTACGAGTTCAGTGACGATTTTATTTTATTGTACAGGTTGTAACGGACGTTGTGATGCCCAATATGTTGTGGTTTTTTTTGGTGATTTTAACTTTTTTATGTTTTATTGGATTGTTGCATGGGATGGGACTTCAAGGGACTTTTATTCTTTTTTAATAATTTTTTTTAATTGCACTTTTTTTTTTTAACTTTTTTTTACTGTTTTATTTTGTCCCAGGGTGGGACATGAACAAGTGATCATTTGATCACTTGTTCATTGTAATATACTGCAATACTAATGTATTGCAGCATATTACATAGTCAGCCTATGCATTCTGCATAGGCTGGCATCAGCACTGTTAGATTGTGCTGTAAGCACGATCCTAACAGGCTTCTAGTGAAGGCAACCCTGGGGTCCTTATCGGGCTTCAGGGTTGCCATGGCAACGATCGGCACCTCCGTGCCTTGCACGGAGGGTGCAGATCGTTGCGGCGATTCACCACAGCTGCTGCGGTCACAATGACCGCGGCATCTATAGGGTTAAACAGCCGGGATCGCGATAGTCGCGATCCTGGCTGTTACTCCGGGATCCCGGCTACCGCGTACCGCCGGGATCCCGCGGCGATCGCCCGGGCTCAGTTTCTGAGCCCTGGTGATCGCCATGACGTGATACTACGTCAAGGTGCGGGAACGACCCGCATCCTATGACGTAGTATCACGTCAAGGTGCAGGAAGGGGTTAAAGATTATGTGCAACTTTTTTTTGTCTTAAATGTGTTCTAGTCCTTGTTTTGAGAAAGGTCCAGTGATTCTGGTCCATTGTATTTATATTTAATACTTTACAGGTAACCAGTCGTGATGATTTTGGACACTAAGGTGGGCAATAATCATAGTGGGTCTGAGATTCGCCTATTTTTTATGTAAAAAAAAATTTTTTTTTTTTTAAATCCTGCTCTTTTTTATTATAATGTACAGGAAATGGAGTCTGATAATATTTTCAGATCTGTGCAATAAGACAAAAATCTATCACAGAGATGATCCTATAGAAAATGGTGAAGTCGTTAGTTGAGAAATTTTACATTTTTAAACTCTGAAGTATTTTCTATGTTACATAGAGGTATGTTTATTCTCATTTGCAAAACCAAATGTTTTTAGTAATGAAAATAAACTTTTTATGGCAAGTGAAGTCAGCAATGATTGCACAATGTAGTTGTGGCATTGTCCTGGCTTCAATTGCCATATTATAAGAGGAGGCATTGGCACAGGATTTTCAGATGTGATTGCGATGTGCCTTATCGGACTCACATCTGGGTAAGTATAAAGATTTGTTTTTTATTTATTTTTTCCATGTACAGCCCTCATACAGGTCAATTTGGGACCCTAAACCACAAAAGTTGGTTTAGGGTCCCAATTCGTTCTGACAGGTCCTCTTTATGAAATATATTCAGTTAAGCTTATCACCTAATTGGTTGGACTTCATTGTACTGAACCTATGTTCTGTCTAGATCCTAACAGATTTCAAGAAGTCTAAAAATATACAATCATTATGATAGCCTCTAATTACAAGATCCATTTGCCCCATCAATATAATTTCAATAAACAAACATAGAGAAAGAAACCTTAGTGTACCTGAAGATGTGGGAAATCACTTTACTATAAAAGTGTAGATGGGGAAAAATAACTTTACTATACAGGCAGTCCCCGGGTTACATACAAGATAGGGTCTGTAGGTTTGTTCTTAAGTTGAATTTGTATGTAAGTCGGAACTGTATATTTTATCATTGTAATCCCAGCCAGAACTCTTTTGGTCTCTGTGACAATTGGATTTTAAAAATATTGGGTTGTCATAAGAATCAGGATTAACACTAAAGCTTCATTGCAGACACCTGTGATAACTGTTACAGCTGATCATTGTAGCCTAGGACTAAAGTACAATAAATTACCAATATCCAGAGGTCCGTTTGTAACTAGGGGTCGTATGTAAGTCGAGTGTTCTTAAGTAGGGGACCGCCTGTATAAACTACTTTAGATGCCAATTTTAAGGAAATACTGAAAAAGCAGAGGGTGGTCTTATGAGTGAAAAGGTGTTGAAAGACTCAGAATTATGAGGCCTGAGTGGAGGCTTTGGGAATTACTCATGAGGTGAATATGACTTAGATGGATAGATCTATGTGAGGATTAGGTCTTCCATTTGTTAGAGAAGCTAGAAACCTTTGTGTGTTTTTTGTGTTTTCCGATAATTAGATATGAGACAATGCTTTGCTTAGAAAATGGTATCTAGTTACATCTAATCGTATAATATAAAAGAGGATATGTGATAAATGAAATACCTAAGGTATGAGTAGGTCTTCGCTTCTCATGTCATCAGCATGGTTACTTAAGAGTTATATCAAATAAAAACAACAACTTCAGTAGACTAAGCGGAAGGGATTTCTAAATAGAATTAAACAAATATTTTTGAAGTAACATTAATGTGCAACAAAAGAATACACAATTATATACCAACTTTTACTAACATTCTCTGTAAGCTGACAACATATCCTTCAGCACTTTATGATGAGCAGAAGGTTGTAAGAAAATGACAATAGTAAATGTATGCTTCAACAGGGGTTTCTCAGCCAAAACAGGGGAATCTAATCTCAAGGAAGCCTGCCATCCATAGAACATGTTTGCCTCCTATACTTAGCTGTGATCATTGAACACACAGGAAACATCAATAAAAAAATAAAAAAATTAACCCTAACGGCATGTGATTGGTTAACTCCAAAGGCAGCATTATTTGTCAGAGATAACTTCTGGGGCCTTCTATTGTTTTATTA
Source organism: Engystomops pustulosus (assembly GCF_040894005.1). NCBI lineage: Eukaryota > Metazoa > Chordata > Amphibia > Anura > Leptodactylidae > Engystomops > Engystomops pustulosus. Next base: position 119,703,500 of record NC_092411.1, read on the forward strand.
CCCAGGTTCTCCAGATGTTCATCAGGAATACTGAAGGGCAGTTACATCCCGGCCTTCCAAAACCCTTGCCAGCCAGGACCTTTGGAACCTTTTGTGTAACGCCCCTTTGACACTTGCCTTACAGATCATATCAGAGTGCAATGCTGATCAGTTTTTGAACTGATTCATTACTGTTTAGCGTATTTCATGTATATTTTTCAATTAGTCTTCAATTCATTTTTCCTATGGCAATTGGTTAGGGACAATGCATTGCACTTTCATGTGTCTCAGAATGCAATGTGTTTTTGATGCGTCTTCATAAACTTGTATAGGGCTTTTTTTGCCTGCAGTACTTGCAAAAGTAGATCATGCTGAGAATTTCATGCGTATAAGAAAAACTTTGTTAGAAAAAAAATTCAAGTCTGACAAAACCCATTGAATACAACTGGACACATTGCAATTCAAGTTGTACATGTGTTCTGGTGGGCTAGGGTTTAATCAGCACAGCAGAACATTAGTCTATTATTCTGACAGTCTTCATTACACCATACAATCTTCAGGTACATTGGTAGAGTAATTTAGTCCTTGCTGACCAGAATGTCTGAAGCCTACTATTGTTTAAGGGTGTGGGTACACCATAAAATCCTCAGGTATACGCATGGGCCAGTTAAACCTTGGACTACCAATGCATTTGGCACCTAATATTTTTAGGGCCTGGTTACATCAGAGGATCCTTCAATAGTCTTATGGGCTGAGAGGTTTGGCGGGCCCATTATTGTGTAAGAGCTTAGATACACCAGAGGATCAGTTGGAACCAGAGGACCACAAGTTTACTGGTAAGCTAGTTAAACAATTAATAAACACCATTATAGAATGAGATAACTGAAAAGAGGTCCCCACATATTTATATACAGTGTATCACAATAATGTATATTCTGTGGTTCTATGTTTAGTTATCTGTGTCTTCATGAATTATACATTGCACTGTATCTAAACTGCTACAACAAATGTACACTGATATGCACCAGGTGAACTTAGTGGTCACATCTATATTTTCACATGTTTCCCAGAAAGATTAGAAACCGGAAGAATAACTTGTGCCACAGCCAAAATATGTATTCTTAATACATTTGGGACATCCAAGAAACGTTTTAGTACATAATTGTTTCCTAGCATGAATCTTCTTTACCTGACATTTCATGGAAAGATGTCAGATACAACATGTGCCTGATAGAACTGATGTACTGTGGACCATGTGTGTAAAATGTGTATGCATAAAATCGGTGAAAAATACAGTCCAGCATGCACTTCCTCAATAGTATTAAAGTCATTACTCATCAAGACCTCCCAAGCTTTCTTGAATGGCTGATGTTGCAGACTGCCATAGCAAAAATGTTAATGAAACAAATACGTTCATATGACCTCACGCTCCAATCTATTACTTGTCCAGGTGATAAATTGCCCAGGCATATATCATACAATTTAATATCTAAATGATGGAAACATTTGCACTGGACAAATGTGACAAAGCATTGAAAAAAAAAGAGGTAGCGTGTCTGTTAAATGGTTTGACCTAACACTGTTATCAGTCAAACTGGAAAGTCTAAGCTGCAAGCGGCCCAGGAAATGTATATACAGCATATAAATTCTCTTTGTTCATCATCACTTTATCCCTATTGACGAGACATGCCTCCCAGCCTCCCTTTAGCATTGTAACCATGACATACCATACTTAACAAGGCTCTAACTGTGTTCCCACTGTAACAGAACCAAAACACATGGCTTGTAACATAACTTTGACACTTACAACACTCATGAGTTTGGACATGAAGCAGCTCTAGAACATGTGTTAACCACTCCTCCCAAACAAATACTCATAAAAGCCACATCTTGACATAGATTATTATGTATAATAACCGCAAATTTGTTTGTTAGCCAACTTTTTAATCCGTTATGAAATCCTATTTTTCGCCACAAGCATCCCATGCAAAGATCTTCTGTCTTTATTCCCAGCTTGCCTCAGTTGGAGGTCAGGGGATTTTTTTAGATGGCTGAAGCACAGCTGTTGTTTTCCCAACAACTGGAATGTGATATAGACAACATATCATCCAGAAGAGAGAGAACAGCCTTTCTGCACTCAGACAGGAGAAATAAAAAATAGAGATATTTTAAACTACTGTGTTAATAGCATATTAAATATTGCATTCTTAATTTTGATTAAGTGATGTAAGGGGCAGTCCCATTATTAAACTGATATAATATCCTATGATATTCTGATCAATTGGGTCTGAAGCCACCACAGTAGTCAATTTAGTCACAGTGCCACCAGAGTAGCCATTATAGTAACAGTTTCCCCACAGTAGCCAACAGTCAAAGAGCACCACAGTAGCCAATAGTCACATTAGCCCCACAGTAGCCAACAGTGACAATACTGCCACAGTTGCCAATAGTCACAGTACCCTTACAGAAGCCAATCGTCACAGTGTCCCCTCCAAATCCAATAGTTACAGTGCCCCAGTAGCCAATAGTCACAGTGCACAAACATAGCCATAGCCTATGGCCTGTTAGGCAATGACATTATAATTAGGATTGCTTTGCCTGTGCAACCATATACTGGCTGCTTAACCTTCCACAGACCTTCTACAGCCGGTGAGATGGTTAGCAGCAGAGGAATCCAGATTGCAGTTCATCTTTTCACTGTAGTTCACAATAAATAGGGATCTGTCCCTCATAGACACTTGATGGGTAAAAAAAGGTCTATTGATCCAGAACACTAGTGATTGATGGGTCACTGCTTTCTCAAACATCATGCCTCTCTATTCTTGAAACTAAATCCATCTATTAATCGATCCAACCATGACTTCTTGATCTCTGTATGTAGGACAGAGCCCTCATTCCTATAGCTCTATGACTGTCTGTACTCTGTAATGTAATGTTATACTTGTATATGTCCCCTATGATTTGATGGCGCTATATAAATAAATATTATTATTATTGGTTTGGCAGAAAGAGTTTGCAATTGGATGGAAAACTACCTGAAGGATCATATCCAAAATGTTGCAGTCAATGGGGCAGATTTATCAAGCAGTCTGAAAGTCAGAATATTTCCAGTTGCCCATGGCAACCAATCACAGCTCAGCTTTCATTTCACCAGTGCTCATGAATATTTTAAAGGGGAGCTGTGATTGGTTGCCATGGGTAATTGGAAATATTCTGACTTTCAGACTGCTTGATAAATCTGCCCCAATATGTTCTACTCAGAATGGTCACCAGTTATAAGTTGTGTAACCCAAGGTTCAATGCTGCACCCACTATTATTTAATTTGTTTATCAATTATATAGGGGTTGGAATAAATAGAATTGGTGTGTTTTTGCATATGACAGCAAGCTTTGTAGTATAATACAGTCTATGGAGGATGTTCATAAAAGCTTTGTAGTACAATACAGTCTATGGAGGATGGTCATAACAAGCTTTGTAGTATAATACAGTCTAGGGAGGATGTTCATAGGCTGCAGGGTGACTTGGCCAAACTAAATGTTTGGTCATCCACTTGGCAAAAGAGGTTCAATGTAGATAAATGTAAGGTTATGCACCTGGGGACTAATAATCTACACACTACATATGTCCTTGGGGTGAGTAAATCTGAAAGACTGCCTGGCTTAAAAGGACCTTGTTGTACTAATAGTTCTGGCCACCAGTCTTTAAAAAGAATGCCAAGGAACTGGAGTGGATACAATGAAGAGCCACAAAAATAATAAGTGGTGCGGAGGGTCTCTATTACGAGAAAACTAGATTTATTTAGCCTCGAAAAGAGGTGACCAAGGAGGGGACATGATGAACTTATTTAAATATATAAATGGTCCATGGAAAAATGTGGTGGAAAGTTGTTGAAGGTTAAATCAAATCAAAAGACTAGGGGGCCCTGAGAAAACAAGGTTTAATCTCCAGAGGCAACAAGGATTTCTTTACTGTGAGAGCTGTGGTTATGCCAGTGTTGTTGCTATTATAAGAAAAGTACATGGTCCCACTCCACTGTTTACACTGTTGTTCAAGTGTGTGACCACTATCAATGGTTCTGATGGTTCTGTTGTATGCTATATGAGGCTACTAAAGTACAACTGCATATTAACTGGTATCATGTTATCACTGTATGGTTACATTATTGGGTTATAGTTTACCCTGCTTATAGATGTCTTACATTGGACTAAAGCATAATTCTGGGTCTGCAAGGCAGTATTTATTTGGGATTATGTGGTTTTATTATTTTGTATTAGGTTTATGACTTGTATATTTGTATGAAGTGCTCTTTGTTAATGTTTTTAAATAGCCAGTGATACGTACAAATGATTTGGATAAAGAGATAGTCGTGGATAAAGAGAGGTTTTCTAAATATTTTTGTTTTATGGCAATATCGCCCATATTTCAGGGTTAAGAACACCTGCAGTATAGAAAGCATGAAGAATGCTAGTTCTCCTCTTTTATAGTGCCGGCATGACACAGATGTTTGATGTCAGTCTCATCCCTTCACCTTGTATCTTTCTTCATGTAAACATGTATAGCATATATATCAAACACATACACTAGATGAAGCTGTGCCTGTCCATTATTCTACAATGTGTTGGCATGATTCAGTTTTGCAAGGTACAATTTGTCATGTAATTGTAAGGATTTCCAGTCACATAAATTAACTGATCTTTAGAATCATCCATGATTTACATAAGAAAGGCATTTCTAATAAATGTCCACATAAATTCTTGCAGGGTTTCTTTACCTTTACACAGTGTAGCCATATATTGATCTGCCACCTGGTTGTGGTCCTTTTTATGTGGGAACATTAAACTAATTTTACTTGGAATGTACAATGGTTTCTCAAGATGATGCACCTGATACTAAAAAGTAGTTCACAAGATTGCTTAAAAGATAAATAGGTCTCAAGGGAAGCCCCTCTGCTTTGTATTACTGCTCAGACTTTTTCTTTTAGATCTCACTCATCTTTGACAACCTTCTGCTTCACATTTGGCATCCTTCGTGACTTCGACAAAATGAGTGGGGTCAACAAGTCAAATGACTTCCTCACATGCTTCTGCTATTAGCAGACATTTAAGGGAAGTAGAAGGAAAAGGAATGATGACACAAGTTACAATCTAAACATTGAAGGCCAATTAAGTCTTCGCCCTTCAAATGTTTCAAGGCAAGTGGCAGGTTGTTTTACACTACTTATACCACTTAACCTACTAATGGGTCATCAAGGGCAATGTTAATCAATTAGCTATCTTTCACACACACACATATATATGTATTCTGAATTTTTCTAGCAAGTAATTACACTTTTTATAAATGTTGTATTGAATTAAAATACTACCTCCAGAGACTTTATTATAAAGGTGTATACTCCATCTATGCTAAATTAGTACATTCCATCAAAATACACAGTGCATCCCAGTATGCAGGTTACAACTAACCATTGGGCTACATATATACATGCTATATGAAACAGTTTTTGTGGTAAGTTAACATGATAAGCATAATTCAAACAGAAATTTGTCATGGCATTTTTCTGGCATACAGAAAATGCCACATAGCACCTAAAATAAATTTAAGATAAATTTATTCTTCAAAAGCCAATAGCTGTCACTAGCTGTTGATGTCAGAGGTCAGAGGAGAATGGGCAGACTGGTTCAAGCTGATTGAAAGGCAACAGTGACTCAAATCGCCACCCGTTACAACCAAGGTAGGCAGAAGAGCATCTCTGAACGCACAGTATGTCGAACTTTGAGGCAGATTGGCTACAGCAGCAGAAGACCACACCGGGTGCCACTCCTTTCAGCTAAGAACAGGAAACTGAGGCTACAATTTGCACAAGCTCATCGAAATTGGACAGTAGAAGATTGGAAAAAACGTTGCCTGGTCTGATGAGTCTCGATTTCTGCTGCGACATTCGGATGGTAGGGTCAGAATTTGGCGTCAACAACATGAAAGCATGGATCCATCCTGCCTTGTATCAACGGTTCAGGCTGGTGGTGGTGGTGTCATGGTGTGGGGAATATTTTCTTGGCACTCTTTGGGCCCCTTGGTACCAATTGAGCCACAGCCTACCTGAGTATTGTTGCTGACCATGTCCATCCCTTTATGACCACAATGTACCCAACATCTGATGGCTACTTTCAGCAGGATAATGCGCCATGTCATAAAGCTGGAATCATCCCAGACTGGTTTCTTGAACATGACAATGAGTTCACTGTACTCAAATGGCCTCCACAGTCACCAGATCTCAATCCAATAGAGCATCTTTGGGATGTGGTGGAACGGGAGATTCGCATCATGGATGTGCAGCCGACAAATCTGCGGCAACTGTGTGATGCCATCATGTTAATATATTATATTATATGAGGAATGCTTCCAGCACCTTGTTGAATCTATGCCACAAAGAATTGAGGCAGTTCTGAAGGCAAAAGGGGTCCAACCTGTTACTAGCATGGTGTACCTGATAAAGTGGCCGGTGAGTGTATACCACTAGCAGGAAGTACAACATGTCATGAAAAAATATTGAAAAATTCCTCAGTAAGTTAAAGCGTTCTAAACGCTAACGCATATAGTAACACATGGCAGATTTTAAAAATCAGACTGTGTCCTTAAATTTGTTAAATTTTTTTTATCAAGGTCATTTTGACAAATATATGTCTAAGTCAAAGCAGTCAGATGCATGATTTTGATACATATTAAAGGTTTTTATTATGTGATTACATTTATGATTTCCACATTCCTCGTTAGTCTGATCCCATTATAAAAGTGGCCATCATCACATCATTTTCAGAATACATCAATTTTCCTAATGCAATGCATCAAATGTTTGTTATCACTAGCAAATGCAATTAGATGCCACATTGAAATTCTTAATTCTGCAATAAATATTAGAAAAAGGTATTCCTAACCTTCTGGATTTCTTTTCAGAAGCACCATATAGCTCATTATATAAGAGCACAAAACTATACAGTACTTACTTTTAGCTGCAGCACTTAGATTTCTTGGGGCAGCAGGTTATCTGACTTCAGTGATCTGAATGTCCATTAGCTCTCTGAACTTCTTATAATCAATTTGGCCATCAAATTTGTTGAAAGCAATGAATGTTTATGATTGGTATAGGGATCACATTTGACTGTAGAGGGTATCTTTGTTGGTATTCAATTAATATTTAATAGTTAACTTCTTAAAGGCCATGCCTTTTTTCTGTTTTTGCATTTCTGTTTTCTGTTTATTGAGACATATGAGGGCTTATTATCTGCAGTATAAATTGTACTAACTAGTGGCTCTATTAAATATAACTAGAAATGAACTGGCATACAGTTCATTTCTAGTTATATTTAAAAAAAAATATAACTAAAAAATCCAAATGTATGGGAATTGACAAGAAAAAGAAGTTGGGGCATTTTCTTATAGGCTTTGATTTTATGGGTTCCACTGTCCACTACCTTTGTCATATCTTCTTATATCAATATGATCATAGAGATGCCATATGTATATAGTTTTGTTATGTCTTAATACATGTATAATTTTGTTGCTTATTCATTTAAAGGTGCAGTCTAGTGACTGTGGGGAGATTTTAAATATTTTTTTTTACTATTTTTTGTCCCTAATAAGGATCATGACACTTACAAACCTGGGAGGCTCCCTTCACTTATGGCAATTGATCATTTATATTTTAACAGGGTGTAACTTGAGGGGGTGTAGAGGGTGCAGTCAAAACAGAGCGAAGAGGCTTTGGGGGCTCATAAGGTGTCACTTTCCGGTATGAAAAGACTAGTAATATAAACCATACATTATAGACAGGGGCCTGGCAGAGACTTCGTACTGGGGCCCATCAGCTTCAAGTTACGCCATTGTATTTTAAAGATTAATATTTCACAGAAAAGTTATTTTGCAATTTATACTACCCATTTACAATATATTGCACCTCTTAAGCACTAGTCCCCCATCATAGAATTCATAGAAAAGGTTTCTAGAAGGCTTGGAAGAACATTATATACAATTGTTACAGCAGACTCGTATGGCTTGGTTGAAAAGGTAGGAAATTAAGGATCAAAATCAGACAGAAAAAATCAGAGGAAATTATAAATGTTTAAAAAAGTAACATAAAATGTAAATGTAGTAAATGCACAAATGGAATATGATTTAGAACACAGGTTTGATAGTTAGCATGTTGTTACCCATCCAAGGGTGCATTGACTTCATATTATTACTACAAACATCATGCTGGAAAAATGTGCTCATGATGAGCAGTGAAAACAGCTTTTGTCATCTCTTTGTTTAGTTAACATGCCACTGCTAGAGAAAAAGGCTGCAGATAAAACCAGGGTTTCAAATGTCTGCCCAACAACATTGTCATATGTTAACATATGTGTCAGCTATCAAACATTTCAACAACATCCTTTCAAGACTGATCTAACATAGTTCAATAATCTTCAAGATAGTACAGCTCTTAACTATGTTGTATGAGGTCAGGAAAATATGGCTTTTTATTTTTTTATTTTATTTTTGGGAGCAGCACACCCCTTGACTGTTGGCTATGTCAGTTTGATATAAATGATTGTCATCCAAAACATGGACACAAGCATTTTTTCTAGAAGAGGGCATTTGCATTCTTCTAATAGTCAATGCCCGTTACAGAAGGAAAACAACAGAAACATAACGTGAGACCTTCTGTTTAGGATATGTTACAATTAACTTGTATGGTTATATTTAGTCAAAGCCATTATTTTTGAAGGAATAAATTAGGCAGCAACCTGTGCTGCAGGTTATGCTGCAACCACATTACTGAACATGGCCTCCCATACAAAGTTTATTTTATGTGTTTGCTTAGTTTCTGTTGATCTCTTTCTAAATGAAACTAATGAAACCTAAGATATTTCTCAGCATGGTATTTTTATATTACTAATATGCGTAAATCAATGTTTTAAACTAAATAAAGTAGCATTGTAAATAAAAAAATGAGATCATTCCATGGTTACAACTTGACCCAGGCTACTCCTAAAGGAGTTGTTTATGTTGCCCTTTGGTTCCCTCACTTCAACACCCATATGTGTATCTGGACTATGCTGCAGGAAGCAAACTTCAATCGGAGATGGTAATGCAGGCAGAGGTCAAGGCCAGAGTATCAGGTTTGGGATGATTAAACAGGCAGAGGTCAAAAATCAGGAAGCTGTCAAACTATATGGTACCTTTACAGAAATAGTGAACTAGGTATTACATAGACACCTTCACCTTGGTTATCCCAGGATTGCAGGGGGTGAACATGTACCCTGGAACTTACTCTGTAAATCCTGCTGAAGACGAGATCCATGAACTTCACAGAAGTGCATTGGAAGATGGCGGAAGCTTAAAGGGGTATTCTCATTTCCGCAAATTAATCTTAATCTTAGTATGATCTAGATCTCTGCTTGCTATCCTTCTATAGAAAGCTTCTATGCTTACTTCTAGTGGACACAAATCTGACCATGGCCACACAGATACACAGCTTGTTAGTATCGGAGAGTAATCAGAGCTGTGGGTTATAACGAGCCAGGCACCTGTGTGACCATGGCCAGATTTCTGTCCACTGGAAATAAACAATGAAGCTTTCTTCAGATTGACAGCAAGCAGAGATCTAAAAAAGCATGAGGAATTGATACAGAAAGTATATTAGAAAACTGTAAAACTTTTCACTATACAAACAATAACATTTATTTGCTGAAATGGGAATGCCCCTTTAAGGTATTGCATAATTGGCTAGGGTAGTGGGTGCCGAAGGTGGATACCCAGCACAGTATTCACCAGACAGTACTCAAAGCTTCCTCCTGCAAATCAAACAGTCCAGGGCATGCAGCACTCAGTGGTGTTTAAAAGCAACACATCTGGGGCTGCTTAGGACTAGAGCAGGAGCAAGCAGGTTTAGACAGGATTTGGATATCATTGGAGCTCCTGCCCTAGGCCCAACCATTCTTCCTGTTGAGGGAAAGAACAGGAAGAATTTCTCCTCTGTATTGGTGACCACGGGACAATAATACGATTAAAAGTGGTGGCAAAGCAGGGAGCAATAAGTTACTGCTTAAATTGCTGTAGCTGTACTTTGCAATAAATAGGTTGGATTTGGTTGTAGTTTGTGCACTCAGTCTCTAAAACTTTAAAGAACACCTACCAGCAGTATGAAGGATTGTAAATCAAGCACACTGACATGCTGGTGTGTGCCCCCTCTGGATGGATCCACTCTTCATTTAGCTTCTTATTCTATGGTTTTTACATGTTAAAGGATTTTAAAATTATGCAAATGTTCCTGAGGGGCTCTGGCCTCCATAGGTTTTAATTTGCACAATTTTTAAAGCCTTTTATTCTTGAAAAACAAGGGCATAAGAAGCTTAAAGAAAAGTGGATCCTGTCAGAGCGGGCACACACCAGTTTGTCAGTGTGCTCAGTTTACAATCCTTCTTCATGGTAGATTTCCATTAACATCACAGGGGTAAGGGTATAATAAAAAGTACTGGTTAGTGCTATAGCTATAGAGCCACAGAAGTTGCAAATACCCAAATCATGGTAGGCGAAAGGCCCTTTTGCCATATGATTTGATTAGTAGTTCTTGAATCTGTATGAAATAATCTTGCGCTCCAGTTATTATTGTTGCAGTGGTACCCATAAGTTTAAGTCTTAAAGGGGTTGGCCACTTTACCTCATGTTTTTGTAATGTGCATGATATTAGGTAATTTAGCATTATACATCTAGCAATAGTTCTGCTTTGATATATAAAGTCAAGCATCGTATCTTTTACCTTATCAGCCAGAGATTACTGTCCATGAAATAGCTGCAGATCGAGGGTCATGTGATCACTAGCTGTCCATGAACTATCGCCAGATCACATGACCCTCCACTAGCAGCCATTTTATGGTCAGGAATGTCTGGCTGATGATATAAAAGACAGGAGGCTTCACTTCACATATGAAGAAAGTGGTACAGAACTATTCATATCTGTATATTGTATAAATTACCTAATATCCTGTCTCCCGCACTTACACATACATTACAAAACACATGAGGTAAAGTGGCCACCCCTTTAATTCTTCTTGGAGTGGTTCTAGAGGACATTGACATTCTTTTACTGATGCAATACAGTTATTCTACAAAGTGTTAATGGAAAAGACTGGCTTGATCTTATGAGAGTTATAATAGCCAAGATATACAGTTACTGTACAAGATTGTTAATCACTTGCAGGCTTTATGCATCTGTAACCTAAAAAATCCATCAATAGTTAAATGATCACTCAGTGCGGTCTTATATTTACTTTCACACTTGCTGCTTCTATCATAAAATAATGTGGCTGGCAGAGTGCCTCATCTTGTGAAAAAGCTTCTACTAAAATACATAGAGGCTTGAAGAGTTATGGGGTATGTAGCACATGTGCTTATATGTTTGATTAGAATTACAGGCGTGATGTTATACCACTTTTTATTTAATTAACCGGTTAAGGACCGGGCCCTTTCCTGTTTTTTCATGTCCATTTTTCACTCCCCACCTTTAAAAATCTATAACTTTTTTATTTTTATACGTAAAGAGCTGTATGACAGCTTGTTTTCTGCGTAACAAATTGTACTTCATAGTGATGGTATTAAATATTCCATGCCATGTACTCGGAAGCGGGAAAAAACTTCCAAATGCAGCGAAAATGGTGAAAAAACGCATTTGCGCCATTTTCTTGTGGGCTTACGTCTTTCACTGAGCGCCCCAAATGACATGTCTACTTTATTCTTTGGGTCGGTACAATTAAGGGGATACCAAATTTGTATAGGTTTTATAATGTTTTCATACATTTACAAAAATTAAAACCTCCTGTACAAAAATTATTTTTTTTAATTTTGCCAACTTCTGGCACTAATAACTTTTTTATACTTTGGTGTATGGAGCCGTGGGTGGTGTCATTTTTTGCGTAATTTGATAATATTTTCAATGATATCATTTTTAGGATTGTACTACCTTTTGATCACTTTTTATAGATTTTTTTATATTTTTCAAAATGGCAAAAAAGTGCCATCTTCGACTTTGGGCGCTATTTTCTGTTACGGGGTTAAATACATTGAAAAACCGTTATCATATTTTGATAGATCGGGTATTTTTGGACGCGTCGATACCTAATGTGTTTATGATTTTTACTGTTTATTTATATTTATGTCAGTTCTAGGGAAAGGGGGGTGATTTGAAATTTTAGGTTTTTTTATTATAATTTTTTTTTTTAACTTTTTTTTTCTTTTTACTATTTTTCAGACTCCCTAGGGTACTTTAACCCTAGGTTGTCTGATTGATCCTATCATATACTGCCATACTACAGTATGGCAGTATATGGGGATTTTCCTCCTCATTCATTACAATGTGCTACGAGGCTACCATGGAGACGGATCGCTATCTTTTTGATGCTGCCGGCAGCTTTGCTGGCAGCCATCGCTGTGAAAACACCGAAGTGGTTAAATGGTTAATTCACTGCGCTACTTGAAATCAGGAAGGCTATTATACAGAAAATGTAATGCAAAAAGAGAAATACCTCTAAGAACATTAGGGTATGTGTCAAATTTTAAACAGCAGGTATCCATATGGAAGGAAGATGTCACACTCTAGCAGGAATGAGCATAGACAGCCTGTCGTTTTGAAATATCTAAGTGGTGTCGGCCACTGATATGCCTGGACTGTTCTTAGTTGGTTATTGTCAGTAGTAGCTGCTTGTATAGCATTCACCTTTCTATTCTGTTAAAAAAGAGCGACTGGGACAATGCATTGCAAATCCGGTGATTCAAACTATTTTACTTTGAAGAAACTCTTAATTAACTGGTGTAAACAGAGAGATTGTTGTGTATGTGTGGTTCTCTCCATTTGGATATATATGAGTTAAATACTATAATTAAGATCATGAGATCCAGGTGATAATGTTATGTATTTGGCCCATGTCTATAAATGTCAATAAGTAAAGGGCATTTGATGTGGCTTTCGATTATAATTGTGTTGTTAATTTCTGATAACACTATAAAACAGAACATCATTATTCCAAGCATAGTTTAATATTTGTATATGAATATGGGAGTTGTGAAGTTTTTGCAGCAGCTGCTGTCTAGACACACTTGTAACATAACTTAGCACTTGTATATAATACCATCATTGTGATTACATTTCAGTCATTTTACAGTATTTTCTACATGTGCCATTTCTGCTTCACACAAACTGCCAAGGTTAGAATTTTTATTAACATATTATTCTATATCTTTACACAGCATGACTAATCCATGGTATGAACTACTGAAAATGTTCCTAATATACACAGTTTATTAATCATAACTGCATCCTGTTATTTTTTTACAGTGTTCTGTGTGTTATTTTCACATTCACTACATAGGCACTGTACATGCTGTATTTTATAATGATACTATTCCCTCAGTTTAACATATCATGTGATCGATGACTTAAAATGTAGAACGTTTCCTATTTTTTAAGAACAAAAACAGATGAAAATGTAGAAAAATGACAGTACATTATACAGTATGCATTACGCAATAAATCTTTAACACACCCATATAATTAAAAAAAACTCTGGAAAAAATATATATAGAAATATATGCAACTCTGACAAGGCTAACAAGGGTGCCAGAGAATTAAACCATAGAAGTTAGAGAAATCTTATTTTGGGCTACACTCAATAGTTATACCTTGGATATTATTCTGTCATTTTATAATGGAGAACATATCATTCACCTTGACTAATATTTTGAAGACCTTCACTAAGTCCAGATCAAAGGTGAAATTCAGTATGACAGTTTATGCTGACACCAGTTAAAGGAAATATACCACTAGGACATACTGATGTGTGCCCCCTCTGGCAGGATCTTCTCTTCTTTTAGCTCCTTATGCCCTGGTTTTTACAAAAAATGCTTTCAAAAATTATGCAATTGAACCTGAGGGGCTTTGGGCTCCATAGCTGTTAATGGAACCCGGAGCCCTACATTTTTTTTTCTTAAAGAGAAAGGGCATCAGAGGCTTAAAGAAGAGTGAATCCTGCCAAAAGGGGCGCACACCAGTATTTCAGTGTGCTTGGTTTACATCCTGGTGGTAGGTGTCCTTTAAAGGTAAATGCTGTGATTTCTTTCAGACAGGGTTTGTACTTTCATCATGCAATGATTAGATATGTTGTTCCTTGGCTAAGCTCCTGCTTCCATCCTGAGGTATAATGGACCTGTCATGTGTGTTGCCATTGGTTCATCCCACCACCCCATTAACCATAGTTAAATATAAGTAAAAACAGTGTGTTCTGGTTGCTATATACAGTAGATCATATAGGAGGGATGCAGGGCAATAGATAGCACTGTTACTCAAGAGTGAAAACACCTGAACTAAGGTATATGGTTATATAGTATTACCTATTATCAAGAGGTTCCAACAAATCAAATATTGTGTCTTCAAGTAGTAAACATATTACCTTTGTTCCAGGCCTTCATAATTATTCTGTAATCTTATTTGTTAAATAATACCATTTAAGAAACAAAACAAGCTTCTTGCTTCACAAATACTGAATATATGTCATGTCTGAAGAAATGAACCAGAAAAGGCAAAACGTTCATCCAATGCTCTGGTAAGGGAGCTTTGTTCTATAAGACTAAGTCGCAATACCCATCAATCTGTACTGTGCTATGCCTGGGTAACCATTAAGTGGCCATCTTACAAATACCAATTAATTTAATCAAGAAAAGAATAGAAATAATTGAACCCTGCAAAGAATTTCAAGGACCACACTGTATTTTATGACTTAATATGTATCTAATGATGTAACTTTAACCTTGCCTGGCAAACAAGTTTTCAAATGATATTGTCTTTCAACATGAAATTGTTGCTATCTTTTAGCTGGTTTCCATTTACTGTTTATGTTCTCTGTTTCTGTTTAACTTCTATCCTAAATTTATCATGAAGCAAAGGAAATCGGTGCAAATATTTACGAAAAACTAAAAGGGTGACGTTGAGGAACACTTAGAACCAGTTGATGACACAACTCTGGGAGTTTTGACTTGATACAGCAATAACTCTATTTACTAAACAGCTTTATCATCTTTACAATGTGAGCAGTTCTTGAGGAGATTGAGGTTGTCTATGTACAAGTGCCATGATAGAAGGTCACAAAGTGTCTATTTCTATTTAAAGGTCATCAGCATGTTCCACAACTAATTCCTCAATGTTTTACAACCAATTTGTAAAATCTTCTGCTTAACTATTTCCAATAGGTACCACCCATTATATAAAATTGCTTAAGTGTTAAGTAGGATTATTTACACAAACCAAAAATGTTCAGTGGTTTGGTACTTTATTCTTGGATCTGATGAACTTTTTAGCTGCACAATCATTGGCCACTGGCCAATGACGAAAGGTTATAGGAATTCCTTAACTTATAATTAACTTAACTGACAGACTCTTACAAGTTGACTATGAGCACAGGTTGTCTTTTGTATACCTTTTCTCCATTCAAATGGGGACAAAAAAAATGGTAGTATAGCACTCTAATCCATTCAGAAGTAGTAATAACACATATACACTATTACTCTATCCACTGAGGGGACATGGGAACACCCATGGGCACAACTACAGCTGTAGCAGCCAGAGCAGCCACTATGGGGCCCAAAGTGCAGGGGGCCTCGGCATCCGACCTGACACATTCAAGAGTGGATGATGTGCTTTAGTATATACATATTATTCTGCACAATGTACATCATATTTATCATTGCATAAATGTGACTGCATAAATGTATAAATGTGTATAAGAGTGTATAAATGTGTGAGCATAGAAATATGTATATTTTTTGAGGAAGTAAAAGGGCTCCAATCAGAATTCTGCAATTCTGTCTCCCCAAGTTGCGCCCCTGGGAAAATCATTCTTATTATCATTAGGGGTCCTACCACTCAAACCTTTAAAGGTACTGTACATTCATCTATTATACTGTAATGAGGTAATACATGGTAGTTATTGGAATTCTCTTTGAATAATTTATTTTATTTTTATATAAAATTTCACAATAATGAATAAATAATTAATAAATACAATTATTCCTATTTATTGTCATTTTAGCCAGTTAAACCACACAATATTATTTATACTATTGGAACATTTAACCTAACATCACATTTGCATTTAAAAATATATTTTTTTCTATCATGTTACAAAATCTTTATTCATCTGTTATTTAATTGACTTAAATGTGTCACTAAGATCTAGCATGTACAAAGATGTGGAATTTAAACTAAGTGTGAATCAACTACAATGCAGGATATGATAACAAATATAGCTCACTTATGCTCTATATGGAGCACTTAACACAAATCATATGATACATCTCCAAACAAAAGACTACAGTGTACAGCAAACATATTTACACCAAAACATATCACAGAGCTGTAAATTCTGCCATCAGCATTGTACAGTTTCATTACAGCCCAAATACTATTTTTACTAAATAGTATGTCAAATTCTTAAAACATGTAAAACACATAAAACCTTTTGAAAGAAATACTAAATATATCTATTTTAATGAAGTAAAGTAATACTTGGAATAGTACCTGATGAACAAGCAGATCCCACTATTTATTAAAGTTGGGTTGCGTACATTGTTTTTGTGATGTGAAGCACTGACTGAATAAAATATATTATCTGCTCTCTGGGCATCAATAGATTGGGGTATGTGGCTGCATTCAAAACTGGCTGTATCCAACAAAAAAATGCTGCATTTGCCATATACCAGATTTATTTAGCATTTAAGAACTCTCGTCTCCTCGGACCTGCAAAATGTGCCAGTTTATTTTGACACAAAATGTTAACACTGTGTATACTTTTCAGTGATTTGAACCTTTCTTTTCTAGATTTAAAGTTAAATTAATTTTGGAGAATATTAATGAACCTATCTGGTGAATTTTTTTCACATCAAAATGATACTATAAAGGACTTTGTCTTTAAAAGTTGATTTTAGAAGGAAGGAGGCAATGGATTAAATACAAGAAGATTACCACAGTCACGGTGCCTGGTTCTAGAAGTAAGTGCCCCTGGTTTATTATGATGGATTTAGATTTCCTTTAAATTCACAAATATTGAGAGGTTTAGCTTTCTAAATGTATAAAACTCACAAAATATTACAAGACACTTTACTGTCATTGACGAAACCTCTGGTTAGGGATTTGCTCTTCAAAATTATACAAAATATGTCAATATACAGTATGTTTAATATATAGATTTGCGGAAGTGAATGAAGCATACTCCTTGAATACAGTACCGGAACCAAGTTCAATACATGTACACAATTTCAAAACCAAGTTTTCTACATAGTTACAGTACCAGAATAATGCTGCTGCCTAAATACAGCATCACAACTAGGCTTACTATATCAATACAGTAGTGGAACCAAGCTTACTGTCTGATTTTGTCTGAATATGTAAAAAAGTATAAAGTTCTGTGTAATATATTAGAAACAAAGATTACAATTGTCTGATAAATAGAGTAGGTTGGAATGTAATATTGCAAAAAAATGTATTTCATAGTAGCATCACTGCAGCATATCTTTAAGAACTCGAGCAGTAATGAATTTCCAAAATCTCGGCTGCATCAACTGGGAATACAGGCGGTCCCCTACTTAAAAACACTCGACTTACATACGACCCCTAGTTACAAAGGACCACTGGCTATTGGTAATTTATTGTACTTCAGTCCTAGGCTACAATAATCAGCTATAACAGTTATCACAGGTGTCTGTAATAAAGCTTAAGTGTTAATCCTGATTCTCATGATAACCCAACATTTTTAAAATCCAATTGTCACAAAGATCAAAAAAGTTGTGGCTGGGATTACAATGATAAAATATACACTTCCGACTTACATACAAATTCAACTTAAGAACAAACCTACAGACCCTATCTTGTATGTAACCCGGGGACTGCCTGTATATTGTTTCAAAAGTAACAGGTACAAAAATTCTACTTGAGGTCTTTATACAGCCTGGTCATATACTGAGCAGTTGCGTGTCACTGTATATCTACATGTGGTACTATAAACAGGGACTTTGAAGAGCAATAGAGAACTCGTGTTTAGTAAATAAAAGAAACACTTTCATGCAAAATACCTGGAGCTATAAAGGGCAATACTTTCTGAAATGGAATAACAAAAGAAATAAATGTATGTCATTGATTTACTAATGGGTGTCAACTATGCTGCCATAATGCTGTGTCCTTACACTGATGACCTAAAGCCAATATGGACTGACAAAATGCCATTGCGATTTGTGGAGGAAAGGCCCTACTTTGGTATTTATCCATTCCAGTGGTGAATACAGCCTTTTAGTCTAATGGCCGTTTCACTGCTTGAAAGTTGGTCAATCTGTTGGATTGTATCTCACTCAGTTAAACTGAACGAATAAGCTGGGTTAAGTTCAACTTTGTGGAATTGTTATAGTGTCAGTGCTGCATTTTATATACACTTTCTACTGTACAGGTGAAACATTTTAGTTTATAGAAGGGATTTATCATTTGACAAGCAACTTGCAACAGTTTTAGTGTGTATTAGGAGCTCTTTTGCACGCCAGATTTATCATAGTTGTATATGATAAATCTGCTAGATGAGGTATTACATGGATTCAGTTGAAAAATCTGGTGTTAAAGTGAAAAATGTAGAAAAAAGTCATAAAATAAGGGAAAAATTATGCAGTTCTCACAGTTTCCAGTGTCCACGCTGCTTGTCATTTAGCGAGCAGGGCCCAGTAAACCACGCCCCCTTATTTTGACAGACAGCTCTGCCTTGTGTTACATTCATGTCATATGACCAATGACTTCATCTCTGATCCTTTAGCCTCCCAACATTAGCAAACTGTACTGTATCTATGTGATCACATGAAATCACAGCAGCATCCATAGAGGATGAGAGAAGTAGAAGTCCATGGAGGCTACTACGATTTCATGTCATCAGAAACCTACATGGGATACATTTTGCAAATGTAAAGGGTACAAGATCTTTAATGATATCACACTGGTTACATGACATGAACTGCTGAATAGTAATGAGGCATAAAGCATGGGAAGGAGTAGATTGGAGGGGGCAGCTGAGCAAAACATACCCCCTCTGATTCCAGGTAATATACACTAAAATTGATTAATGGGGATCTGAAGGAAATAATTCTTAGTTAAAAAAAATGGTGTCAGTTAGTTAATAGGGTTCTATAGGAACCTGTCACTAGCTGTTTATGTTCAAATGTGGTTATGGGTTCCCTTTAAATCTACTAAAACTCTATAAAACTTCATAAATTTGGTATCCCTGTGATCATACTGACCAAAGAATAAAGGGAGGTGGGGGTGTCATTTGGAGCGCACAAAGAATGCCTTAATAACAGGACCCACAAAGCAAATGTTTTTTTGTAAATTTAATCACATTTTGAATTTTTTTCCAGCTTTCCAGTGTATCGCATGGAATAATAAATGGTGCCACTAAAAAGTACAAGATAAGAAGCCTTCACACATCTCTGTGAATGGAAATATAAAAAAGTTATAGCTTTAAGAATGAGGGGAGTAAAAAACAGAAACAAAATACCAAAAAGAGATGAGTCCTGAAAAAATTAAAGTGACACATCAGAACAACAATATTTGCATGCAGTTTACAATCTTGGTATATAAAGTGTTTCAAAATTCAAAAGGCAGGTAAACTAAAAGCAATAAGAAAATATGACATCCATTAGAATGTTCCCATGAGTCTCTTGTGGGACAGACTTACTAGATTATAGAAATGCGTATAGAAGATGGATATTACTTATGGCTACTGGTGGGGGGCAGGATATTGCTTAAGGCTACTGGTTGGGGGGCAGGATATTACTTATGGCTACTGGTTGGGTGGCAGGATATTACTAATGGCTACTGGTGAGGGGCAGGATTTTACTAATGGCTATTGTTGAGGGGCAGGATATTACTTATGGCTACTGGTGGAGGGCAGGATATTACTAATGGCTACTGGTGGGGGGTAGGATATTACTAATGGCTACTGGTAGGGGGCAGGATATTACTAATGGCTACTGGTGGGGGCCATGGTATTACTAATGGCTACTACTGGGGGCCATGATATTACTAACGGCTACTGGTGGGGGGGCACGATATTACTAATGGCTGATGGTGGGGGGGGGGCAGGATATGACTACTGGCTACAATGGGAGGGATATTAGTGATGGCCATAGAGGGGGAAATGAATAATGGCTGTGACATGGCTACTATAGGGGCACTATGACTTGGCTACTGTGGGGAACACTGTTACTGTTTGCTGCTGTGGTGATCCTGTGACTCTTAAAAAAATAAATAAATGTGGACCTATCACCTCCAGCACTGCTGTCACGCGCCACGGTCCTTCTGCCCGTTTGTTTACAGGTCACAGAAGTCGCGCACAGGGAGCTTCTGGCCGGCGAGGTGGCCATCCACTCCCATCAGTCCATATCTGTCAGCATTTTAAGGCTGGTCGGAAGCTCCCTGTGCGCCCCTGTAAACAAACCGGGGCACAAGTTAGACAGACTGCAGTGAGGGTCTTCAACAGAGCCGGCTAAATATCTTTCACAACATGCAGGAGGAAATTTATTACTTGTGTCGTAGGACACAAGATTGTTGTTTTGACTAGCTGTTGGCTTCTACTCTATAAAAGATTAATGTGGCACACAGACATAAAGACAAAGATATATTATTGTGTCTGTGACAGATTTTTCCACAATTGCATGTTCCCAGTTTGCACCACATTTATTACTGAGATGGGACACAATTCTGTTGCACCAACATTAAAGGGAACCTGTCACCAGGAGACCCCTTTTTAGCAACCCCCACGTCCTCATAGAGCATTGCACACAGGGCGTAACTACAGCGTTAGCAGCCATAGCAGCAGCTATAGGGCCCACAGTGTAAAGGGCCCCGGTATCTGACCTGACACATTAAAGAATGGAGGATGTGAACCATTATATACAAATTATGTTGCACATTTACACATTTAGCAGCATATTTTTCAGTGCATACATGTGTGTATGTATGTTAGAGTGTATAAATGTGTGAGCATACAAATATGTATATTTTCTGAGCTTGTAGGGGGCCTCATTCAGACATCTGCTATGGGGCCCTACCTCTCCAAGTTACGCCCCTGATTGCACATACACTGCTAAACATTTTTTGTATGAAAAACCGGTTTTACAGAACAAAAGATAACTTATATATTACATTTGAATGACATGTGCTGTGTGACTAGTCAAGTCTCCCTCTGGGCGGGGCTGCAGAGGAGGGGTTTCCCCCCACTATTGGGAAACCGCTCCTTTGTGTGCGATTTTCAAAAGAATAATCACCCACCCTTTTCCTTGGTTCTTATGCTACCCGGCTCGCTCACCCCTGCACACATCACCTACCCACATCCCACCCGCTTTCCTGAATTCTCACTGACCATGTATCGTACCATCCACATGGACATGGCCGGAAGTTCCCCAGAATTCATCTGTGCATGCGCCACACCACCCTGCCGACTCCGAGTAGCTACGTAGTTTGCGTAGCCTCTGGCGCCTCACTGTCTACATAGCTACTCCAAGTCGACAGCGTAGTGTGGTTCATGTGCAGATGAATGCGGGAACCTCACAGACGGCACCGCTTCATCTGCAAACAGTCCGTGCGCACAGTACAAGACATGCTGACTGCGCAGGCGCAAGAATGCCTGACGCGGTCAGCGAGTAATTCAGGACAGCTGGCGTAATGTGGGTAGGTGACATGTGCAGGGGGGAGGTGAGCCAGGGGACGTTAGAATGAAGGAGAAGGGCGGGTAAGGGGCGAGACAATTTTTTGAAAAGCACACACAGAGGAGCAGTTTCCTGAGGGTAGGGGGAACTTACTCATCTTCAGCCCTGCCTAGTGGGCGACTTGACTAGTCACACAGCACATGTCATCCAAAGGTGATATATAAGTTATCTTTTGTTCTGTAAAACCGATTTTTCAAAAAAAAAATGTTTCGCGGTGTATATGCAATGCTCTATGGGGATGTGGGGGTTGCTAAAATGGGGTCTCCTGGTGACAGCAAAGTGCACCAAGAAAAGATAGGTGCAACTGTTTGCACATCCTTAAAACAGACCAGATTTACTAATAGCGGCTACACTATTAAATAATGTGGCACAACCTGCACCAAGCAATTAACATTCGACCACCATCATGTAACTTTGTGACAAACACAAATTATTAAACAAAAAGTGCACTGAAAATGTCTTGATAAAGTACATTTTTACATAAAACCCAAAGTGAAGGTTTACGCACAAAAAGGGATTTAAAAATAATAACACAAAGTGAACAGATTTATATACCACAATACACAACATCAAGAATTTACACTCCCAAAAATGCTAAAACAAAAAACGTGACATATTTGGTTGCTATCCGCAAATGTTTTAAAAAATATATCACACACACAAAAAAAGCTCCTATTCTGTCAAAATCAAATTTTTCCAGAAATCACCATATAAACAAGAATAACTTTTAAATTCATACACACTATCACCTTCATGCAACTTTGCAGCAAACAACAATAAAATAAAATTTCCTCTGAAATATGTAAAAATCCAGAATACTTATATAAAGAAAATATACTTTTCTAAAACAGCAAGATGTGAGGAGATCATACATACCCCACACCAATATATTCACCAAAATATGCAGCAAAGGGAACATTAAATCCACAGGGGACACAAAACTATTTTTGCAGAAAATTGCTCTGAGCGTCACAAAGATCTATCATTGTATTCTCCCTTACACAATGGTAACCCAAATAAATAACTATATATCCATAAACCAAGCTAATGAGATAATAAAAGTCACTTTTAGGTTTGCGCCAATGTATTTGCTGCACAATAACAGAACCCTTCATGCTTCATAAGATTGAGAGTAAGAACGCCATAACATAGGTATAAATAATGGAGGATGGTGTGAAATAAAAACTTTATGTGTGTGTTTTTGGTGTTACATATAACTTTATGGATATGTTCTGGGTTGCGGTTTAAATATATAATAGCCACATTAGGCGAAGAGGATCGAATGTTCATCGTATCAGTCAGTTTTCGCATAGAAAAAATATCACGAAATAAAAGGCAATAAGAGAGCAAGTGTGCTCTTAGATAGTTCTAGATAGGAGAGGGTCAAAAATATGAACATTAGTTGATATTATTCCTTATCAGAATTTAGTAACATATAAAGTGAATATTTCCATTATCTGTGAGGTGCAGCAGCTCCTGTGTGCAGCAAATTCTCCCTGTAACTGCCGGCTAAGAATTTGGAGGGGGGACACTCTTCAGAGGGCTATATCTCTGGCTCTGTGACATATAGAACATCACTTCTTTTACTAAGAAGGGTCATTTACTAAGGACCCGAATCGCTATCTTTCGTTGGCGTTCCCGAATATTACGATTTGCGCCGTTTTTCCCTGAATTGCCCTTGGTTATTGGCGAATTGGCGCCGGCATGCATGCAACGGAAATCGGGGGCGTGGCTGTCAGAAAACCTGACGGATTCGGAAAAAAACGCGGAATTCTTTTTTAAAAATGTGGAGCTTGACACGCGCTTACCTGCACCCAAGATAGGACAGTGAACTCCAGCGAACTCCGTCAGACTTCAGCGCAGCAGCGACACCTGGTGGACATCGGGCGCACTACCTTAGTGAATCGCCGGAAGACCCGAATCCTCAAAGGAGAACGCACCGCTGGATCGCGACAGGACCGGGTAAGCAAATGTTCCCCTCTGTGTTTCTAAGTGTCAGGAAAACAGGGATATTAACTGTAATATGTAGTTGGGAGTGATTTTTATAAATAAAAATCGCACCTGAAATTCTCACTTTAAGCCTCAATATCTCCTGATCCATGGCACCTAGTAACACAATTCGAGATTCATTTGAAAGAAGAGATTCTCCTCTTTCAGTGGGACCTGGACAAATGCCCACTTTGCCTACCCATAGCACCAGCCCTGGTGGTGCAAACTAGGAACACACACCAAGACCCCCTTGTAAGTACACGCTTTTCAGAAGTTCTGGACAAAATGCAACCGCAACACAAAAGTGGCACAAACATAAAGTGCACTTCATAAATACATGTTCAGGGTCCAAAAACACTTTTTTAGTGCAAACTGAGACAAAAAACTGGTGCACAATAATATATCTGGGCCACGTTGTGCCCTTACTGTAAAATCAGATTAACTCTTCTCTTTCCATATTTGTAGATGAAATGAAAATGCTACTATTTCCTTGTATCTAATTATAGATGAGACAAAAATATATTTGCAACGTCATTCTGCAATTTACATATGTTACATAAATATTATAGATGTAGGAAAATGTACACAACAATTTAAAGCCCAATAGAAATCCTGTAGTTTATAACGTGTTTTAGTATAAATAGGAAATCTATTCCAGGTCATCTGTCAAGGAGCACTAGATGCAGGAATCTCAATACTGCCACCTTCAGAGACCAATTGTAATTACACTTAAGAAGGATAGATTCTACTCAGCCTTAGCCAAATAAATCTCAAACAGCATTCAGCAATGACTTGATACAGATGGCTGTAGACATAGAAATACTGCCAGAATGGTGATCGCAAACTGTCATGTGCAGGGACAGTCAACTTCATTGTGTCTGTCCTTCCACAAGAGTTCACAATCGTTTCTTTCATTGACTACAGTTTTTGTTTCTTGTCCTAGTGAAAAGTTCAATTGACTATGTTCATATTCCAAGGGTGTGATCTAGCCCTTAACTTTACCAGGCTCTTTAAGCAGATGTTCTGAGGAACTGGCCAGACACCAAGTATGAAATAGTTCCAGTCAGATATCCAAGGACAGCTGGGTGCCCTCCACGAAGCTATGCCACCAGGATGAAGGGAGTGTTTGAATGGAACATACTTTTTTCATGCCTTCGTGTCTTATTTGCTATTTGCAGTTCATCACATAAGGACCTGCTTGTCCTCCCATGACCACCTGCTTCAAACAGTAATGTAACCATTGTATTCCCACTTCTCTCATTTTAAAATTGCATCATTTTTATGAGGAAGTAACCCCAAGATCCATCCCCGCTACAATCCTTAATTTTACAAGAGATTAAGTAGGGAGTAGTTGAAGAGAGTGCAGTAAAGGACATGAATGTGGGTGGCAATCTCCATACACATAATTGGGAGATACTGAAAAACTAAGCTGCAGATTTTTTACACTAATCTGAAATTATAAATAGACAGGATGGCCATTAGCAAATTTTCAGCATGTAACCCACAGTGGTACACCTTGTATAGCCCAGACACCTTTTGAGTAGGTGTAGCTGCCATTTTAAGGGTGATTTCATATACACCATCTTTTAGAGCAGTGGTTCTCAACCTGTGGGTCGGGACCCCAGCGGGGGTCGAACGGCCAAAACCGGGGGTCGCATAAAGCCATCGGAGCCGCAATTTTACTGTGTTTTTAAGGTGAGTTGCATGGTTTGGGGTCACCACAGCATGAGGAACTGTATTGCGGGGTCACAGCATTCGAAAGGTTGAGTACCACTGTTTTAGAGAAAGATACATTTTTGGAGAACCTATTTTCCATTGTTTCTTGCTGTGTTTGTCATCAAACTTAATTACAGCCAGATGATATACTAAAATATGCTAATTTGGAAGAAAAATGTAGTATCTGTAGCACAGCAGCTGGAAAGGTAATAGATGGCGTATATATTCCTTTCAGGTTACTTCCATACCTGTGGTAAAGGGTTAATGCACTGACCAGAGACTGCACAGCCCTAATTACCAAGTGCAGCTGAGAGATGGGGTTATAACCCAGAGCTGCATCCTGGGCTGGAGCACTGTGTGAAAGACATTGCTCTGGAAGGCTTGCCAGCCGTGTGTCACTAGTCGCTGTGAGTACGCTGTTTTGCTAGAGAGGGACTTGCTGATGTACAGGTAGTGCTCAGACGAGCTCATTTCTGTTTCCCGCACTGATTGCTGCATTATGCATGAAACACCCAGTGTGCATGAAGAAGGCTCAGCCCATGAGCCCTCTTCATACACCTGCTGCTGCACCATGACATGCCACTATGTTCTTCTGAGGCACATATCTGCACATATCTACAAAACAGATGACACCTGCCTCGTATGGAAAGTGCTTAGCTCATGAGCCGTCTCCATATTAGGTACCGATACCAGAATTTTGACCGTGATATGATACCCAGAGAAGTATCATGATACTCAATACGTATATGATTAGAGATGAGCGAACACACTCGTCCGAGCTTGATGTTCGTTCGAGCATTAGCGTACTAGAAACAGCTTGTTGCTCGGACGAATATTTCACCAGCTCAAGAAAATGGCATCTCCCGCCGTTTTGATTTTTGGCGGCCAGAAACAGAGCCAATCACAAGCCAGGAGACTCTGCACTCCACTCAGCATGACGTGGTACACTTACACGTCGATACACACAGTGGTGGGGCCAGGCGGAGAGGCAGAGCCAGAGCTGGTGCATCAGCGCCAAATGTTTCACGTACTGAAGCTCCCGTGGCGAGGGCTAGATTTACAGAAGTCTGGAGGTTCTTTAAAGAAACACCGGATGAGCGACGGACTGTGGTATGCAAACCGTGCCAAACCAGGATCAGCAGGGGTTCCACCACTGCTAGCTTAACTACCACCAGTATCCGCAGGCATATGAATGCTAAACACCCCACTCAATGGCACCAAGCCCGTTCACCTCCGACCGGGCACACCACTGCTCCTTCCCCTGTGTAATCTGCTAGTAAGCCCCCTGCCCAGGACCCCGGCCCAAACACCTCCCATGCGAAAACCACACCTTCGCCTCCACAATCCTCCACAGCATCCACCAATGTCTCCATGCGCAGCGTTCAGCTCTCCATACCCCAGATGCTGGAGCGCAAGAGGAAGTACAGTGCAACCCACCCACACGCCCAAGCCCTCAACGTTCACATCTCCAAATTACTTAGTCTAGAGATGCTGCCCTATAGGCTGGTACAGACCGAGGCCTTTTGCAACCTCATGGCAGCGGCCGCCCCTCGGTATTCGGTCCCCAGCCGCCACTACTTTTCCCGATGTGCCATCCCAGCCCTGCACCAGCACGTGTCAGACAACATCATCCGTGCCCTGACCAACGCCGTTTCTGACAAGGTCCACCACATACTGGCAAACTTTTATCATTTACCGATATTATTTCAGCGCTTCTTGCGCATCTGTTTACATTCCCCTCACCCGCCATATCCCAAACTTATAAGAACGCTACTACACTTGATCTTATACAAAAGGTTCTTAGAAGTGCTGTTTGGGGAGTAGCCTAGAGACAGGGGCTTGGATTGGCGAAAGCTCGCCTGGAAGCGGAGCGCCAGCTCCATGCCAAGATCCAACTAACATAGTTTTAAGTGCTATTTAACTGGAAAAATAAAAACCCCCCAAACGTGCAAAACTGGGAAAGCAGAATGGACACTTTGCTATACGCAGAACAATTAGATAGAAAAGAAGTGAATCAGGAAATGGAAAAACTAAGGAAAGTATGGCTCACAAGAATCCCCCCACCATGAGTAAAAGAAGAGCTATTAGACAACACTATACCATGAGTAGAAGAAGAACCATTAGATAACTTTATATCTTAAAATGAATATAGGACTGTGCATAGACGCTAAAATGCGTTGATTTGTTCCAGTTATATATTTTGATAAATAAAAGTAAATGTCATCCACCGGGGGGAGGGATGAGGGGAGGGTACAGGATTAGAAGGAATAATGTTATGAGAACAGATGAAGGATGTATATGTAAGTTATGTGTTGCCGATCAAAATTGGAAGTAACTCCTGTAAAGATGTATACGACCTTTATGTTCTTCTGCGCTCATATATTGTAAATGAATTTAAGAAAATAAAATAAAATTAAAAAAAAAAAAAAAAAACATAGTTTTAAGTGCAGCACCTTTAATCTACTACTAGTTCACTGCCTCCATAATAATAATAATAATCTTTATTTATATAGCGCCATCATATTCCGTAGCGCTTTACAAATCATAGGAAACAAATACAAATGTAATGTAACAGAGCACAACATTTGTATGGAACAACAGGAGTGAGGTCCCTGCTCGCCAGAGCTTACGGTTTATGAAGATGATGGGGTAACACGAGGTAAAAGAATTTTTAATGGTCAAGCCATTCTTCTTAGGGAATAGAACAAAATATAATAAATGGAATTGCTGTCGCTTGAACCACTCAGCCGTCATCTTATATACCAGGTCCAGGGTGAATGGGACTGCAGAGAAGTCTGGTGCCTGTTGGTTGCTGGATAACAGATGGGAGGACGACACAGGACGGGTTAGTAGAAGAGTTAAAACTTCATGCAGTTAATGAGTGTTATAGGCTTGCCTAAAGAAATGGGTTTTAAGAGCACGTTTGAAACTTTGGAGGTTAGGTATTAGTCTGATAGTCCGGGGCAGAGCATTCCATAGAATTGGTGCAGCTCTAGAGAAGTCTTGGAGACGCGAGTGGGAGGTCCGCACTAGGGTAGAGGTTGATCTAAGATCACTGGCGGATCTAAGAGCACGGGTTGGGCGATAGACGGAGATAAGAGAGGAGAGGTAGGGGGGTGCAGCATTATACAGAGCTTTATGGATGAGGGTTATTATTTTAAACTGTATTCGAAAGGAGACTGGCAGCCAGTGCTGGGCAGGGCCACTATATATCGCTGACGGCACATTGGGTTAACTTGGTGGAGGCTGGGACCGAGTCTGACCCTGGGGCTGCTCATATACTGCCGACGCCGAGGATTGTGGGGCCTACCTCGGTCCAGGTCTCTCAGGCCTACTATGCCTCCTCCTCCTCCCACCCCTCCTCCACCTCCTCCTCCGAATTACCATCCGTGGGCATGGCGCCATCAGTGGGTAGCTCTAGGCACAGCAGCAGTGCCGTCGCTAACGACAGCCGGCGGTGCTCAAACTGCTGAGCCTAGGCGATAAAAGGCACACCGCCCAAGAGCTATTACAGGGCATCACGGCGCAGACTGATCTGTGGCTGGCACCGGTGAACCTGAAGCCAGGCATGGTTGTGTGTGACAACGGCCATAACCTGGTGGCGGCTCTGCAACTCGGCAGACTGACACATGTGCCATGCCTGGCCCATGTGTTAAATCTCATAGTTCAGCGGTTCCTCAAGACATACCCCAATCTGTCTGATTTGCTCACGAAGGTGCACCGCATCTGTGCGCATTTCAGGAAGTCCAGCACAGATGCTGCCACTCTTAGGGCAGCGCAGCGCCACCTCCAACTGCCCGCTCACCGACTGTTGTGCAACGTGCCCACAAGGTGGAATTCAACATTAACCATGTTATCCAGAGTTTACCAGCAGCGCAGAGCGATTGTAGACTGCCAGATGTCAACTTCCACCAGAACTGGTAGTCAGGTCAGTCAGCTTCCTCAAGTCTACAATGAGGAGTGGACGTGGATGTCTGATATCTGTCAGGTGCTGAGTAACTTTGAGGAGTCAACACAGATGGTCAGTGGCAATGGCGCCATCATTAGCCTCACCATCCCGCTGCTTGGCCTGTTGAAAAACTCTCTGGTCAGCATGAAGTCAGAAGCTTTGTGCTCGTCACAAGAGACGGGGGAAGAAGATTCCCTTGTTGATATCCAAAGCACCCACAGGTCTGTTTCTCAGCGCATATCGGAGGAGGGGGAGGAGGATGAGGAGGAAGAGTAGGAGAATGTTGGCGAGACAGAAGAGGGGAGCATTGCTCAGTCCTTCACTGTTCAGCGTGTATGGGCAGAAGAAGAGGTGTTGGAGGAGGAGGAAATGGACAGGCAAGCCAGTGAGGGAAGTGAATTCTTGCGCGTTGGGTGCATATGGCAGATTTCATGCTAGGCTGCCTATCCCGTGACCCTCGCGTTCAAAGAATTTATTCCAGCACCGATTACTGGGTATTCACTCTCCTGGACCCACGGTACAAGCAAAATCTTTCCACTCTCATCCCTGGAGAGGAAAGGAGTGTGAGAATGCATGAATACCAGCAGGCCCTGGTGCACAAGCTGAAACATTATTTCCCTTCTGACAGCGCTAGCGGCAGAGGGCGTACTTCTGCGGGACAAGTAGTGAGGGAGAGTAGGCGAGCAGGCAGCTTGTCCAGCACTGGCAGGGGTACGCTTTACAAGGCCTTTGCCAGTTTTATGTCACCCCAGAAAGACACTGTCACCTGTCCCCAGTCTCGGCAGAGTAGGGCTGGTCTTTACAGAAAGATGGTGAGGGAGTACGTAGCTGACCATACCATCGTCCTAAATGATCACACAGCTCCCTACAACTACTGGGTTTCAAAGCTGGACATGTGGCACAAACTGGCGCTGTACGCCTTGGAGGTTCTTGCCTGCCCTGCCGCTAGCATGTTGTCTGAGCGGGTTTTCAGTGCAGCTGGTGGCATCATCACCGATAAGCGTACACGCCTGTCGACTGACAGTGCTGACAGGCTGACACTTATCAAGATGAATAAAGCCTGGATTTCTCAGGATTTCCAATCTCCACCAGGTCAAAGAAGCTCAACCTGGCATAGAGTGGAGGTCGTGAGTTCAAAACCTCCTCATTTTCCTCCTTCTCCTCCTCTTTGTACACTAAAGCAGAGGAAACTGGCTATTTTTTGCCAGGGCCAACTGGCTCTAGCTATAGTACTCTATGTATTTAATTTTTCTGGAGGGCCACCTATATATATATATATACACAATCACCGGCCACTTTATTAGGTACACCATGCTAGTAACGGGTTGGACCCCCTTCTGCCTTCAGAACTGCCTCAATTCTTCGTGGCATAGATTCAACAAGGTGCTGGAAGAATTCCTCAGAGATTTTGGTCCATATTGACATGATGGCATCACACAGTTGCCGCAGATTTGTTGGCTGCACATCCATGATGCGAATCTCCCGTTCCACCACATCCCAAAGATGCTCTATTGGATTGAGATCTGGTGACTGTGGAGGCCATTTGAGTACAGTGAACTCATTGTCATGTTCAGGAAACCAGTCTGAGATGATTCCAGCTTTATGACATGGCGCATTATCCTGCTGAAAGTAGCCATCAGATGTTGGGTACATTGTGGTCATAAAGGGATGGACATGGAACAATACTCAGGTAGGCTGTGGCGTTGCAACGATGCTCAATTGGTACCAAGGGGCCCAAAGAGTGCCAAGAAAATATCCCCCACACCATGACACCACCACCACCAGCCTGAACCGTTGATACAAGGCAGGATGGATCCATGCTTTCATGTTGTTGACGCCAAATTCTGACCCTACCATCTGAATGTCGCAGCAGAAATCGAGACTCATCAGACCAGGCAACGTTTTTCCAATCTTCTACTATCAAATTTCGATGAGCTTGTGCAAATTGTAGCCTCAGTTTCCTGTTCTTAGCTGAAAGGAGTGGCACCCGGTGTGGTCTTCTGCTGCTGTAGCCCATCTGCCTCAAAGTTCGACATACTGTGCGTTCAGAGATGCTCTTCTGCCTACCTTGGTTGTAACGGGTGGTGATTTGAGTCACTGTTGCCTTTCTATCAGCTCAAACCAGTCTGCCCATTCTCCTCTGACCTCTGGCATCAACAAGGCATTTCCGCCCACAGAACTGCCGCTCACTGGATGTTTTTTCTTTTTCGGACCATTCTCTGTAAACCCTAGAGATGGTTGTGCGTGAAAATCCCGGTAGATCAGCAGTTTCTGAAATACTTAGACCAGCCCTTCTTGCACCAACAACCATGCCACGTTCAAAGGCACTCAAATGACCTTTCTTCCCCATACTGATGCTCGGTTTGAACTGCAGGAGATTGTCTTGACCATGTCTACATGCCTAAATGCACTGAGTTGCTGCCATGTGATTGGCTGATTAGAAATTAAGTGTTAACGAGCAGTTGGACAGGTGTACCTAATAAAGTGGCCAGTGAGTGTATATATATATATATATATATATATATATTATATCTCCTAAATAAATGTACCATAACAATTTCCCCAATTTTTAACTTTGTACTTGTTGTAGTAATGTTAAACACTTTAACCGACATCGTAAGCGTAACATTATTTTAAAACACTTTGGAAATTATGTAATATGTATGCCAATATATACAATGCTTCTGTGTATATGTACAAATGAAAAATTTTTTATAAAAATTGATTTAAAAAAATCCAACATAAAAAAATAAAAAAAAGAAGTCTAACATCTTTTAATTCTTTCAAATAATAATTTTCCCATAATGGAATGTAAATGGTTCACCTCAACTCCTACAATTAGTTTAAAGCCGAATGTAAAGTGACATTTTTTGTGGGATGAGCTGACATTTTCATTGCTCACATTTTTATAAAAATGTTTTAAAAGATGGAAAATGGCAGAAAAAGTGTAGATTCAGATATTTTGGCTCTATTTTCCGTTACAGGGTTCACTGCCGGAAATAACCATTTTTACATCTTGCTAAATCAGAACTTATGGGATCTGGCAATACCTAACATGTTTATGATTTTTTTTATTTCTTTTTTATCCATTACTGTATAGGGAAAGGGGGTGTATAAACTTCTAGATGTAAAAAAATGTATACATCCTTTATTTATCATTGCCCATTTTCACCCTGTATGGTGTCTCCATGTTTGTTGTGTCCCTTTGTAAGGCTCTCACGTTTCTTTAAATGATTATCCTGCAATTTTAATTATATGATATATTCAATAAAGATATGTGCAACATCCCCCTCCAGGGCCTAGCCTTTTCTTGGGGCCTGGATTCAGCCTGGGTCCAGAATACTGGAGTGGCTGGCGGTTACTGCCTTTGTTGTTGATGGTAGGTGGGTTTGATGCAATATGCTTTCCATCAATAATGAAATGTCCAGCTGCAGCTTAACCTTATTGATAAAATGTCCTGCAGCAGCCTCCCCTCAATAATAAAATGTCCAGCTTAAGCCTCCCCTCACTCATAAAATGTCCAGGAGAAGCCTTGCCTCACTAAAAACATATAACAGACTCAGTGCCCCTTGTCAGAAAAATTAACTCAATACTCACCTCTGGCAATCTCCATGTTTACTCTTCTCCCTCAGCTTCTGGTGCAGCAGTGTGGGCAGAGACAGGTCTGTTTGTTTTGCCCACGCACACTGTATAAAGGCAGTGTGGGCCCTGTCATGACTGTGCAGGTCTGTTTTTACCTGCGACACTGTGGTAATCAATTGTGGAGGGCTGCAGGCCCCTTCCATCCCGGGCCCTGCTCACTTGATGATAAGCCAAGGGGTTTTTTCAGCATAAAAAATGTGCTGAAGAAGTCATCCTATACTTAGTTATATATGGTACTACTGACATAGACCCTTGTTTCGATGTGAACTGAACCCTAGAAAAAACAATGTAGACTACTGTGAATTCCATTTCATCATCTAAGTGCACTGCCCCCATAACAGCCAACAGTTACTTTCTGTGGCATACCAGCATACCAGTCCAAAATGCTGGCAACATTCTACCACTATAACTGCAAAAACACAATGAAAGATAAGATAGTAACACATCTAAAACAAACCATTCTTCCCAATCATTCATCATCAACTCATAAAGCCAAATTCTCTCAAACAAGCAATCCACCACATCGTGAAATTTGAGCTGCCTTATAGCTAAATTCCTTCATTAGTCACAGGCCATTGTAGATTTTTTTCTTCTGTCTGAAAATGTCTCTTCTAACTGTAACAAAATTTGCCGGAGAAAAAATGTTGGTGGAAATGTTTGTAGTTCCTGGTTATAGGTGACAACAGCAAGAAGTATGTAAAAAGAATAGCTGTTTACTTGGCTTGACAGATGTCAAATTCAACAAGTCAGGAACAATGCTGGCAAAGTTACAGTGAGTGGAAAACTTTCAACACCCTCTGAAAAGGAGAATATTAAAAGTAAGAAGGTATGCCATGTGGGATACTAACAAGTTCTGTTTCATCGTCATGACTAAAAGCAGACGTTGCTTGTGTTAACTTGTTACAGGGGAGGAAAACATTGCTGTGTATACAGCCTATGTGGCAGGTAAAGGTGATTAATGCTCAATGGTTGTGACAGCAGTAAGGTCACTTCCTTATATGCATCCGCTGTGTAAGATATCACCTGCCTCACTCATAAAAACATTCTACCTATCAATCTGTAAATCTACCAGCAGCAAACCTAGAGATTACTGTGTGAACAGAGAAGGATGTTCATGTTACTGTTTTACCTTTTATTTCTCAAAACCATGAAGATTTATCATGAAGAAGGTAACCTGAGGATCACTGACAACCTCAGTCATAATGCCTGTATATGATGAGGCCAACCTTTATCTCCTTACAATAAGGATCAAATAACATATTGCTGACTATTTCTTGGTGCATGACTGGGTTACATGAGGGCTATTTCCTTGGGACATCTCAAAGTCAAGACAACATTGAACAGAAGCTTTGTGACAAATATGAATTATAGGATAAACTTTTTTATTTCCCCCTTTCTGGTGTGGAGGGGGGCTTTGGGCAGGTGGCCGGGGGTGGGCATGGCCAGTGAGGAGTGGGCCAGTGTATGATAAATGACCCCCATATTTTCCATCATATATGATAAACTTATATCATTCATGTTAAGATGAAACATATATTCTTTGTGCAGGAAGTTCACCTTTAGTTAAATAGGGTCATTCTTCACTGTTTATACTGTTAATATATACTGTTTTGTGTATGATAGAAGTTTAAATACAACTTTTCCTGGGGTAATGCCCCAAGATCAGGCAGCTACACATGGTCAAAACTCTCCCTACTTGTAGTGGCAAATAATATTGCAATTATCTAGCAGGTAAATATATGTGCCAACTTTGGACATCACATGTGGAGAGAGGGGTTTTTTAAGGCACAAATGGCACTGAACTGTTTGGATATAAGGTTTATATTTTCTGATGGCTTAATTTTAAGGTAAAAATTACAAGATTATAAAAAAATCTATTTACTCTTTCCTGCGGGGGAATGGAATAAGACCGCTATTCAGCTGCTTCTCTTTTAACTAAATGTTTTATGCAGTTCATATGACAATAACATTTTGCAAGTTGAAATGGTTTGCTAAACAAATTTTTAAAAAGAGCTCATTGGTATTTGTGTCACCATATTCTGTTAGAAATAATGTTTATTCTGTTAGCAATAACTTTTTGTTGTAGAATAAGATAATAGGGCACATTTACTAAAAACAGTGCAAACTGCTCTATGTGCAATTTGCCTGTGTGTTGTGAAGGATGCGCCAGATTCATGATTTCTGGCGCCTGTTCTTCATGAATCTTGCACTTTCTGCGTTGCCCCGACAAAGTGCACCAACTTTATTTTGGTACACCTTTAACATGAGGCGTGCGACACACTTCTGTTGCATGTTAATTGTGGTGCACAGTCCAACTGAGTACAAGAACGCGCTCATTTCAGTGACGAAATTTATTTCACAGGAAGAATAGTGCTGCGACACAAAAGGGTTGAGTGTGTCACATGTGGCGTGGACACTTCTTAAATACATGTGCAAGCAGTTTGCACATAAAAGAATGTCCAAAAGAAAACTGGTGCAAGGTCCACAATTAATGTGCCCCAATGTTTGAATTTGTACTAAACTGGGGTACTTCCAACTTTTTGATAATTTTTTTGGAAATAGGAAGCACTAAAATGACAATGATCTCATTACTTACTGAGAAAAGGGTGATTTTATTATTTTAAATGGATTTAAGTGTAGTCCCAGGGGTCGGGCTTTGGTTTGGATGCATTTCAAAAAACAACATGCAGACTGCTCAGCTCTCAGCCGCCACATTTGTGCTCTGGTATAGCTCCTCCCTCCCCCATTTTTGTTGGCTACTATAATGTAGTTATGCCCCCGCTTCTACTATGGAATTTATAGACTTCATGGACTAAGGGCTCCTTGGGTCCACATATTGGTAGATGTGCTCGACAATTTGGCATAGTACTTGTTGACATGACAGGTAGAGGTAGACCATAAGGTGAGTTTACTGTCAGGGTGCAAGTTATAACACACAATTTTAATATAATGCAAATGCTTAGAGAAAGCAGAAAAACATATTTGCCATGCAGGTGTGATGGGCTTCTGTAACTTGTCTATAGTGAAAATGAGGTTCCTGGTGACAGGTTCCCTTTAAAGCCCATCACACATGCAGAAAACAAATCCAGAAAATGACATTGTCTGTTTTTTACAGAATTTATTTGCAAATTATGGAGGAAAATAAGTATTTGGTCAATAACAAAAGTTCATCTCAATACTTTGTTATATATCCTTTGTTGGCAATGACAGATGTCAAACGATTTCTGTAACTCTTCACAAGGTTGGCACACATTGTTGCTGGTATGTTGGATCATTCCTCCATGCACATCTCCTCTAGAGCAGTGATGTTTTTGGGTTGCTTTGCAATAGTGACTTTCAACTCTCTCCAAAGGTTTTCTAAGATCTGGAGACTGGCTAGGCTACTCCAGGACCTTTAAATGCTTCATACGATGGCACTCCTTCATTGCCCTGGCTGTGTGCTTGGGTTTATTGTCATGCTTTAACACCCAGCCACATTCATCTTCAACGCCCTTGCTGATGGAAGGATGTTTACACTCAAAATCTCATGACACATGGTCCCATTCATTATTTAATGTACATAGATCATTCATTCTGGTCCCTTTGCATAGAAACAACCCTAAAACATACAATACAATAGGTAAGGTGTTCTTTGAATGCAACTCATCATTCACTCTCCTCCAAACATGATGAGTTTATATCAAACAGTTCTACTTTGATTTCATATGACAATATGACATTCTCCCTATACTCTTCTGGAACATCCAAATGCTCTCTTTAAAACTACAGACAGGCCAGGATAGATATTGGCTTACGCAGGGGAACGCGTCTGGCACTGTAGGATCTGAGTCACTAGCACCGTACTGTGTTACTGACAGTAGCCTTTGTTTCGTTGGTGCCGATTTTCTGCAGGTCATTCACGAGGCCCCCCCCCCCCCCCCGTGAGGTTCTGGGATTTTTGCTCACTGTTCTTATGATTATTATGACTAAGCACTATGATAAAGCACTAACATCCGACTGGGAATGATGGGAGCCACCGGTCTTTATAGGAACCCGGGAAGTGGGCAACGCCAATCAGCAGCACACTGGTCCTTTAAATCCGCAAGGCCAGCCGGAACGGGAGCCGGAAAGTGGTGAGTTGAGTGACCTCGGAAAGGGGCGCTGCCAAGGGAGAGGGGCACGGGTGTGCCCACGATCCAAGACCTAGATCGCAGGGGCACCCGTGACACTGGGACTACCTATCTAACTACCTATCTACTGGGGGGCATGTGCATATAGTATGGCTCTTACGGAATAACATTTTAAAATATGGGGCATTCATGGCTCTCTCAACCGAAAAGGTTCCTTACCCCTTATATAAAGCAATAATGTAATGACATAGTTTATAAGATGTTGGAACTAAAGATATAGTTGTCCACCTGTATGGCTTATAACTATTTGACAACGTATTGCAAAGTCAGATTGTTTAAAATTTCTCAAGACACACATATCTAGACAGAAGAAGATGTAAGGAAGGAAACATACATGTAGACTCAGATTGTAGATTAGCACATAAATAGGTAACAATCCCTTATTTGTAACAAATCTTATTGAATTTAAAAAAACAAAATTCCACCCTAGATACCTCTCAACATGGCCATAATTTGCAGAAGAATTCCCACAATGGAAAGTATATTTTTAAACTAATTCAAGATCAGTCTAATATGAATACAGCTTTTATCACTATTTCTGACCATTTAGAACAGGTGTGGGCAATTAATTTTCCCATGAGACCTCACAAGAATTTGGAATGGTTTTAGAGGGCCAGACTAGTATACTTAACCAAATACCCCTTTTTATTATGTGCTCCTGCATTGTGACCCCATTCATAATGCCCCTCTCTCATTATTCCCACATGCATAATGTTCCTTTTCATTA
The DNA here is from genome assembly GCF_040894005.1 of Engystomops pustulosus. Lineage (NCBI taxonomy): Eukaryota > Metazoa > Chordata > Amphibia > Anura > Leptodactylidae > Engystomops > Engystomops pustulosus. The sequence continues at coordinate 119,741,491 of NC_092411.1, forward strand.
TGCTCCCAACGCTCATTACGCCGCCATTCATAATGTTCCCTCTCTTAATGCCCCCTTTTATAATACCCCCTAACTTAGAAGAACACAGAGATACAGAATGCTTCTCTGACAAGTTTTGCTGCTAAATAACATCTGAAAACCTATTAGAGAAATTATGTTTTGCCCATAATAAATGTGATAGTTAAAATATTTTCTCCGGCTATACAAAGCCTTTAATAATTACTGAATCAAACAAATTTCTATTCTGATGTGTGGAAATATAATTACCTTATTGCTGTGTACAGTTCCATACAAACGTCCTTTTTCAGCTAAAATACTCGGATAAAAAATTATTAATTTAGAATTGTTTTGACTGAATACGGCAGCAACCACATGTAACACATCATACTGTAAATATTGGTGTATTAGAAAACTGATGAATACTTAAACTTAACAGTTATTACAGTTATATTATGACTTTTTGTTGCTAACTGCTTATTAAGAAGAAAAATTTAAGAAAAATCCCACAAAACCAAATTCAACTGAAACGTGTTCTTACAAGCAGATCACTGGGGTGAAAAAGTTACCATACATCTGTGTTTAGTATGACAAATAGTATTTAATCTTCTAGCTAGAGAAGAAATTGCCAGATATGTCTCATATGACAACAGAAAAATAGAAGGAGTGGTCATCCGTAATATTTTTTGTATGGACAACAAATTTAAGCAAACTTTAGTGATGGCCAAGCTGTCAGTCAATTTGATGGTATCTGAGATTCAAGGAGAACCAGTACAATATATAAGTAATTGTACATTAAATGGAAAGTAAACAGCCTTTTCCTAGCAATGACAGCAATTTATGACATAAGTGCAACTGTTAAAAGACACGTTTCAAGGGAAAGGAAAAAAGAAAGATGAATGAAGAACATGATGTGTTTTTGAGATACAGCCAATATTTTAACAATTGGAACCGCAAGAATGTAATCGGGAAATAACATGTACTGTGTAAGGAGAAGCTAATTTATATAAATGATTGTTGCAAGCCACTATCAACATTGTGATGTAGTAATATTCCTCCAGAAGTTGCCCATAGAACCATAAAGCAATCAAAGAGCGAAAATTACTCAGCAGGAATTGTCATGTGGCGTACAGCATCTAATTCATTATCTATACATGAAATCAATATTTTCTAATTTTCTAATCATTTTACATAAAACCTCTAAAGTGCACTTTACTTGTAATTTCTTATAAATTAGTAGTACTCTAGATCTTCTGTAGAACACTTAAAAGTCTGTATTATATCTAATTAAAACAATGCCACCATATATAATCCTTTAACCACCTTAATTTCTCAATTCTCAAAAAGTAGTGTAAATAATGAATTACTAATTAAGATCAGGAAGATGAGGAGGCTGCTTCAGTTACTCTCCTGCTGTGTATAAGGCTTATAGCACACGGCCGTTGGGGGACTTATATATACGGCAGACGTATATATGTGGTATATATTGGTCTCTCATAGGCTGGCAATGGGCACACGGCACTGTACGCAGCAGTATGGTGCAGAACACGTAGCCTAAAGCAGCATCTTTGTGGATGGAGAGGGGGCAGCGGGGCAGGACGGGCATCTAATTGGCTTAGGAGGCATAAGACTTTTCTTCTCAATATTCCCCAAACCATATCACAAAATAATTTACTCTTTTCTAAAAGCTAATTAATTAAATTGTCTAACATACCCCATTCAACGACTTGTCCAAAGTCCATAGTTTGCATTATGACGTCAACACCAGTGTCCAAGGTCACTACAATGAGAAAGAAAATCCCCTCTCTCCTTTTTTCCCATTTTAACAGCCCCAAGAATTGGTCATATACTTACAAACAATGATATTAAATATATTACAAATTAAAACATCAAAACCAGACCCAACATCCAACAAAGCAAGTTCAGCAACCTATATCACTTCATATATGCTTACAAAACAAAAGCCTACAGTGCTATTATCAGTTCCTACCAGGAATGGAGCTACCAGACCAAGGTACACTAAAGGAGTTAATATGGCTTTTTCATTTATCACTGTATCATCTGCTACCTCATTACAGTGCCTGATTTGTAAAACAGTGCCCCTTAATACAATACTTCCAAAATAATTATGTCATAACTATAGTAACCCTTAAATTTGTAGTTCCACAAACACTGCCCTGCATAATAATTGTGCCCCTAAAAAGTAACATTACACACGCTATCACATTAGCGCCCCAAGCACAGTAGTAGCAGCTCACAAAAATTAAAGGTGTCCACTATATACCCCTTTTTAAGTTAATGGGGCAGATTTACTTACCCGGTCCATCCCCGAACCAGCGGCGCATTCTCTGCGGTGGATTGGGGTTCGGCCGGGATTCATTAAGGCAAATCCTCCGACTTCCACCAGGTGGCACTGCTGCGCTGAAGAGCATCGGAACGCACTCAAGTTCACCGGCCTATTCCTAGTGAAGGTAAGTGCAAGCTCGCGACACTTTTTTTGTTTTAAATGCAGCGTTTTTTCCAAATCCGTCGGGTTTTCGTTCGGCCATGCCCCCGCTTTCCGTTGCGTGCATGCCAGCGCCTATGCTCCACAATCCGATCGCGTGCGCCAAAATCCCGGGGCAATTCAGGGGAAATCGGTGCAAATCTGAAATATTCGGGTAACACGTCGGGAAAACACGAATCGGGCCCTTAGTAAATGACCCCCAATGTGTCCTCTTAATTCATTCACACAGTAATATTGATCTCTTAACTAGAACCTACAAAATAAGTTCCCACTAAAGGAAAGAGCCAAAAAAATTATTTGATATATCAATATCATATCAATGTGGGTCTGCCTACAGCACTGAATTCAACTCAGAGGAGGCATTTGTCTGCCAGTCTTAACTACCATTGCACCTGGCATAAATTTCAGCTACAGTCTACAATAGTATTGCGGTAGCGGTCATAGAAATATTGGCGGTGGCAAGGTTCCCCATTCCTGACCTGCTTTTTGACCTACCCACTTTTTAAAAAAGTGGCAGGACTAGTGCGAGAGTCTCAAAAAATAGTCATACACCAGAAAACTTCTCTATGTTGTTGCCAAGCTTTTTCAAATGGGATCTGCTGTTCTTCCAGCTTTGTTCAGCTACACCCTGTTCCAGAACAACTTGATTGCTAATGTTAAAAAGGTCACATGTTAGCTCCATCCATTGTTATTCATCTGGATAAACCACTTTGCTTACGTAAACAATGAAAGGAAGGTGAAAAGAGCTTTGGGGTCTCAATGGTGAGCCTTCTGTATTGATGGTCCAAAGAACCCTCTTAACGACTATTTGAGAAGAAATTTTGGCTTCAGTCAAAAGTCAAAAAATATCCTATATTTTATTATGTTATTATAGTAATATATTTTTTTATTAAAAAAAGCCATTAAAGCTATATGACAGAAAGCCATATTTCTCTTCAGAGTAGTGAGCTACTTTTTGTCGTCAGTCATTCACCACATCCAAATGGAAATTCTCTTTAGGCTATGGGTATGCACACATGGGAAGAAAACAACTGTCCTTTAAGAATAAGTCAATATGCAGTATTGAGTGACTTGTGTGTTGGCTATTCATTGTAACGTTCTAAACGATGAAACGTAACCAATCAATAGTGAGTCCTTTATACATATCTCTCGCAGGTTTGCTAAGCATCAAGTGAAGCAAAACAAAAACACAATACATGTAACACCGTGTTAAAAAGAGCTCAAAGAGTTCTACATCCCATAGTACAAAAAAATGAACGCTAGTGATGATAACTTGTGTCATGTCGCTCAAACACTGTAACACTTCCCGGCCTCCAGGAATGTACATAGTGCTGTTTTGTAGATAGAAGGTGTGTGAGCTTTTCTGGACATTTTGCGACATTACATATATACGATTTGGCACATAAAATTAAATTCATATTACGATGTCCTTAGCCATTTATAGTTATTCTGGGCCATTTTGATTAAAAACCACATTCAACATACAATTCCCTTACACTCGAGTGAATCATGTTAAGAGCTGGAAAATCCAGACAATTAGCATGAGAGTTTTCCACTGGTAAAACACCATTATAAGATTTTTTTTCACCTGTCATTCTTCAGTGTCCACTCATAGTTTCCGTCAGGAAGATTCCCCAAATAAACTTAGGGTTATAAATCAGCTCTTAGTTATTACGCTCCCATTTTTTTTGAGAATTGAGCTGGTTAATTGCCAAAATCTTCAGGTTTTGTCTTCGGCTGTTCATTTGATACCTAGCACTTTAAATGAAAAGTGATACGTGTCTTCAGTGTTTGTACAAATTCATCTACAATAGAATTCATCTGGACTTGACATAATGTGTCTGACATCTTGTTTTCTCAAATGAATTTGTGAAAGGTTCCTGGAATATAATATTTTGCAGTGTGAATATGATTGTCTTTGTCTTAATCCAGTTACTCTTGCAGAAGTCCCCTATCAGGGTTAAATTCTTCAGAGATAAAGTCATGCAGAATTGTCTCCTAGAATGCCAATATTTAGGACAACACCAGGCTAAATCTACACCAGTCATCATTGCCCTTTCTCTGCAATAAAATACATGTAGTTTATTAAGATGACAATGCTGTTCACTAAATTATGCACATCTGTTCTTCTTACAGCAATTTCTCAAATTTATGGAAGCTCCTAGCTGACCTACCCCAAATTCTGACGTATATTATAGTTAATTTGCTTGGCCATGAAAGGCTGCATTACTAATCGCATCATTAATCGCATGCAATGCAAATACTGGCTGAACACAACCATATGCACTAAAACTAATAACTTTTATCATGCATTTAATGCCAGAAACTGCTATTCAAATAAGGAGTATATTCTCCCATTGTATTTTTATATGTTATAATATCTGTTTAGATTTAAAAAAAATGCATATGAATAGCACTTTATAACCGCTTAACATTGGAAAATAAATTTTTGGAGCAATGAGTATGAGTATAAAAAGGTAATCTCCTATTGCCACATGTGGCATGGGACCTCACAATTTTAACGGTAAGCACCTTCAGAATTTAGCAGACCCTAGAGAGCTGCAACCACACTGAGTTTCATAGGAGTCCTTCTTTTTAGAAACTTCTAAAATCAGGCCATGTCCTGCAGTCTACCTATCTGCCTGAATGTTCATCTCTTCAAAATAAGAAATATGTCTCCTTGTAGTTTCATGCATTATTATAGCCCATACTTGCCCTACTAGGAATTGTGGGAAAAATGATTACACTACATTTTCTCTAGCAGTTAAGGAAACAGCATTCCATCCATCCACCAACGCTTTTTCCATACAGCATCCCAACAAAGAGACACAAATGGAGAGAAGAAGATACAGGCAGTGGGGGAGCCTAATGGACATAAATAGAACAAAGTACCCAAGTCCATTACAAAAGAAGTAAGGGATAGACTCCAGTCTAGAGAGAGCTCTTCACTCAGAGCCATAATTACACTGACAACAGAACTAGAGTCTGTGGACCAGTGGACCCTCTGAACCACTGCGCAAGGATGTAGACGGTACTAGCCAACACCCAGGGCCCGCCGCAAAGCGGGATGGTCTTGCTGTGGCGGGGAGCCACCAGGTTGTTCCATGGGTGCGACTAGGCCTGCGGTGGCAGCCAGGGAGTACAGGGGGAGGAGAGCTGGTGGCTTGGAGACGTCTGGAAACGCTGGGAACACGGGAGCCACCAGGAGCATCCTGGAACGGTGGAAGACACACAGGAAGCACGGAGGTGTCTGGAAAGGCTAGAAGACACCCAGGACACACGGAGGTGTCTGGAAATGCTAGAAGACAGCAGCGTTTGGAAATGCTGGGAGGGCTTTCTCTTCAACAGGAACCGCTGTGGGAATCGAGGTGTGGAAACCTTGGGAGTTCCTTGTAGAAAGCTGAAGATCCGGTGAAGCAGGAAGGGAGGTGCCAGATTATAAGGGCGGGCCAGATTAACAAGCTCCAATCAGGAGGACACTGGCCCTTTAAGGCTAGGAGAGCCGCCGCGCGCACGTCCTAGAGAGCGGTGACGTGCGTGGCCTAGTGTGGGAGGACGCAGCCTAGTGGGGAAGCAGGAGCATTGGAGAGGTAAGTCCAGGCCGGGGAGTATAGATCATGTACGGTAGGTCACAAAAGCCAAATGGCTCCTAAGTTTAAAGCTACACATCCTCCGTGTGCCACCATATAGCCTGCCTGAGGTATCATATCTACAGAGATCCTCCATTCAAACCATTGCATGTTACCTAAATTGTAATCCAAGAGGAAAAAAAAATGAGCCATATCAACCAAGAATTTATGAATGCTTAAGCTCACCTATGGAGCGTCCTCTACTGATTTCCTTTTGGTTTTGGATGGTAATAATAATAATTAAATTTCATTTACCGTATAAACTCAAGTATAAGCCAACCCAAGGCACTTAATTTTAACACAAAAAAACTAGGAAAACCTGCCACCAGTTTATAGCCAGCATATAGTTTCCACCTTGTATATAGCCAGTGCCTGTCCCCTTGTATATTGGCAGTGCCTGCGCCCCAGTATATAGCCAGTGTCTGACCACAGTATATGGACAGTGCCTGCCCCCCAGTATATAGCCAGTGCCTACCACTCAGTATATAGCCAATAACTGCACCCTTGTATATAACCAGCAGCCCCCTGCCCAGCCTAAAAACCTCCAACTGCCGTTGCATATACCATGTAGTAAGCCGATTGCCGACATCATAGTATGTGCAAATGGCGGCGCGCACACTATGATGTTGGCAAGCGGCTGACGCCATGGTGTGTGTGACGCAGCGCTCGGGGACCTGAACACGGAGCCAGAGCAGAAGACTGGAGAGGATCTGCGAGATGCGTCGGAATGGGGAGTACAGAGGGGTTTTTTCATAGACTTCAGTGTAAGTCAAGTTAGGGTTTTTCAGCACAAAAAAAACTCGGCTTATATTTGAGTATATACAGAACTTTACTGCTACTGTATCAGAGGATCAGCTTTGGTTTGTCTACAGCATCTTATCTGCTGCGGGTATATCCCATGTGGACCTTGCCTCAAAGCAACATCACTTCCACATTCATCCTCTCATGGGATTGCCTACTTCTGGACACATGGACTCTGACTATTGAATAGTTATGAAAACTTAAACAGAACGAATATTAGGACACAGTTCTCTCATAGAAACATGTATGAAGTTACCGTTTGTCTGTAATTATAAACGTTTTTTCACATTGTATTCCCTTGTGTGGTGAGGTCAGAGATGCACCGATCACCTTTCAGAAACGAAAGTTCTAGTCCAGTGACGCATATGTAGCAGCATGAAATTCCCAAATCTACATAATGGATTTCAGACACCTTCTCAGGGGAAATATTTCCAGTGCTCAGCCTTTCAAGTAACAAATTACAAATGACTCTTTCTTTAAATCAAAGCCTTTTCCTTGTTATAGCTTCTTCTCAGTTCCCTTATGTCTAATAAAAGCTCCTGCATGGAATCTTAATCCATTGTGATTTTGGTCAGCCTCCATTGCTGAGAAAACCTCTTATATGGTTAGGCTTACATAAAGTTCTTACGTGGTTATGGTTATATTAAAAACATGCTCATTCAGGATGACTACATTCATTAAAAAAGAAGGGGAACAGCTTTCTCAACAAATATTCTGCACTACCATGGTCTTTTAAAGACAACACACCATGACCAGATAATACAGTAATAAAACAACAGATGTGCAGTGGGTTCAGGAGATCACCTTATAAATTTTACTGTGACTAGCAAAGCACCTGCAGCAGGGACTACAAAGAGGTTCCTGCTGACAGAATTTCCTTCTTTTGAACATGTACCTGTCTCTGCAAAACCCGCACGGCTTCTTAGAAAGAGATTTTCCCAGCTTGACTTTATTATCTTATATTCCCAGCAGAGCTGTATTTTTACCCTCTCAAATTAAGCAGTTGCCCTTTAAATTGGGAGCTGAGTGAGATGAGGAAAAAAGTTTGCACCTGACAGATTCATTTTGAGCCTCTAAACAATGTCACAATACATGAGCTAGGCATAAAATGGATTTGGGATTATTTTGCCTGTAGTGCCCCATGACTTGGAAAACATTTGAACTCATTTGAAATCATTTAGAAAAATCTGCTTCTGTTTCTATTAAATATATTTTCTTTATCAAAATAAAAACAAAACATCTGTAAATTTCTGAATTAATTTATAAATAGTTAATTCATTATTTGGAAATTGTCCACTGTTCACTGGAAGAACTTTCAGTGACTACTACTAACATTTAAATGCCTGTAGCTTTGCACGTGGCCATTTTGAGTCATAACTCCAGATTACATCATTGGGAAGTGATAATGCTCCCCAAAAAGGTGGCCACAGCCATTTAAATATCACTGGCATGAACCTGAACTTTGTGGTTTCGCTCCACTCAACACTATTCACAATATCAACATACAAAGCCAATATAGAACCACCATAATCACATTAACAAAGCTCTAGAGTAGCAAAAGAAACCAATCTGTTGTTGAAATTATGTCTCAAGACCCGGATCCCAACCAGTATCAGTGCTGGCATCAATCGCAGGTGTTACATGTATAAATGCCACTTGCAAAGTCACTTGCGGTATATAAAAGGCTTTTGCCAAATGTGTGTTGGCACTAGCATACAAGCTACCATTTTGGGCAGGGTCATCACTTCCGATAACATCAGCGATAATCCTCCTAAAGAGGGAAGCACCATGCACACAACTGCAGCAATTTAAGTGTTTAAGTGTTAACTTTGCCAGCAGTATTTAAAGAGTTAAAGGGAACCTGTCACCAGGCACCTCATTTTCACTAAAGACAGGTGGCAGAAGCCCATCACACCTGCATTACAAATATGCCTTTCTGCCTTCTCTAAGCATTTGCATTACAATAAAATTGTGTGTTATAACTTACCTGGCTTCCTGACAAAACCCTCTGTTTAGTCCCAGGGGTTGGTATTGGTTTGGATACTTTTCGCAAAACAACACGTGGTGTAAATCTGAAATAATTGCCCTTTATAGGGCACTTGGAAAAACTCATAGGCTGCTATAGTGCACGACCAGCGCAATTTCATTTACAGCACCACACAGAAACCAGTGTTAGCGCTATTTGTATTTACAACATCATACAACAGAACCATAAGTGCAGTGTTCACTCTCGGTGAGTCAAAGTAGTGACCAACAGCACTTCACATCCAATAACTGGGCCTCTATGAGGCCACTTGGCTGTGGCAGAGACTGAGTGAGTGGTTAGAGAATTCACTTAAGTCAAATTCTGTATTTGATAGATTCAAAATTTAAATTATCAAGTTCCTCACTCACTGGACTCAAAATTGACATTGTCAGTGTGGTTTTCCCATTGCTTCTTTTAACGCTATGAGAATAATTAGGTCTGAACACCCAGAGCGTCTTAACTGCAGTGAGAGAAATAGTTGTGGTTTTCCCGTTGCTTCTTTTAAAGCTGAGAGAATAACTGTGAGAAAGGGTAGGTGGTTTTGCTTTCCTTCTTTTAACACTATGAGAATAACTAGGTGTGAACATCCACATCACCTTAACTGCAGTGACAGGAAGGGTTTGTAGTTTTCCCATTGCTTCTTTTAACACAAAGAGAATAACTATATCTGATCACAGATTGTCTTTAACCACAGTGAAAGGAAGGGTGTGTGGTTTTCCTTCTTTAACACTATGAGAATAACTGGGTTTCCAGAGCAACTTTAATCTCAATTAACCCCTGGGGTTAAGCCCAGGGGCGTAACTACAGTGGTAGCAGCCATAGCAACAGCTATGGGGCCCACAGTATCAGCCCCAGCATCCGACCTGACACACTAAAGAGTGGAGGATGTGCAGCATCATAATATGTATATAACATATATGTGATAAATATATGCTGCATCTGTGATGTGTATATGTTGTATGTGTATATGGTGTATGGCGTATGTGTATATGGTGTATGGCGTCTGTATGTGTGTATATATGTTGTGTGTATATATATGCTCTATATGAGCATATGTGCATAAGTGAACAAATATGTGATTGTAACTTGCATGTGTGATTTTCACATGGGAAGGGGGGCCACATGCCAAAGCCTGCTGTAGGGCCCTGCCACTCCTAGTTAAGCCACTGCAGGTGCCATCAATATACTGAGTGGGAACGTGCAGGTGCCATCTATATACTGAGTGGGCACTTGCAGGTGCTATCTATAAACTGAGTGGGAATATGCAGGTGCTATCTATATACTGGTTGGGGATGTGCATGGACTATATATATATTGAGTGGGCACATGCAGTAGAGTAGGGTCCTGTCTAGCTTGTCATGGCTTAAAAATGTTTTGGTCAAAAATGTAAAAATTCAAATTGTGTAAGAAGACATACACTTACATATACCAGGAAGAAGACAGTGAACTCCGGCGGACCTGAGCGGGGAAGCGACACATGCAAGATTTTGGGCGCACAATCTCGTGCCGGACTTCATCCTAGTCGGACAACGCACCTAGGGGATCATGACAGGACCGGGTAAGTAAATGTGCCCCATTGCCATTTAAAGAACCGCATAGCAGAACGTGAAAAATTTACCTTGACATTCAGGCTCCAAAGACCATCGGTCACAAAGGGGTTTACAGCATTTTATTCTTTTTTTAATTTACCTTTTTTATTATTTATTTGTTAATTTTAATGTTTAGTACTTTTTCCAGCGCTTACTATCCCCCTTACTACCTCCATTTTACAGACATTTTTGAGTGTTAAAATTTGGGTCCCCATCGACTTATTTTTTTTTCACTATGTTTGAGCAAACTCAACATACCTGGATTTCGGTGAACCCACTCATCACTAATTATGGCTGAATTGTACACCAGGTCCATTTGAGCACCAGAAATACTAAGAGGCCTGAGATTCCTAGTATATCCGATGCATTGTTCACGGTCAGGGGGAAGATGCACAATGTGCCCTATCTTTATATATTCATAACCCCCAAAACTTTAATGTCAGGGCTACACATCGGGAAATTTTTTCCTCAGGCAGGATCTTAATCCAACTGCAACTAGTTCCTATTTTTTTCTACACCACTAAGGGACTGGTGTGGATTTGCACCTAAATCTTGAGAAATCTGGCTTACACATCTGGATTCACATGATAAGTAAAAGTGTAGTGGGCTGGCAAAAAATCACAAGTTTTGCACAGATTGGCAAATGCAACAATTGTGAGATATTTTAAATACAGAAAACTGTTGGACCTACAATCATCAAAATCACTAAAATATTGGAGATGTACTTGTACAGGAAGTTGACCACAGGATCTTAATCTCATGAAAATAGTCTGTCTTTAATTGTTAGTGTCCATGGGAAACTAGGACCATGGGTGTAACTACAGTAGTAGCAGCAATAGCAACTGCTATGGGGCCTGCAGTATCAGGGGGCCCCATCATCCAACCTGACACACAGTGGAGGATGTGCACCATTGTATACATATGATGCACACTGTACAGCATAATATGTATATACCTTATATGTCATGTATAAGCTATATGTGTATATATTGTATGTGTATACATGCTGTAACTTTGTATATGGCACTTTATGTGTATATATGCTCTATATGTGTGCTCACGAGAGGATAAATGTGTGATTGTAACTCGCATGTGCAAGTATACAAATATGTATTTTTTTAAGTGGGAAGGGGGTCCCCATGCAGAAGCCTGCTATGGGGCCCTGACTCTCCTAGTTATGCCCTTGACTATTACATCTCTGTTTTTCAATATAATAGGTAATAAAACTCCTAAAAACTCAATTGGAATACATATTTAAACCTGTGGTCTTTTGACCGCATCATCTGAAAGAAAAACAATGCAAATTAAGCATGAAAATAACTAGCCAAAGTCATGGTCTGAACTCATGCCAGAGATTTCAGGCTGGTAAACCGGCAAGAGGTCATATAAATCAGAGTGAGTGTAACAGATCTGATCCACTTTAACTCAGCTTAGCTGTTATCAATTGCCAGACAGTCTAAATTGCCTTAGTAAAAATGTCTCCCTAATGTAGCGTAACTATTACAAAAAGGACAGAAAGGAAAAGTGAGAAGATTGACCATAACTGTGCAATAATCAAGCTCAACGATTCAAAGCAAGGTTTCAAACAGACCCCAAAGAAGTGGAGGATTAATTTCTTTAGCAAAGAATAATTCAGTTCCCCAGTTTTATCTTACATTTGTTGGTGACAGCTGCTGAAAGGTCAGTTGACAATTGCTTTATAATTACCTAATAATGAGCACAGGGCTTAGGATTTTATTTCTTTGTGCCTAGCTTTCATGTGGTACTAAGGTGCGTTGGAATAATCCTATAGTCATGCAGTAGTCATGTATAGTTTTTGCAGCCTCAAAATGCATATAAGAAAAAAATGGCATTTGCCAAAAGTATATGAACATGTTGAAAGGGTTCACTGCAGCAGAGTGTCGGAGGTGAATCAGTGCTACTGCTGTATGGCACTGATCTTGTTCTTATGGCCACTGATTAGCCACAGCGGTCACGTGACTGCTCATAATTCTGGTCTGGCTTCCTGTGTACACAAAGACAGAGGTCCATAAGAAATATATTTGTGCATATCCCTCCTACAATTAATACAGAATAATCCAACAGTGTAATGAGATCCTCTATTTTGCTGGATGGGCATGCTGTTTGTATTTCTATTGTCAGTAGAAGGGTTTCAAAAGGACTGACCCTTGAATACCATATTTCCAGTTAATGTTTGGTGGTAAATTACTTAAGTACTGTCCTGGTACTCCATAAAGTTATAGACTGCCAATTCATGTGACATACTTGTTATTGCTTATAGTAAACAACTCAATGTGTCCAAAACACAACCGGGCAGATATGAGAACAATGCTAGAGAACAATTTTTAACAATCTTTCTGATATATGCCATAAAATATTGTCTAGCTGTAGCATTGTTTCTAAACTAGAAAAATGCTCAGGTTTTAGGATAGGTACCAAGTTGACAAGACTGTGAGCACTTGATTAGTGAACACAGCATACAGTTTTAATTGGCTGTTTTGGTGTTTAGTGTGTAGCCAATACTAATAGTTTAATGCACATTTTTTTTATATATAGCCATTGTCAGACAAGGGTGTCTGGGGGCCCACCTTAAAACTACAAAACAATATTACCTATATCTTGGGAGTTTGGGATCAGTGAATTTGTAGGTACGGGTGGGAAAGGCAGTGAAATAAAAATAAAGTAATACTTTTCTCCTTCTCTTTCTTCTAGTGCACATTTCTTGGTTTGTATGCAGTAGCTACAGGGATGAAACTAATGTTGGGGATGTTATAAGTGTGATATTGCATGGCAACTGCTGTTTCTGTGGTGTGGTGGGGACCCAGGACCCGGAGTCATGGGGGCTTTGTCTGCCAGTATGGATGCTGGGGGGCAACTGGGTCTTGGTCCCATTGTATAATGTGTGGATGTGCGGTCCAGTTCTGTTTTCTCTTCCCATGTTGGTTTAGTCCATTCTATACCTTCATTTATTTAGTTTTTTGTCTGGTACCAGCACTCCGCCCAATTTGATCCAAGTGTTTTTAAATTGGCAGGAGACTGCATAAAGTGGCCGCCTACCTCCTCTCAGACAGTGTCTGAGACCACATAGAACAGTGAGTATTCAAGACCTGTTCACACATGGTGAGCATTTAAGTCATGTTCACATGGTGCGGTATTGCATGGCATCTGCTGATTCTGTGGTGCGGTGCTGGTGGGGAACCGGGGCCCAGAGCCATGGGGGCTATGCCTGCCAGTATAGGAGCAGGGTGGCAACTGGGTCTTATCCCTGCTGGTGCTGTGCTAGAACAGTGGTGGATGCCATGTAGATCCACTACAACAAAGTCACCATGAAGTGGTTAGTAGGCTTATACATTTTGATCAAAATGTAACTAAGAACCTCAAGTTCGTTTTTGTAGCCTAGCGTCAATAGATGATTGTATGATATGTGGATGTGCGGTCAAATAAACCTTGGATTTTATCGGAGGTAACACAGCCTTTTTTCTGCATTTTTCACTCAAGAATCAAGCCAGTGGCCAATGCACACCACACTGAGGTCACTGCTGATTTATAGTAACTGATGACAACCTTTACAATAACTGATAACAACAACTACCCTTACCTTAGGGTTACTGCATCATGTGCAGTATGTAGGCTTGTCTCACTGAGACGACAGATATTACAGTTCTCTTACAATCTAGATCAGTGGTGGCGAACCTATGGCACTGGTGCCAGAGGTGGCACTCAGAGCCCTCTCTGTGGGCACCCAGGTCCTCAGCATAGAGCTCATAAGACAGGAACATAAGACAGGGTGAAGCAGAGAAGCAAGCCATGGCCTCCTCCTGCAGTACCAGGCCACACAGGACATTGTGTACTGAGATGTGGAAGATATGGACAGAGCTGGATAATAATTTGAGCTCCTGCCATGGGCCCTGCAATTCTTCCATGGGTAGCTACAATAATAATCAGAATTTTTCCTCTTCTACTGTATTGACGTCCTCAGGATGCAAATGCGATTGAAAGCTTTGACAAAGCAGTAAGCAATAAATTATTGGTAAAAGTGCCTTGTTGGCACTTTAAAATAAATAAGTGAGTTTTTGTTGTAATTTGGGCACTCACTCTCTAAAAGGTTCGCCATCACTGATCTAGATGGTTAGACAGTGAATACAGGACTGATCAGACACAGGCAGTGTGTGATTTAGTGCCTCAGAGGTGACATGTCTTCGCCTTCAGTGCATGATTTCTTCTCCCGACATTGATGATGAATTTTCTACCACATATCAGGTTTGTGAAGTACTCCACACTCCACAACTAAAAATATCACAGTAACTAACATTATAGTATATTATTACCTAGATAAAAATGTCCCAAACTGTGCTCCACAGTGTCGAACTGGGATATCTATGGTCTACCTGTAAAATCCATTATTTGGGCCCTTCTTTAAACCACTGCATTAAAATATTTCTAATACCAAAATACCTAAACTGTAGCCAAGTCTTTTTTTCCAGTACAGTATTTTTCGGACTATAAGGCGCACTGGAGTATAAGGTGCACCATCAATAAATGCTTGCTAAAATGCCTAGGTTCATATATAAGGCGCACCGGAGTATAAGGTGCACCTGATTATAAGGATGAATGACCAGCAGGTGGCAGACCTGTGCACAGTTCAAGGCAGCTGTTGTCTGAAAGTATGGTTCATATATAAGGCGCACTGGACTAAGGTGCACCTTTGATTTCTGAGATCAAAGGATTTTTAGTGCGCCTTATAGTCCGAAAAATACGGTAGTAGTTTGCTTCCTAGCCTTGCATGGACTGTTCCTGCCAGCCTTAAGCTCATGTCTATGAGAAACATACAGTAACAGGTTTCTGCCATGTACTTCTCAATCAGGAGCTGGGGGCCCACATAGCTCAGTGGCTCAATAATGGATCCACCTGTTCACGGGTGGGCCAGTATGAGCCTGATGCTCCATAATCATATCTAACCCCAACAACACAACTGACACACTGTGCCAACAGATATACCCCTTAGACTACAACTGAGCACACTGTGCCTTCCGTATACATTAGGTACCTCGGCTTATACTTGGGTCAGTTTATACTTGAGTATATATATAGGTTCATGTCCTGCATAGAGTGCTAAGTTATAGTGCTCTATACAGTACATAAGTCTTGAAGTACTAAAACATGGCTCAATAAATTTTATATGCCATTCTCCAACTTTTATTTTCTCCCCTGAACTAGTGATATTCACACTAGCAAAAACGGAAGCACTCCTTTAAGTAGATGCTGAAGGTTATTTTTATTCAAGTGTAACGGCAAACATAAAGGGGTGTTTTGGCACAGACAGCCTTTATCAAACAGAGACGTGGTGCAATATAGGAGGGATATACACTCATCGGCCACTTTATTAGGTACACCTGTCCAACTGCTCATTAACACTCAATTTCTAATCAGCCAATCACATGGCGGCAACTCAGTGCATTTAGGCATGTAGACATGGTCAAGACAATCTCCAGCAGTTCAAACCGAGCATCAGTATGGGGAAGAAAGGTGATTTGAGTGCCTTTGAACGTGGCATGGTTGTTGGTGCCAGAAGGGCTGGTCTGAGTATTTCAGAAATTGCTGATCTACTGGGATTTTCAAGCACAACCATCTCTAGGGTTTCCAGAGAATGGTCCGAAAAAGAAAAAACATCCAGTGAGCGGCAGTTCTGTGGGCAGAAATGCCTTTTTGATGCCAGAGGTCAGAGGAGAATGGGCAGACTGGTTCGAGCTGATAGAAAGGCAACAGTGACTCAAATCACCACCAGTTACAACCAAGGTAGGCAGAAGAGCATCTCTGAATGCACAGTACGTCGAACTTTGAGGCAGATGGGCTACAGCAGCAGAAGACCACACCGGGTGCCACTCCTTTCAGCTAAGAACAGGAAACTGAGGCTACAATTTGCACAAGCTCATCGAAATTGGACAGTAGAAGATTGGAAAAACGTTGCCTGGTCTGATGAGTCTCGATTTCTGCTGCAACATTCGGATGGTAGGTTCAGAATTTGGCGTCAACAACATGAAAGCATGGATCCATCCTGCCTTGTATCAACGGTTCAGGCTGGTGGTGGTGGTGTCATGGTGTGGGGAATATTTTCTTGGCACTCTTTGGGCCCCTTGGTACCAATTGAGCATCGTTGCAACGCCACAGCCTACCTGAGTATTGTTGCTGACCATGTCCATCCCTTTATGACCACAATGTACCCAACATCTGATGGCTACTTTCAGCAGGATAATGCGCCATGTCATAAAGCTGGAATCATCTCAGACTGGTTTCTTGAACATGACAATGAGTTCACTGTACTCAAATGGCCTCATCTTTCACCAGATCTCAATACAATAGAGCATCTTTGGGATGTGGTGGAACGGGAGATTCGCATCATGGATGTGCAGCCGACAAATCTGCGGCAACTGTGTGATGCCATCATGTCAATATGGACCAAAATCTCTGAGGAATGCTTCCAGCACCTTGTTGAATCTATGCCACGAAGAATTGAGGCAGTTCTGAAGGCAAAAGGGGGTCCAACCTGTTACTAGCATGGTGTACCTAATAAAGTGGCCAGTGAGTGTATATGTGTATAACTACGCACAGTCAGATTGCAATGTGTTCCAGGGAAAGCCCCAGATATATCGATGGAGGCAGTCATCATAGCACTAGGTGTCAGGGCCCAACAATGGATTCAATCCTCTATACTACCAAAAAATGCTATCTCAAGGACTGAATTATCTACAAAACAGTAACACCACAAATTCTTCAATACAACTATCAATACTTTAGTCTTAAAACATCATAACAATGGTCATGAAGATCTAAAATTGCCAAAGAAACACACAAAAAGGGTTTATCATGTTAGTAATAATACAATTAACCACTGGTAAAGTAAAAACATTTTTGGTCACAAAAACCACATAATACAAAGTGCTTTAATATAATATGTAGTACTGGCGTATGGAGAATAGGCACTGGCCAAGGACAAAAGCAAGCCATGTATCCTACTTCATTTAATATTAATGTGCAACCCACATGTGAACACCAACTCAAACTTGTATGTTACCGAACCATAGGAGTTTCAAACTAGACCACCATCACACCACCCTCCTTTCCCCATCTTGTTCGTACATGCTTGCCCTTCCCATCAACAGATCCTGAGATTAGTGTGGCTAACAGCTCATGGAATTAAATATTTATGAAAGATAAAATCTTGCATACTTTCTTGATAGAATCATTGAGGGATCTCTCTACTGTTCAGCTACCTCAGTGGCTCTGCAAATGCAAAATGAAACATACAGTAGCATCTGAAATCTGTCTCAGCAAAATCTGAATTCCAAATGCTGAATAATATTACCTACCTTCTGTGCCCTGCTGGTTGCCCAAACTGCAGGTTATTACCTCAAATAGGATAACCCAATGTTGGCATAAAATGCTCTTTGGACACACAACAGGGAGCAGAAGGTACAGTGTTTATCTTTATCACGGATGGCTTGGTTTCTGGGTGCCATGACACTATTGCAGAACTTCACTTCACTGCCAGTATAATGTTATACCATGGAAGTGACCTCATTTACAGTATTTAGTTTTTACAGTCATGTATTGTTAGCTCTAAAGTTATTATATATAAAATAATTTTTTAAAGAAATATGTATTTTCAGTACCCAATGCGCCAAAATCCCGGGGCAATTCAGGTACAATCGGCGCAAATCGGAAATATTCGGGTCCCCAGTATGTATAGTATACAGTATACTGTATACTGACCCCCAGTATGTTGTGCTCAAGTAACAGAGAAACACACATTTAGGGGCATTCACCAGGGATTACCCATGTCACAGTTTTACAATTTCCAATTTTCACTGTGCATTACTTTTGTATCCATGATGATTCTAGAATGGAGTCTTATCTTAGGGAATATATTTTTTCCCAATTTAGAGCCCCTTCAGTAGTTCATAAATGACTAGTGTAGACCCTGTATGGGCATAGTGATGATATCTTAGTATATATGAAGGTGTGCTCCGCCCTCATAATGAAATCACCTCTACTTTTCAGGCTATGGTACATATGTCAGTCTGATTATGCCCCTTTCCTACCCACTTCCTATAAATTGACACATTTCGGATGTGGATTTGCATGCAGATTTCAAAATGTTAAAGCATATTACTCTACTACCAGGGTTGTCCAGGTATATAAATATTTTTTCATAGCTATGAGGGCTTTAAAAATAAGAAATAACATATTCTTACCCCTATTGTAGCACCATCCATGCACCTGCTGGCACTGACAGCACTGTAGCTGAACATTAGCATGGCAAGAAGTGAGTATATGCCCTTTCTTATTTTTAAAGCCCATGCCATATATAAAAATATAAACAAACCTGGACCACCCCTTTAATACATGCAGATTCTTTTTTAATGAATGAGTTAATCAAAATAAAAAGAGAGGATTTCCCTGTAGTGTGTTATTTTTCAGTTGCTTATGATGTACAGGCACATAATATGTCCCCCAGGTTATATGAGTGCAGCTCAGTATCTCACTCTTTGAAAGCCTTCAGATCAGGATCCCTGCCGTCATTGCTTGTGTACACCTGGTTCTTTGATGTTCTAGGCTAAGCTAAGTTACACTATTTGCGTTGCTGTGATATGAATTTGGGATAAGGTCCATATGGAATTTAGAGGGTCGTAACATGTTGCACTGATCTAATATGAACTCTCCATGAACATTTTCAATTTATCTCCTCTTAGGAGTAAAATTACAGCGCTATCCAAAATGTTGTAAAATATATAAATACATTGTGCCAATGTAATATGAAATAGGCTATAGCAATGTGGGTAATATGGGCTACAGCCCTCCAGGATCATATTTTATAAGCTGATAATAAAACACATTTTTTTCACATCAAATTTTCTTGCTAGTTTCTAAAAAACTTAAGAGGAGCTCAGAATGTCTGGCATTTTTCAAACCTGTGATGGAGTGTGAGCGCTATAGCACATGGATGTTACTATATTACCTTCCCTCTCTGTTTTCATTGCCATAGCAGCTGAATCATTATTTCTTTATTTTTTTGTGTGTTATCATATTGTGTAGGTATAGGGTAAGGGAAATAACTGCAATACATACCATATGTGTATCCACAATGTGCTGCTTAGCACAAGTTAACTCACACTTGTATAATCCGCACCACATCTACATCCTGTAACCTCTGTTTCCCCTTCAATAAAAGATGTTGGTTTTCTATCAGGGCTTTTGATCAAATTATGTAGTTATGCATTATATATTTTTAATTTGTAGCACGTTACCACTGTACGTTCAGGTGTGCCAGGTAAATGTTAACCAAAACAAGGATGTTAATGCTGATGGGAAAGGCAACAATCTGATCTTTTGCAGATTTCTTGTCTCTTAATGGCGATTTAGGAGTTGAGCTTTTTGCTAAGTTTTTTAATATTTTAAAGGTATCAAAACATGACAAAACAATTTACTTACACTGTATAAAAAGACACATATGCATGTTTTTCTTACTATCTGACATGAAATCATAACAAATCTTTCTCCTTTTAGGTCAATTAGGATTACCAAAATTATTTATATTTGCAGAATGAGAGAATTTTTTAAGACTTTTTTATGAATTTCTGCAAAGTCAAAAGTTAACATAAATTTAATTAGTATTTGGTACCATTGCCTTCAAACTGTATGACTTTGATCAAAGATTTTGGAACTCCTCCCACAAGCTTCTGAAAATAGTTGGTGGAAATTTTGGCTTATTCCTCTTTTCAGATCTAATTGTAGGCTGCTTTGCTAGAACCTGTCTTTTCAGCTATGCCCATAAATTTCCATTGTTCATTTGAAGGCCATTTGCACTTTAAAGGAAGTCTACCACCAGGATGAAGACCAAGTAAACCAAGCACACTGACATACTGGTGTGTTCACCTTCTGGCAGGATCTTTTCTTCTTTTAGCTTCTTATGCCCTAGTTTTCCCAATAAAATGTGTTTAAAATTATGCAAATGAGCCAAGAGGCCTCCGGGTTCCATAGGTGTTAATGGAGCCTGGAGCCCCTCAGAATCATTTACATACTTTTAAAGCCTTTTTTTGTGAAAAGCAAGGGCATAAGAAGCTAAATGAAGAGCAGATCCTGATGGAGGGGGCACACACCTGTATGTCAGTGTGCTTGGTTTACAATCCTGGTGGTAGATTTCTTTTAAGATGTTGCTTTAATATTGCCACATAAATTAGGGAGAAGTATCAATCTGTCTACGACAGAAAACTGGAGTAAATTGCATCTGAAGTACCCTGCCCTGCACCACATTTACTGAAGGTTTTATACTGTTTATCGACTCTTTCAAAAAAGGGGCTTGTTAATAAAAAAGGGGAGGTTAATACATTAATACATGTAGCACAATGTTCTTTCCTCATGATGCCATTTATTTTGTGAAGTCCACCAGTCCCTCCTGTGGCAAAACAACCCCACAATGTGATGCTGCCACCCCTGTGTTTCACAGTTTAGATGGTGTTCTCAGGCTTGCAAGCTTCTCCCTTTTTCCTCCAAATGTAATGATGGTCATTGTGACTAAACAGCTCAACTTTAAGTTTTGTCAGTCCAGAGGACATTGATCTGGCTTTTTTATGGAGTAATGGCTTCTCCCTGGAATGATGACCGTTCAGCACATGTTGATACCATACTCTTTTGCTGTGGATAATGACACACTCTTACCAGTTGCAGCTAGCATCTTCACAAGGTTGTTTGCTTTTGTTCTTGGGTTGTTTTTTCTTGGGCACATATTGGACCAAAGCATGTTCATCTCTGGGACACAGAACCTGCCTCCTTCCTGAGCCGTATGATTGCTTGTACTTTTCCTTTTAGTTTGTACAAATAAATAAGGCACCTTTAGGTTTCTGGAAATTGCACCCAAGGATGAATCCCCTTCTTGATATATTTGCTGATTTTGTTATACAAAGAAGCAGTGTTTCAAGTGTGCTTTAAAATATATCCATAGGTGTGTCTCTAATTGTCAGAAGCTTTCAAAGAAAGTATTAAAAATAGCTTAAAAAATCTCTATCTCTCCTTATTCTGTCATTTGGCAAATATAAATCTCTTTGGTAATCTTAATTTCCCTAAATTTCCCTAAGGGAAAGATTTTTTCTGATTTCATTACAGATAGTGAGAAAAATATCATATGCAACTATATGTATACATTGTATGTAAACTTCTAGTTTCAACTGTAAATCTGGTATCAACAAAATCACATTTTTTTCCAGATTTCCAGTACATGGAATTTTAAATAGTGCTGAAAGGTAGGTGTAATTTGTCCTGCAAAAATATGGCCTTTATGTGTCTCTGTAAATGGAAAAATGCAAAAGATATGGCTTGTGGAAGTAGGGGAGTAAAAAACAGAAATGGGAGGAGGCTGTTTTTGAAGGGGTCAAGTGGTAAATAATAGGGTACATCCATCAGTGGAAGATTTATTCTCAGTTCACAAAATAGTGCACCAGCCAGCGTCTATTTTTCATCTATTATAACAGAGCTGTAACAGAATACAACTTTCTGTACATTGAAGTAAATGGCGAACAGAAGGTGAACAGAGACTTTCCATTCACCTGCTATTCTTAGTCTCCATTACAATCTCTTAAAATGTAGATTGTACTAATGGAAACCCCTGATGTTGGGTAGATCTGAGCTTAAAGCTAAAAATGACGATGGGCTGTGTAGTGATAGGGATTTTTTTTATGCAGGGCCCCAACAGCCCTCTTGACTTTTGTAAGGTGAGTCCTAATTAACCCTTTCATGATTGAACATAAAAACTAAGACACACGTCAGTCTTTTAGTGTATGTCAAGATCTTCTCCCGTTTAATATCTCCCAAATGCATAATATCACAGACAGAAGAGTAATCAAAGGGGCGTGAATAGTATACTGCAAAACTATTGGTCATCAGCTCATTCTGGGAAAAAGTTAATTAATTGTGCTCAGTTCTCAGAGACCTTGTACACAGATATTGTTTATATTATCAAAAGCTATACTATCAAAGCTGAGAATGTCTCTAGAAGATAAACAACAAGATAAGAAGGAGAGCAATTATGTATAACAAGTGCCAAGGAGGAATCCTCACAGGCAGACTTTAAATAAAAAAGAACTTAAGTTTGAATTATGAATTTAACTGGACAGTGGTCAGCGAACATGTCTGCTGTATCTAAGATGGCGGACAGTAGTGGTCCGAAACCAGTGCGATCTCCTTAACCGGAGAGATTGATCAAAAAAATACTGATAACCAATAACAACCGCACGCACTCAGAAGACAGACTTGTCTCGCTGACACTACACAAGCTGAAAGTTCTTTTACAACATACAAGCTTAGTCAATGACTATGGAACTTATTTATACACAGGCACAGTTGACATCCTAAAATTGACAGGTGATGATTTGCCCCTTTAGGCCCAGAACTACATGACCACCACCTCTGATGGTGACTTAAAATGGCTGCAGAATTCTTGCAAATTCTAGCATATACACCTTCACAAAACAACTGACCACACTGAGACTTCCTCAAAATATTATTATATAAACTATATTCCAATTATATATTAATATCAATTTATTATATCTACCAGGACCAAGGACTCTAAACCAAGCACACTGACATTCTGGTGTGTGCACCCTCTGACAGGATCTACTTTTTAAAAGCTCAGCATGCTAAGTTACTTACATTACACTGCAATACAAGTGTATTGCAGTGAAAGGGTTTGAACAAGCAATCGGATGAATGCTTGTTCAAGCCCAAGTATGGAATAAGTTGAAAAATTTTTTAAAAGAAGTATAAAACCTGTTTTACAATAAAAAATAAATAAATAAAATTAAAGTCCCCTAATCACCCCAGTTACATTTAAAAAACAAAAAAAGTATATAAAACACAAAAAACACATATTTGATATCAACATGTCCTTTTCATCAAATACCCTTACAAAAAAAATGTTCTAAAAAGCAATCAAAAGAAGTTACATGTCCCAAAATGGTACCACTGAAAAGAACAACCTTTTTCGCTAAAAATAAGCCCTGGACCAGCTCTGTCAAAAAAAAAAAAAAATACAGAAATTATGCCTCTGAAAATGTGTTGATACTAAAAAAGATGCGATTTTCTCCAATATTGGTTTTGCTCAGTAAAATTGAGCAAAGATAAGAAAAACTATATAAATTAGGTATCACTGAAACAGAGAATAAAGATAAAATATTACTGTATATTCTCGTGATAAGCCAAAATGTGCTGAAAAACCTCACCTCAGCTTATACATGAGTCAATAAAAAATATAAAGAAAAACTTATACAAACATACTCACATAAATAAGCTTATACTCGAGTATAAGCCGACCCGAGTATAAGCCGAGGCCCCTAATTTTCTATCAAAAACTGGGAAAACCTATTGACTCAAGTATAAACCTATTGACTCGAGTAAAATGGATTGGTCACAGCCTCCCAGTATATAGCCAGCAAGTCCCCTGTAGTATATAGCCTCCCAGCCCCCTGTAGCATATAGCCAGCCCACAGTAGTATATAGCCTGCCAGCCCCTGTAGTAAATAGCCAGCCAGCCCTCAGTAGTATATAGCCAGCCAGCCCCCAGTAATATATAGCCAGCTTCAGTAGTATATAGCCAGCCACCTTAAGTATACAGCCAGCCAGCCCCCTTAAGTATACAGCAAGCCCCCTTAAGTATATAGCCAGCCAGCTCCCTTAAGTATACAGCCAGCCATCCCCTTTAAGGATACAGCCAGCCCCCTTAAGTATACAGCTAGCCAGCCCCCTTTACTCTACGACCAGCCCCATTTAGTATATAGCCAGACCGCATAAAAAAAATAAACTTTCATACTCACCTTCCGGCATCCCCGATGCTCGTCGTGGCTGTAACAGCTGTAAGAGAAGCGTCCATGCGATCTGCCGGCTGGCGCATTCTATCACATCACCAGTATATGTTGGCCTACAAATCGCATGGACGCGTCTCTGCCTACTGTCACAGAAAAAAGAAGACAGAAAAGGACCCGCGACTAGCATCGGGAAGCCGCGACGAGCACTGGGGACGCAGGAAAGTGAGTACGTAAGTTTATTTTTTTTTATTGACTAGGCTTATTAGCTTATACACAAGTATATATACGGTACATATTATGCTGCAAAATGTGCAGCATTATATGTATTTAATGGTGCATATCCTCCATTCTTTAGTGCATATCTCCTTTCACTAAAGACCCCATATTGGCTCCTATGGCTGGTACCACTGTAGTTATGCCCTTGCATATTGTTTATCAAAAAAACTACCACACAATAGGGAATTCATCTATAAAGGTAATTTTGAGTTATTTTGAAAAATAAAAACACATGTACTATAAATTACAAAAAAAGTTACTTTAACCCCAAATAAAACTAAAAATGAAAACCAAAAATCTTTAACAATTGTTACTTTTTAACTAGCCCTATGTGTCACAAAATAAACTCTAAACATTTTTTTTTTAAGGCAGCGTACCAAAAAAAATTATGTCCCTGCAAATTCACTAAAAGTGCCCATGCATTAAAGAATCTTCAGCCTTAAAGAGTTAAAAGTACCCAGCCTTTAAATATACATTACTGTGACAGCTGAGAGAGGAAATCATGCCCAGCTTTTCTTTATATGTGAATTATGTGCATAAAATTCATGAGGTATAAAACATATATTGGACACAATCTAGATTTTTTTTTAAACCCATAAACTAAACTAAATTAACTGAATATGTTAAGGTAAAGATCTGTAGGAACCGGGTACCATTTTCTGCATACACACACAAGTTAGAAAATTCCACATGATGCTAGACTTGGCCATTTCATTTTATTAATGAACTCATCCAGGAAATAATTGGTTTATTGAAGGGCTACAGCATGTGATTTACATAATCAACGATAAGCTTGTTGTAAGCAACCAAATCATTCTTGTTCTATAAGATGTCAATGCTAAAAGGTCCATGATAAATGCCAGCTGAAGGGTTTGCTTTTACATGCACCTGTGTAGCTAATGGTGACAGAATGTATATAATGCCATCTAGTGGCCACCACAGACACGTCTTTTACTACTTCTAAAATAATTTTGATAACAGAAGCAGAATTAAATAACCTCAAAAATTATCCCCCCAGATCTTCTTAATCTCATTATGCACCTACAAATCAGATTACTAGCTTTTTCTTACTGTTATACTGTCTATTCCTGTCTCCAGAAATACGTGGAGAATCACTTTAATAATAATAATCTTTATTTATATAGCACCATCAAATTCCGTAGCACTTTACAAACCATACTTTAATCCAAATTTATATCTGCACTTGTTATTTTCATAGTTCTGTTCCCTTATGATGGAGTTTCTAATGGAAGACAAGCTCATCCTATTAATGCTGATGGAATCTATCAATTTCAGTGTCTTTCGTTCTTTTCATTGTTATGTTGCTATAACACAGCCGAACTATGGAAGCCCTCAGGATAGTGTGAACAAAGCTTTTACATCGCTAATCAACCAGTAACCTCAGGAAATAGCCTTTCTAGAATTCCCTATTTTAAAAAAAGTGAACTCCAAAGTCAAATGCAAATGAGCTGAGATTAAGTGTCTCTTCAGATGGCCATATCTTTAGTATCTACAACCATGCTTTTGGTATAATATGAAAGAAAATAATCTAATCTTGCAAATGACCTCCCAGAACCACAAACCTTATGCATTTAAAATTAAAAGTATGGTTATAGCTACTATAGAGCCCAACATATAGGTGTCTGAATGATGTTCCCTCTTCACCCTCTCAATTTGTCTCAGCTTAGGCTCTCTTCATCTTTTTTTAACTTACTTGCATTTGATCTTGGAGGTGATTTTTACAGGAAAATATAGTTAACATAAAAGAGGGAATTACTGAAAAGATATTTCATACCCTACCTATGTGGGTAGTGTGTCTACACCCTCTTGATGCAAATAGAAAAGGAGGACAAGGAGGATGGCGCCTCGTGTGATATTGTCAGGAAGGTGGTAAAGGAATGCTGCAAAGCTGCTCACCTGATTACCACTTGATGGTATGCAGAAAGTCACCCAGATTCAGGGACCTTCAGGTCTTGGTCGCTCCTGCAGCTCTCAGGGCTCCAACAATTCGCGTTTTCCCGACGTGTTACCCGAATATTTCCGATTTGCGCCAATTTCCCCTGAATTGCCCTGGTATTTTGGCACGCGCGATCGGATTGTGGCGCATCGGCGCTGGCATGCACGCAACGGAAATCGGGGGGCGTGGACGAACAAAAAACCCGACGGATTCCGAAAAACCGCTGCATTAAAAAAAAAAATGTGTCGCGGAGCTTGCACTTACCTTTACTCAGCCCGGCTCGGTGTATTCCAGTGTGTTCCAGGGAACTTCAGTGCAGCAGGTGGACGTTGGACTGCCTTAATGAATCCCGGCAGGACCCGAATCCACCGCAGATAACACGCCGCTGGATCGCGAATGGACCGGGTAAGTAAATCTACCCCATTGTTCTTCACATACTATTGTGAAGAACACCTTTCTGTACTCATGTCTTCCGATAAGTTAGCAGATGTACGGAAACATCTGCAATGTTTACTTCACTGTGTTCACTGTGATCTTCACTGTGTTCTTCACTTCAATGATCCTTAATGATCCTTAAATGATCCTGTGTTCACTGTGTTAACTGTGTTCACTGTGTTCTTCACTGTTCTTCACTGTGTTTCCTTAAAGTGAAAGCTCGTTCTCGAGCAGGCGAAATACTCATCCGAGCCGTTTCGAGTACGCTAATACTCGAAAAAGCATCAAGCTCAGACTCGCTCATCTCTACTGGTGATATATATTCGTTGCCGGGGGACGGGCAAACAGCAGAGTGCAGGGAAATAATATTAGCGATGATAATAGTAACAAAATAATGGGATGTATTGATGGGAATAAAACTATTATTAAATCATGATGTGTATATATATATACATAAATGTAAAATGTTAGGTTAATAAAATTAAGTAAAATACAATAAGCGAACAGATTATA
This sequence comes from Engystomops pustulosus, assembly GCF_040894005.1. Taxonomy (NCBI): domain Eukaryota; kingdom Metazoa; phylum Chordata; class Amphibia; order Anura; family Leptodactylidae; genus Engystomops; species Engystomops pustulosus. The sequence continues at coordinate 119,769,076 of NC_092411.1, forward strand.
GATTACATAGATTAATGAATAGATGGAGAAATGAATAAATATAAATATATATATATATATACATATATATATATATATACAAATGCATCATCTCAAAGGTGCATATAGATACATGGACGTTAAAAGAAAACCAAAAGAGGTTAAAATGAGTGTGCTGCTCTGATGGGAATTAATGTAAATATTTCAGGCCCCACTGGCGTGAAGGTGGTGGATCCGGGCAAATAATCGCAAAAGCTAGCAATAAGCTAGCATTTGCGATTATTTCAGGGCCTTGGCGACACTGGCATAGCGCAGAGGTCCTGATAAATATCCCCCTTCAGTTTATAGATCCAGTACATTTCCCAGTTCTTAAGTCTATTGAAACGCTGGGGAACTGAGGGGTTAATAAATTCAATTGGCGTGATATTAAATTCTTTGTAGTCACGCTTGTGGTATAATGCCGCATGTCTAGAGACACTATGCTGTAGGGAACAATTGGTAATGTTAGATCTTTGTTTATTTAGACGTTCCCTCAGGGGTTGTAAAGTGTGCCCCACGTACTGTAGTTTACGTGTGCACTCCATCAAGTACATAACATAGTTAGTGTTACAGTGCTAACACTTTTTATGCAGAAAGTCTCGCAACTAGGTTTGTACTCTGGCGTGCAGCAGGACTCACACTCCACATCGATCACCGATCAGCATCTTTCCTAACTTTTTAAGTGGCGCAGCCCTTTACATCAGCTCACCCACTACCTAAGGCATTCTATCCAATCCCACAGGATTGAGGTCCATAGCCGCAAATTTGTGATTCCAGCACTGCAACCAGTGTATGTTTGTTCCTGAGGAAGAGGACAATTCATCCTAGAAACGCGTCATCCACAAAAAATAGCCTTCATTATACAATTTGGACTTTACTCTTCCATTCTAGCCTTAGGGGCAGTGCGCACAAATACATCCGTGTTTTTTCATTGTTCCTTCCACTCTCTGTCTCTAGCAGTCTTTTTCAGTGACTGTCTTGAGCACTCTCATTATAGTGACTGTCTCGAGCACTCTCATTCCAGTGACTGTTGGTCTCCGGCACTCTCAATCCCGTGACTGTCTGTCTCGGGCACTCTCATTCCAGTGACTGGCAGTCTCGCGCTCTCTTATTCCATTGGCTGTTGGTCTCAGGCACTCTCATTCCAGTGAATGTTGGTCTCGGGAACTCTCATTCCAGTGACTGTCGATCTTGGGCACTCTCATTCTAGTGACTGTTGGTCTCGGGCACTCTCATTGCATTGACTGCTTCTGTCTCCGACTGTCAGAGATTTATTAGAAGTGTCTGAATGCAGAACTGCTGTAGTTGCCCATGGCAGCCAATCAGAGCTCAATTTTCATTTTTGCACAGCTGTTTATAAAATTACAGCTGATTTCTGATTAGTTTCCATGGGCAACTGGAACAATTTTACCTCAGGCAGTTCTGATAAATCTGCCCCTATCTCTGTAACTCTATACAGCTTACCTCAAACATAAGTGTCTTATAGTAAATAACTGCACTTAGCTATAACAAAATAGAATTGGTTAACAAAAAAAATTATATATATATATATATATATATATATATATATATATATATATATATATATACATCTATCTCTCCCTGTCTCTCAGTGACTCTCCCTGTCTGTCTCTCACTCACACTCCTTGTCTGTCTCTCTGTCATGCACTCTCCCCATCTGTCTTACACTCACTGGCTGTCTCTCTGTCATGCACTCTCACTGTCTGTCTCTCTATCTCTCAGTTACTCCCCCAGTCTGTCTCTCACTCACACTCATTGGCTGTCTCTCTGTCACTCACTCACACTCACTGGCTGTCTCTCTGTCAGTCACTCACTCTCCCTGCATGTCTCACTCTCCTCGCCTGTCTCTTTGTCACTCACTCTCCCTGCCTTTCTCTCCGTCACTCACTCTACCTCACACATAAGCTGTATTATACACATTGGGGCAGATTTATCAAGCTGTCTGAAAGTCAGAATATTTCCAATTGCCCATGGCAACCAATCACAGCTCCCCTTTAAAATATTCATGAGCACTGGTGAAATGAAAGCTGAGCTGTGATTGGTTGCCATGGGCAACTAGAAATATTCTGACTTTCAGACTGCTTGATAAATCTGCCCCATTGACTATAGTAACCAAACAAAGCTCAGAGCTCATGTTAATAACCTGTGGCAAAATAGAACCTGAGCTGTGATTGGTTGCTTATTGCCACAGCACACAATGGATCCTGTGTATGGTGGTTATCATATTACCTCACATATTACTTCACAACTTAACTCATACATTTTGTTTGTGTTATCGCAAGCATTTTGAAACGCATCACAACAGTTGAGAGGAAATTTGCCTAATTACATTGCTGTCAACATTGCATTTACGCAATGTAACATTCATGTTAACATTTTGTTAACATATATGGTTTGACACTTTGTTAACATATGTGTTAATTTTGGGGTAACACTTTTGTTTTGTAAATGCAATGTTGACAAAAATGTAATTAGCCAAATCTCCTCTCCAGCTTTTGTGATGCGTTTGAAAATGCATGCGTTTACGCAAAAAAAACGTAATGTGTGAACACAGCCTAAGCTGTATTATATTCATTGCCTATAGTAACCTATGAAAGCTTAGTATGCCTCACTCCCTCTTTCCTCCCCCGTCTGCCCCTGCTACCTGCTCGCATTTACCTACTAGCGTCCAACTTTGGGACTACTTTGGGTATTGTATGACCAGTTTCAGGGACATTATTATTTATGCACTTTATCTGCACAGGTCACTTTGTGAATTCTGTTTACCCATTGTTTATACATGAATTGTTATTGTACGCTGTACCTGTGTGCGGATATTTGATTGACCAACTTGGGACAGGGAGTTTTGGGCATCACTTGCACCTGGTAATTGCATACATCCATTGGATGTATTTTTAAGTGTTTTTAACTTTTGATTGTCCTGTATATATAGTTTTCTCATGAATTAATAAACTTTGTTATAATTGCTATATCCTATATATGCATCCACCTTTGTCTCTGTTGTGGTTACATATAGTTTACTGGGATGCGTGGATGTGATCACATATAACGCTACAGTAGGTAGTGCCCACTCATTTCTTTGTTTCACTATCAAAGCATAGTGCTCATATTAATGACCTGTGGCAGGACAGCAACCAATCACGGTTCAGCTTCCAACTCCCACAGCATCAGCAGACATTGGCTACTGTATATCATGGGTAATAAGTTGATTTTGGAAAGGGCTGGATGAAAATTGTGGAACAAAACGTGGTCTAAGACTTTCCCTGGGTCACAGCCAACAACTGTGCAAAATTTGGTGATTGGAAATCGAATGGTGCAGATTCCTTTAGTGGACATACATACATAAATACACACACACACAAACACATACACTCAGCTTTATATATTAGATTGTTGTACCACATTCCTATGGTGCTCTGTATAAACTAATAGTGGGTGCTGCTAAATATGATATAAAGAGCAAGTGCTGCTTTGCTATATATGAATTAATAAGGCATGGGGACAGATGTGCTACATATAAACTACTAGCTGTAGATCCCGGCATTGCCTGGGATAGTAAATAACTGCACTTAGCTATAACAAAATAGAATTGGTTAACAAAAAATAATATACATCTATCTATGCATCTATCTCTCCCTGTCTCTCAGTGACTCTCCCTGTCTGTCTCTCACTCACACTCACTGGCTGTCTCTCTGTCATGCACTCTCCCCATCTGTCTTACACTCACTGGCTGTCTCTCTGTCATGGACTCTCCCTGTCTGTCTCTCTGTTTCTTAGTTACTCTCCCAGTCTGTCTCTCACTCATTGGCTGTCTCTCTGTCACTCATGCACTCTCCCTGTCAGTGTCTCTCAGTTACTCTCCCAGACTGTCTCTCACTCACACTCACTGGCTGTCTCTCTGTCACTCACTCTCCCTGTCTGTCTCTCTGTCACTCTTTCTCCCTGCCTGTCTCTCTGTTACTCACTCTCCCCAACTGTCTCTCACTCACACTCATTAGCTGTCTCTCTGTCGCTCACTCACACTCACTGGCTGTCTCTCTGTCAGTCACTCACTCTCCCTGCATGTCTCACTCTCCTTGCCTGTCTCTCTGTCACTCACTTTCCCCACCTTTCTCTCTGTCACTCACTCTACCTCACACATAAGCTGTATACACATTGGAGCAGATTTACTTACACGTTCCTGTCACGATCAAGCAGCGTGTTCTCTGTGGAGGACTCGGGTCTTCCAGCGATTCACTAAGGTAGTGCGTCCGATGTACACCAGGTGTCGCTGATACACTGAAGTCCGTTGGAGTTCACTGGAGTTCACAATCCATTGCTGGGTGCAGATAAGTGCATGTCAAGCGACACTTTTTTAAAAATGCGACAGTTTTGCGAATGCGAATCCAACGGGTTTTCTGACGGCCATTTTCCCCCCGATTTCCGTCACATGCATGCCGGCACCGATGTGCCACAATCCGATCGTGTGCGCCCAAAACCTGGGGCAATGCAGGGAAAATCGGCGCAAAACGGTAATATTCGGGTAACCCGACGGAAAAACGTGATTCAGGCCCTTAGTAAATGACCCCCATTGACTATAGTAACCAAACAGAGCTCATATTAATAACCTGTGGAAAAATAGAAGCTGAGCTGTGATTGGTTGCTTATTGCCACAGCACACAATGGATCCTGTATATGGTGGTTATCATATTACCTCACATATTACTTCATAACTTAACTCATACATTTTGTTTGTGTCATCGCATGCGTTTTGAAACACATCACAACAGTTAAGAAGAAATTTGCTTAATTACATTGCTGTCAACATTGCATTTACGCAATGTAACATTCATGCTAACATTTTGTTAACACGTTTACATGTTTTGACACTTTGTTAACATATGTGTTAACATTAGGCTAACTCTTTTGTTTTGTAAATACAATGTTGACAAAAATGTAATTAGGCAAATTTCCTCTCCAGCTTTTGTGATGCGTTTGAAAATACATGCGTTTACGCAAACAAGACGCAATGTGTGAACATTTCGTCGGGTTTCCCAAATATTTCTGTTTTGTGCCGAATTGCCCCGGAATTTTGGCGCACGTGATCGTATTTTGGCACATCGGCGCTGGCTTGCACGCAACAGAAATCGGGGGCTGGGCCGCCGGACAACCTGGCGGATTCGGACAAGCCGCGGAATTTAAAAAAGGATTTGTATCGCAAGATCAAGCACTCACACCAGGAAGCAGCAACACATGCAGGAACTCGGACGCACGATGTTAGTGATTTACGCTGGACATGAATCCTCGTAGGACAACGCACCACAATATCGCGAGGGGACCGGGTAAGTAAATCTGCCCCAGTGTGTCCGCTAATTGTGTGTGTCTATGTAAACATATCATTGGTTTACCCGGGTATACCAATAGTTTTTAGTATACGCATATATCTCAGAACCGTATTTTTGTGTAATACACACTACAATTTTATTACAGAGTATAGTGTGGTAGCAGTGATGTATGTGTCTGAGTCACTGTATTTACAGCAGTATGTGTATTAGCTATAGTTGTCCTCCAGCACAAGGGAGAATTAGCCAAAGATATTGTAAGAGACTATACATCTCCAAATAATAGTGATTATTGAAGGGGTGTATAACTACTCTTTTCCTATGACATCATCAATCTGATGATCAGAACTGCTTAGGAAATATTCACTCTAGCAGTACACTACCAGGGCTAACCCTGTGGTATCATGTTTCAGGATAGCCTACACTCACCGGCCACTTTATTAGGTACACCTGTCCAACTGCTCATTAACACTTAATTTCTAATCAGCCAATCACATGGCGGCAACTCAGTGCATTTAGGCATGTAGACATGGTCAAGACAATCTCCTGCAGTTCAAACCGAGCATCAGTATGGGGAAGAAAGGTGATTTGAGTGCCTTTGAACGTGGCATGGTTGTTGGTGCCAGAAGGGCTGGTCTGAGTATTTCAGAAACTGCTGATCTACTGGGATTTTCACACACAACCATCTCTAGGGTTTACAGAGAATGGTCCGAAAAAGAAAAAACATCCAGTGAGCGGCAGTTCTGTGGGCGGAAATGCCTTGTTGATGCCAGAGGTCAGAGGACAATGGGCAGACTGGTTCGAGCTGATAGAAAGGCAACAGTGACTCAAATCGCCACCCGTTACAACCAAGGTAGGCAAAAGAGCATCTCGGAACGCACAGTACGTCAAACTTTGAGGCAGATGGGCTACAGCAGTAGAAGACCACACTGGGTGCCACTCCTTTCAGCTAAGAACAGGAAACTGAGGCTACAATTTGCACAAGCTCATCGAAATTGGACAGTAGAAGATTGGAAAAACGTTGCCTGGTCTGATGAGTCTCGATTTCTGCTGCGACATTCGGATGGTAGGGTCAGAATTTGGCGTCAACAACATGAAAGCATGGATCCATCCTGCCTTGTATCAACGGTTCAGGCTGGTGGTGGTGGTGTCATGGTGTGGGGAATATTTTCTTGGCACTCTTTGGGCCCCTTGGTACCAATTGAGCATCGTTGCAATGCCACAGCCTACCTGAGTATTGTTGCTGACCATGTCCATCCCATTATGACCACAATGTACCCAACATCTGATGGCTACTTTCAGCAGGATAATGCGCCATTTCATAAAGCTGGAATCATCTCAGACTGGTTTCTTGAACATGACAATGAGTTCACTGTACTCAAATGGCCTCCACAGTCACCAGATCTCAATCCAATAGAGCATCTTTGGGATGTGGTGGAACGGGAGATTCGCATCATGGATGTGCAGCCGACAAATCTGCGGCAACTGTGTGATGCCATCATGTCAATATGGACCAAAATCTCTGAGGAATGCTTCCAGCACCTTGTTGAATCTATGCCACGAAGAATTGAGGCAGTTCTGAAGGCAAAAGGGGGTCCAACCCGTTACTAGCATGGTGTACCTAATAAAGTGGCCGGTGAGTGTATATATCATGCACTGGCTATGTTGTTGACCTTAGCTGACAACTTTAGATAGGTGGCGTAGATGTCACAACATGGAAAGTCTAACAAATTCCTATTATCTACCAGTATTCTAGCTCAAAAAACACACTATACGCTACTAACACTTGACTGAACTCTCTGAAGATGCTAATTACTAAAGTTCACACACAACAATTGAGCCATCTCTGCCAATTAAAATTCAACACTGAAGCCCCCGACATGTTTCCCCGAGATTTTGGCTTCATCAGCTTGCGTGCGGCGTCCAAAGCGTACTATATATAGTGTGTGTGAGTGTCATGTACACAGTAGATACGCCCAATCAGAGTCCAACTAGCAGTTACTGTTATTGGCCTATCCCTTTGCCCTTTATCATATGATGCGGTCATGTGTATGCCGCGTCACACAAGATCATGTGTGTAAACTAATCCACATCGGCGCCCAAGTCGGGCATCCACAGCGCCTGACAGGATCTGGATCATATGATATGATCATGTGGGCGGGACGTCACCGGGGGTCAAATGACCTATTACATGGCTAATGCATCCCACACAAGCAAAGGGTAACGGGCATATTCAGTCCATTATGGCGTATGTGTTGGGCCATTGTTGATGTGGGCAAATAGCCAGCAACGCATAGACATTAATGGGATTTATCTCCAGTCGGCAGTGTATCTTAGGCGCATGCGCATGCCTAACATTTACTCCATCATAGGATATTTATCAATTCACAGTATACAAATATAGAACACCGGAAGAGAGGGGTAAGCATACTGATGGTACAAATATATATTAGTGAAATTTGTCCCTGAAAACAATAATTAAGTGGATGAATATCCAAAATTTTCAGTTGGCTATTTGAAAAGAAAAAAGCATGCAAGAATTAAATCTATAAAATGAATAAATTCTTCACAAAATTGCTGAGTAGTCATCTTATTTCATAATGTTCGTTAGTGGTCACATCTGAAATATATTAGTGCCTATCCTGGACACCAGATTAAATTGAGGTTTACATAGAAAGACAATTAAAGTACCCAAGCTAGGAAGTATTAATAGAAATGGAGTGAAAGTGAACCCCCCCCCCAAAAAAAAAATTTCAAAGTTGTGGGATCACCTCCATGGGGACTCCAGATGTGTTGTGAAATAGATGTATCCGTTTTCGTATTAATAGAGCTGAGTTGGCCCAAAATTCTTCCCCATAGCTCCGGAATGGTTTTCCCTACATATAGTTTGGGAAAAGAGCACAATACCACGTAAATTACATTCATGCTGTTACAGTTATAGAAATCTTTAATCACAAAAAAGTCTTGATTGAGGGGATTGTGGAAATTCTTCAATCGGTCAATACTGGTCAATTCCTGGTCAATACAAATTCTAGTAGATTAATCATGAAATCATTGTGTGCTCTATATTGTACCCCCTTAGTACCAATGATGTGTTGTACTGCATTGAAACCTAGATGGTGAGCACTGTTGCTACTCTACATCAAGAATTGTTATTTTTGTCTGCTTCGTGACCTCCATATCTGTTAATTTAGATATTGCATCCTTGGTGTCTCTAAATTATGAAGGTAAGGTCTGTACAAATGGTTGCAGAAGACAACCTAAATAGGCACTGCTCGGTTGCATCAGATTGTTACAACTAGACCCTATTGGTCTACCGGATATGGGATGCTTTTGTTTGTGTACCTTCGGCAATGCGTAGGAGGTCGCAATGGTTGGATTGTTGCAAAACTGAAACTTCAGTTTGTCTTCACTTATTAGGTTGTGAAGAAAAGCCTTATCTAAAATCTCTTCCAATTTAGATACATATTTGCTTGTGGGGTTACTGGGCAGGAACTCATAAGTCCTTGTGTCCCTCAACAATGTTGCCCCCCTTGTCTGAGGGTTTTACAATCAACTCATTGTTATTCTGTAACTACCTACTCCTCTATTCCATTGTCACTTAGAGGAGGAGAATACTCATTGGCTGAGTAGGGGATTGTGGGTGAAGGCTCAGTAGTAGGAATACAGGAGGACCACTTGTCCAGCATAGTGACTGAGAGTGCATGGAAGAAAAGCGAATGTCCTGCACTAATGCAGACACAGAAGAGATCTATAGATAGTTCTAATAGCCCAGCAGTTCAGCACCAGTGGAAAGGAAGTCATGCTGTAGAAGCTTCACCCCTGCAGAGCAGCCTGATTCACATAAGGACATATGGTCTACCACACAGATGATTCCTGCCTGCCACTCCACTGTTGACTGTTTATGTTTTTTTTTCCTGTTTGCAGGTGTTGCTTTTTGCTCACCCCTTTATACTCCCCTTACAATATATCAGGCAAGTTATTTAATATTTACCTCTTGTGAACAGGAACAGTGCTTAGGCAAGGTTTTACCGAGTCAACCCTTCCCAGCAAGATTCGGTGGGATGTATTTCATCATGAATTTAAAGTTACCATACACCCTTCTTGTATAGCAGAAAGCAACTAGTGGTGTGAAGTTGTATTAGTTATGTACAGCTGTAAATTTAACAGCCATTATTAGTGCTGTTGTAGAGTAGCAGTGGTGTAACTAGGAGAGGCAGAGCCCCATAGCAGGCTTCTGCATAGGATCCCCTTCCCATTTAAAATTATTCATATTTGCATACTCACACATGTAAATTACAATCACACATTTATACACTAATGCGCAAACATAGAGCAGATACACAGACAAGCAGTGCCATATACAAATATACAATATATATATATATACTCACATTCAGTATATACAGAGACCATACACCGCATACACATACATCATATACACATCACAGATAGAGCATATATACATCACATACAGTGGCCAACATTTAAAAAAAAACAGGGCCAACTGTGCTATGTCTGTGAAGTGTGCAGGATGTGTCTGATTCCTGAATTGCGGTGCACATTCTTCATGAATCTAGTGCCCCCTTGCACTGCTCTGGAAGTGGACAGCATTTTTTGGTGGGGGAACTTTCTTCATGCTGCAGAATTGTGGCACAGACACAATTGTTGCACACTCTGGAAAGAATTGTGGCACTAACACCCCTTTTGGTGTACATTTTTTCTGTCTTTTCGGACACAATGCAGCTGTGACACATAACTGGCGCAGGCACTTTGTAAATACATATGGTGGAATATCTCGCAAAAAAACACATTGAATCGAAAAACCAAAAATATATGTGTTAAATATTTTTTAAAAATCTATCCAATGATACAAAACTCGCCACCCTACACCCAGCCCCTAAGGGTGGGGGCAGGGAGCAACTTTAAAATCTAACATGGGAGACCCCATTTTTTTTTTTTTTGTAGAATAGGATTCCCCAGGAAAAATTCAATCTACAATGCAAGCCATCTTCATTGACAGATATCAAAATGGGTAAAAAAAATCTAAATGGGTAAAAAAATTGTTCAAAAATGGAGATATCTTGAGAAATACAAATCAACCTGCGGTGAGGTGGGGAATCTCTAATTTTTTATGTAGTAACTACACTCAGAGTAACTCAGGAACAACAAAGTGGACTTAGCAGTTTTCTGTTTTCTTCGTGTTACTGGTTTAATGTTAGTCCCCTTTCCTCCAACACATGGCAGAGCTTGATTAACTTAAGCCTCCTCCCCTCTGAAGATGCAAATACGTTTTCCAGGATGGGACGAGGAAAACAATGCCTCTTTTGCTACCTCGAAAGGCAGCCCACTTTACCATCAAGCATGACTTCCAGGAAGCCTAATGACATGATGTGGGATTAAAGTCAAACCAGTATATATATTACAGAAGGAACACATTCACAAATGTAAGAGGCGTGGTTTTCCTAGTCCCATTATGGAAAACATATTCACATATTTCCCAGAATCCCCTAGTGGATCATCATAGGCTATAAGTCTACAAATGCCTGCAAGGCGGCCTTAATTGGCAAATTCTCCGCAAGGAGAACTCTTACTTGTTACCCCACTAAAGATACAAATATCTAAAGCTCTACAATAAGTGCTTACATTTGGTAACATTGGATAGCTTTTAGAAAATATTGCATGCTTATATTTTCTGATTTTGGATCTGATGTGTATTTATCAAATATCTCGCTTTTCAAATTTAGTTTTTTGGTACTAATTGAAAAACACCTAGAACAAATCAATGCAATTTTCCTAAAAAATCCAAAAAATTGGGGTTCCTATTTATGATTTTCAAGTTGCCCCCAGACTCACCTTGGGGTGGGGGTAGTGGGCCAAGTTTAGTATTTAAAAAATATTTCACACTTATATTTTTAGTTTTTTAATCCAATGTGCATTTTGCGAGATATTCCACTGTCCCAACCTTTTTGTTATACCCTGTATACATACATAATAGGTATTATTAGTTCTATACCCTGTGCCATGAATGAAAAGTTAGAAAAGGTCAGGTACTATGCTGTATACTATGACTGAAATAAAATAATCATACCTCAGGAAATTAGGCTCTGTAAAGTTGTGTACAGATTTTGCAGTCATGATAAGTATTATATGGTCCCTTTTGTCTTTTTCTTAAAAGGTCAGAAAATCATGTCAGTTTCATGGATCTACCTCCTATAATTCTAATTTCCTTTGTTCAGCAATTTGAATATTATTATTTTATTGACACAACACGTGTGCAGTTCCTTCTAATACTCTCACACCAATTTCTCAGTAGACAGTCTGTTCTCTGTTTTGTACCAATACAAGGTCTCTTTCATCTCCCAGTTTTGCTGTGATTACTGGCAAATAGGCTTTGTCATGTTATTGGCAGGCAGCAATTAGTCTAGTTGAGGATTTCGGCAAAGATTCATGTAAATCCTAATTCCTTGTAAAGACAATCCACTCAGCAATAGTTTAAAATGTACATTTCCTCAGGCCTTTTAGAATCTTAATATATTGTAATTGCATGTACCTTACTAGTAAATTGTGATGTCCTCATAAAACCTTAAAAATAATTTTCTTACAGGTTTCATAGGATTTGGAGGTCCAAACGTGACTGGGCCCGAACACTGATTGTGAAAGAATTTCTCCTGCTGTGGTACAAATGTAACAGACAAAGGGTAGACATTATAGGCAAATAGAAAGAAAACCTGGATAAAGTATTAGTTTTGTGGGTGGTGACCACATGTTCTCATCCTTTTTGGCTGTTGTTTTGGTTACCTTTGCATTCTGGCATTGCTCTTGCCCCTAAATGTAGCATGATGTGGTGTCTGTTACCCACATAAGGAGCTCAAGTTGTATAGCTCATCCAAGTGACCACAGAATGGAGCATGACACAGGCCAGCACCATCAATAAATGCCTGCTAAAACGTCTAGGTTCATATATAAGGCGCACCGGATTATAAGGCACACCTGATTATAAGGATGAATGACTGGCAGGTGGCAGACCTGTGCACAGTTCAAGGCAGCTGTTATCTGTAAGTACGGTTCATATATAAGGCGCATTGGACTATAAGGCGCACCTTTGTTGTTCTCAATGCATTCCACTATGCATTTCATTTATTGAGATTTAGGATGTGGTATTTTTGTATCCTCTTGAACACTAAATAGGGCTATGATACAGTGTATGATTTGGTACATGTGGGAGTACAATGTTGTAAGATGTATATATTATTTAGGAGCACAGTGTGGGCCATAATTTTTATACAGGTGTTACTGATTATGCTGTAAGTGATTGATATGTGGAGATGTGTAGCATGGAGCTGAAGACATCTTGAAAGTAAATTATGCAATAAGTCACAGAAGGGAGAACCTTCCTGTAACCAGGACAAAAAACAAAAAGGGCCAGGCCGACATAAAAAGATGATTAACTTAAACAGTAAGTGATGTCATTGTCTTGTATGCAATACATCTTTTTCTCTACATATTTATGTGTGGTATATTTACTTGTGGTACATAGATATGTGCTCAGTATATTCATTTTTGGCATATTTTTATTAATTGCAGGTATATTGACATTATTTTACAGACATGTTTGTTACAGATGTATTTGAATGTTTCCTATAAATTGTGTATGTAAATGTATCTGTAGCATATACCGTATTTTTTGGACTATAAGGCTATATTCACACGAACGTATGGGGGACGTATATACGGCCGACGTATATACGGCCGATATACGTCCCCCATACACTTCTATGGGCGCACGGCACCCTACGGGAGCGGTACGGTGCCGCACACGTGCGGCACCGTACCGTTCCGTACCCGGGAAAAAGATAGGACCTGTCCTATCTTTTCCCGTAATACGGGGCCGTACGCCATAGGTTGCTATGGAGAGGGGCGGGGGTGAGCTGCGCTCACCTCCTCCTTCTCTCCCCGTACACTGCCGTTGCCCGCTACGGTACGGTACGGGCTGGCAACGGCAGTGTGAATATAGCCTAAGACGTACTTTTTAACAAGAAAAAAGCTTGCTAAAAAGTCCCTGCGTCTTATAGACCAGAGGTCAGGAGTATCCAGCACTGCCAGACCCTCCTGACCGCTGTAAGGGAGATCGGGTGATGCCCTGAAATAGAGCTGCACCCGATCTCCCAGAGAGGAGAGCCTCCGCACTGCTCTCACCTCTCCTGGGTGTCCTACAGGTACAGGACCTGCGGTGATGTCAGAATCATGTGACTGATCACATGCTTCTTACATCACCACAGGTCTGATACTGCCATGCTGCGCTGGGACACGGTATGAAGAAGGGGAATGGGGGAAGTGTGTGTGTGTGGTTCTGTGTGTATAGCTGAGCTGTGTGTGTGTAGCTGAGCTGTGTGTGTGGTTCTGTGTGTGTAGCTGAGCTCTGTGTGTGTGGTTCTGTGTGTGTAGCTGAACTCTGTGTGTAGCTGAGCTGTGTGTGTGGTTCTGTGTGTGTAGCTGAGCTGTGTGTGTGGTTCTGTGTGTGTAGCTGAGCTGTGTGTGTGGTTCTGTGTGTGTAGCTGAGCTGTGTGTGTGGTTCTGTGTGTGTAGCTGAGCTGTGTGCGTGGTTCTGTGTGTGTAGCTGAGCTGTGTGTGTGGTTCTGTGTGTATAGCTGAGCTGTGTGTGTGGTTCTGTGTGTGTAGCTGAGCTGTGTGTGTGGTTCTGTGGGTGTAGCTGTGCTGTGTGTGTGGTTCTGTGTGTGTAGCTGTGCTGTGTGTGTGGTTCTGTGTGTGTAGCTGAGCTGTGTGTGTGTGTGGTTCTGTGTGTATAGCTGAGCTCTGTGTGTGTGGTTCTGTGTGTGTAGCTGAGCTGTGTGTGAAAATGTATGTCTGTGTATGCTGTGCTTTAGTGCGACCAATAGGTATATTTTAATTGGTGTCAAATATATTTTTCCTTTTTTTGGAAGCCTAAATCTGGGGTGCGTCCTATAGTAAGAAGCGTCTTATAGTCCGAAAAATATGGTATATGATCTAAGTGTGTATATGTAGGTGCAGCATATAAATGGTGTATGTGTGTGTTTTGCATTGGGACCCTTTGGAGTCTTGTTAGGCCACTGCCTATTAGCTTATATAAATGACACAAAGGTCGTTGTCCAAACAGCTCTCACAATAGGTGGAGGAATCAACAATTGAGCTTCCAACACCGGCTGTGGATAAGTGTTGAATAATTTACATAGTGCTTATTTTTGCTATATACTTATATCCCCATGGTCAAATCCAGTAGACTATCATGTATATATCTGTACATTTCTCAAATACTTATTTAAAATCCACTGCCAATAATTCTTCATCTGTTGGAAATAATATGCTAAAGACATATGGACAAAAAGAAACCAAAAAAGAGGTGTTTATGCTAACAAAAAGTCTTCTATCCAACACTGTATCCCAGGGTGGTAAGAGAAAACAGGTGGCATATTCTAAATTATGTTTATAAAGAAAGAAAAGTATGTTTGCCTAAACCTGCCATGGGAAAAAGACCAATGGCATTGCTGAACACAATGTTCTGCCACAAGATTAACTGAATTTAGTATCTGAATATAGGCGTTTTCTTGCGTTGTTGTTGGTCTACAGCTGCACAAGTAAAGCTTTTTTGTATTTTGCTACTTAGGTATGTAGGGAGCCTGGGTCAGATCTTATGTGGTGTGGTTAAAGTAATTAAAACCTGAACTAAAAACTTGGACGTGTGCAGTGGTGAAAACTCATTTCCCTTGTATAGCATATGTGGTCAAGTGCCTTTGGAGTAATGCATGCTGCGTTTGTCAGCAGACAGAGCCAATTCCGATATGCCAGTAAAACATTATTGGATAGACTACAGAGAATCCTCAGCTTTTCTGATAGCCAGCTGTGCTGACAACAGAATCCTAAAAATGTTATTTCATTTGCCTCTCCTTAAGTATGAAAATGGTATGGCTCTGCCAGTTTTTTTACGTTTCATTGTAGTTATCCATGCTGATATTTAATATTTGTCATTCTGTCAGATGGTGGAAAAAAAGACAATTTTATTCAACTACTAATGTCTGTATTTTTTATACAGTCTGGTCTAGAATTTTATTTTAAAATACTCTATTGAAGGACATCTACCACCAGGATAAAGGATTGCAAATCAAGTACACTTAAATGCAGGTCTTAGCCCCCTCTGTCAGGTTCTGCTCTTGTGTTAGCTTCTTACAACCTTATTTTTATGAAAAATAGGTTTTACAAATTATGCAAATGAAACTGCATAATTTGCATAATTTTTAAAACCTTTTATTCTTTAAAACATGGGCACAAGAAACTAAAAGAAGAGCAACACTGACCGAGTGGGCACATATCAGCATGTAAGTGTGCTTGGTTTACAATCCTTTATCGTGGTGATAGATTTCTTTTAAGAAATTTTAAGAGATTTTTTTCTTCTATATTAGGCTTGGGGCCACAGTGGGAGTACTATTGTCAGGGATCTGGTCACTGCTGCAATACTCCCCATATAAAAGCAATAGTAATAGTAAGAGGAAGAAACTGAACATTTTAGCATAATTAATTAGGGAGGCATTATATATAATATGTTTTATAAGACATTATGAAATACTATATTACTATATTATATTACTATATTATAGATATTATAAATATATATATATAATATAGACCTGTATTTAAAGGGTATAGTTTATATGTTTTGAGACATATATATATACTACCGGTAAAAATTTGGGGTCACTTCGAAATGTCCTTATTTTTTAAAGAAACGCACATTTTCTTTCAATGAAGCTAACACTTAATGAATCATAAATACACTCTATACATTGGTAATGTGGAAAATGACTATTCTAGCTGCAAACAGCTAGTTTTCAATGCAATATCTACATAGGTGAATATAGGTGAATATAGGCCCATTTCCAACAACCAACACTCCAGTGGTTTAATGGTACATTGTGTTTACTAACTTTGTAAAAAGTCTAATGGATGTTTAGAAACCCTTGTTCAAGTATGCTAGCAGAGCTGAAAACAATTTGGCTGATTAGAGAATCTATAAAACTGACCACCTTTGAGCTTGTTGAGATTTTGGAGCATCACATTTGTTTGTTCTCTGAAACTCTCACTATGGCCAGAAAAAAAAAATCATTTGAAACTCGACAGTCTACTCTTGTTATTGAAAATTAAGGCCATTCCATCCAACAAACTGGCAGGAAACTGAATATTTCCTACAACGGTGTGTACTACACTTCAGAGGAGAGCCCAAACAGGCTGGCTAATAAAAGGAAAAGATTAATATGGGCAAATGAACATTAGACAGAGACAGAATGGAAACCGGGTAATTAGACTTACCGGTAATTAGGTTTCCATTAGTCCACCACGACGGCCCACCTGGAGGATGCCCCTTGACCTCTATAAGGTTAGGACGAAGAGAGGTTAAAAGGCCCCTCCCGCAGCCTCCCTCCAGTGTCTACCAAATAACTACACTGGAATGGATGCAACAAGATTTTATTAATGTTAATATCACACATTAGAAAAAAGAAAACCTTTTTACAAGCAAACGGGAGGGAATGGTCTAATGGAAACCTAATTACTGGTAAGTCTAATTATGCGTTTCCACTTCGTCTCCACCTGGAGATGTAACAAATGAGATGATAATTTTAGGGCGCGATGACAGCTTATAAAAACTTTTCGTCCAAAAGATTGGTCATCTGATCTTTGCAAGTCCAAACGGTAATATCTTGCGAATGTAGAAGAAGAAGACCAGGTAGTCTCCCTGTTTTTCGGCCCAAGATGCTGCCATAGTACGTGTTGAATGGTCTATGTTCTACTTCATAAGCATGTTGAGATGGCAAGTTTCAACCACCTTGCTATAGAAGCCTTGGATGCTTTTTTGCCTTTGTTGGATCCCTGAAATTTAACAGATTTGAGTCCTTCCTCCATGTTTCTGTTACTTTGATGTAGTGTATAATAGTTCTTCTTACATCTAGGTTGTGCCATTCAGATTCTTTGCAGTTTCTTGCATTCTGGCTAAATGATGGAAGGATTGATGCCTGTGAAAATTAGACATTACTTTATGAAAGAAATTTGGATCGAGAGAATCCATCCATCAATCCGAGGATTGATGATCCTATCTTCCAGTATTCTAAGATAGGGTTCATTAATAGTAAAAGCTTGCAATTCTCCAAGTCTTTTGGCAGTAGTTATAGCCACAAGAAACAGAGCCTTAAGTGTTAGGAGTTTGATATTGTCATCTGTTAAAGGCTCAAAAGGGTCCTTATAAGGACATTAAGAACAAATGACAGATTCCAAGATGGGACTACTGTCCGAGTTTGAGGTCCAAGTCAGGAAGAGGCTTTATAAAGCGTTTGACCCACCTGTGATCTTCAATGGGTGTGTCGAAGAAGCAACCCAAGGCTGATACTTGAACTTTTAGAGTACTTGTCCTTAGGGCCAAGTCTAGACCAGATTGTAGAAATTCCAGGATCTGTAAAATATTTGGTTTATTCTGATTAGGTGGTTTATCTCTACAGAATGATACAAACTTTTTCCATATTTTTAGGTAAATTGCAGAGGTAACAGGTTTTTTACTTGCCTTTAATGTCTGAATTACCTTTTGAGATAGTCCCTTGGATTCTAGGAATGACCATTCAGGACCCATGCCATCAATCTGAGAATGGCGGGCTGTGGATGCAGAACTGGCCCCTGATGGAGTAGATCTTCTATTAGAGGTAGCGCCACTGGGTCCCCTAAGGATAATTTCTTCAGAGATGGGTACCAAGTCTTTTTTGGCCAGTCTGGAACTATTAGGATGATCTTTGTTTTGTCCTGGCAGATCTTTTGCAGAACCTTTGATATTAATGGAATTGGTGGGTAAGCATATGCTAGTTCCATATCCCATTTGTGACTGAAAGCGTTTAGCGTTTGGGAAGCCTCGCTGATTGCTAGCGAAAAGAAATGGTTGCACTTGGTATTTTTCCCGTTGGGAAAAATCAGTAGCGAAAAACATCCTGATTCAAGCACCAATCATGTGTATCCAGTCTGTTTCTCCTTAAGAAATCCGTTGTCTCATTTTATGACCCTTTCAAATGGGTGGCTGTTTAAAGGAAAGAATATTTTCTTCTGCCCAAAATAAATTTTTTTGGGTAAGATTGAGGAGTTTTTCCGATCTTGTTCCCCCTTGTCTTTTGATGTAGGAATCCGTTGTTGTGTTGTCGGACAGTATTCGTAAGTGATGATTGTATAGATGGAAAGGCTGTGATGTTAGTGCTTGCCAAACTGCTTTAAGTTCTCCGAAGAACTTCTTTGGGTCTTCTTCTTTTATTATGGTCCACCACCGAAGGGATGTTTTTACCTGATGTGGAATCTTTATTTTGGAATTCAGATGATGTGGATTTTTGTCCCATGATGAAAGAATCCATTTCTGTAGGGTTCTGGAATGATTCTGGGCCCATGCTACAGACTGAATGCAGGAGGTTAGTTTCCCTAGCAGTTTCATTGCCGATCGGATGGATATTTGATCCTTCTTGATGAACAACCGGATCTGCGGTACCAAATTGTTCCCTTTTCCTGTGGAAGAAAACACATTTGTCTTTGTGAGTCCAACAAAACCCCCAGGAACTTCTTCTGTCTTTCTGGCGCTAAATCCGATTTTTCGAAATTTATCAACCAGCCTAACCTGTTGAGATGATAGATCTAGAGCTATCTAGGTCTGTTGAGATGATAGATCTAGAGCTGCTTGTGATTCTGCCACAATCAAAAGGTCGTCTAAGTAAGAGATTGTGATTATATCTTGTTCCCTTAGGAAGGCTACTACTTCTATAATGATTTTCGAAAAAATTCTGGGTGCAGAAGAGATACCAAAGGGTAAGGCAGAAAATTGGAAATGTATTATTTCTCCCTCTGGAGAGTGAATAGCCATTCTTAGATATTTCTGTGAGGAGTGGTATATAGGAACATGATAGTAAGCATCTTTTAATTTTATTGTGCAAAGGAAGGAATTGAGGTTGATGAGTGGAGTAGCAGAACTCACCAATTCCATTTTGAATTTCTGATAAGCGATAAACCTATTGGGGCATATTTATCAGGACCTCTGCGCCATGCCAGGCCCTGGCACTTGCGCCCACGCCCCTTCAGTGGGGCGTGAAGGGGGGGTGCAGCCATATGTGGGCCCATATGTGAAAAGTCGCTGGCTGCGTTTTTTTTCTATCCCAGGCGCTGCCTCCTGATGTATCCCGCTGCGAATATGCAGCGGTGGGGCTATCATACGCTGCCGCACGAGCCCCATTGAGTTGTTTCAGATTGATGATTAGTCTGTAAGATCCATTGGGTTTTTATACTAAGAAGAGTGGGGAGTAGAACTTCTTTGATGACCTTCATGAGAGATAAGGCCTTTAATTGAGTCCAAATCTGCTGAGAAGAAAAAGATCACAAGAAATTTTTCGGGGGAAAGATGGGAAAATTCGATATGGTATCCATTGGATACACTAGGGTACATTTACTTACCTGGTCCAGTCCGGAACCTGCGGCGTGTTGTCCTAAGGTCGTGCGCCCGATATCCAGCAGGTGTCGCTGCTGCTCCGAGCTCCGCCGGAGTTCACCTTCTTCCTCCTTATGCATGTAAGTGCGTGTTTTAAATTCCATGTTTTTTCCGAATCCGTCGGGTTGTCCGACGCCACCCCCACCGATTTTCTGACGTGTGAAAGGCGGCGCAGATGCGCCACAATCTGATCGCGTGGACAAGGCTCCTTCTTTTGCCACGATCCTAAGACATTCAGCAGAGGAATCTGCTAAGAAACCTCCTGCTAACTTTAGTACCGGTAATGATTCCAGAAGTAGTTCCTTGGATGGGTCCGCTTTAATATGAACTTGTAGTTCATTAAGCAAAAAGAAGAGTGTTCTTGCAACTGAAGTGGCTGCAATGTTAGACTTTAAACTGATCAGTCGTTCTATCCATGAAATCTTTGATTTGAGCTGTATCTTCAAAGGGAAGATCTGTATTTTTTACCACCTTAGACATTTTAACGTCCCAGACTTTGGTTTCATCATTATCAAAGGCTAGTCAGTGACAAAATTCTCTGGTTAACTGGTCTTTTCTCAGGTTCACTCCATTCGTCCTTAACCATCTCCTTCAATGTGTTGTTAATGGGAAACACCCTCCTCTTCCTAGACCTCAATCCTCCAAACAATTCATCCTGAATAGACATTTCTGGAACTACGTCTTCTAATTTCAAGTTGTCACGTACGGCTTTTAGAAGGTTATCCAGATGCTCATTGGAGAAGAAATAGCGAGATGCAATATTCTGATCTAGATTCCTATCCATTTTTCCCTGAACTATAAGGTCTTCATGTGAACCAGAGGGGACCTCTGGATCTTCGTCCAAAGGGGAGTCACATTTCTTAGAGTTGATCTTTCACACATTGAATGGTGCAGTTTCTAAAATTCCATAATTTACGTGGTTTTACTGCTATTTAGGCCTCTCAAAGTCACTTAAAGCTGAGCAGGTGCCTCTAAATAAGGGTTTTCATAAAAATTAGAAAAACTGCACCAACAATTCTGAACCTCCTAACAACCTAAAAAAGAGAGATGATGCATAAAAAGCAGCACGGATATAAAGCAGACATTTGGAAAATGTTAGTTATAAAGTTACATGGGTTCTATGACTATCTGCCTGAAAAGCAGAAAAATGTGAACTTGAAAAATGAAAAAAAAAATTAAATTTTTGCCAAATTTTCATTTTTTTCATAACTAAACACAAAAGATATCATCAAAATGTTTTTATTACTTTGCAGTACAATGTGTGATGAGAAAACAATCTCAAAATCCCCTGGATATGTTAAAGCATTACAAGGTTATAGCCTCCTATAATGACACAGGGCAAATTTTAAAAATCAAGCCTGGTCCTAAGGCCCTAAAATGGCTTAGACCTGAAGGAGTTAACATAAATAATACAATAATATAATATATACTTTATTGGGGAAGCACTGCAAAGTCAGTTTTGGTGTAACGTGTACATCTGAAATATATAGTAGGAGCACAGTGTGTTCAGTAAATAACAGTATGAACAATCTGGAGATTTAATCGGGATGAAATTAACATCTGTGCCTGTTCAGGCTTCAGCGCCTCATCTTTACTCTGTGCATTAAGTTTCGGGTGTGCTGATAAGTGTAATATTGTTTCATCTTATCCTTGCTAGTCTTAACACCGGTTTACTCCTTTCCTAGCAGCCTTGATTGATTTCCACCACACCCTTCTGCGTCCTGTGGACTCTGCTATGGTTTGCAAACCGTTAATCCACTGTGCTAGACAGAATCTCTGTCACTTTTCCAATAATCCAAATCTCATAAAAGGTTTGCTGACTAACCATCTTTTGTTGGTAGTCATACTACAAGCTAGATGACTACTAGTCACTACTGTGACTACTGTATTTAAATTATTTGAGCCTTTCCCGTTTTCTCACTGTTTACCATATATTCTGTACTGCATTCGTCCTCTTGGTATTTCATACCTATACTTCTCTTTGGTGTTTGTATTGTCTTGTCTTTTTCCTTTTTTTCCCTAATGCAAGCTATTGGTACTCAATATGCCAAACTCTAGCAATGGCAATAATTAACAACACAAATACAGGACCTATGTTTTGCTTTTCAAGGATGAATGCTCAAATAGTAACTTTTGTGTTGTGGAAGAACAACAATAAATCATCTTCAAAAATGTTTAACAATAAAGTGTGGCTGCTATTGTCTTTTGAGTAGATACAGTGTGAGACCTCTTTCTATGGGTTTGGTATATTCACTCTTATACTATGGGTTGACCACAATTTTTTCTGTCTATAAAAGTGCTACCATAACTCCATCTGGCTTCATTATCATAATGCTAATTGTCAGGGACTTAAAGGACACCTGTCATCAGGTCTGTGTCACTAGTCCTGTCACCTCTACCTGTTGGAGCAGCTCACAAGGATTACATCACAGCCTTAATCTAGTCATTTCATACATTAATCATTGCAAAATCATATTTTCTTTATTATGTAAATGAGACTGGTCACATGGTCAGAGGCAGTGATGTCACCCCTATTACCCCTCCCCTCCCCCTGCTCATCTCTGTGTGTAATGTATAGTAAAGCATTCCTAGTATCTGTGCTGTATCTGCTGACATGCTACATCCTCCCATACATATGTGAGACACAGACATCACAAGCTACACAGCTACACAAGTACCTGACATGTTCGGCTATAACATGGCTGCCCGGAGCTGTTGTATCTCTCCTATACACACACAGGGGGTGTGACCACCAGCACCAGGAAGCACATCATTATACAGCCTCACATCATTATACAGTCTGTCAGTCAAGCACTGGGGGTGTGGCTGTACCACCCACTCATGAATAAGCTGGACAGCTTGAATATGCTAATGCCTCATTGGATATCTAACAGGTCATTTGCATACAGCTTTTGGACCTCATTGCTTGGGTTTACAGGCATGTAGAGGGACAATGAAGGAATAGAGGCAATGCTTTCTAATGGCAGTTTATGAAAATATATTTAGTTTAGGGGGTTATTTTGCATGACAGGTTCTCTTTAAGATAGATCCATAACACTTTCTTGCTTTTTTTTGACTAAAACATTACATGGTTGACATTAATTTATTTCTAAGTTCTATTTGTCTTGAATTAGTTTCTTCAAACACACCCAAGATCATATCCAGTGAGTCAATGTTATATTCTACAGACATGCCTCCAGGTAAATGATGATGTATCTGGCAATTGGCTTAGAATTTGCCGCCAAAGATTTCTTTCCCAGTTTCATCAGCCAGGGAAGGTTTATATAATATTTAATGTGTGCATATATACATGTATTCACTGTAATTGCTGACTTCTGAGGTATATATGTCTCCATTCCCATTGTTCAGTCATTGATTGCTGTAAACAATATAAATGGAGAATAAGTAAACGAGCAGTTAAAAACAAGGAAGTAATATTTGACTTTGGGATAAAACTAAACACGGTAATAATTTATTGTGTCACAGGCTCCAACAGCCATTTAAATAGATGGCTGTATTGTCCTTTGAAATGAATGTGGCTGTATGCTACCCATATGAAAACAGTATGGTACAGGTAGCATACAGCAATTTTTATAAGAAGCCTAAAGGCTCATTCACATGGTCGCTATGAGGGATGTGCTCTGGTCACATGATTTGCGACCAGATCACGGCCCCAATAGACTTCTTTGGCTCCCTATATTTTGCCAGATTTGCAGCGCGGCCACTTGGCTGTCTATGGACTTGTGGCTAAAGCATTATATGGGAGGGGGCTGTATCTAATATAAATAATGGAGGTGGTTTATATGGGGTACTGTATGTAATTTAAGTGAGTGGGGGCATGATTTACATAAAATTTTGGGGCAGTAAATGTGTATATAGTTAATCATGTGAGAATCTGGATATATGGGTAAAATTTTAATTAAACTTTAGGAGCTGTATATAATTTAATTGAAGGAGAGGAGATTAAAATTTTCGCCTCAGGAAGCAAATACCCTAGAATCGGCCCTGTTTATAGAGCATTTTGTGTACATTTGCAATGCAGAAAGTAGAAGTAAATTGCTGGAATTATCTTATGAAGTCTGCTGGTAGAACTTAAAATTTGCCGTTACTTTCCGAAAAGTTCAACCACAGTGTTTCAATATGTGGTTTCAGGTCATTGAGGAGGAATTCCACAGAGATCATGAAATTCTGTACTGTGTGCTAAAATGCTACATTATCAGAACATTTCAGGCTGGAAGAGTTTGCTATAGTTCCAGGTCTTGGACAGTGGATCATGCAGCTGTTTGCTCTCTTCTTTTTATTACAGCCTGCTGCAGAATGTTTGATTTGACGGAGCCAAAATACCACGCTGCTTAATTAATTACCATGACCTCATTTTAACATGGTTTTGTCAAGGTAGAAAAAAATCAGAGTTAGTTTCACGCACCTATTGCCAAGTGCGAGAAAGTCTCTGATTTCCAGGGGGTAATAGTAGACATAGCAACACAAGCAGCCAAGCTGACAGTTTAATGTCATCTCTCCTGCAGATTGAAAACAGACTATAGCCTTCTATATGCCTCCAAAGAGGCACAGCCCTATATACATATTTCAACAGGCATCATACAAGAGTAGCCTTGAGGTTAGCCCAGCACTGGAATCTTTTGATATTTCATCAAAAAAGGAATGAATCTTAATATGATCTGTTTTTATTTTGTTTCAGCGATCCTTCGGGAGTATCCAGCGAGCTGTTAGTGACACGCCGTTTTCATTGTCTGGCAAGCTGACAGTTGAAGCATAAAATAACTGAATCTACTCAAATATAAAGATAAATCTTCTCAAAAGCTGTAATATTAGTCCCAAACTTGTGTGCATAACTTCAAGGTTTGGCTTTTTCCTGCTGTTTATCTAGATGACAGTTAATAACGCTCCATGCCGTATATTCTGTGCTTTGGTTATAGTGATTTGCAGAGTTTCGGCACAATGATCCAGTCTTTGGGCACAGAATATAGCTTATGGATTGACTTTTGACAAGCTTCATCTTTTAATTCACTGTGGTCTGTTGTAGATGGTCTGTAGAACTACAATTCTTTTTCATATAAAAGAAAGAACAGTTTTAATACCTGTTTTTAATGTACTGATAATTGCTGCAATGTTTTATAAGTCATTGATATGAAAACAACATCTTGAAGCCAGCAGACCACCACTGGCGTTCACTGGCTGGAATAACATTTGCCTTTTGGCTACCCACAACATTTTATTAAAGATTTTAATAAGCAAATGTTATATTGTGTATTTAGCTAGTGCTCTGTGAAACCACACGTTTATTGACATTTGTTCAATTATGAATCCAGTAAAATGTTTATAGATTTATATGATCATGATGTTATACAGTATTTACGTGAATTTTCTCTTGAATCATTACGATGAATTTTCATTGGGTCACATCAAAAAATCTTTACAATTTCTCAAGCACTGTTCAAAAGAAAGGCAAGTTACATAAAAAGGACAGCTTCTTAATGCCCCATTAAAGTAGGGCCTAAAGGCTTATAACCTTAAGGCATCATTCATACGGCCGTTGAGGAATGTATATATGGCATATACGCCAGATATATGTCCCCTATAGGTCGGCAATAGGTGTGCGGCGCTGTATGGAGCAGGACAGTGCCACACGTGTGGCACTGTACCATTCCGTAGCTGTGAAAAGATAGGACATGCCCTACCTTTTTTCGGCATACGGCGCTGTACGACATGTTTTTCTATGGAGAGGGGCAGGGGTGAGCACCTTCCTCCTCTTCCAGGTGCCGACGTGTGCCCACTGCTCTAGTATTTTTATTTGTTTTATACTAAAGCAAAATAATATTTTTTTCATTTTTGCAGTTCATTTGGCATCTAAAGAAAACTAGTACAGTATATTATTATTTTAAGTTTTATGAGAGGAAATAGAGCAAAAGTAGATAAAAATTGTACATTTTGTAAAGTTTTCCTTTTAAAATTTCAAAGTATTACTTCTAACAAAAAAACTTTATAGCACAGCATAATAATGCTTACAAAAATGATCTATGTGATTAATGTTAAATTGAATAGTATTCACAAGGCTCCATTTTGTACACTGTGATTTATTAAATTATTTTAGAAGCAGTTAATAAATTCCGTTCCCTTACCTGCAGGAGATTTGTGCCAAATATTTGGCACCTTCACCTCTTAGATACCACATATCTATGCAATACAATCTGCTGTTAAAGTAAGGACTATAGATTTACGGCCTGGCTGCATGGGGCACAGTTAATTAGGACAAAGATCTACAGATGGGAAAATGTGACAAATTAGCAAAAATACAAGAAATCAGTTGAAGTGCCTTTTCACAGCACTGTTTATTATTTGGGCAATTAGTTATCTCCAATTCTTAATACTGCAGAATCTAAGGTCAGACTTCTTCAGCAATGTTTTTCCATTTGTTCTACATAAGGCAACCATTCTTATCAGGTTAACCACATGCCAGTGTAACATGATCAGTAGGCAACCGTGTCAAAATAGTTTTATATCTAATGCTGTATTTAGTTACACTAAGTAGCTTGGGTTTGTGGGAACATAATCAGTCACCATTTTATCCTATATTTGATACTCTGTAATGATATGAAATGTTAGGAAATGACACTCATATTGTCCGGGTAGGTGCTTGATGCTTGAGATATAATTATCAATGAAGATCAATTCGCTGGTGTCATCTTTCTTCTTCTTCTTGGATGATTGCACAACTGTCCTTCTTTGATTTCTATAGAGGTGTAGCATAACATGATGCCTGTATAAACCACTACACAGACAGATTACACAGCTAATTACATAGAGCAGACATCCTAGAATCTGTGTACCAGGAACCATGGCAGATAAAGAAATGATTACAATGACTACAATGTTATCTACTCTTCACATCTAACATATAAAGGTGAATATACATGTGTGAGTGTATGTATGTTTTATGTATGTATATTTGCTAAAGGAATCTGCACCGTCGTGTTTACAATCACCAAATTTTTCACAGCCATTCCCAGGGGATGTCATTTTGATTTTAAATCAAAATTTTCACCTTGCATTTTCCAAAATACATGTATTAACCACCATATACAGGAGACATTGCCTGCTGCCTGCTGTGCCAGCTAGAAGCTGAGCTGTGATTGGTTGCTAAAGTAAATGAGTATAAGACAGCTTATGTGTGAGGTAAGATGGGTAAGGATAAAGGCTAAAAGATACAGGCAGGGACAGTGAGTGAGTGAGTGAGTGAGTGACAGAAAGACAGGCAGGGAGAGTGAGTGAGTGAATGACAGAGGGAAAGGCATGGAATGTGAGTGAGAGACAAAGAGACAGACAGGGAGAGTGAGTGAGAGAGACAGGCAGGGAGAGTGAGTGTGAGAGAGAGAGAGATAGGCAGGGAAAGTGAGAAGTGAGAGAAAAAGAGACAGGCAGAGAGACATAGAGACAGACAGTGAGAGTGAAAGTCAGAGAGAGGCAGGCAGGAAGAATGAGAGACAAAGAGACAAGCAGGCAGGGTGAGTGAAAGTCAGAGAGAGGCAGGCAGGGAAAGTGAGAGACAGAAAGGCAGGCAGGTAGAGTGAGTGACAGAGAGAGGAAGAGATAGATACATAGATAGATAAAATATTTTGTTTGTTAACCGATTCTATTTTGTTATAGCTAAAAGCAGTTATTTACTATCCTGGACAATGCCAGGATCTACAGCTAGTACAATACATAGATAATTACGGGAATTCTGGCACTTAGTTTATGGTAGTACCTGTGTTAAAAGGTAATCTCCTTTTCATTGTTTAATTCTTTACTATAGGACTACTGTATATAGCGCAGCATTGCACCTCTCATACAGATCGGTGTACAGATTATTTAGTCAAAGCCCCCAAGAAGCATACATTTTCTACATAAAGATTGCAGTTCACAGACCTAGGTATGTTTATATTGCACTGGTAGGTGACCTAATGGAACAGCATTTACTGTATGTGAAATTGTGATGGTCAAGGATTGTCACTAGAAAAATGGTCTACGATGCTATGATAAGCCAGGGGATGAGAAAGAAGAATCATTAGATGGGTACCAGTAGTAGAGCAACAGGCACCAAGCAAAAGGAAAAAAAAAGATCTATCAAAAGCCAAACATTGCAGATACTTACAGGAAGCAGATGGAAGATGGAGAGCCATGATCAAGAACCACATAACTACAGTCAACATCAAAACCAACACTGGAATGGAGGTAAGCCAGGTTACTTATAGAACTGATGATATGGACAGAAGAAGAAGCCCATTACCAAAAGGAGCAGTCCAGAAACTATTTGTATTGATCTCAAAGAACCACCAGCCATTGAAACCACAGAGTTTGGACAAGCAATGGGGCTACTTCAGCACATTGGGGCTTATTTACTTAGGGTCCCGCAGCCACATTTTCGTCGTGTTTCCCGACTTTTCGGCGATCGCGCGGGGGGATTTTGTTGCACACGATCAGATTGTGCCGCATCGGCACCAACATTCATGCGACAGAAATCAGGGGACGGCCCGATGGATTCGGACTAAGCATGGGATTTGACATTTAAATTTGATCGGGGATCGCGCAGGACCAGGAAAGTAAATGTACCCCAATGTAGCACATTGCGTAGTGGCTGTGCTTGGTATTGCACATTTGAACCAAAACAGGTCTTATGATCAATGGATCACAGACCTGTGAAGTAGAAACAGCAGTTATTTGAATGATGTGAGTGATTAAAGCAATTAACCAAAAATTTATATAAACTCTCTATAAAAGTCGCATGTATAATGTTGGTATCTGTACATTGTTGCATGAGGTTGAATGTATGGATCCATTCCATGGAATAATATATTAATTCACAGAAAAAAATGATGAGTGGAAACAATAATGAGAGATAGTAATAGTATATGAAGTGACATAAAACTTGTGTATTTGGGGCGGAGTTTGACCGCGAACAGTGATGGCTGTGTTATCTGCAGCTCCTCGCTGGAATACATCAGCACGCAGCACCATGCAGGAGAGGAGGACTCGGAGGTAGAAAGTACAGGGGAATAGCTACATGCAATTTTATTAAAAAAAGTCTTATTCCAAGACCTGAGCCCCCTAGCAAGAGACCTAGCGGAGATTAAAACCGATATTAAGCACCTTGGTCCCAGGCTTAAGAAGGTGTAGGCCTCACAAAATAACATGCTGCAGTATAACGCTAAAGTGAAAGAAGCCATGTCTATTCACTACACATTGATTAATGAGGCCCTAACAGGAGCGGAAGATCAGGAAAACCGCAGTAGACAAAACAACGTGAGAATAAGGGGCCTGCCTGAAACCATTGGCCATGAGGCCTTGCCAGAAGTAGCAAAAGCGTTATTCAGCCCCCTAGTAGGCCAAGAACAAGCAGATCGGCTAAAAATTGAATGCATACATAAGTTCCAAGCCTAGACCTGAGGAACCCTCCCCCCGGTATGTCATTTGCAGCTTTCTCAGCTACACGGATGCCGCAGCAATCCTGAAAGCATGTAGAGATCATGGTGAGCTGAAATAGGAGGACTCATTTTGCTTTTCCAGGACTCAGTGCAATCCACCCTGGCAAAAAGAATAACCTTAAAGCCCCTCTCAGATGCCCTGAGGCCCGCCAACATTCTATTTAGATGCCTTTTTTCTTTTGGGCTCTCAAACTCGAGGAATGGTAATCAAATCATTATCAGAACACCAGCAGATCTGGAGACGGCATGGCCCCTACTCAACATCCAACCCCCGGATATACTATCATGGCTACCATATGAGCAAGATCTACAGCTTCCGGCAGCTCCTGAACCATTGACCTGGTCCACGGTGGGAAAACTCCATATGCAAAAAAGCAAAGAAAACCCAGAGGGATCACCTATCGACTACGTACAATAGAGGTTCCCAAGTGTGACACTGGTGGACTGGTGGTCTTGGTATTGTATGAATAGGGCTATTCCTTTTACAGGACTGTGGACGGTTTCACTGTGGAATCTAGCCTAGTTACAGATGTTTTTTTTCCCATAGTCCATGGACTAAAGCTATATCCATTATTACTCTTAATGTAGACTGATGGAAATATGTCTTTTATAGAGGATTTTTTGGTGTTGTTGAGGTATCGTTTCTACCTTGCTTTGGTCATTCCATGTTGGTTAATTCTAATACCCCCCGCAAATGTCCCTCTTTTTATATTCACATTCATGGGATGACACCCCGTTTTCACACGGATAACATTAGGGAGCACAACAGCAAGAAAGAATGGAAATGCAAACTTTTTATTTGAAATGATAGACTTAGTTATTGCTTCACACAATGTTAGGGGATTAGGTACACCGCAAAAAAGAAGTCAAGTGCTGCTTCTTCTACGGAGACAAAAAGCCTTCATCATATTATTACAGGAAACACATTTTAAAAATAATAAAATACCCAATCTTCCCACTAGGGATTATAGATGGTGGTATCATAGCACATACTCCAAAGCAGCTAGTGGAGGGAGCATAGCCTATAGTAAGAATCTACCACTTATAATCACCGCTGAATTGAAAGATGGAGAAGGGCGATATCTTTTTATCATGGGCAAACTAAGAGATGAACAATTTACCATAGCTAATTTATATGCCCCTAACTTAGGGCAGCATAAGTGGCTTGCTCAGATACTAGAAAAATTAAGGGATTTTACAAAAGGGGCCCTCATAGTAGGAGGAGATGTGAATTTAGCCCTCAACCATGATCTAGACTCACATGGGGCGAATCGCACTTCACAGTGAAGGTAACAAAGGTCCTAGAAGCACTGAATATTACAGATACATGGAAACTCCTCCACACAGATAGCCAGGACTACAAATATTTTTTCTGCTACACACCAGTCTTACCATCGGATTGACTATATTCATTTCCCAAAGGTATAGTCAATTGGTAGTAAAAGCCGAAATAAGTCCAATACTTTTACCAGACCATGCGCCAATAACTATAACTATAAATCTAAAGAATTTCAGCAAGGGAGAATGGTGCTGGAGATTGAACAAGACTTAAATTGCAGATCCAATACAGGCAGCGAGAATTTAAGCACAGTTATGTGCTCATTTCACTCACCCCACTAATTCACAATTGTCAATAAATAAATAAATTGTCAATGGGAAGCGCACAAGTTGATTGCCAGAGGAGGGTTGATTTCCATACTGATGAGGAAAATTAGATTAGAACCGGCTATCCAAAGCATTAAAATAGGTAACTTTGAACACAAAACGGCAGCATTTGCCGATGATCTTTCTCTACCAATCCCACATCATCGCTACCCTTGATCACGCAAATTTTTAAAGATTTTGGCCTTTTCTCTAACTTTAAAGTTAATTTTGCAAAATCTGAAATCCTGAACATCTCAGTCCCCCACAATATCGCAACCAGACTACAAAAAGACTCCCCCTTTAAATGGCCAAAGGAGTCTTTTAAATACTTAGCTATTCAGCTAACAACGGACCCGAATCGACTCTATAAACTGAATTATGAACCACTCTTGAAAGACCTCCAAAAACAGCTATCGGAGCTTAGTGTACCGTACATGTCCTGGTGGGGGAGAAAAAACTTATTAAAAACATTTATAGGCCCAAAAATATTATACTTATTCCAAACAGTACCGATCTGGCTACCCAAATCATTCTTTGTAAAGATAAATAGATTGTTCTCATCCTTCCTTTGACAGAACAAAACACCACGCATTAAACAGGCCCTGCTATCACAAAACCCAAAAAAGGAGGTATTGGACTTCCAGACATTGCTAATTATTACCACGCATGCCAGATAGCCAGGTGGATTCTTATCAGACAGACTCCTATACATTCGCTATATACTACACTAGAGAATGTCACAATAGATGATACAGATAGAGCCAGATTATGGGGAATGAAAAAGTTTTCAGCCAACACAGTATTTAATAGTTTACTACATAAAGGGTCCATGTGCTCAATGGCGGTACTAGGGAAGATTCATAATCTACATTCAGATTACTACCCCTACTTCCTATGGACCTCCTACCAAAATGGTTGTTTCCAGATTTGAACAGAATTCAGCCCCTTCTGGAAAAGGTTAAGGCACCTTTTCCAGAGTCATTCTTTTCTACAGGTTCAGAAATAACCACAGAATATCTCCTGCAAAAAAGGTCTTCTTTTGAATAATTTTTTCCATACACAGGATCTTCTCCAAACATGTGAAAGGTATATGAGACATTACACAGAGAAAATGTTGTGCACATGGTTGGAGAATCTCTGTGCTAGAAAACCCCTTGGAAAGAAGCTTCTATCGACCACTTATAATGCTATACAAGGTCTACACACAGTAAAAAAAAAGCCAGGTTTCTTGGTTAATTGGGAGGAGGTGCTCCAAGAGAACTTCTCTGATGTAGATATTAAATCTATGCCCAAACACTAAAATTATATCATGATGGTACAAAACCCCCAAATGGCTTAATATGATCAACTCAGCCATACCAACATGTTGTTGGAGATGCGAGTCAGGTATAGGAGATATGGCTCATATCTGGTGGAATTGCCCCAAATTTTTCCCCTTTTGGGAAAAAGTTCGAAACTGGATAGAAAAAAATTAGTACATGCACTATTCCAGCCTCACTGACAACAGAAGACAACAGAAATGCCCTCGATTGCCCAGTGGGTAGCAAAAGTTAATGAGATATGTAGATTTGAAGAATTAATACACTGGGAATTGGGAACAAGGGAAGCATTTTTGCATATATGGGGACTAAGGCGAACACTCATCCCATCTATACGATAATACAGTAATAAAAACATTTTACTCTGTCATTAATGATATGATGTCTTATAGCTGCAAACGACTCTGCAATTGTGAACACATAATGGTAACTCCCATACATATAACCAACTGAATATGGGGTTATCTTCAGTGAAAGCAGTCACTGTATATTATTAGTCATTGTATACTGTTATTGTTATCCGTATTTTACAGTATGTTACCCATTTGTTATCTTTGATGCTCCTCATTTTCTAAAAGCCCGCCCCCCGCCCCCGCCTCTTTTCCCTAATCGGATGACAATGTTGAGATTTATGGGAAAGCTGGAAGTTTGTGTCATTCAATAACTCTGATATACGTTACCGCTTTATATTGTTAAAAGATAGATACTCCCATTTATGTATACTTGGAAATGTGTATGTTTATACGTACCTAATTAAAACAGTTTCAAAACAAAACAAACTCCAGTGTTATTGGTGAGTGTACAACAAGGTATGTTTTCAATAAGTGGCTAGTCAGTGCAAGGATGCATTTTTTTAATCATAGAACTTTATAGAAACTCTTATATATCACAGATTGTTAGAGTCTCTACAGATCCTTGTTTAATAATCTTGCTGCTCTTTGGTTAGTATGCCTAGTATTGGCTATTGAGAAGTATTGTATTCAATGATCTCTACCATATCTCTGTAACCAGTTAATAAAGCTTACTCATTTAATATTAGCCACTTGCAGAAGCCAGCCTGCACATATGGGGCTTTTGGTTATAACTTGTGTTTGCCCTTTTGTAAGGACATAGGCGGTTGCTGACAGCCAGTGCGTGCTTAGCCCCAGTCTGCATTCACAAACAGGATAAAACAAAATTGGTTCCAAGTGAATGCAATAAATTATGCAATGCATTTTCATTTGCATGAATGTAGATTTATTTACAGTGAAGAGTGGGTATAAAGCATAAACCTCAAGCAATAAATTATACTGAATGGACATTCCAGAAAATAAATAGCAAAAACCCTCTTATAATGTTTGGGTAAATGGAGACTTCTTAAATATATCTATCTGACAACTTATTTTTGATATATTAAATAGGCTTGGGTGACATTCCATGAAGCTATGCTGACTTATTTCAGATGGCATAGACTGCATTGAGTGTAAAAGTTTTCCAAAGTCTAATAGTTCCCAAAATAGCAATTGACATAAGAAAATGTCAAACTAGTTAATCACATTGTATAAATAAACCAAATGATTGTCAACCTGGATTACTTATTCTTAAGATGGACCACAGCGAGCATTATATCAATGACGGGAATAAGCTATTAAAGCTTTTGTGTGGTTTAACCCCTTACCACCGACACTTGTTTTCAGCTTAATTATCACACTCAATTTTTAGAATCTGACATGTGTCATGATAATTGGTTATTACTTCGGAACACTGTCACATATCCAGATAATTTTTAGATGTGAGTTTAAAAAATTTAGTGATAAGTTTTGCGTTTCGTTCTGAAAACGAACTTCCAGAACTTTTGGATTAGCATCTAAGGATATTTAAGTGGAGTGATACATTGCACACATGCACAAAAAAGTCTTCTAAAACATGTTCAGCTATGCTTGAAGAGAGGACTCATTTAGATTCATCACTCTTCATTAACTTTCATCACTTCGGAACACTTTCATCACTTCTGAAAATTTTAATTTACTGTGCATCAGAAAACTTGAAGTCAGTTTAATTGACTTTACTTCTTTAAAGAATAGTGAAATAGCACAGATATACAACCTTTTACACCAATTGTGTAAACCTATATAATATCAAAGTGGACCAGATGGAACTACAGCATTTAGTGGACCGACAAGTCTCGATAGCACATGCGCGAAGAGCTCAAGCCACGATTTCATTCATACCAAACCTCGCTTTTGTGCTGAGAGTAAAAAGGGAGATGCTGAGACAAAGTTCCGGGAAGAGAGATTTAGGATCCAACTGAAGCGGTATCTTCAACAATTGGGAGTGATATCGTATGCCAAGATTTTATTTATTTATGCTATATATCACACTCAGAAACCATATTGGTACTATATTATTTATCAGAAGTGACATTCCAGCTTATACTCTGGAAAGATCAACGACTACAAAGAATGTACTGAAGCTGTGTTAAATTTAGCATATACTCAGTATTGGAGAATTAATGCACATTTGATGTTCAATTCTTGCATTGGATTTACAGAAACATGTATAATATTGTGTGGGCCCCGCAATTAAGTTCAGTATTTAAACTTTTATTCTTTATATTTTCTTTTTCTCTTTCTAGTATTTTTATTTTAAATAAATATTTATATGGAATATTGCCTATAGGTGATATAGGTGTTTTATGATGCTGACCCAGCTACATTAAGCCTGTCACTCAGAATAAAAGCATTAAGAGGTTAAAAAGTAGTGTAGTTCCATCTGACCTCCCTTTATGAAATATACCGAGTTGTGGTTTTAAAAACTACATAAAACCTGCAAGTTATACACATTCTTGTGACCATGTTGATAGGGTTAATTTTGAAATTAGAGAAATTTTTTAAGAATAAGGCCTTAGAACCTGGGTTAAGGTAACGATTATGCCTGATAAAGTAAGGTCGGAACAAACTGGCTTTTTGTGTGAAAGTCTGGGCCTGTCATAAAATCTCCGCTAGGCCAGACCTGTTTTAAACCAGAGATGTGGCGATGGTTACTAGTATTTAAATGCATAACAGGCATTTCACAATGCAAAAGTTAACAATGATCTAAGTAACCAATTTTGGCTGTAAACAATCACATTACCCACCCGAATGTTGCATGATCACAGGACCACCACCACAGCACCCCGACGTACGTTTTGCCATCGCTTCCTCCACATCGTCGGGGTGCTGTGGTGGTGGTCCTGTACTACTGTTTTAAAAAAAAATACCGGTATATATAAAACATTTTGGTATCTTGCAACACCCGGGTGGGTAATGTGATTGTTTACAGCCAAAATTGGTTACGTAGATCATTGTGAAATGCCTGTTATGCATTTAAATACTGGTGACCATCACCACATCTCTGTTCTTGTGGATTTTATTGTATGTTTTTAACTTGGTATTTTTTGATGGCCATATTTTGTTTATAAATTTTGTACAATTATTTAATTTTCAAGTTAGTGGTAATGTGTATGACTTATTGAATATGAATACTTTGGTATGATTGGTAATAGGAGCTTTCACCTAGTATTGGGTATTCTTTTTTGGTATTTACTGTTCTAAACCAGAGCCTCTTTGCAAATCAATGCTGCAGAGCTCGTGCTGGGTGGAATTGAGATTAGTGTGCAAAATGTCAGTCTTAATAGATTTCCCCCCAACATGTTTTGGATAAATCTAAAAGAATGCAAGTTCACCAATCTACGGTTTCTTCAGCATTTTTTTTCACATAGAACAGGGTCAAAGCTTTCCATTATACATTATCACTGTGAATTCTCTGCACTTAGTTTTGGCTCATAATGACTAATGCAAAAGCTGATGAAATTACAGAAGCTTTTAGGGGGAGTGGAAAGATATATATTTTATTATATACATTTATTATTGTAGTTGCTATATTTGTGGTCATGCCATATACAATTTGTAACATCTGAAAAATAAAGCCACATTTTCTGCAACTTTTTTTACTCTGAACATTTTATTTGATAAAATAAATGTTAAGATGTGATTTGCAATGATTAGTGTATCTACTTTGAAATACTCAGCACACCAAAGCACCATTGCCTTTTGTAAGGGTTCTGTTCACACTGAGGTTTGGTCATTTCACAAATACAGTAAGATAAATATTCGTTGTATTGTTTAAAAGTGCTTATCTTGTAATGTTATTGTTTGGATCAAACTGTACATTAATCATTTTGGAACAGTATTATTAAATTTGTCTGCTTTGAAAACAGTACTAATAATCAATGTAATGAGCTGTACTACACAGAGATGAGAGATATAGGGAAACACTATGGCTTTCATCACCTGCATGCAAATCTCAACACATTTTATCTACTACTCCCTCCAGTCATGTATCGACTATAAACATGCAAATAAAAGCCTTTTTTCTCTGAAGCACCCATTTGTTTTCACAGAAGAACTATTAATAGCCAATAGCAAGCACAGGGAATGTGCAAATTCTGTTGGATGAAAAGCTAACAAATGACGATGTTCTGCCCTTTTCATGCTTAGGCTCCATTCAAATTGCAAATTTTCCTGACTATGAAGCAGGCCTGTCACAACATAGACTTTGTGTATGCGTAGAAAGTGCGTTGCATGTAGCAAATAGTAAGGTGCCTCGAAAGGTGTAAAAAAACAAACAAATGTTATTGTTTATTTAAGCTGTTTCATGCAAACAAACCCCAAACCACTTTAACTGTTGTGACAAAACAGACAGAGATTGCAAGAAACAGGTGGATTTCCAGCACCTGTCTGTAACCATAAACAAATGTATGGCTTTAATGGAAGATGGCTTGCTAAGGTTTCAGGTCAGCCTGAACTGTGTATCTAAAATCATTTTCTCCAATAAGACTGATACAGACCGATACAGACTGATATTAAGACTGATTAAGACTGATACAAGGCTACAGATCTATTCACATGCCCGACTTCTTACTAACCCATTAAAACTAGAGCATTTCCCAGTCTTTTCCAATTTTCATAGATCACACCATATCACATATATAACTGTTAGACCAATTGATTTTGGCATACCTCATAGTCTATAACAGTGGTGGCGAACCTATGGCACTGGTGCCAGAGGTGGCACTCAGAGCCCTTTCTGTGGGCACCCAGGCCTTCGCCCCAGCATAGAGTTTGACAGACAGGACTCAAGGTTCCCTCCTGCGGTCCATGACAGCTCAGGATGTGCCATGCTCAGCAGTATTTTAAAGCAACATCCTTGGCTGCCAGGACTACAGGAGGAGCAAGAAGGTGTGGATAGAGATGGATTGTCATTAGAATTCCTGCTCTGGGTCTCCTGATTCTTCCTCTTCAGGGAACCCTGAAGGTAAGCTACAATCCAAATTTCTCCATCTTCTTTCTATTGTATTGGTGTCCTCAGGATACCAATAAAATTGAAACCTGTGATACAGCAGGAATCAATAAATAATTGTTTAAATTGGCATGTCAGCACTTATAGGTGGGTTTTGGCTGTAGTTTGGACACTCTGTCTCTAAAAGGTTCACCATCACTGGTCTATACATACTAATGTAATTTCATGTTGCAAGATAATATACGGCAGCATGCGACAAAATTCTTCTCCATCGGACAGCAAAGGTCAAGAAGATATATGATCTATGCCGCCCATCTCCACCTTGAGCCCCCAAAAATACCACAGTCACTTATAGTATAGAGTCTAGTGCAGTGGCGGCGAACCTATGGCACGGGTGCCAGAGGTGGCACTCGGAGCCCTTTCTGTGGGCACCCAGGCGATCACCAGTGAGGACTCCAGGTATCTTCCTACAGTCCTAGACAGCCCAGGACTTGCTGTGTACAGAGCTAATTTAGTGACAGCTCTACCTGGGACTACTGGAGGAATGGGAAGATGTGGACAGATCTGGATTATCATTGTAGCTCTTGTTCCAGCCCTGACAATTCTTCCTGTTCTGGGTCCCTGGAGGGAAGCTATAATGATCATCCAAATGTCTTCTATTTTCTGCTTCATTGGTGTCCTCAGGGTGCTGATATCAATGTAAGCTGTGACAGAGAAGGGAGTATAAATCACAAATTAAATTTCTGCGTTGGCACATAATAAATAAGCCAGACTTGGTTGTAGTTTGGGCACTCGGTCTCTAAAAGGTTCGCCATCACTGGCTAGTGGATAATAACTTTGTATTCTAGGTAAAAGTAAGAGTTTTTTTTATAATCACAAGCCTCTGACTCCATCATGTTAGGCTTACACTTTCATGGAAATCGATTCTCTCAGAGAAGCCCCCAGTGCTGATATGAACTAATGCCATAAACCTAGAGACATCATAAAAGAACTTAAAGTTTATAAGGCATTGGAATATCAATGCATTATGGAAGTGATCAAAAGATTGCAATGAGATGTGGGACTCAATATATGTATATATATTTCTTTCTTTTTTTTTTTTTTTTGTTTTGTGTTTTTTTTTGTTTGTTTTTTTGACTGCAACAACCCAATACAAATAACGTGTATGGTGAACAGTGTAATAAAATTAATTTAAGAGAATTAGAATTTTTGCTTCCACCTTTTTTGCAGTAGAAAGAGTTAATGTGTGTGTGTGTATATATATATATATATACATATATATATATATATACATTTATATATATTCTACTATATACTGTATATACAGTATACAGTAGAATAAATAAAAACAACATTTTTAACACAGGGTTTTATTCTTTTGTTCGGTACGATCACGGTGATACCAAATTTGTACAGCTTTTTTTGTGTTTTAATACATTTTCAAAAAAATGTCACCATCTTCTGACGCTAATAACTTTTATATAAGGGGTTAAACAACTTCATCTTTTAAAAATGCGTATTAAATATTAAAACCTATACATATTTGGTATTGCCATGATCGTAGCAACGTGTATAATAAAGGTAAAATGTGATTTCATGTGCACAGTGAACAGCACAATATTTAAAACAAAAAACAAGACTAATATTGCCATTTTTGGTTAACCTTCCCACAGAAAGTGTTAATAATAGTTATTCAATAAGTTTTATCTAATATATAAAGCTGGATGTATGTGTGTGTGTGTGTGTATTTCCGCTAACGGAATCTGTACCGTTGTGTTTACAATCACCAAATTTTGCACAGTTGTTGCCTGTTACTCAGGGAATGTCACAGACCAGGTTTTGAGCCAAACTTTTTACCCCATACTTTCCAAAATCCACTTATTAACCACCATATACAGAAGCCATTGTCTGCTGCTGTTTTGGCAGTTGGAAGCTGAGCTGTGATCGGTTGCTGTTCTGCCACAGGTCATTCATATGAGCTCTGAGCTTTGATTACTATTACTTTGGTTACTATAGGCAATGAGTAGAAGACAACTTATGTGTGTGGTAAGATGGACAGAGAAAGAAAGACAGACAGGATGTGACAGGGACTGACTGACTGACAGACATGCTGTGACAGGGACTGACTGACAGACAGGCTGTGACAGGGACTGACTGACTGATAGACTTTGACAGAGACTGACTGACTGACAGACAGACTGTGACAGGGACTGACAGGCTGTGAGACTGACAATAACAATAAAATTAATATATTATGGGCAAAGGAAGACAATTATGAAAACATTTTAAAACGTGCTTGGTCATTAAGGTGAAAATTAGGCTCAGTATCCTCAGCATCCCTATCCTGAGGATAGAGGCTGACTTGTCACTGGAGAACCCCTTTAACGTACTGTATATATTTATCTACTCTTCTAGACCACCAGAGTTTATTGACTGTAAAATTATATTCAGAGAAATGTATCCAATAACTATCCAAACTATAATGATACAGACACTTGTTTTGTACCATATGCAAATGAAAGGTGAGGCCTCATCAAGAGACCCGTGTTTGAGGGAAACCTGACATGAAAAATCATTGCTTGAGCTGAACATGAGGTTAGATTTGTGTTTTGCTTTGAAACATTATACACACAATCAACATTGCAGGTTTGTGGCAGGTGAATTTGACTGGGAGCTGTGACTGAATCCCCATGCTCATGTTCAGTCTGTCATTACCTCTGTGGAAATCTTTATTTGCTTATGGTTACAGAGTGTTTTTGTGTGGTCAATTTGCATCTCTTAGTGGCATATTTCCATTGTAAACTCTTTGTCAAATAAAAAGTATTGGAGAGATCATAAGGTGATGTTTAAGGGGAAGAAGGTTTTATCAAGATAAATAAATACCTAAAGTTAATTGGTATCAGAACTGGATCTAATTAGGAAATCATCACTGCACAATCAATGTGCCCCATAGTGAGCATTTTTTCAACCCCCTTAAAGAAATTTTTGTAGGTTTGACTCTCTTTTTAACATACTGGTGGATACACAAGAGCCAATTCCCCTACCATGTCCTAAACCTAGTTCCAATGCTACATTTACAGTTGAAACCAGATGTTTAAATACACTATTAAAAACACACATATGAATGTGTTCTCACTTTCATGAAATCAGAATAAACCTTTCCTGTTTTAGGTCAACTAGGATTACAAATGTCAAATGCCAGCATAATATTAATGAGAGATTTTTTTTAGTAATTGTGTTTATTTTTTGCAAAGTCAAAAGTTTACACTTATATTACCATGCCTTTAATTTGGGAGAGCCCATAAACTTCTGATAGCTTTTTTGGAAACATCTGAGTTAATTAAAGACAAACCTGTGGATGTATTTAAGGCACACCTGAAACACACTGCTCCTTTGTGTAAAATTATAGAAAAGTCCAAAGAAAGCAGCCATGATATCAGGAAGGGAATTGTGAACGTGCACAAGTCTGGTTGATCTCTGGGTGCAATTTCTAGAAACTTGAAGGTGCCTCGATTATATGTACAAACAATTAAATGCAAGTACAAACGTTAAAACATGATTTTTCAGCCATCATACTGCTCAGACAGGAGACGGTTTCTGTGACGCAGAGATGAACATGCTTTACTCTAAAATGTGCACATCCCTGTGAAGATTCTGGCTGAAAATGCTAAAAGTGTGTCATTATTCGCAGTTAAATGAGTACTGTACCAACATTGGCTGAAAGGTCACTCTAATTTTCTCTCTCTCTGTCATTATTCTGGCATTTGACAAATATAAATATTTTTTTGACCTTAATAGACCTAAAGGGAGGAAAGGTTATTTTGATTTCATGAGAAAAACATGTATATGTGGCTTTTTATATAGTGCATGTAAACTTCTGGGATTAAGTATATGCACCAAGCTTGGTTCAGGTGGCATATTTAATTACATAGTTTGGTTCTCATACCATATTTATCCATGGAGAAAGATATGCTTGTGCAATCTCTTGTGTGGAAAATGTCTGGCAATGAGGGTGTAAAGTGCTAACTACATGTAAGTGGCATGATTGTCTTAATTTGGACATTCATTTACAATAATACTTCAGTGAGTATTTTTAGACTACCTATTTGGTCAGCTCAGTCTGTGGTCATTCTGGGGAGAACATTCATATGAAAATCCCATGGATTATTGGACAGGAGTAAATTTCAAACAAAGTTATGAGGCTTCTCATAGAACACAGCTTGGATCTGAATGCATAGCATAGAATCTGTTGCTCTGTAATTTACCATGACAGTAAACTGTATTAGCATCCTGTGGATGAAGATACAGGGGCAGATTTATGGCAACCAATCACAGCTCAGCTTTCATTTTATCAGTGCTCACAAATATTTTAAAGGAGAGCTGTGATTGGTTGCCATGGGCAACTAGAAATATTTTCAGACAGCTTGATATATCTGCCCCACAGTTTAAAGAACATAGATCGGATGCAGGTTGGCAATTGGTTACTCCCTAGTTCCCTAAGCTGATTTTTTAAACAACCACTCTAAGAGAACTAATTGCTACCTACCAGGGTGTGCAACTCCTCTGATCGCCAGGGCCACAAATATATGTTTATGAATGGTTTTGAATTGTTCATTTATATTTAGACAGATAGTGGCTAAACATATGTCTATTCGTCTACCTGAGACATAAGCACACTACTAAATACATGATTTGGATAGATATTAAGTTATCCATTAGTAATAGTTAGAATGGAAGAGACATTTCACTTACCCAGTTGATTACAATATAACTGTTATTGGCCCCTAAGCCCCTGATAAACTGGGTGGTCTTGGCCCCTTCTCCCATCTCAAGCATTCCTTGGGCTGTACCTTAGAGCACTCTGTGTATGCTGTTGTTCTGCTTGTATATACAGTGCCAGAACTCCTGCTAATATAATGGCATATGACCATGGCTTAAGCATGAGAGGCAGACTATACCCAGCTGTCAAGACCCACCAAGAAGTATGCGGATGGCAAAAAAATGACAGCCAGGTGGCTGTAGGCTGGGAGCAGGGTGGCCTATTAATATGTAATGTACAATTTTTCATTAAGCAGCAATAACGTCTCTATTACGAACTGATTGTTTGATGTGAAAACATAATTTTATAATTCTCTTCTGTGGGTTGCAGTGTCTCCAACAACCTCCCTAATGACTGGTTAATGAAGTGAGAAGTGAGATTGCTGACCATTTAGCTTCCATCTGACACCTTGCCCCTTTAAGTCAAATACAACTGGATGCAGCAACTAGTAGATTCTGAAATACAGCATGTAGGTGGCCTAGGTAATGTTACATTGTAGGTGCTATGTCATTTAAAACAACATATGATTTCCATTATGAATCCGTAAAGCCCATTTAATAATGTACAAAATTGTATCTTCGTGACAAAGGAGAAGGGGTTTTCTGGGCACTGCAATAAGGTGACCTTTGATCACCACACCATGGTCTAAAGCAGGAAGCAGACAGCGCCATCTTTAGTGTAATCTTTAGAAGACGCAACCCTTCTATGAATCTGCCAAAATTGCATTCAAGGTGAGCCAGACATGGACCGAAAGATTTACAATAACTTGAACTAGATAAATGGCGTGGGTTATAGCTGAAATCTATGCCTGTCTGATTTAAAATACATTAATACAGGATTTCCAGAAAAGCTAACTCCTTTTAACACATGTTCCAGTATGGTAAACAATTTGGAGTGCTGGACGATGTACCAGTCTTTATAAATTTCTACCATTGGGTAGACATTCTAAAAGCAAATCAGGAAAATAAGTGGTTGATAACTATTAATTGTCACTGCCACAGGTGCCCCTGCGACCCATATCCCGGATCGCAGGCGCACACGTGTGCCTTACTGTGCCCACGGAGCCTGCCTGGCCTTTAACTCACCTCTCTCCTGTCTCCTCCTCGTTCCCGCGGTCCGGAGCTAGCTGGCTGCCTGCCAAGATAAATTACTGCCCCTTCCTGTGTCGAGGACCTCGCTCCTGCGCTGCCCGTCGTGACCTTCTGCTACGTCCCCGACTCCGACTCCATGCTAACCTACTGCTACTTTCCCAATTGTGATCCGGTCCTGGCTGTTCCCAACCACGAGCTAGCTGGCTGCCTGCCAAGATAAATTACTGCCCCTTCCTGTGTCGAGGACCTCGCTCCTGCGCTGCCCGTCGTGACCTTCTGCTACGTCCCCGACTCCGACTCCATTCTAACCTACTGCTACTTTCCCAATTGTGATCCGGTCCTGGCTGTTCCCAACCACGAGATTGCCTGACGATTCTGTACTACGCCTTGGTTGCCACCGCGGACAAAGTCATGCCTGTGGAACGAACTGGTGGTACCACGTCGCAGCAAGTCTAACCCACTTTGCGGCGGGCTCTGGTGAAAACCGGGTACCACTAGGACTCCAGTCCCAGGTGTCGGCTTACGTTATTGTCCGCGGTGGTCCAGAGGATCCACTACCTCCGATCCTAACAGTAAGATCCGGCCATGGATTCCACCAAGGTTCCACTACCTTTTCTGGTTGATCTTACCACCATCATAGTTTAGCAGACCCAGCAAGTTGCCGTGCAAGGCCAGCAACTCGGACAAGTCTCCACTATGCTACAGCTGCTATTGTCATCCCGGCGACATCAGCAGCATCTGGTTCCTGCGGTACCCTCCGCTACGGTGGCCGCATTAATTTCTGTAGAACCCAGTCTGCGCCTATCAATGCCATCCAAATATGATGGTGTTCCCAAGTTGTGCAGGGGGGTCATCACGCAGTGCTATCTGCACATTGTGCTTATGCCCATGCAGTTTATCATGGAAAGGTTGAAAGTGGCCTTTGTAATCAGCCTTTTATCTGCCATGGGCTAAACCCCTCTGGGACAGAAGAGACTCGGTCACGGCTGACACCACATTCCTCACAGAATTCCAATCCGTCTTCGAGGAACCAGCCTGGGCGTCATCAATTGAGAATGCTCTGCTGAACTTACGCCAAGGGAATTCTTCTGTCGGTGAATACACGGCTCAATTCCGTACCTTAACCTTTTCCAGCTGTACTGGAATGGAGCAGCCTTACTTGCTACCATTAAAAAAGGTCTTTCCGGACCGATCAAAGATGCCTTGTCTACCCGGGACCTGCTGTCTTCCC
Source organism: Engystomops pustulosus (assembly GCF_040894005.1). Lineage (NCBI taxonomy): Eukaryota > Metazoa > Chordata > Amphibia > Anura > Leptodactylidae > Engystomops > Engystomops pustulosus. Next base: position 119,813,871 of record NC_092411.1, read on the forward strand.
TGAGTGAACTTATCTCCTTGGCTACTCAGATAGACATCTGGTTCACTGCGGGCCTCGAAGAGCAACGTCTTGATCAAGTGCCAGTCAAGACTCAACGCCTTCCTCCCCTGTCCCCAGTTTTTCAAAATGCAACTCTATCTTCCTCTGAAGAACTCATGCAGGTGGATAAAGAACGGCTGACTCCCCAAGAGCAGACGATGGCTGGAGAATCTCTACCTCTATTTCTTGGGAGAAGCGTACCTAGGTGAGAACAAAACACCTTTCAAGCTTGCATATTCCTGTTCTGCTCAGTTTTGGAACCAGTGGTCTGATTCAAGTCTCGGCCTTCCTGGACTCAGGCTCTGCAGGGAATTTCATGGATGCTGCTCTGGTCTCCCAATATTGTTTCCCTTGTGGTTCGCCTAGAGAAGCCGCTGCTTATCTCGTCCGTCAGTGGGCAGATACTCTGTGACCCAGTCCAGTACCGCACCGATCCATAAAGAGACACTGTGTGTTGGCACTTTGCAATGATTACATAGACTTTGGTTTGCAGTTTGGGTACTTGGTCTTTAAAAGGTTTGCCACCACTGTTATAATGGGATCTTGGCCCTCAGCTCAGTCCTTTCGAGCTGGCACAGAACTTACCTTGTCAGGCTGTGTTTCCACTTCACTTATTTGGTGAAGTTGGCCCCTGAAAGTGCCCATGGAATTGAAGAGTGAAGCGATTCTAAGAGCGGCGGCTGTCATGTGCATGTCATACTAAAACGCAGCATTGTTTGAAAACCAAACCACACTCCCTATGCATATTTGAGGATGGCACAATGTTCTAAAATACCCTAGAGGCTCTCTGGAGCCAGGAAATACCTCTTTTTCAACCCCTTACCGCCAAGGCCTTTTTTTTATTTTTTCATGTATAGAGCTGTGTGATGGCTTGTTTTCTGCATAACAAATTGCACTTCAAAATGGTGATATGCAATATTTCATACCTTGTACTGGGAAGCTGGATTGTACAGCTTTCACTCTGTGCCCCAAATTACATGTCTACTTTATTCTTTGGGTCGGTATTAACACAGGGATATAAAATTTGTATAGGTTTTATAATGTTTTCATACAGTAGTGTCACTTTTTGTGACTTTTAATGATGTTTTCATTGCTATCATTTTAAAGACTGTATGACCTTTTGATCACTTTTTATAAAAATTTTTAATGTTTTTCAAAATGGAAAAAAAGTGCTATTTTCGACTTTGGGTGCTATTTTCCGTTACAGGGTTAAACACAGTGAAAAAACCTTATTATATTTTGATCAATCAGGCATTTTTGGATGCAGCGGCACTTTAACCCTATATTGTCTGATCAATCCTATCACATACTGCCATACTACAGTATGGCAGTATATGGGGATTTCCCTCCTCATTCATTACAACGTGCTGATCATACATTGTAATGAAGGGGTTAAACTAAGACAGACTTGGAACTTTAAAAAGACCTGGTACTGATACATCACATGTCTTGATTGGTTATGATTGGATTCGGGTCGATTCAAATTTTGTCTGAAAAGTCGGCAAACCTGGTCGAATCGAATTTAGAAAAATTCACCCAACTCTAATTATAATGTATAGGAAATGGACTTTACACATTGGGGCACATTTACTAAGGGTCCGCAGCCGCGAATCCGTTGGGTTATTCCCGAATATTTCCGCTTTGCGATGTATTTCACGGAATTGTGGCGCACGCGATTGATTTTTGGCGCAATCGCGCCGACTTTCGCGCGACAGAAATCGGGGGGCGTGGCCACCGGACAACCCAAAGGATTCGGAAAAACCGCAGAATTTAAAAAGACATTTGTGTCGCAAGATCAAGCACTCACATACACCAGAAAAAAGCAGGTGAACTCCAGCGGACCTCGGCGCAGCACCGACACCTGGTGAATATCGGCGCACGGACCTTAGTGAATCCTGGCAGAACCCGAATCAGCGTCGGAGAACCCGCCACTGGATCGCGACTGGACCGGGTAAGTAAATGTGCCCCATTAAGATTCACAGTACTCCCACTCAGAAAAAGTTGTCCTATAGAAAATGAAGAAGTAGCTATTTGAGGCCATTCTAATGGTAAGGTGATAAATGTTACATTTTAAAACTGTGGTACTAAAACTGTGAAGTATTTTTTCATGATGCAAACAGTTAATTTGTAATTTTTGAAGCATAGACCATTTTATCCAGTAATTAAAAGGGAGTTTTTTTTTCCAAGGGCACCTGCTCAAAGTAAATGGGTTTTTACAACTTTTAATATGTAAAATAATGATAGATGCAGTGCAAACATCTGCAGAACAGCCATTCAGATTAAGCGTAGAGACTCTAAACCACTAAATGCCGGAGTTTCGCTTGCACCCAAAAAATTTCCAGAATAGAGACAATACTATTAACTGCGCAAAAAAAAATGTAAAAAAACAAGTGGAAATATTATCAATGTTCCCCTTTGTGTTTTCTCTATGCCCTGACAGATAGATCAATAGTAAAGTGGTCCTGCACCCGCTGACATCTAAAGTCAGCAGGCGGTCGGGGAGGAGTTAACCCAAACTCACTTAGCATGCACCTGATGCTATTTATTTATTAAGTAGGTAAGGGTTAGTTAGTTAGTTAGTTAGTTAGTTAGTTAGTTAGATAGATAGATAGATAGATAGATAGATAGATAGATAGATAGATAGATGGATAGCTATATTAAAAGAAAGTTTGAGTGTGCTAGGGGGGACCATAAGCACACCCAATCTACATGACTGCCCCAAATGTATACTCTATCATTTTTGTATTGTCAAAAGGTCATTACGGAATATCATAACATTATTCCTCTCAATTACTTGATCAGTACGATAAATGTTTGCTCTTGTGTCAGCCACCTACCCCAATAGGTGTAACTGTAGTAAGACACTACGGTTGTAATTTGTGCCTATGCTAAACTGGTACCTTCCCCGGGTTAGTTACTCTCCTGGGCTATTTCTTTTCTTTTTTTTGTGTGTGTTTTATATCCTTTTACCCTAATCCTTTTATCTTTTCCTACATATACCTCCAACACAATCTACTTTTGTCAGCCCTGAGCTCTGATATCGGCTCGCTCATCACCTCAAATCATGCCCCTGTAACATGTATCCTTTCCCTACTACCCGGAAGGCGCTCCGCTTTTAACTGGAGATTAAATGAATCTTTACTACAGGACCAGCTCTGCCTTTCAGAGCTGTAAAAAGTAACTAACCAGTTACACCTAGATCACAAACAGGACACCACACCCCAGCCTTTAAATGGGAAATCTTGAAGTGCAACTTGAGGGGTATTCTTATAAAACACGGGTCCCATCTAAAAAGAACCGCCAACTCCAAACTTAAACCGCTCATGACCAGCCTTAATGACCTAGAGGCTAAACATAAACAAAATCTACTACTTGCGACCCTACGAGAACTAACAGCAGACACCAGATCAACACTCTTCTCAAAGCAGATGCGGTTTAACCCCTTAACGCTCTGCGCCGTAGCTCTACGGCGCAGAGGTATAAGGGATGTATGAAGAGGGCTCACGGGCTGAGTCCTCTTCATACAGAGGTGGGGGTTTTTGCATTTTGCACAAAACCCCCACCGCTAATAACCGCGGTCGGTGCTTGCACCGATCGCGGCTATTAACCCTCTAAACGCCGCCCGCAAAGTCGCGGGCGGCGTTTAAAAGACAGCGGCGCGCGGGCGCCGCCATCTTTTTTTCGATCGCCACGCCCCCGAACGTCATCGGGGGGCGGCGATCGGTTACCATGGTAGCCTCGGGTCTTCTCTTGACACGAGGCTACATGGTTTATGCAGGTTCGTTACAATGAGCCAGTGGCTCATTGTAATGTAAGACCTGCAAAAACGCCATATATTGCAATACTGTAGTATTGCAGTATATGGTAGCAGCGATCTGATCATCTAGGGTTAATGTACCCTAGATGGTCTAAAAAATAGTGAAAAAAAAAAGAAAAAAAAAAGTTTAAAAAATAAAAAAAATTAATAAAATATTAAAAGTTCAAATCACCCCCCTTTCCCTAGAACGGATATAAAACATAACAAACAGTAAAAATCACAGACATATTAGGTATCGCCGCGTCCCAAAATGCCCGATCTATCAAAATATAAAAACGGTTACGGCCGGCGGTGACCTCCGAGGCGGGAAATGGCGCCCAAATGTCCGAAATGCGACTTTTACACCTTTTTATATAACATAAAAAATGAAATAAAAAATGATCAAAATGTCGCACAGACCTCAAAATGGTAGCAATGAAAACGTCGCCTCATTTCGCAAAAAATGACCCCTCACACATTTCCGTGCGCCAAAGTATGAAAAAGTTATTAGCGTCAGAAGATGGCAAAAAATTTTTTTTCTTTTTTGTACACATTCGTTTAATTTTTGAAAATGTATTAAAACACAATAAAACCTATATAAATTTGGTATCACCGCGATCGCACTGAACCAAAGAATAAAGTAGGCGTGTTATTTGGAGCGAAGAGTGAAAGTCGTAAAAACTGAGCCCACAAGAACGTGACGCACGTGCGGTTTTTTTTCAATTTTTCCACATTTGGAATTTTTTTTCAGCTTCGCAGTACACGGCATGTTAAAATAAATAACATTACGGGAAAGTAAAATTTGTTACGCACAAAATAAGCCCTCACACAGGTCTGTACACGTAAAAATGAAAAAGTTATGGATTTTTGAAGTTGGAGAGCGAGAAATTAGCCGAAAAACCCTCCGTCCTTAAGGGGTTAAACACCAATGCTCCCGCTCCTTTTACGAGTGGGGAAATAAACCAGGCTGGTTACTAGCTAATGTCATATGCGATAAAAGAGCATCAACGTATATAGCCTCGATTAAGACAGGTATCGGTACACCACTTCATTCTACGGAAGAAATATTGGAAGCCTTCTCTTCCTACTGCCACTCCCTATGCAATCTTGCCCCACCCTCGACGTCTTTTGCCCACCAAATCCAGCCAAAATCTCTGAAACAATACATACAAAACACGGCCCTCCCTAATTTTTCAAGAGAAGATGCACAACAACTTGAAACACCCTTTACATCATATATAATGTTCCATCACACATGGGGTGACCACTGCCACTATTAGGGGATATACTTTCACTAGTGCTATATGCACAATGTATTTCAGGCCCAGTATATATATATATATATATATATATATATATATATATATATATTTTTATTTTTTTTTTTTTTTTTTTTTTTTCATTTTGGACACCTTTTGGATGCATCTCTACTGACCGCCTCCGTGTGGAACAACACCGTGGTACCTCACTCCTTACACAAGTACTCCTCAAACATTGTCACGGACGTTCTGTTGTTTATTATTCATCATTTTTTTTGTTTACATTTTTGCAATCAGAAACATTTGTAAACATTTATAAACACATTTTGTAACATGTTAACATTTTTGTTTGCCACTTGGCACTCGCTGAACATCAATACGCGTACGCTACTTTTTGGTGTGATCCTGATGCGGATATCCAATCATAGGCGAAATCAACACTTCCACCCTGGGTGATCTCTCCCACATGTATACTGGGTAATTTTAACCCTTTTGTGTACACTCAGTAACACAATACTTGCACTTTGTTCTAATTATGGTGCACTTTATTATTGTATGTATAACATATGGGGATGTTTATATACATTTGTATTACTCATGCACTTTGTTGTATATGAATTTTATGATGAAACAATAATGTATGTTCACCATCTCAGCTTCCCTTATTTGCATTGCACATCTTGTTTCCTTTATATACCCTGTGTAGTTCACTTGTCAAATTGCTTGAAAAAGGTGTCCAACACCGAAACGTTGCCACTTGCCTCAATAAAGATCACCAACCTTTGAATTCTACTTCTGGAGTGCTGCTCGCTTTTTCCAATTTGTATCTACGTAAGGACCAAGCCAGGACCCTTGCGGGCTCTGCACCCCCCCCCCCTTCTTAGGGGCTTCACAAAGCTGTGCCGACTTGAACTTTACTTTTTGTAGATAGATAGATAGATAGATAGATAGATAGATAGATGGATAGATACGATGAGAAAATACAAGCAGCACAATCACCATGTTGTCCAGGTGGGTGCAGGCATCACAGGACAAGACTAGAGATGAGCGAACATACTCGTCCGAGCTTGATGCTCGTTCGAGCATTAGCGTACTCGAAACTGCTCGTTGCTCGGACGAATACTTCGCCCGCTCGAGAAAATGGCAGCTCCCGCCGTTTTGCTTTTTGGCGGCCAGAAACAGAGCCAATCACAAGCCAGGAGACTCTGCACTCCACCCAGCATGACGTGGTACCCTTACACGTCGATAGCAGTGGTTGGCTGGCCAGATCAGGTGACCCTGGGATAGACTAGCCGCTGCCCGCGCTGCTCGGATCATTCTGTGTCTGGATGCCGCTTGGGAGAGAGCTGCTGCTGGTCAGGGAAAGCGTTAGGGTGTTCTATTAGAATAGTGTTAGGCAGGAGTGATTCAACAAGAACCCAACAGCCCTTCTTAGGGCTACAATAACGTTATACTTTTTTTTTTTTTGTTTGCTTGTGGCTGGGCTTGCTGGCACTAGTAGTGCAGCTAGTACCATATTGTGAGGAATTTGCAGGGGGACTTGCTACCGTTGTGTTTAGCTCTTAGTGACACACATATCCACCTCAAACACCAAAGTGGGAAAATTTATTAGGGGTTGGATTTCAATTAGGCACAGTCTGCCATTTACTTTTTATTTTACGTTTATTTTTTCATAACTCAGCGTCATCTCATCAGTGTGCTTTCATACTTGGCTAGAAAATAGCCAAAGGAGAATCCAAACGGCTTACTTACACCTACAATAGCGTTATATATATTTTATTTCTGGTTGATCTGCTGGTGGCTGTCCTTGCTGCAGTGCATATACTAGCCAATTGTGAGGAATTTGGAGTGAGACTTGCGACCGCTGTGTTTAGCGCTTAGTGACGCACATATCCATCGCAAAGACCGAAGTGGGAAAATTTATTAGGGGTTGGATTTCAATTAGGCACAATCTGGCAGTTTCTTTTTATTTTACGTTTATTTTTTCATAACTCAGCGTCATCTCATCAGTGTGCTTTCATACTTGGCTAGAAAATAGCCAAAGGAGAATCCAAACGGCTTACTTACGCCTACAATAGCGTTATATATATTTTATTTCTGGTTGATCTGCTGGTGGCTGTCCTTGCTGCAGTGCATCTACTAGCCAATTGTCTGGAATTTGGAGTGAGACTTGCGACCGCTGTGTTTAGCGCTTAGTGACGCACATATCCATCGCAAAGACCGAAGTGGGAAAATTTATTAGGGGTTGGATTTCAATTAGGCACAGTCTGCCATTTCCTTTTTATTTTACGTTTATTTTTTCATAACTCAGCGTCATCTCATCAGTGTGCTTTCATACTTGGCTAGAAAATAGCCAAAGGAGAATCCAAACGGCTTACTTACGCCTACAGTAGCGTTATATATATTTGATTTCTGGTTGATCTGCTGGTGGCTGTACTTGCTGCAGTGCATATACTAGCCAATTGTCAGGAATTTGGAGTGAGACTTGCGACCGCTGTGTTTAGCGCTTAGTGACGCACATATCCATCGCAAAGACCGAAGTGGGAAAATTTATTAGGGGTTGGATTTCAATTAGGCACAGTCTGCCATTTCCTTTTTATTTTACGTTTATTTTTTAATAACTCAGCGTCATCTCATCAGTGTGCTTTCATACTTGGCTAGAAAATAGCCAAAGGAGAATCCAAACGGCTTACTTACGCCTACAATAGCGTTATATATATTTTATTTCTGGTTGATCTGCTGGTGGCTGTCCTTGCTGCAGTGCATATACTAGCCAATTGTCAGGAATTTGGAGTGAGACTTGCGACCGCTGTGTTTAGCGCTTAGTGACGCACATATCCATCGCAAAGACCGAAGTGGGAAAATTTATTAGGGGTTGGATTTCAATTAGGCACAGTCTGCCATTTCCTTTTTATTTTACGTTTATTTTTTCATAACTCAGCGTCATCTCATCTGGCATAGCAGTGTGCTTTCATACTTGGCTAGAAAATAGCCATAGCAATAGGATAGCATTGTTTGGTTTTAAAAACTAAAAAACACAAAAAAAAACTAAAAAACACAAAAAAACACAAAAAAAAGTAAAAAAAAAATTAAAGTTATAACTTTCATTTTCAAAATGTTTAACCCGAGGGCTAGGGGTAGAGGACGAGGGCGGGGACGTGGGCGTCCAACTACTGCAGGGGTCAGAGGCCGTGGTCCTGGGCGGGGTGAGACACCACCTGCTGAGGAGGGAGCAGGGGAACGCCGCAGAGCTACACTCCCTAGGTTCATGTCTGAAGTTACTCGTGGTAGAGCACTGTTGAGGCCAGAACAGTGCGAACAGGTGATGTCGTGGATTGCCGACAATGCTTCGAGCAATTTGTCCACCAGTCAGTCTTCCACGCAGTCCACCCATGTCACCGAAATCGGCACTCCTCCAGCTCCTGCACCTCAGCCTCCTCCCCCCCAGTCTGCCCCCTCCCAGGAAAATTTGGCATTTGAACTGGCATACTCTGAGGAACTGTTTTCTGGACCCTTCCCACAGTCACAAACCACTTGTCCGGTTGCTGCTGAGCAATTTTCCGATGCCCAGGTTTTCCACCAGTCGCAGTCTGTGGGTGATGATGACCTTCTTGACGTAGTGGAAGAAGTGTGTAAAGAGGTGTCCGACGATGAGGAGACACGTTTGTCAGACAGTGGTGAAGTTGTTGTCAGGGCAGGAAGTCCGAGGGGGGAGCAGACTGAGGGATCGGAGGATGATGAGGTGACAGACCCAAGCTGGGTTGAGAGGCCGGGTGAACACAGTGCTTCTGAGACGGAGGAGAGTCCTCGACCAGAACAGGTTGGAAGAGGCAGTGGTGGGGCCAGACGGAGAGGCAGGGCCAGAGCAGGTGCATCAGCGCCAAATGTGTCACGTAGTGAAGCTCCCGTGGCGAGGGCTCCCGCGGCGAGGGCTAGATTTTCAGAAGTCTGGAGGTTCTTTAAGGAAACACCGGATGACCGACGGACTGTGGTGTGCAACCTTTGCCAAACCAGGATCAGCAGGGGTTCCACCACTACTAGCTTAACTACCACCAGTATGCGCAGGCATATGAATGCTAAACACTCCACTCAGTGGCACCAAGCCCGTTCACCTCCGGCCATGCACACCACTGCTCCTTCCCCTGTTTCAGCTGATAGTCAGCCCCCTGCCCAGGACCCTGGCACAAAAACCCCATCGTCGCCTCCACGATCCTCCACAGCATCCACCAGCGTTCAGCTCTCCATACCCCAGACGCTGGAGCGGAAACGGAAATATAGTGCAACCCACCTGCACGCCCAAGCCCTTAATGTCCACATCTCCAGATTGCTTAGCCTGGAGATGCTGCCCTATAGGCTAGTAGAGACCGAGGCCTTTCGCAACCTCATGGCGGCGGCCGCTCCTCGGTATTCGGTCCCCAGCCACCACTACTTTTCCCTATGTGCCGTCCCAGCCCTGCACCAGCACGTGTCAGACAACATCATCCGTGCCCTGACCAACGCCGTTTCTGACAAGGTCCACCTGACCACGGACACGTGGACGAGTGCTGCCGGGCAGGGCCACTATATATCGCTGACGGCACATTGGGTTAACTTGGTGGAGGCTGGGACCGAGTCTGACCCTGCGGCTGGTCATATACTGCCGACGCCGAGGATTGCGGGGCCTACCTCGGTCCAGGTCTTTCAGGCCTACTTTGCCTCCTCCAACTTCCAACCCTCCCCCACCTCCTCCTCCGAACTACCATCCGTGGGCATGGCGCCATCAGTCGCTAGCTCTAGGCACAGCAGCAGTGCCGTCGCTAAGCGACAGCAGGCGGTGCTCAAACTGCTGAGCCTAGGCGATAAAAGGCACACCGCCCAAGAGCTATTACAGGGCATCACGGCGCAGACTGATCTGTGGCTGGCACCGCTGAACCTGAAGCCAGGCATGGTTGTGTGTGACAACGGCCGTAACCTGGTGGCGGCTCTGCAACTCGGCAGACTGACACATGTGCCATGCCTGGCCCATGTGTTAAATCTGATAGTTCAGCGTTTCCTCAAGACATACCCCAATCTGTCTGATTTGCTCACGAAGGTGCGCCGCATCTGTGCGCATTTCAGGAAGTCCAGCACAGATGCTGCCACTCTTAGGGCAGCGCAGCGCCGCCTCCAACTGCCCGCTCACCGACTGTTGTGCGACGTGCCCACGAGGTGGAATTCAACATTAACCATGTTGTCCAGAGTTTACCAGCAGCGCAGAGCGATTGTAGACTGCCAGATGTCAACTTCCACCAGAACTGGTAGTCAGGTCAGTCAGCTTCCTCAAGTCTACAATGAGGAGTGGACGTGGATGTCTGATATCTGTCAGGTGCTGAGTAACTTTGAGGAGTCAACACAGATGGTCAGTGGCGATGCCACCATCATCAGCCTCACCATCCCGCTGCTTGGCCTGTTGAAAAACTCTCTGATCAGCATGAAGTCGGAAGCTTTGCGCTCGTCACAAGAGACGGGGGAAGAAGATTCCCTTGTTGATAGCCAAAGCACCCTTAGGTCTGTTTCTCAGCGCATATCGGAGGAGGTGGAGGCGGAGGAGGATGAGGAGGAAGAGGAGGAGAATGTTGGCGAGACACAAGAGGGGACCATTGTTCAGTCCTTCACTGTTCAGCGTGTATGGGCAGAAGAAGAGGAGTTGGAGGAGTTGGAGGAGGAGGAAATGGACAGTCAGACCAGTGAGGGGAGTGAATTCTTACGCGTTGGTACTCTGGCGCATATGGCAGATTTCATGCTAGGCTGCCTATCCCGTGACCCTCGCGTTCAAAGAATTTATTCCAGCACCGATTACTGGGTATTCACTCTCCTGGACCCACGGTACAAGCAAAATCTTTCCACTCTCATCCCTGGAGAGGAAAGGAGTGTGAGAATGCATGAATACCAGCAGGCCCTGGTGCACAAGCTGAAACACTATTTCCCTTCTGACAGCGCTAGCGGCAGAGTGCGTAGTTCTGCGGGACAAGTAGCGAGGGAGAGTAGGCGAGCAGGCAGCTTGTCCAGCACTGGCAAGGGTACGCTTTACAAGGCTTTTGCCAGCTTTATGTCACCCCAGCAAGACACTGTCACCTGTCCCCAGTCTCGGCAGAGTAGGGCTGATCTTTACAGAAAGATGATGAGGGAGTACGTAGCTGACCATACCATCGTCCTAAATGATCACACAGCTCCCTACAACTACTGGGTTTCAAAGCTGGACATGTGGCACGAACTGGCGCTGTACGCCTTGGAGGTTCTTGCCTGCCCTGCCGCTAGCGTGTTGTCCGAGCGGGTTTTCAGTGCAGCTGGTGGCATCATCACCGATAAGCGTACACGCCTGTCGACTGACAGCGCTGACAGGCTGACGCTTATTAAGATGAATAAAGCCTGGATTTCTCATAATTTCCAATCTCCACCAGGTGAAGGAAGCTCAACCTGAATAATTTATGCACTCCTCCTCCTCCTCATTTTCCTCCTTCTCCTCCTCTTTGTACACTAAAGCAGAGGAAACTGGCTATTTTTTGACAGGGCCCACTGGCTCTAGCTATAGTACTTTATGCATTTAATTTTTCTGGAGGGCCACCTACCCGGTCCTCTGTTTTAAACAATTTTTGGGAGTGCCACATACAGGCACTCAATCTATTCAATTTTTCTGGAGGGCCACCTACCTGCTCCTCTGGTTTGAAAACTTTTTTGGACTGCCACATACAGGCACTCAATCTATTCCATTTTACTGGAGGGCCACCTACCTGCTCCTCTGGTTTGAAAAGTTTTTTGGACTGCCACATACAGGCACTCAATCTATTCAATTTTTCTGGAGGGCCACCTACCTGCTCCTCTGGTTTGAAAACTTTTTTGGACTGCCACATACAGGCACTCAATCTATTCAATTTTTCTGGAGGGCCACCTACCTGCTCCTCTGGTTTGAAAACTTTTTTGGACTGCCACATACAGGCACTCAATCTATTTCATTTTTCTGGAGGGCCACCTACCTGCTCCTCTGGTTTGAAAACTTTTTTGGACTGCCACATACAGGCACTCAATCTATTTCATTTTTCTGGAGGGCCACCTACCTGCTCCTCTGGTTTGAAAACTTTTTTGGACTGCCACATACAGGCACTATCCAAATTAAATTGTCTCCATAGCAGCCTCCACACGTTGGCTCCATTGCTACCTCCAAAAGTCGTCCATATAGCTGCCTCCATACATCGTCCCCTGTATGGAGGGGGTCAGGCAGAAATTTGGGTTGTTTTCATGGATTCCACATCAAAGTTGTTAACTTTGTCGCCACCCTGCTGTGTTATCCACAAAATATACTGGCAAACTTTTATCATTTATCAATATTATTTCAGCGCTTTTTGCGCATCTGTTTACATTCCCCTCACCCGCCATATCCTAAACTTATAAGAACGCTACTACACTTGATCTTATACAAAAGGTTCTTAGAAGTGCTGTTTGGGGAGTAGCCTAGAGACAGGGGCTTGGATTGGCGAAAGCTCGCCTGGCAGCGGAGCGCCAGCTCCATGCCAAGATCCAACTAACATAGTTTTAACTGCAGCACCTTTAATCTACTACTAGTTCACTGCCTCCATACATGGTCCCCTTATCAAACGAGCTGTGTCAGGCAGAATTTTGGGTTGTTTTCATGGCTTCCATGTTAACTTTGTCGCCACCCTGCTGTGTAATCCACAAAATATACTGGCAAACTTTTATCATGTACCGATATTATTTGAGCGCTTCTTGCTCACCTCCTTTGGTTCCTCTCTGCCACCCATTGGTTTGAAGCCTGAGTCCATTTAGGGTATGTCGCCATGCCACTCTCTAGCCTGCCGCTGCTGCCGCTGCCTCTGCATGCCGTCCCCTATAGTGTCAGGGTCAATTATTGGATGTTTTAGATGCTATCTAGCCTCATTCGGTCACTCTGTCATGGCCATGCTGTTGCCCATAATTTTGGCATAATGGTGCATTTAAGCAGCCTCAGAGGCATCCATGCATGCTGCCCCTGCTGTTTCCTGTCCATTTCCGTGGTGTTTCCATCCTTTTCTGAGGTTCCCAGGTGTTTGGCCAAGCTTCCCTGTGCAGAGCCTTGGTCCCCTTGAAAAATGCTCGAGTCTCCCATTGACTTCAAAGGGGCTTGTTATTCGAGACGAGCACTCGAGCATCGGGAAAAGTCTCGAATAACGAGTACCCGAGCATTTTAGTGCTCGCTCATCTCTAGACTAGACCTCAAGTCCTCCAACCATAAATACAAGAGAATGAGCAGCACTCCGTTAGTGGTGTAAACCAAGTGTGGTCCTTTTGTTCCATAATAGGTGACAGTAGCAACGTTTCAGCCTTGGGAGAGCCATTTTCAAGCTATTTACATGGTGCAGTCAGCGGAAGTATATACAAACATACATGGTCACATGACCTATAAAGATCCGCCAATCATATTTGCATATTAGTGTTTACAATGCATAAAAAGTGTAAAAAATACATACAATATTAGCGTATCAGCAGTGAAAATATTCATATAATGTATAACAATGTGCATTTGCTTGTATTGAATTGATTTGCTGTACCAGCGTGTACATTGTGAACTAACCTTTTACATATAAAGTGCTAAAGTGCTAGTGCCAGAGAGGGAGCTTTTCTAGTTGATCCCTGGATGTGTCCCCACGTCCATGGTAGTCTCCAATCTTTTCAATAAGAGACTACCATGGACGTGGGGACATATCCAGGGATCAGGGATAGATAGATAGATAGATAGATAGATAGATAGATAGATAGATAGATAGATAGATAGATAGATAGATATGAGATAGATAGCTCGGGTGTCATTGGTTAGCGGCGCAGCTTGTGATGAGGTGACAGGAGGCAGGCTCCGCCCCTCCATCTTGCTGATTGTAGTGTTTTTGAGAGCTGGAAACCCTGGTTGCTATGGGCCAAAAGAGGTATTAAATGAGGACCGAGAGGGAAAATACTTTGAGGAATGAATCCCAGGGACACCTGGAGCAGAACTATGTTTTTTAGGTTTTTTTTGTTCAGAATGACAGTTGTTCAGAATGACAGGCTTGACAAGTTTTTATATGCTGAAACATTGCTACACATGATATAAACTTCAGATCAACTTTACAATGGCATTTGTAGTGTTGCCTTCCTTTCTTTATGTCGATAGATGACAGACAAAATTTGATAGATGACAGACAAATAATATGATGGAGAAAGTGATTAACAGAGAAATATACAGTATATATGAGAAACATTAGTACAAATTAGATACTGTAGATAGATGTAAACAAAGATGTCAGGAATAGTTTTTCATTATCACTTTACTATTTTATTCAACATAATTTTTATTCTACCACAAGGTGGAGCTATGCTTTCACTCTGAGTTCCATGCAATAAGATAAAGCTTTTAGCATTCAATTCTGTTTGTATATTTGGGTGTATTCAGTGTTACATGACTTGTTTTAGACATAAGAATATAAATGCCATTTATACATTAACTTTAACTGTTGATAGTATGTCCTACAGGCATGTCATCAATTCTTCAGTCAGAATCCTTTTTTTAATTGGGCACTTAAAGACCAATACTTTTGTTTTTCGGTTTAAAAAAAATGAGGACGCTTTCTGTTTAGGGCTCTGTTTCTATCCTTGTTGTGACTTCTGTTTATAATGGTAGTCACAATGCTGTGATAGGCAAATGAGAGACCTCAAGCATCAGAGTAATCAGGTTCCTCTATCTGTAGAACTTTTTGGTCTAAAATTAGGACATCTTCAATAGACCTGAGTGAAGTTGGCACCCCACCTTGTTCAAATCAAACAAAATTGGTGTCAAACGTTTGTGCTGGTTTGTGCAGCAGAAATTTTTGTTTGTGCCGCTATCGTTTTTAAGATTTTAGTGAAAGTTTCCAGAGGTCATCAGAGGTCAACCAGCCCACCCACATTGCCCAAATCAAACAAAACTGGTGCCGAACAATTCTGCTACGTTTGTGCTGGTTTGTGCTGCGCAAATTTTTGTTTGTGCTGCTTTTGTTTTGAATATATGAACAAAAAATTCAAGTTCAAAAGTTCAAGCAGCCCCCCCACATTAACCGAATCAAACAAAACTAGTGCTACGTTTGTGCTGGTTTGTGCAGCAAAAATTTTCATTTGTGCCGCTATCATTTTTAATATATTCATACTTTTTTGCAGAGGTCATCAGAGTTCATTTCTTCCAAAGTACAATGTGTTTGCTAGCTCCCCCTGGTGATCAAGCCAGGGAAGTGTCACTAGGTTTGTTTTTTACCAGTTCATCCTAAACACCTCAAACACCTGAACATACCTTAAAAATTATAGCGGCACTGTGAGGAACCTGCAGGTATTGTCTTGGTCATCAAGCCCCCCCCCATCCCCCAGCCTCAGTAAATTTACCTAAATGAGCCAGTTTGTTGACAAAACCAGCATGTGGCCAGGCTTCAAAGACCTATACAGACAAACCGACTCCAGGCATCACCCCCACTCGTCAAACAAAGAGCCATTAAAACTTTTGAATCACCAGGTTGAATAGAGACCGTTATGAAGTTATGGTCCATCTCACCAGAACACCAAATACATTTTTGGATTGGTTATTCTCCGTACATCATAACAACCCATTGTTCATTGCTCTAGGATACTCAGATCCCGAGATATCAATATCTCTGGATAGGACCATAGAAAATGGGTCAGGTTTGGTATCAATGCGATCCTAGGATTCACCCGGATCCAATGATACCAGAACCATGACCCTAGGACTTCCCCTGGGGTAGCTGTGGCTTCTCCAGGGCTCTGGATGTAATATCAGGTAGGAGTGACCATTGACCACACCTTTAGGGTGGACAGAGGTGTGTCCACACCTGATATAATCGGGCACCATTGAAGGGGCCAGTGGTCTTTTGCCCTGGGGGAAACTAACATCAACTAAGCGCAGGGAGGATCTAAAAGTGTGGACTATCCATCCCCATTAGGCCACACACAAAGGTAACTAACTAACTAACCAACTGCTTAGACTTGTGGTGCTACCCTTGTAATTTGTACTCTGTTTACTGTATATATCTATTGTGTGTACTGTATTGTCTAGTGTGCCCTTAAGGCAATTAAATATAAAATCTAATCTGTGTTGCTCTTTTATCTCGATCACGAATCTTACGTCCGGGTTTCTCGCTTTTATCCATGCTACCGGGTTGGTTCCTCACCCTATATAATCCCGTTACGGACCGGGCTTATATTAAAGGAGAACTGGTGGCAGCATAAGGCTGATAATATTCTGTCTCACTGCGGCTAGTGAGAGGGATCTTATAGCCATTCAGGGATTTGATTTAGGGTTGTGCCATATCCGGAAGTTGTGTGGACAACTTTAAATCACTTCCTGCGCCTCTCAGAACCCGTGCGTTCTGGGAGTGTCTGTAAAAGGATAACTGAGTGACCTTACGTACCCTTCAGGGGTCCGGAACGTTGCGGTTTCCTTCACATTGGTGGCAAGCGGTGGGATAATCGAGATAATAGTGTTTGATTGTGTAATCCATACTCTCAAATACTAAAGATTGCCAACAGCAGCGTTTGTGTTGGGATCTTAAGACCAATTCAGCACTAGACACAAGCAGAGTGCAATTACAGTAAGGTGTGAGGTACATCAAGTTGCAGTTCTTTGTTAGTTACCAACAGCTGTGATAATGGCCGGTAGGAACAAAGGCAGGAAGAATGCTGCCAGTGCTGTGGACATTACAGAGGACGATGCAGTACCGCAGTTGGACCAGGAGGAGGTGGGGGGCGCTATTGTTCAAGGCGAGGGGGAGCTCTGCCCAGACTCCCCAAGGAGCCAGTCGCCAGTGGTCAGTCCCACATTGGACCGCCCACTGCCCGCCCACCCACATGGTCTGATGGGCTCGGCGGCCATCTTTCAAGCTGCCTTGTCCAGTTTACAGGCGGGGAACCATGCTGCGTACGAGACCCTCATGGCTGCTGCAGAGCGGCGAGAGCGAATGGAAGCAGAGGCGGCAGAGCGACGAGAGCAAGCCCAAGCTGCAGAAAGGCAACGGGAGCGTGAACACCAGCTGCAGATGCTCCAGCTACAACAGTCTGCTTCTGCTAGTCCAGTGTTGCCGGAGAACCATGTCCCAAAGCTGCGGACTGAGGACTTTCCCCTGCTGGATAAGGGTACTGACTTGGACACTTTTTTGCTGGCTTTTGAAAAAACTTGCCAACAGTACCATGTGCCTGTGGACCAATGGGTTCGGTACCTTACCCCTCGTCTCAGAGGGAAGGCCCTTGAGATATTTGGCTATTTGTCCAGTGAGACCACCCTGACCTATGATGATATCAAGCAGGCTCTGGTCCGTCAGTACAACCTGACCCCTGAGACTTACCGGAAGAAGCTCCGGAGTTTGCAGCGGGGGTCTGCTGACAGCTGGACTGATCACATGAGGGCTCTTCTCCGAGCAGTGGACCAGTGGACCTCAGGACTGGGACTTACCACCTTCCAGCAGCTGAAGCAGCTAATTGCCATCGAGCAGTTTTTGTGGAATTGCCCGGAGGAATTACAGCAGCACCTTCGTGACCGGAAACCCAAAGATGCTTTGGAAACAGCTGGCCTGGCAGATGAATACAGCAACAACCGGACGCTGGAGACCAGGAGACCTGCTGGCTGGAGAGGGGGTAAGACGAACACCATCCCTCTTACCCCTGCCCCTGCACCCAAGGGGGCACCTGCCCATGCTCCCCTCTTCACATCAGTGGGCGAAAACCATCTGTGTCATTTCTGCAGACAACCAGGACACTTCAAGGCCATGTGTCCACAGCGCCAGAGAGGCCCAGGACCGTCCCTGACACCATCTCCTGTTTTGTTTGTGGGTGGGGGTGGTGGGAGGTCCCCTGATAATTTGCAGCCCGTCACCATAGGCCAGGCTAGGGCCATGGGACTGAGAGACACTGGTGCTGGGTTGACCCTCGTACGGCCTGAACTGGTGTCCCCACAGGATTTGATACCTGGGAAAACACTCACGGTTTCTGGAATTGGAGGAACAGAACCAGCACTGCCCATTGCCAAGGTGTATTTGGACTGGGGTGCGGGGAGGGGCATGAGGGAGGTGGGCGTGTCACCTGACCTTCCTGTGAGTGTTCTGCTGGGAACAGACTTGGGCCGACTAGTGTCACAGTATGTGACCCCAGAATCATCAGGGACTGATCGCTCAGACAGCAATATGCAGCCGGCCGCTGTAACTGTTATTGAGATTGATTGTTATGACTCTGATGTTGATATTGTCAATGATAATACTGATGTGTGTGACCTACCTACTGCCAGGAATGTGGGGGTGGGTAGGGTCATGGGTCCCACTTTGCCCTTGGGGGAGGGGACCATCCAAGCAGAGGGTCAGGCTACTATGGGGAGTGGCCTGTCATTCTCTGGATACCTGTTGTCCTCTGACACTCCTAGAGTAGGGAGAGACAGGGGGCTAACAGCTGCGGGGAAAAAGCTTGCAGGGGAGGACGGGAAAATACCGGGACTAGTGAAGTGCCCAGGTAAGGACTCTGTGCAGAGCTTATCCCCAACCGGACTGTCTCAGGACCGGGCCTGTCCGTCTGCCTTGGCGACTGGGTCAGAGGTGGAGAGGAAGTGGACGCTACCTGCGGTCACAGCAACCATTGCTGCTGGGACATGCGGTTGTAGCGTTGTAGCCCCTCGGGGGCTCGCAGACTTCCTCCCTTCTGATCAAGTGGCTGCCAGGTCAGATGGAGGCCAGGAGACAGATCCGGGGGAACTGGCAGAAGACGTGGGGGTTTCTTCTACTCTCACCACGTCGAGTCAGTGGTCTCAGGAAGGAGGGCCTGTCAGCGAGGACGGGAAAGTGCCGGGAGAGGTAGGTCTTCACGGCAAAGACTCGCTACAAGGCCCATCCCCAACCGGACTGTCTCAGGACAGGGCCCATCCGTCTGCCCTGGCGACTGGGTCAGAGGTGGAGAGGAAGCGGACGCTACCTGCGGTCACAGCGACCATTGCCGCTGGGACACGCAGTCGGAGCCTTGTAGCCCCTCAGGGGCTCGCCGACTTCCTCCCTTCTGATCAAGTGGCTGCCAGGTCAGATGGAGGCCAGGAGACAGATCCTGGGAAGCTGGCAGAAGATGTGGGGGTTTCTTCTACTCTCCCCACATCGAGTCAGTGGTCTCAGGAAGGAGGGCCTGTCAGCGAGGACGGGAAAGTGCCGGTAGAGGTAGGTATTCACGGCAAGGACTCGCTACATGGCCCATCCCCAACTGAACTGTCTCAGGACAGGGCCCACCTGTCTGCCCTGGCGACTGGGTCAGAGGCAGTGAGGAATCGGACGCTACCTGCGGTCACAGCGACCATCGCCGCTGGGCCGCGCAGCTGGAGCGTTGAAGCCCCTCGGGGGCTCGCCGACTTCCTCCCTTCTGATCAAGTGGCTGCCAGGTCAGATGGAGGCCAGGAGACAGATCCGGAGGAACTGGCAGAAGGCGTGGGGGTTTCTTCTACTCTCACCACGTCGAGTCAGTGGTCTCAGGAGGGAGGGCCTGTCAGCGAGGACGGGAAAGTGCCGGTAGAGGTAGGTCTTCACGGCAAGGACTCGCTACATGTCCCATCCCCAACTGGAATGTCACAGCACCAGGTCAGTCTGTCTGCCTTGGAGACTGGGTTGGAAGCTGAGAGGAAGCAGACACTACCTGCGGTCACGGCGACCATCGCCGCGGTGACGTGCAGGCGTAGCGTCGAGGCCCTTTGGGGGTCCACTGCCTTCCTCCCTTCCGACCAATTGGCTGCCAAGTCAGACAGAGGCCAGGAGAACGATCCTGGGAAGCCAGCAGAAGATGGGGCAGTTGCACCAATTCTTGCCACGTCCAGCCAGGAGTTTACGGTAGCGTTAGACGCTGACGCTTGCCTGAAAATTAAGGAGAAGCAGGTGGTAGAGTCTCCCTTGGACTCCGACCCCAAGCGGGCCTGGGACCAAGGGCGACTGTACCAGAGGACAATTCAGCAGGGTACACCAGAGGTATGGCCCAGTGACCCACATGCAATGGTACCCTGTCCAGTTTGGGCAGAGGAACCCATTGCGGATGTAGAGGCTTGCCAGCAGCTCCGGACGGACCAAAGGTCCCAGCTGTGGGCAACCCTTCACCCCTTCCGGGAGTTGCTCAGCAACCAACCTGGGAGGAACCCGTTGGCAGTCCATCACATGGACCCCGGGGACCAAACCCCATCCCAGTTTTCAGCATACCGGGTCCCTCCTGAGGTGCAACAGCGCCACAGCTGGGTGACTGACGTGATGCTGAAGCTGGGTATCTCTCAGGCATAGAGAGGTAGTGAGTGGGCGCATGGGGAAACACAAAGGTATTACCCCTTAGCGCCCTCTATAGGAGGGAGTTGTGAGGAACCTGCAGGTATTGTCTTGGTCATCAAGCCCCCCCCCCATCCCCCAGCCTCAGTAAATTTACCTAAATGAGCCAGTTTGTTGACAAAACCAGCATGTGGCCAGGCTTCAAAGACCTATACAGACAAACCGACTCCAGGCATCACCCCCACTCGTCAAACAAAGAGCCATTAAAACTTTTGAATCACCAGGTTGAATAGAGACCGTTATGAAGTTATGGTCCATCTCACCAGAACACCAAATACATTTTTGGATTGGTTATTCTCCGTACATCATAACAACCCATTGTTCATTGCTCTAGGATACTCAGATCCCGAGATATCAATATCTCTGGATAGGACCATAGAAAATGGGTCAGGTTTGGTATCAATGCGATCCTAGGATTCACCCGGATCCAATGATACCAGAACCATGACCCTAGGACTTCCCCTGGGGTAGCTGTGGCTTCTCCAGGGCTCTGGATGTAATATCAGGTAGGAGTGACCATTGACCACACCTTTAGGGTGGACAGAGGTGTGTCCACACCTGATATAATCGGGCACCATTGAAGGGGCCAGTGGTCTTTTGCCCTGGGGGAAACTAACATCAACTAAGCGCAGGGAGGATCTAAAAGTGTGGACTATCCATCCCCATTAGGCCACACACAAAGGTAACTAACTAACTAACCAACTGCTTAGACTTGTGGTGCTACCCTTGTAATTTGTACTCTGTTTACTGTATATATCTATTGTGTGTACTGTATTGTCTAGTGTGCCCTTAAGGCAATTAAATATAAAATCTAATCTGTGTTGCTCTTTTATCTCGATCACGAATCTTACGTCCGGGTTTCTCGCTTTTATCCATGCTACCGGGTTGGTTCCTCACCCTATATAATCCCGTTACGGACCGGGCTTATATTAAAGGAGAACTGGTGGCAGCATAAGGCTGATAATATTCTGTCTCACTGCGGCTAGTGAGAGGGATCTTATAGCCATTCAGGGATTTGATTTAGGGTTGTGCCATATCCGGAAGTTGTGTGGACAACTTTAAATCACTTCCTGCGCCTCTCAGAACCCGTGCGTTCTGGGAGTGTCTGTAAAAGGATAACTGAGTGACCTTACGTACCCTTCAGGGGTCCGGAACGTTGCGGTTTCCTTCACAGGCACAAACAAAAATTTTTGCTGCACAAACCAGCACAAACGTAGCACTTTTGACACCAGTTTTGTTTGATTCGGTTAATGTGGGGGGGCTGCTTGAACTTTTGAACTTTTGGTGTCAAACGTTAGTGCTACGTTTGTGCTGGTTTGTGCAGCAAAAATTTTTGTTTGTGCCGCTATAATTTTTAAGGTATGTTTAGGTGTTTGAGGTGTTTAGGATGAACTGGTAAAAAACAAACCTAGTGACACTTCCCTGGCTTGATCACCAGGGGGAGCTAGCAAACACATTGTATTTTGGAAGAAATGAACTCTGATGACCTCTGCAAAAAAGTATGAATATATTAAAAATGATAGCGGCACAAACGAAAATTTTTGCTGCACAAACCAGCACTAACGTTTGACACCAATTTTGTTTGATTTGGTTAATGTGGGGGGGTTGCTTGAACTTTTGAACTTTAATTTTTTGTTCATATATTCAAAACAAAAGCAGCACAAACCAGCACAAGCGTAGCAGAATTGTTCGGCACCAGTTTTGTTTGATTTGGGCAATGTGGGGGGGCTGGTTGACCTCTGATGACCTCTGGAAACTTTCATTAAAATCTCGATGGCGACACAAACAAAAATTTCTGCTGCAGAAACCAGCACAAACGTTTGACACCAATTTTGTTTGATTTGAACAAGGTGGGGGGGCCAACTTCACTCAGGTCTTCAACAGAGGTTTCTAGCAGTGCCATGGGCTGAAGTATATAAACTACAACTAGCCTTATGGAGATAGTTAGAGTGTTATCTAATACT
Source organism: Engystomops pustulosus (assembly GCF_040894005.1). NCBI lineage: Eukaryota > Metazoa > Chordata > Amphibia > Anura > Leptodactylidae > Engystomops > Engystomops pustulosus. The sequence goes on from NC_092411.1 coordinate 119,836,276, forward strand.
ACAATTGACCAAGCTTCAAAGAATTCCCACAGCCGCAGCGACTCCATGGATCTCCCTCCATTTCTTAAACAAGAGACAATGGGGCTCATTTACTAAGGGTCCGCGGACCGCATTTTCGTCGGCTTTCCTGACAATTTCCGAGTTGCGCCACATTTAACAGGGGTTTTTTCCGCACGCGATTGGATTGTGTCACATCGGCGCCGGCTTGCATGCGACACAAATCAGGGGCCGACTGACAAACCGCAGAATTTAAAAAGCATATTTTGTCGCAAGATCAGCACCGGGAAGAAGAAGGTGAACTCCAGCAGACCTCAGCGGGGGAAGCGACACATGCAGGAAATTGGACACACGATCTTAGTGAATTGCGGAAGACCCAAAACCTTGCGGGAAAACGCACAGCAGGGATCGCGACGGGATGGGTAAGTAAATGTGCCCAAACGAGTCATAAAAAATATCAGACCAATACGTTGGTTAGGGACAGTTATGGAGTTACACATTTTGGATTTGGTATCGTCGGGGGAATGCACAGATATAAATCATAAGGTTCTAGCATCCTTGAGTCCAGAGATAATAAATATCTCAGGATGAGACCATAGCAAATGGGTGAGGTTTGGAATCCAATGATACCAGAACCCTGACCCTATGACTTCCCCTTGAGAAGCTAATACCAAGTAGGAGGGTCCTATGAGCCATCCTGGCGGTGTGCAGGGATGTGTCTGCACTTAATATAATCAGAGCACCTCTGATGCCCCTGGTCTTTCTTTTAACATCACAAGCGCAGGAAGGATCTTAAAGTGTGGACTATCCATCCCCATTAGGCCCACACAAGATAACTAAGTGACTGAACTGCGGATACTTGAAGTCTTACCTTTGTATTTTGTACTCTGCTTACTGTATATATATCTATTGTGTGTACTGTTTGTCTATTGTGCCCTTAAGGCAAATAAATATAAAATTTAACCTGTGTTACTCTTTTGTATCAATCCACAAATCCCTACAACCGTGTCTCGGTTATTTACATGCTACCGGGTTGGTTCCTCACCCTATATATGGACCAAGCTTATATTAAAGGAGAACTGGTGGCAGCTTATTGGTTTGATAATAAGGGTTGTGATTTATTGTTGTGCCATATCCGGAGGTTTTGTGGACAAATCTAAATCACTTCCTGCGCCTCTCAGAATCGTGCATTGTAGGAGTGTCTATGAAAGGATAATTAATTGACGTTGCATACCCCTCAGGGCTCCAAAATGTCATGGTTTCCTTTACAGGTTCCCCCACCTCAGCCTGCATCCTCGGCTCACTCCAGCAACTTGTTAGCCGACAACTCCGCCCGTCGGCCCGCCTCCCTGTCACTGCCCCCTCCCCAGTGCTTCTCCCCTCTCCGGGTGTTGGCTTGTGTTCAGCTTTACAGCGTGTCCAGCGCTAGGCCATGAGGAGCAACTGGCATCAGAGAGTGGAAGGCCTCTACGCCCGACCCGTCCACCCGATCGGCTGCTGACTCCTGCACATCTCAAATAAAGCAACAAATAATTAATACTGAGCCAGGGAAAGTCTGATAAAGTGCTCTCACACATAGCGCTTTGACTCAGTTTAGAAATGTAATAAAAGTGTGCGGGGGCATTCCACGGCTTGATCACATATGCATATGATATTTGAATTTGAACTTTTGGCTAATGAGCCAGAAGTATTCTGGGAGGGCACCATAGTATAACAGACTGTAAAGCCAGAGCACGGAGAGACTCTGGTTACGCCCATCATACCACTTCTGGCTCATTAGCATAATTTAAAAAGTTGATTTTAGAAGGAAGAAGGTTAAGGATAACAAATATAAGAAGATTACCACAATTACACTGCCTGGGTCTATGAGTAAGTGTCCCTGGTTTATCATCCTTTATTTTGATGTTAGATTTCCTTTAACCATTTTTACTTTGCCAGATCTATTAAAAAGTTTATTTTCCTATACTATTAATTTATAACATTTTTTTATGACTAAAAGTACAGCCATTTTTCAAGGAAAGGGTTTTTTTTCCATTAACCCCCTTTTCCGTCGCATTATATATTATTACTGCACTGGTTAAGGGGTCTTGTGGACCCGTGCACTACTATTATGTCAAGCTGCTGGTTTTGGCTTCCAAGCAGATCCTGTGCCAGAAGCTACAGGTGTCAGCTGCATATCACAGCTGACAACTACGGTACAACCATAGATACCTCCACTCCTGTTAACCCCTTACACGCTGATTCAATACCACGGTGTGTGCCCATACAGAAGTTTACCACCACTTATGGGGTATTGGCATACTCAGGAGAAATTGTGTATCAATCTTGAGGAGTAAAAATACTTTCATTTACTCAAAAAAATTACAATTTCAGAATTCCACCTTCATTTTGTTTTAACCTCTTTGAAACACTTGAAGGGTTAATAATCCTCATAAATTTTTCTATTATTTAGACTTCTTAAAGTCACTTGAGAGCTGAGCAGGTCCCTGAAAAATATGATTTGGCATTTTTGAAAAGGGGCTTTAATGGCAACTGGTTTTCTGTAGGTCACTGTTCACGTTAGTCAGTTTTTAGTTTTTTCAGTTTTAAGTCAGTCAGTTCTTTGTATGGACCTGACCCTGTTCTCAAAAAATGTCTTAACGTAGAAAGTTAACTCTCTGTGTATTGCTTTCATGTGTAAATTGTAAGTTAAATTGAATTAATTTTTCATTGAAGTTTTTCCTTCCTCACCCGTATAATTATACACTCATCTGTATTAAATATGTTGGAAAAAGGGATTCCTTTGGGACAGTGGAATTCTTTCTCCCACTCTTGCATATGCAAATTGGGTAAACTGGGGGTGAATTGCGCTTCCATCGCCATCCCCATTTCATGATTATACAAACTATACAATACTATACCATAAATAGTTATTTTGTAAATTGAATTCTATACTGCATCATTTAGTAGCCTGTACCCCTTTTTCTTGCAGAATGCATGCATACAAAGATGACACATCACAGCTACATAAAATAGTGTTTTATCAGGAATATATGTATATTTTTAAGCTTATCTTTTAGCTGTTGGGAATCCCATACACATAACTCCTTCCTGATAACATGTTTTTGCAAAACAGATTCTATGGGGTCATTCCTTACTTTTATGTAATATTTTCAAAAATATTACATTACTGATATTTTTGGAAATGTAGTGTTTAAATATTGAAATGCTTTGTCGTCATTGAAATTCTTAATTTTGGCTTCTGTAAATAGAAAGTTTCAATTCAGTTTTGTATTGGTTAAATTGGTTACATTTCTTAGTTATAGTCTTGGTTCTGCAGGTTTTAACATGACCTGACCACCTTCTCTCAAATCTTTCAAAGCTACCCTTTCCTTATTTGTTAAGCCCTTAGTGACGGTCTAAGCAAGCGACGATCTATGCCAACATGGCAGTGCCCACATGCCCCCAGCAGCTTTGCCAGTGACGATATAAGGGGTCACACTCTTCAATATGTAGCAAACACTCAGTAATATGTCACACGTCAGCTGTGGGTGATTGAAGAGGGCTCACAGGCTGAGCCCACTCCATAGCTGGTGAGTGTTTGCTACATATTGAAGAGTTTGACCCCTTCTATCATCACTTGCAAAGCTGCCAGGGGCACGTGGGCACTGCCATGTTGGATTAGATCTCCCCCCCCTCCCCCCACGTGGATCGGCTATCTGTTGCTTTGTTGCTATGACAGGTTCGAGTCACACAAAGATGTTTAACACTTTGCGCATTGTAATAGATGATGTGGTAAATCCCCATATACTGCTATACTGCAGTATGGCAGTATATGTTAGGATCAATCGGATAACCTAGGGTTAATGTTCCATAAGGGTCTGAAAAATAGTAAAAAAAAATGTAAAAAAAATTAAATTAAAAAAACATAAAAATTCAAATCACATACCTTTCCAAATAACTGATATAAAAATAAATAAACAGTAAAAATCATAAACATGTTGCCAAGTCCATATCTCCAAGTCCCAAAATGTCCAATCTATCAAAATATAATAATGGTTATTCCTGGCATTTTACCCCATAACAGACAATAGCGCCCAAACTCGAAAATGCCACTTTTTTGTCACTTTGCAAAATCTAAAATATTCTATAAAAAGTGATCAAAAGTCTGTACAGTCCTGAAAATGGTAGCATTGACAACATCATTAAAAGTCAGAAAATAATCACACCACAAAGATCTCTGTACACTGAAGTATGAAAAAAAAAAAAATAAGTGCCAGAATATGGCAAAATTAATTTTTCGTAAAGGGGCTTTTATTTTTTGTAAATGTATGAAAATATTATAAAACCTATGTAAATTTTGTATCCCAGTGATCTTACCGACCCAAAGAGTAAAGTAGAAATTTCAATTGGGTCGCACAGTGTAAGATGCAAAATCCAAGCCCACAAGAAAATGGTGTAAATGCATTTTTTCACCAATTTCACTGCATTTGGAATTTATTTTCCCGCTTCCCAGTACACAGCACGGAATATTAAATACTGTCACTATAAAGTGCAATTTGTTACGCTCAAAACAAGCCATCACACAGCTCTTTACATGGAAAAATAGATTTTTAAAGGTGGGGAGTGATAAATCAAACCACAAAAAATGGTCATTAAGGGGTTAAATTGTACCTAAACTTATTTTTTAGCATTTTTACCACCTCATTTAAAAATGCCTTTAAAGGGAAAAGGCAGGGACAGGGAAAGCAGGACAACACCGGGAGAGACATAAATCTGGGGGACAAACAACAGATACAGACAGACAAGCGGAGTCAAGCAAACTGGGTCAAAACCAAGATGGTGGCAAAGGTACAGAATCGTTTAGCAAATAGAATAGTCAGTAGGCAAAGCAGAAGTCAATACATAGAATAGCAAGAAATGCAATAGCAAGAGCACTAGGGAACATGGGAGACTGAGTAACCAGCACCCAATGAAGGGCAGGGCAGAATATAAAGCAGTAATGGACACTACCTCCAGCACTGAATGGCTCAGCCGTCCATCACTCAAACCGCAGCTGCAGGCAAAACAAATTCAAAGTTCCGTCAAGAAACCTGAAACCAGATCCCATTTAGAACAATTTTTGCGAGTTCTGACACATATTCTCTATTTGTGGGTCTGGGTGAATGAGCTGCACAGCTTGCATCTCTTCCTCTGCAGTTAGCGGCAAAAATTAGGGCTCCTAAAATTTTTCATAGGTTTGGTATCTGCCCCTTCACTCTTAGTATCATCATTTCTCTGTACAGATACATTTACAGCACTTTTGAGTGGAATCCCTTCATTTGAATGTTTCCATTTTTGTTTTGTCACTTGTAAACCCATTTATTCTCATAATCAGTTTTGACTTCCTTATATTTTTTGTATTTTTTATTTAGCACCTCACTTTCCATTTTTTTCAAATGTTTCTGACAGCTATGTATCAGTTTATGATAGTCCTCAGACCCCTTAAATTGTTCTAATTTCTCTTTGTTATACTCTATACTTTCATTAACTTCTTCTTTCTTAACCCCTTCATGACTGCCATACTGATATATATGTCCTATTTGCACATACCCAGTTTATAAATGTCATGACAGTGGCCAGCTTCAAAAGACTATATCTCCTAAACCCTGGAACCTTGAGCATATTAAACAGGAGAATCTCTCTGATTATATGATTAGAATGATTGTGTATGGATGATTCACAGAACCAGACATATACACTTTTAAAGTGGTAGTAAAAAATTTAGATTTTTATATAAAGCTTTTTATTTCTGATTTCCAACAATAAATTTAGGAGTGGATATATAATTCATATAATATATTAAAAGGGCATTCCTCTGTTTAATATGAGTTGTCTTACTAGGTGCTAGGGTTCAGGAGATATAGTAATTTGAAGTATGCATCCCTCCAGCTGAACTCAGAAAGCATAAGGAGCTGCAGGAAAGACTTAGCTTACAGTTTGCACTATTGCAAAAGTATATGCACCCTCTGCATTTGTCTTGACTTGGACATTCAGGTATCAATGACCCTCAGTCACAAAGGGGCTAAATTTACTAATGAATGACATCACATTTTATAAATACGGATTTAACAGATTTTCCCATGGCAACATATCTGAGGTTTCTTACTTATCATTATTCAATAGTAATTGCCATCTCAATCCGTGTGGTAGCATGTCTTCTTTTTGATATCCCAAAGATCCCAGAAGATTTCTTGTGTCGTCAGAATTTCCAAATTCTTAAAAATAGACTCTGGGTTAACACTTTTTTGGCCTCAATCTATTTAGCTTTAGAAATCCAAAGAAAAATTACTTATATTCTCCATTCTAATTTCCAATATGTCTAACATGTAGAGAAAATGACAATTAAGTGCAGAGAAGGAAAAAACAAATATAGCGTTTTATGTTCCATTTTCGGGACAAACAAGGTCTCTCTACAAACAATCCCTCTGCATTAGGTAATGATCATTTATTTGTGGGCGCACCAATAAGAAAACAGCATCAATAAGTCAGAACAATGATGCAGTTACCAAAGCTTAGATGAGGATTTACACAAGGCTTAGCAACACTGTTGTCAAATCATTGAATGGGGCTAAACTGCCCACCATTTACTATCGTGGTATGGACAATAATTAATATTAGATAAGAAATGGCTTCATAGATAGATAGAAATATAGATTCAAATGTTGTGCTAAGAAAATTTAACCAGAGTGACACCTAGTGCACAACATAAACACTGCCTATTATTTTATAAAGCCAACTAAATGATATGAATTAAAATGTGTAAAAAGAAAAGTAGAAAGTACAATACCTGCACTCCGTAAATCATTATGCATCTAATACACAAGATTTAGTGTGTTCTTATTAAGAATTCAGATCTTTATTTACATCCCTTCACATGACTAAACAATGTGACAAAATGGAGCATGAGTTGTCTAGCTACTGACTTTAATTCCCTGCAGTCTGTATTTCCCTACTGCATTGTATGTTTCTTAAAGACTTATTAGTCATAAACATGTGTATATATATATATATATATATATATATATATATATATATATACACACATATATATACATACCTCCCAACTTTCAAGGGAGTGAAAGAGGGACAAGAGGGGCGATTTTTCCCATGTAAGCCACACCCACTTGCCACGCCCCTTACCACGCCCCTTATCAATTACAGAAATTCACATAATAACATAATAACGCGGCGCTCACTGATCTCCATCAGCTTCATAGAAATTAATGGAGCAAAACGGTCAATCGCGGCTGTCTGCTCCATTAATCTGACGGAGCAGCAAGGGGTCGGTTGGACCCCTCGTTCTCGCGATCTGCGGGGTCTCAGCTCTGAGACCCTCACTGATCAGCAAGTTGGGCCCTATCCCGTGCATAGGGTCTTACTTCTCTTTGTAGGAAAACCCCTTTAATTGGCTTAATGTATGTCAGATTTTGTCCATTACTTTATACCATGTCCCCTTTGTCATACTAGTTCAAAAGGGACTAAAGCAGTATAAAACTCTTGACAAATGTGGTGCAAGGAGTTTTAGAGGGATTTTTAGCAATACAGTGGAAATTTATCATTGGAAATTCGAAATGAGTTGCTGAATAACATTTCCCATATGTCTACTTAACATTTTCATAATTTTTGAAATGTCTGGATAATTTATTCAGATGTCACGTGGCTACAAATCGAAGATAGATTTTCCGTATTTTCAGAATTGACCATTTTAGGGATAAATACAGTTTTGAATGAAATTTTACATATTCAACATCAAAATCCCCTATATATCAACCCATTTTCAAATCTGCACCCCTCAAACTATCAGAAACAACTTTTAGGAAGATTATTAACCCCTTGAGATCCTTATAGCAATTACATCAAAATGGAGATGAAATTTAGAAAGGTAAAATTTTGTCGGTTATATGTTCATTTATGTTCAAGAAGCGCCCTGCAGTAGCCAGGATTTTAGTTTTTTTAAACGCGTGTTACACTGGGGTGACGGGTATTAGTTATAGCCGGCACCCCGTGTGTCCCGATGCCGGTTCGGCTCAGATCTTGAGCTGAACCGGCATCGGCTCTGCGTCCGATATATTGGACGCAGAACAGCAAGGGGTTAATAAGGGTTTTTCAAAGAATCAGAAAAACCCTGATCAAGAATCAAAAAAACCCTGATTTCTCATAACCTAAACTTAGGCTATATTCACACTGCTGTTGGGGGACATATATACGGCCGGTGTATATATGTCCCCTATTGGCCAGCAATGGGCACATAGAGCAGTACAGGAGCCGTGTGGCACCGCACTGAACCAGGGGAAAAGATAGGACATGTCCCATATTCCCCCGTGTTATGGCGCCGTGCGCCATGTATCTCTATGGAGAGGGGCAGGAGCGAGCAGCACTCACCCACTTCTCCTCTCCCATGCACCAGTGCGCACGACTGAATGCATCTTTAAGTTTACCAAACTAATTATTCAGAGAAACTTTTTAAAAATGTGCCTACCTTCTTTGGTTGGCTGCCCGCAGTCCTCAGTCTGTCTGGCTCTGTGCCCACATCTTCTTCTGTATGCAGACACATGCTTTCTTAGGGGGGCGGGACCGAATCGGACTGAGGGGAGGTGCTGGGCTGTGCTCACACACAGCCCCATCACAGAGCAGGCATATCCTCAGAGCAGGGGGCGGGGCCAAATTCAGACTGAGGGGAGGTGCTGGGCTGTGCTCACACACAGCCCCATCACAGAGTAGGCATATCCTCAGGGGAGGGGGCGGGACCAAATTCGGACTGAGGGGAGGTGCTGGGCTGTGCTCACACATAGCCCCATCACAGAGCAGGCATAGCCTCAGGGGAGGGGGCGGGGCCAAATTCGGACCGAGGGGAGAGGCTGGGCTGTGCTCACACACAGCCCCATCACAGAGCCTGCATATCCTCAGAGGAGGGGCTGCCGAAGACCTGATCTGTCACAGCAGCGGGAAGATGCCTACCACGCCTCCTGGCTTCACTGCAGCCATTCAGAGAAGGAAGTAGGTGTCGGGGGCGGAACATAGACGGAGGCGGGACATGGAGGCGGGACATGCCAAGCCAGAGCGGAACCCAGCGGGGAAATACGTGACAAATCATCAATTGACCGGGGAGGCGGGACAGGGGTTAAAAAACGTGACAGTCCCGCTGAAGCGGGACAGTTGGGAGCTATGTATATATAGATATATATATATAGATAGGTAAACGAAAGTAGGCAGCACTCCAAGTCGTATAGTTTTCAGTGAAGAAAGTGTTTTATTCCATGTTTAAAAGTACATCATAGTGCAGCAACGTTTCTGCTCCAACGAGCCTTTTTCAAGCTAAGTGATATCAGTGAGAACCATACATTTATACTAAACATAGTTGTCACATGACCGAACAAGTCCCCTCCCCCTCATTATCATATTCCATCATTGCAATGAAGTGCATAGTTTTCCATCAGAAAATTCATGTACAATATATCAGTGATGCAAACAATTCATTAGATCATAAAGTGCATACAGTGATAGTTTATTTTTTGTACATTATAAATCATTGCAAACCGGCAAAGGATACAGTGCGCATGTCCGCACTGTTAAGCTGGTCGTCAAGGAAATCAAGAGGACGCTCTGACGTCACTGAAGGAGCAGGTTACGCGGATGTAGATCAGGCTACACAATAGAACCCAGTACAGACTGGTAAGTTGCAATAGTGCAGAATAACGTATAGTATAGGGAAATAAACACTAAATTGATGGTCAATGGCACAGCAGAGGGCATTCTAATCATTCGCTACCTATATACGAGGAGCTTTTTGGGAAAAAAAACATTCCATAGCGCAATATATGATGCGGGACACTACAGGTCTACAGCTGGTCTACAGTGCGGACATGCGCACTGTATCCTTTGCCGGTTTGCGTTCCATCTATGCGTGTCACGCGGCATGAACAGAAGCGCGCATCTAGTCTCTGTTTTTCACAGGATACAGCACATGGAACGGATGGTGAGACCCAAAAGCACACATTATCCATAGAGATTATGAATTGGATGTTTTTAAATGTTTATTGCACTTGGCACTTTATTTAACACAGGACACACGATACAATGGATTGCAATGATTTATAATTTGCAAAGAATAAACTATCACTGTATGCACTTTATGATCTAATGAATTGTTTGCATCACTGATATATTGTACATGAATTTTCTGATGGAAAACTATGCACTTTATTGGATTGCAATGATGCAATATGATAATGAGGGGGAGGAGATTTGTTCGGTCATGTGACCACTATGTTTAGTATAAATGTATGGTTCTCACTGATATCACTTAGCTTGAAAAAGGCTCCTTGGAGCCGAAACTTTGCTGCACTATGATGTACTTTTAAACATGGAATAAAACAACACTTTCTTCACTGAAAACTATACGACTTGGAGTGCTGCCTACTTTCGTTTACCTACTTTGAAGGACTTGGGGCCTAGTTCTATTGAGTTTGCACCCACAACAAACCATTGCTTTTGTGTGCTGTTTGGACCTTCCTTACGTATATACACTCACCGGCCACTTTATTAGGTACACCTGTCCAACTGCTCGTTAACACTTAATTTCTAATCAGCCAATCACATGGCGGCAACTCAGTGCATTTAGGCATGTAGACATGGTAAAGACAATCTCCTGCAGTTCAAACCGAGCATCAGTATGGGGAAGAAAGGCGATTTGAGTGCCTTTGAACGTGGCATGGTTGTTGGTGCCAGAAGGGCTGGTCTGAGTATTTCAGAAACTGCTGATCTACTGGGATTTTCACGCACAACCATCTCTAGGGTTTACAGAGAATGGTCCGAAAAAGAAAAAACATCCAGTGAGCGGCAATTCTGTGGGCGGAAATGCCTTGTTGATGCCAGGGGTCAGAGGAGAATGGGCAGACTGGTTCGAGCTGATAGAAAGGCAACAGTGACTCAAATTGCCACCCGTTACTACCAAGGTAGGCAGAAGAGCATCTCTGAACGCACAGTACGTCGAACTTTGAGGCAGATGGGTTACAGCAGCAGAAGACCACAGCGGGTGCCACTCCTTTCAGCTAAGAACAGGAAACTGAGGCTACAATTTGCACAAGCTCATCGAAATTGGACAGTAGAAGTTTGGAAAAATGTTGCATGGTCTGATGAGTCTCGATTTCTGCTGCGACATTTGGATGGTAGGGTCAGAATTTGGCGTCAACAACATGAAAGCATGGATCCATCCTGCCTTGTATCAACGGTTCAGGCAGGTGGTGGTGGTGTCATGGTGTGGGGAATATTTTCTTGGCACTCTTTTGGCCCCTTGGTACCAATTGAGCATCATTGCAACGCCACAGCCTACCTGAGTATTGTTGCTGACCATGTCCATCCCTTTATGAGCACAATGTACCCTGTAACATCTGATGGCTACTTTCAGCAGGATAATGCGCCAGGTCATAAAGCTGGAATCATCTCAGACTGGTTTCTTGAACATGACAATGAGGTCACTGTACTCAAATGGCCTCCACAGTCACCAGATCTCAATCCAATAGAGCATCTTTGGGATGTGGTGGAACGGGAGATTCGCATCATGGATGTGCAGCCGACAAATCTGCGGCAACTGTGTGATGCCATCATGTCAATATGGACCAAAATCTCTGAGGTATGCTTCCAGCACCTTGTTGAATCTATGCCACAAAGAATTGAGGCAGTTCTGAAGGCAAAAGGGGGTCCAACCCGTTACTAGCATGGTGTACCTAATAAAGTGGCCGGTGAGTGTATATACATAGTGATATATATATAAGTGACAAATATTTCTTAAACATCTATCCAATGATAATAAATCTGAGCTAGGGGAGATCACATTTTTATGTAACCCAAGAACAAAGCATGGACTGTAGTAGTTTTCTATTAAGGAAAAAGCAACAGCACTTTGTGAAGCATAATGTCAAAACGTTTCATGTATTTCTGATGAATGAAGAGAAAACTTGATTCTTGATTCACTAGATTACAACGCAGTGCTGCAGCTTTTTCCTCAATTGTATCTTCCTGGACCCATGCAACTGGGATCTTTTTTCTGCAGGCACCCACTATTATGTAAGCAGGCTCAGATTGGGTACATTTGGATGCTGTCCCACACCCGGTTTTTCTGGATATAGTAGTTTTCTGCTCTCTTTAGTTGCTGGTTTAATGTGAGTCCCCTTGCCTCAGAGAGCTTGAATAACTCATCTTTTTCGCTGTTAAGATGTTTTTTTTGTTTCCTACAGTTTTCAAGTGCTCAAATTTGGTAACATTAGATATTGCATATGTCTATTTTGATCTGATGAGTACGGTAGTTTAATTTGCAAGATATTCCACCATCCCCAACTATTTTGTTACAGCCTGTATATATCTATAAAACACCTGGCCAACCATATAAGAAACACACTTTTAATAACAAGCATAAAATAGCAAAATACCATCTACAGATATCTGTGTATCCTTCAGCACCTTCTTTAAGGCAGTTTTACATGGAAGATCTCATTCATGCAGTTGATAGATAGGAGATGCTTTGTGACACTGTCATAGATGCTAATTACATCCTATCCGTGATAAGATATTTTAAATCTTTATGAAAATATAGCTGTGGCTTAACTCTTCAATTCCCACTTCTGCTTTAATTTATTGTTATGCATTGTTCTTTCCAATGGAACATATTTGTGGTATAATGAAATGAACTTAAATGGATTTCTCATCCTCAACTCCTCATCCAGCTCTCTACAGAGACAGGCGCAGGTTTCTGCCAGCATCTTGTGTAACAAGTAATGCCATAAGTTAACATTATTGTACTCCACAGGATACCCAACAACTCACTCTGCCTTCTAGCCTAGGACCCATATCACCATAGCAACCCACCCAACTGTGCACATCAGAATCCAGTGCATTAACTCTCTCTCAACTAAAGCAATCTGTTCATTTCTAGCTGTTCTTTCACATTTTCATTTTTTTTTATTTATCTCTTGCGATACTTCATGATTAAACTTGACTTACATGTAGATAGGACTACAATGACAAAAGGCCTATAAACATAATATAAGTTCACTAAAAGCTAAATATGATCATACTGTAGAAGATGTAACAGAGCATTAGAGTCTAAATTTACTACACAATTAAAAGCAAATTACACAGTAATACTGGTTCACGTCCACAAACAAGGCAAAGCACAGAGTCAACACAAATGGGAATGGTGAGCATACTGTAAACTCATGAACTTTAATTGGGCTGCTTCCTTCAGATAATACTTGTAAAACATTCAGTGTTGAGCAGAAAACCCCAGGATTCACAATAGGGTTAATAAATAATAGCCGTGCTAAAGAAATTGCCATCAGTCTTGCTGTGAGTGCCACTCTGTACCTGATGCTGGCACATTGTCTTCTCTAGGGTATTATTCATTGTCTGATCTGGGTTCTATATGGTATGGAGTCTGTATCATTATTTATTGTCTAGGGTCTGCTGTATTAGTATTTGTCAAGTTTGGGGCCTACATTGTTATTAATTGTCTTATCTGAGAACTGCACATCAGATCACATTAGGTCACCACTGACCTTCCTGGCCTCATGACTGTTCAGCCCACTAGGATTTTTCCCTGCAGAGTCCATTAGCAATCTGCCCCCAATCACAGGGATTATAGTAAGGAATGTAAGCGTATTATCATATAGAACTAAACTTCACTGCATGGCACTGTACATCAGGGCTTATGAAAGCCTGATGCTTACTTACTGTAATATGTGTCTTTTCCACCTTTTCTTTGCTTTCTTTCTCACTCCTAACTTACATTCTCACTACATGTGTAGTATAAGTCACTTGTCATGCAAACAGAAGGGTAAACAATATTACCTTCTAGTCGCCATGGCTACTCTCAAGGACATGTACATATTCTATAATCGCGTTTCTTAATGTTTATTTTATTTCTCTTACCTACATAGTTGCTACATACAGCAGCCTGTTACATATTACAAACTCCCTGAATTTTTTTGTTTAATGTATCAGTACATAAAAAAGCTAAAAATGTGGCACTTAGAAAGTATTAGAATTAGGCTATATACACACACATGTTGCTCAGCGTACCGTAGTACGGCGGGCACACGTCGGAGCCGGGGAGAGGAGGACGCGGAGAGCGCTGCTCACCCCTGCCCCTCTCCTTAGCGATATATGGTGGCGGTGGCGTATTACGGGAGAAAGATAGGACATGTCCTATCTTCCTCCCGGTTACGGAATGGTACGGCGCCGCACGTGTGTAGACATCAGTGAATCTGTTCAGATATTATAAAGCTATGTACAAATGTCAATATTGAGTTAATTTGTTATTCCAGCATGTTCAATGTGAACTGGCCTCATACCTATAAAGTGCTTCAGTGCCAGTGCCGAAGGGAGAACCTCCCTATTACCTTCCTGGATGTGTCCCTGCGTACACAGTGACCCCCAATCTTCTCAAAAACAGGCACAGCGTGCAGGGGATAGTGCAATCATTGTGGAAAGCACAGATGGAATGCATGCCGAGTGTGTCTCAGCGTGCATGCGCCGGAACAGCCGACTTGTGTACTGTACTGCATGGCAACCTGATGCGATCGTACACTGTTCAGAATGCACAGATAACTCCTAATGTAGTGTGAGACACTGAAGGGGTTAACTGTGGATGGGCGGTATGTTTCCCCTAGGTTTTGCTATTATGCAAGGCCTTAGTGCTGAGGTTGTGTTGTCCAGCACCTTGGACACAGGTGGTGGGAACAGCCCAATCAGCCTGCATAAAGCCGCTGAGCAGAGCTGAGAGTGTTGTCTCTCTGAGTGGAGGCTGGAGAGCACACAGCCCCGACCTCTGTGCCTAGAGCAGCAAAAGTATTTTTGTTAGTGGTGAGTCAGAGAACCATTGTTTAGTTAGCACCCTAACGGGTAGGATCTTATTTTGTTTTTGATGCCTGAATGTGAAGGCTGTTTTATTTTGTTCCTGCTGAAATAAACACAGGCTAGACCTGTTTTGGACTGTACTTTGATGTCACTGTCGTGAACTGCATCACAGCACCCCGCTACCACGGTCTCTACTGGGCCAAATCTCCCACAGTAGTATAAAAAATGTATCTATGAATTGTGCAGAATATCTTAGCCTTTTATATAATACAGCCTGTTCATTATATGATCGTATTCAAAGCATATAGATATCTAACGGTGCCACAGCCATATGTATGGGACAGTATCAATATGTGACAAGGAAACCATTCTACTCAAGGGGTAAAGGAGCCACTCACCCATAATATAGAACCCCCTCCTTATTACATCACTAGCATAATAAGGCATACAGAGTCCAAGGCTAGGGGCACCTAATGCTCAACCTATTAAATCACATAAATCCAATCGTCTTAAATTAAGGTGCATCTCTCACTATCACCCCCATGTCAAAGGGGTGGTACGTGATCAATAAGTCGGAATTTTAGATGTTTCTCTAGATGTCCTACTTCTGTGAAATGTTTTGGGACTGGAAGGTCTTTAAAGGAAACCTACCATTTCAAATGGTAGGTTTAAGCTGTAAACACAGAGCACCAGCTCAGGGTGAGCTGGTGCCGGTGCTTAGTTTCGTTTGTGTTAAAAGCGCGGTATCGCGGTTTTAACACTTTTTAAACTTTATAGCATAAACTGCTTCGGCGCTGCGTGCGCACGATCGTGCGCGCGCCTACATAGGAAATGCCGCAGGCGTTGCGTGCGCACGGTCGCGCGCAGCGCCGAAGCGGCTTCTGCTATAAAGTTTAAAAAGTGTTAAAACCGCGATACCGCGGTTTTAACACTAACGAAACTAAGCACCGGCACCAGCTCACCCTGAGCTGGTGCTCGGTGTTTACAGCTTAAACCTACCATTTGAAATGGTAGGTTTCCTTTAAGTTTAGAACGAATAGTGTAGTAAATAAATTACGTATGAGCTGTCACATTGTACATAATGTACGATATCATATTGCTTGTCGTTGTATGTGAAATAGGAGCCTTTTTCCATGTATCTGCAGTTCGCGCAGTTACAGCAAGGGAAACAACCCTTTCTTAATTGCCCAAATATGCCTGTTTGTTTACTCGATTTAAATGATCCAACGTCTGCCCGCACTAATAGGTCCCTAACGTTCTGTGAATTTTTATATGACATCAGTGGAGGATTCTGAAATTCTGGAATTGTACTTGCACTGCCTGAGAGTTTAGTCCAATGTTTGTGGATTATATTGGCTATATTGTTACTTTGTGAATTATAAGTTGTGACAAAAGAAATTCTTTCCAATCGCTTGCTTTCTCTCCTAGTTGACAATACTTCAGATCTGTCTATCATATCATCTTTGTGTAAATTCTGTTCAATAATCTTTCTGGGGTACCCCCGCTGTCCAAATTTACCTGCCATACTATCTAAGTTTTTTTAAAGTCTTTTCAGGTTGACTGGTTATTTTATTCACCCTGAGAAATCTGTACATTTCCTCATTTATGTTGCTATTCTGTAATGCTTCATCCAAAATCCATTTGATCTTTCTGGATAAAGAAAATTTAGGATCTGTCGAGATTTTCTGGTACACCTGCATATCAGATAGTTGTCTTTTGATCTCAGCGATATATGAGCTGGTATCCATGACGACGACAGCACCACCCTTGTCAGCTGACTTGACGGTGATGTCTCCGTCACGGTCCAGCTCACCCAGCGCCGAGATCTCACCCCTCATCAGATTTGAATGACCCAAAGGAGCATTGATTGTGGCATCACGTAAAGAGGCTATGTCATTTTTCACTGCAGATGCGAAGGCCTCAATATATGGCGCTTTAACCTTTGGAGTGAATGTGCTCCTATTATACAATTGAAAATGGTTTAGACACAATTCAAATTCCCTCCTACAATCAATCATAGTACGGGCATGAAAAAAATTGTTTAAGTTTAATTGTGCAAATAACTTTCTGTATATCCGTCATTACCTGAAACCAATCAGGATAAGAGGTGATACAGAATGAAAGAACTTTCAATAATACAGAGATTTGGTCATTGGTTAGTATTTTATCGGAAATATTAACCACTGTTCGTGCTTTGTACTCTTTCTCAACGCCATTTTGGATATAGGTTGATTCATTTTCAGCTGAGTAGAGTTTCCTGTATCTGTGGTGCTTGCGGCCCCCTCGTGATGTTGCTAAAAAAGATGTCGATTGATCCCTTGTCTGTTTGGTGTTCCCTCTTGGTGCAGTTTTGTTGTTGGCAGAACTTCCTTTTCGCTTGATGTTTTCTTGCCAATTATAGATCTGTCCTTTTTTTATAATCATCTGAATCTCTGATCCACGTGTTCCTTTTAGATACTTATTGTTCCGTTTTGGTTGTTTGTGCATGCGTCTGTACTGAAGTTGCGAATTGGGTATATTCATCTGTAGTAAGAAAAGTTTTGAGTTGCAACTCAATATCATATATAGCCCCTTTAATGTTCTCAATCTCTTTTTTGAGGAATTCAATGTTCAATAGAATAAGCATGACATACTTGTTGGAGATCTGTATAAACTTCATGCAGAAATCTTTGTTTTGTGAAAATAGTGTAGGTTATACAAAAGATTGCATACCTCTGGGTATCATATGATGTGTGAAATACTCACTCAAGGTTATAAGATGTAATTCCAAAGAGACAAGTCTTTTAGTATCGTTCTCATATTAACGCTTTAATTCTGTTGTTCCCGGGAGTGGTAAGATAGTAGAATCCCCATCAAGATCCTGTAGAATCCTTTAACAATGCTCTATTGTATAAGTAAATGTATGAAATCCAACAATGATATAAGTATTGTCCATTTCAATGGTGCAATAGTGTGTACGCTGTGTCAGCCAAAAAATACAATAGGAAAATACAAGCAGCACGCTTAACATGTTGACCGGGTGGGTGCAGGCATCACAGGACTGGGCCTCAAGTCCTCCAGATAAAAATAAAAGAGAATGAGCAGCACTCCGTTTGTAGTGTAAACCAGATGTGGTCCTTTTATTCCATCACAAGTGACAATAGCGATGTTTCGGCCCTACGAGAGCCTTTTTCAAGATATTTACATAGTGCAATCAGAGGAAATATGTGCAAACATACATGGTCACATGACCTCCAATGATCAGCCTACCATATTTACATAGGAAGGTAATTGGGAGGTTCTCCTTTCGGCACTGGCACTAAAGCACTTTATAGGTATGAGGTCAGTTCACATTGAACACGCTGGTACAACAAATTAATTCAATATTGACATTTGTACATAGCTTTGTAATGTCTGAACAGATTCACTGATGTTTTTATGTATTTTCTATGCATTTTGAATATATTGTAACACTAATATGTAAATATGGTAGGCAGATCATTGCAGGTCATGTGTATGTTTGTATATATTTCGCTGATGTAAATGTCTTGAAAAAGGGACGAAATGTCGCTATTGTCACTAGTGATGGAATAAAAGGACCACATCTGGTTTACAGTACAACCTGAGTGCTGCTCATTCTCTTTTATTTTTTTTAGTCCTGTGATGCCTCCACCCACCCGGTTAACACGTTAAATGTGCGGCTTTTATTTTCCTATTGTATATGTGTATATATATATATTACTGTTTGTGTAGTGTGCATTTAAGGCAATTAAATATAAAATTTAACCTTTGTTGCTCTTTTATCTTGATATACGAACCTCAACATCCGTGTCCCAGTTATGTACATGCTACTGGGTTGGTTCCTCACTCTATATAATCCCGTTATAGACCAGGGCTTATAATGAAGGAGAACTGGTGGCAGCTTAATTGTGTTGATGGGTTCTTTTTCACTGAGGCTAGTGAAAGGGGTCTTATAGCCTTTCAGGGTTGGGATTTAATGGTGTGCCATATCCGAAAGATGTGTGGACAACTTTAAATCCCTTCCTGTACCTCTCAGAACCAGTGTGTTCTGGCAGTGTCTAAAAAGGATAATTAAGTGATCTAGCGTAGCTTCAGGGGTCCAAAACATCATGGTTCCTTCACACCATGGAACACAGTCAGGGACAAGCCAGAGGTCATACACCGGAAAACAGCAACAAACAAACACCATACAACAGGATTAGGAAGCAAGGATCCTTTAGCTCAGGCGCGGGGAAAAGGGCATGCTGGGGTATACGGCTGGAGGTGCATGCTGATAGGCTGGGGCAGAGCGGGAATTTTTGGACACAGCGATACCTATGTTAATTTTTACTGTTTATTTATATTTATATCAGTTCTAGGAAAGGGGGGTGATTGATCCTACCATATACTGCCATACTACAGTATGAAAGTATATGGGGATTTTACTCTTAATATATGCAGCAAAGACTTACCGGCTATGGAGAGGGCTCGGCCCGTGAGCCCTCTCCATGTACCCACACCCGTACTATTATGACGCATGTCATTAAGGGGTTAACCATATGTGCGGGGTGACACGATGTGGCTAACAAAGTTGTATTTCCAGACACATGTTTCCTACATGGGTTAACTTTAGCCCTATTGTTCATCGCTGTCAATTGTACATACAAAAAGGTGACCCTACCAATTAATGGTAAATTCTCAGATTGGGTTGAAGTTACCAGTGGGGTGGCACAGAGGTCAGTATTGGGGACACTTCTTGTTAATATTTGTATTAATGATACTAAGATAATTAATACAGAGGAGGATAATATGATATTGCAGGGGGAATTTTTGAAACTGGAGGCCTGGGCTGATGATTGGCAGATGAGGTTTAATGTGAATAAATGTAAGGTAAAACACTTGGGTCAAGGAAATGAAAATTATATTTATGTTTTAAATGGTATATTTTTGGTAAAACTGAAGGATAAAAAGACTTAGGGGCATTGGTGAAAAAAGTTCACCGTGAATGGAGGTATTTAACAAAAAATAAAATGTAGCTTTTATTTCTTTTCATTAAACCCTTCACACTCCGTGACAGATATATCCGCGTATGAAGAGGGCTTACGGGCTGAGCCCTCTTCATACAGAGATGAGCTTTGCACCGATCGCAGGTGGCTCATTGTAATGTATAGTGTGCAGAAATGTTATATACTGCGATACAGTTGTATTACAGTATATGGTAAGAACGATCTGACCATCTAGGGTTAATGTACCCTAGATAGTTGTCAGGATCAGTGGATCCTCTGGACCACCGCGGGAGATGGAACTAGCCAACACCCGGAACCGGAGCCTAGCGGCACCTGGTATTCACCAGAGCCCGCCGCAAAGCGGGTTGGACTTGCTGCGGCAGGATACCACTAGGTCGTTCCCAGGTGTGACTGGCCCACGGTGGCAGCCGAGGTCGAGGTACCTTAGCGGATGGCAATCTCGTAGACAGGTCCAGGCAGAGGGTCAGGGCAGGCGGCAGAGATGCAACGTCAAGTCCAAGCCCGGGGTCAGCAACAGGAGGTCCAGGCAGGCGGGAACGGGAACACAGGCACACAGAACACAGCAAAACGGAGGAACTCAGGTAACACGGCAACACAGGACTCAGGAGCGGGAACACACAGGAATACACAGGAATGCAGGAATACAGGAATACACAGGAACGCAGGAATACTCGCTTGGAAGCTTTCTCTAAGGCTATGAGGCACAAAGATCCGGCAAGAGATACAGGAAGAGGCAGGCTTAAGTAGTTTTAGTGAAAATGGCCAGCGCCAATTAGTGGCGCACTGGCCCTTTAAATTTGCCGAAGGTGGCGCGCGCGCCCACTAGGAGGCGGGGAGTACTGCCAGAGGCGGCGTGGGAATGGGACGGGGTAAGTAAGAAGCCGGGGGACCGGGGCAGCCATGAAGCGCGGCACAGGTGCCCCTGCGACCCGGGAGGGAGGCCACAGAGGCACCCGTGACAGTACACCCCCCCCCCTTCGGCCTCCCCTCTTTTTGGACTGAAGGAACCTGTGGAGAAGAGCACGATCCAGGATGTTCTCTTCGGGTTCCCATGACCTCTCCTCCGGGCCGAACCCCCTCCAGTTGACAAGGTAGAATCGTCTCCCTCTGACTGTCTTCATATCACGGACTTCTTTCACCTCAAAGACTTCAGAAGTATCAGCTTCAGGACCAGGAGAAGGTACATGCCGGGAGAATTGATTCAGGACGACAGGTTTCAGCAGGGAGACATGAAAAGAATTCGGGATGCGCATAGTGGAGGGAAGGCGGAGCTTATATGCCACTGGATTAATGCGCTGTAACACCTCGAACGGACCCAGGAAACGTGGACCCAGTTTGTAACTGGGGATCTTCAACCGAACATATCTGGAGGAGAGCCACACCTTATCTCCAGGAGAGAAGATGGGAGGGGATCTGCGTCTTTTATCCGCCTGAGTCTTAGTGTGGGCAGACGCCTGAAGCAAAGACCGACGAGTCTGTTCCCAGATGAATTTAAGGTCCACTACCAACTCTTGTACTGCAGGAACATCAGCAGACACGGAGAGAGGTAGGGGTGGACGTGGAAGTCTCCCATACACAACGAAGAATGGGGCAGAGCCGGCAGACTCTGAATCCAGAGAATTATAGTAGAATTCTGCCCATGGGAGCAGAGCGGACCAGTCGTCCTGTCGGGCGGAAACAAAATGGCGAAGATAGCAGCCCAGGGTTTGATTAACCCTCTCAACTTGTCCGTTGGACTGAGGATGGTAAGCAGACGAGAAGTCCAGTTTCACTTGTAGTTGATGGCACAGGGACCGCCAGAAACGGGAAACAAACTGAACCCCTCGGTCCGAGACTATGTGCAGAGGTAGTCCATGTAGCCGGAAGATGTGCTGAAAGAAAAGGCTGGCAAGACGTGGGGCTGACGGCAGGCCTGGCAGGGGAACAAAATGGGCCATCTTGGAGAAGCGGTCGGTCACCACCCAGATAACGGTATTACCCACAGAGCATGGAAGATCGGTAATAAAGTCCATTGCCACGTGAGTCCACGGGCAGCTGGGTATCGGTAATGGCAAGAGAAGACCAGCTGGTTTAAGACGAGATGGCTTGTTTCGAGCGCAGGAGGTGCAGGCGCCCACAAAGTCCCGTACATCCTTGCCCATATCTGGCCACCAGTAGTGTCGGGAAATAAAGGCGAGAGAGCGCTGCACCCCAGGATGCCCAGCCACACGGGAGCAATGTCCCCAAGTCAGTATCCTCCTCCGAAGGGCAGGTCGGACATATATCTTGCCTGGAGGAAGTTGCCAAAGATCCACAGGAGCAGCAAGAACCAAGCGTTCAGGAGGAACAATATGTCTAGGAGCAGGATCCTCCCCAATCACATCCGAGGCACGGGAGAGAGCATCGGCCCTCACATTCTTCTCTGCAGGACGGAAATGTATGAGAAAATTGAAACGGGAGAAGAAGAGAGACCAACGAGCCTGTCTTGGATTGAGCTGCTGGGCAGTCTGGAGCTACAGAAGGTTTTTATGATCGGTGTAGATATTAACTGGAAAACGAGCACCCTCCAGAAGATAACGCCATTCCTCCAAGGCAAGTTTTATTGCCAGAAGCTCTCGATCACCAATAGAGTAATTCCGTTCCGCAGCTGAAAAGGTCTTGGAGAAGAACCCACGAGTGAGGGTTCTGCCCTTGGGGCCCTTCTGTGTGAGTACGGCTCCAGCACCAACGGATGAGGCGTCAACCTCAAGCAGGAGTCCGGTCGAGTAAGAACGGGAGCAGATTAAAAAGCAGATTTTAACTTTGTGAAGGCGTCTTCTGCCGCCGGAGGCCAGTGTCTAGGGTTGGCGTTCTTCTTCATCAGGGCCACAATGGGAGACACCAGGGAGTAAAAATGTGGGATGAACTGCCGGTAATAATTGGCGAATCCCAGGAATCTCTGGATAGCTCGTAGCCCTACTGGACGTGGCCAGTGAAGTACTGCAGATACTTTAGCAGGGTCCATCTGAAGTCCCTTGTCCGAAACAATATATCCAAGGAACAGAAGACTCTTCTGATTAAATAGACACTTCTCCAGCTTAGCGTAGAGGCGATTGGCCCTTAGTTGCCTGAGAACCTGCCGTACATGGGCCTGATGGGATGCAATGTCCGCAGAGAACACCAGAATGTCGTCCAAGTATACCACGACACAGGTATAGAGCAAGTCTCTGAAAATGTCGTTGACAAAGTCCTGAAATACCGCCGGAGCATTACAGAGACCGAAGGGCATAACAAGGTACTCGAAGTGCCCATCTCGAGTATTGAAGGCGGTCTTCCACTCATCACCTTCACGTATGCGTATGAGATTATATGCCCCTCGCAGATCTAACTTGGTGAAGATCTTGGCACCCCGTAGACGGTCAAAAAGTTCGGTGATGAGAGGCAAAGGGTAACGGTTTTTCACCGTGACTTTGTTGAGTCCGCGGTAATCTATGCACGGACGAAGGGAACCATCCTTCTTGGCCACGAAGAAGAAGCCAGCACCGGCGGAAGAAGAAGACTTCCGGATGAATCCCTTCTGCAAATTTTCCTTAATATAGGCCGACATGGCCGCAGTTTCAGGCACGGATAGCGGGTAAACTCGACCTCGTGGCGGGGATGTTCCTGGCAGCAGTTCAATAGGGCAATCGTATGGACGATGCGGTGGCAAGGTCTCCGCTTGCTCTTCAGAGAAAACATCAGCAAAGTCCAGGTAAGCAGCGGGAAGACCCTTCAAAGACTTGGGAGACAAGGTGGAAGGTATAGTAGAGGCTGGACGAAGAACCCTGAGACAGTGGGACTGGCATCCAGGACACCAGCGAAGAACCTCCCCAGTCTGCCAGTTAAGAACAGGTGCATGTCTCTGCAGCCACGGAAGTCCCAATAGGATGGAGGAAGTGGAACGGGGAAGTACGTAGAAAGACAGTCTCTCCATATGCAGGGCACCAACTTGCAGACACAGAGGTTCAGTGCGATACTGGACTGGATCAGAGAGGATCTGACCACTGACCGAAGAGATGACCAGGGGCTTGTCGAGGCGGATCACTGGAATGTGATGCTGCGAGACCAGTGCAGCATTCACAAAATTTCCTGTGGACCCGGAGTCCAAGAAGGCACACACTTGGAACTGGCTGCTTGTACCAACGCTGAGGAGCACAGGAATTGTCAAACGTGGAGAAGCTTCGCACACACCTAGGGATGCTTCTCCCAAGAACCCTAGGTGGTGGCGTTTCCCGAACGTTGAGGACAGACAGGACACGTCCTGATGAAATGTTCAGGACTCGTACAATAGAGGCAGAGGTCTCCCTGTCGTCTTCTGTTGCGTTCCTGGGAAGAGAGTCAGGCTCTGTCCACCTCCATAGGCTCTTCGGCGGACGGTACAACTGGTGACTGGAGCGGCCTCTGGAAGACAGGAGCCAGGCGAGGAAGACGTCTTGAGGCTGCTCGAGGAGAGACTCTTCGGGTGGCCAGAGAGATTAGACCACTCAGAGTGGACGGCAGATCATGAGCGGCCAGAGCGTCTTTAACATGGGAGGAGAGACCCTTTTTGAAAGCTGCGGACAAGGCTGCGTTGTTCCAAGAGAGCTCCGAGGCCAGGGTACGGAACTGCACGGCGTACTCTCCAACAGATGAATCTCCCTGACGCAGATTCAACAATGCAGTCTCAGCAGAGGAGGCCCGTGCGGGTTCTTCGAAAACAGACTGGAATTCTGCCAGAAATGCCGAGAGTGTAGCAGTGACCGGGTCGTCTCTGTCCCAAAGCGGAGTAACCCAGGCCAGGGCCTTCCCGGAGAGGAGGCTGAGGATAAATGCCCCCTTGGAACGCTTCGTGACAAATTGGGACGGCATGAGCTCTATGTGTAGAGAGCACTGGGTGATGAAGCCCCTGCATAGCTTGGGATCCCCGTCATACTTGCCGGGCATAGAAAGACGTAGCCTGGGTTCGGTAGCTGGAAGGGCAGCCGGAGTAGCAGGAGTTGCAGGAACAGCTTCAGGGACATGATGCTGATGCTGGGCAGTTAGCAACTGTTGCAGCATGACGGTGACTTGCTCCAGCTGTTCACGCTGTGCGGCAATCTCCCGGGATTGATGCATCACAATCGTAGCACGATCGGGCCGACTGGGAGACGGAACCTCAGCGGGATCCATGGCCGGATCTTACTGTCAGGATCAGTGGATCCTCTGGACCACCACGGGAGATGGAACTAGCCAACACCCGGAACCGGAGCCTAGCGGCACCTGGTATTCGCCAGAGCCTGCCGCAAAGCGGGTTGGACTTGCTGCGGCAGGATACCACTAGGTCGTTCCCAGGTGTGACTGGCCCACGGTGGCAGCCGAGGTCGAGGTACCTTAGCGGATGGCAATTTCGTAGACAGGTCCAGGCACAGGGTCAGGACAGGCGGCAGAGATGCAACGTCAAGTCCAAGTCAGGGGTCAGCAACAGGAGGTCCAGGCAGGTGGGAACGGCAACACAGGCACACAGAACACAGCAACACGGAAAAAATCAGGTAACACGGCAACACAGGACTCAGGAGCGGGAACACACAGGAATACACAGGAACGCAGGAATACTCGCTTGGAAGCTTTCTCTAAGGCTATGAGGCACAAAGATCCGGCAAGAGATACAGGAAGAGGCAGGCTTAAGTAGTTTTAGTGAAAATGGCCAGCGCCAATTAGTGGCGCGCTGGCCCTTTAAATTTGCCGAAGGTGGCGCGCGCGCGCCCTAGGAGGCGGGGACGCGCACGCCGTGCTGCCGGAGTCGGCATGGGAACGGGACGGGGTAAGTAAGAAGCCGGGGGACCGGGGCAGCCATGAAGCACGGCACGGGTGCCCCTGCGACCCGGGAGGGAGGTCACAGAGGCACCCGTGACAATAGTGAAAGAAAAAGAAAAAAAAAGTTTTAAAAATGTAAAAAATTAATAAAATATTAAAAGTTCAATTCACCCCCCTTTCCCAAGAACTCATATAAAATATAATAAACAGTAAAAATCGCAAACACATTAGGTATTGCTGCGTCCCAAAATGCCCGATCTATCAAAATATAAAAATGGTTATAACCGGCGAGGACCTCCGAGACGGGAAATGGTGCCCAAATGTCCGAAATGCGACTTTTAGACCTTTTTACATGACATAAAAAATGTAATGATAAGTGATCAAAATGTCACACAGACCTCAAAATGGTAGCAATGAAAACATTGTCTCATTTTGCAAAAAATTACATATAAACACAGCTCCGTACACCAAAGTATGAAAAAGTTATTAGCGTCAGATGACGGCGAAAATTTTTTTTCCTTTTTCGTAGACATTTGTTTAATTTTTGAAAATGTATTAACAACGCAATAAAACCTGTATTAATTTGGTATCACCGCGATCGTACCAAACCAAAGAATAAAGTAGAGGTGTTATTTGGAGCGAAGAGGAAAAGTCGTAAAAACTGAGCCCACAAAAGCGCGATGTACATGCGTTCAATTTTTCCACATTTGGAATTTTTTTTCGCAAGACACGCACTTACATGCACCGGGAAGAAGAAAGTGAACTCCGGCGGACTTCGGTGCAGCAGCAACACCTGCTGGATATCGGGCGCATGATTTTAGTGAATCCCGGCAGACCCGAATCCTCGTTGGACAACGTGCTGCGAGATCGGGACTGAACCGGGTAAGTAAATGTGCCCCATTGTGTTTCTTTTTGTCACTCCGTTTATTCTATCCTAAGTGATTATATACGCTAGTTGCTGCTGATCTATATCACTTTAATTGTTGCATGATTGTGTTGCAACATAGTATTGTGTAACTGTAAAACAAAAGCAACAAAAAATGATGAAGTCCGCAGTGAAGATGTGCCTTCTTATTTTACAGATCTGTTAATCTCCAGGCTACTTTACTCTGTGTTACTAGACTGGTAAACATCATACATACGATCTCAGCTATCTACAACTAATCACAGCTGTCATATCTAAACCCCAGGACCCAAAGCATTTCATTATTGCCTGAAATTCTTCAGGGGTCTATTTGTTTAGGCCGGATTTTTTTAGGGTGATATTAACACTACATCCATGCGGTGTGCACGACTGGTATTGTGCTAGCCGTGGCACGCGCTGAGAAAGCCCTGTTTAAATCCCCCATCCCTAGACACTTCGCCGCTGACAAACCTTCCTTCCCGTCCAATCATAAGATCGAGCGCCACGAAGTGACGTAATACCAGAATCGAGGACGAACAACCTATCACAGCATTGTGGGATGTTACAGTGGATTCTGGTGCCTCCCCTTGTCGTGCAAAGACTATGCCCACGTTTATGGTACAACAGGTTACAACAGGTTGCTGTGCGTGCTGCTGTCCCCTCCTTACCGTTCCAACAGTGTGCAAGACATGGGATGAACACATAGCACCACGGCAGCCACATCGCTGTCGTACCACGGAGTCCAAAATGCTTTTAAGTTCATCCCTGAATGCAGACATCGGATTGCATCCAGTTTTTTATAGCATTGGACATCTTCCAAAATGGACAGACACATTTCCTCATATGCCTATATGTCCATACGGACTATGTTCCTACCCTTGTCTGATGGTTTTATGCAAAGAGGTTAATGTCCCTTGTCCACTCAATAGGTTGGACTTGATGGACTCTTTTTTTTCTATCCTTATTTACTATGAAACTATAATAGTTATCAGTTGTAATTACAAAAAGGCATTAATGGTAGTTTAAAAGCAAAGGGACACAAAAATCTATTTTATAGATCTTCAGCAGTTTTGTAACATTATCACTCACTGCAACAGGTCCTATGAGAAATCCACCAGCCGCGGTCCCATTGTACGAAGGTATTAATTTTAATCCATCTGAATCCATAAACTCTAGCATCATTAATAATAATAATAAAAATAATTCCTTTTTTTTATAGCACACACGGATTATGAAGCGCTACACAGAATTTGCCAAATCAGCCCCTGTCCTGGTACATGACAGGGGAACATCTGTGTATTTGGGTAAGTAATTGGCTTAGTGATAGAAAACAGAGGGTCATCATTAATAGCACATACTAAGATTTGGTTGACGTTACCAGTGGGGTGCCACAGGGGTTAGTATTGGGGCCACTTCTTTTTAATTTTTTTATTAATGACCTTGTAGTGGGTTTACACAGTCAAGTTTCAATATTTGCAGATAATACTTAGCTGTGTAAAGTAATTAATACTGAGGCCGATAGTATAGCATTACAGAGGGATTTGTGGAAGCTGGATGAATGGGCAGAGAAGTGGCTGATGGGATTTAATGTAGATAAATGTAAAGTAATGTATGGTTTTCACTTGGGCCATGTAAACAAAAAGTACAATTATGTTCTAAACAGTCAATTACTTGCAACTGAAAAGGACCTGGGGGCATTGGTGAATGGTAAGATCAATTTTAGTGACCAGAGCCAGGCATCTGCTGCTAAAGCAAATAAAATTATGGGATGTATCAAGAGAGGAATATATTCTCATGATAAGGACATAGTTTTGCCCTTATACAAATCCCTGGTCAGACCACACATGGAATATTGTGTACAGTTTTGGGCACCAGTGTATAAAAAGGATATAGTAGAGCTGGAACGGGTGCAGAGGAGAGCAACCAAGATTATTAGGGGAATGGGGGGACTAGAATACAATGACAGATTACAAAATTTGGGATTATTCAGTTCAGAAAAAAGAGGGGAGACCTCATCCCCAACGTACAAATACCTGAACGGGCAGTTGAAGGATCTCTCTAAAGATCTTTTTATACCTAGGCCTGTTACCAGGACAAGGGGGCAACCTGTTCACCTAAAGGAGAGGCGATTCTACCATCAACAATACTCTCTGCCTCAGGAGGTTGTTATGGCGGACTCTATGTACATGTTCAAAAGAGGCCTGGATGCCTTTCTGGGGAGCAAAAATATCACTGGTTATAGGGAAAAAAACATTTGTTTAATTCTTAGAGGTTGGATTCGCATCTTTTTCCAGCCTTATATACTATGATACTACGATATGGAATTCAGACACAGGCATATTAGTAAATGCAGCCCATTGTTTCTTTGAGCTGTATTTTAGTCAAACAAATAATGACACAGTGGAATCCGCTCTGCTGTCCATCTCAGGTTTTGTTTACCTCAAATGAACAGCAGATCTTTTGTTCATTATATATTTTTTTCTTTTCACATGTCCTTCTATAATAGCATAATATCATTTAGTTATCTCAGAATTTGTAAGCTATGATCAGAGAACCACAATCACTTTAATGCATATCATCTATATGATTGCTATTATTATATTTAATTTAGGATTTCTACAGCTAAAAGCAGAAAAAAAAATATCGATGAAAGAGTTAAGTAACATGTTCAAATAACTCAAGCAGGAGATTTGAAGCTTCTTTGCAGAGAATACATCAAAGCAAAAAGTGACATGCGGTGCCCTAGAGCTCTCTGCTGCATACTTTTAGGTTTGGGAAATTTCATTTTCTAGCTTATGGTGATTACATGAGGAAAGATAAAATGCCTGGTTTGAGCTTCATTTTGGAAAGCAATGTAATAAGACTTTTGGCTTCCTCCTGCTAAGGATCAGGATGATAGTAGATTGCACACATGACCAGATTTAAAGACAGGTGCCGCTCTTGTTTTGGGTTTATAAGCATTAAAATCAATATATAATGTGCTCAGTAAAAGTTAGGTTGAAAAGGTATCCTATAAATTTCAGGTCTGGGGTGTAATTCATGTGGGAATATTAATAAAATTACCACTGCACGCATAGCTTTCAGTACACAGAGCAAGCTATGTGGAGAGATGAGAGCAGCATACAGTGGATATTTCCCTCTAAGCACTTAAAGAACACATAGGAAAGCTTGGGGTGAATCACTCATCTCATATTCAACTCCTGATGTCCTCACCTGTTACACGTTCCACCCTATTGTCTGTTCCTGCCGTGCCTGCTTTGTGAGCTTTCCTTTGTCTTTTTTCTTCACTATAAATTCGGCAGTCTGTATTCCTGTAGACTGTTTACAGACTGTATTCAGAATTTTCTTAAAGACGTGTGTTATAAATGTGTAGAAATAACATAGAGCACATACTCCCCTGCTTTGCTCGCGTTCAGCTGTGGAGCTGGTTGTTACTGTTGGCCTCATTCGGTTTAGAGGCATGCGTTTCTGTAATGCTTTTAAAAACGCCACATCACGCCACGCACCCTTAATTTTGTCTATTCATTTACACTTGCATCAGTATTCACATCCTGCTAAAATATATATTTTTTTAAGATGCTTGGTAAAAGATTAATATTTTAGTTTCACCTCAACAACTATTTGTTTTCCATGAAAAACTGCCAGAGTTTCAGTAATTTAAAAAATATTTTATTTTTGTATAAGAATCACTACTTAAAGGTGATGGCACTCGTGGCGTTTTGAACACGCTTTTGGCCCGTTTTTAAGCAGTCCGTCAAAAACCGGATGCGTTTGACCAGTTTGAATTAAGATAATTGGTCAAACCTGTCAAAAACGGATGCGTTTTCAAAAAACGCATGCGTTTTTAAAAAAAGCATGCATTTTCTAACGCATGCGTTTTTTGATGGACTGCTTAAAAACTGGCCAAAAACGCGTTCAAAACGGCACGTGTGCCTTCACCCTCAGGCTTCAGAGGCCATTTTTTCTGGTCTTGCAAGCAGCAATTTTCAGTGGCAGTTTTTAAGGTGACAATGATTATACTGGCACGGTAGTCTTCTGTTTGTTACTCTCATAGTAAAGTGTTGTGCTCGTTGGAGAGCGAATTGATTTCTGAAGCACTTCTTAAAGCA
This sequence comes from Engystomops pustulosus, assembly GCF_040894005.1. NCBI lineage: Eukaryota > Metazoa > Chordata > Amphibia > Anura > Leptodactylidae > Engystomops > Engystomops pustulosus. The sequence continues at coordinate 119,866,935 of NC_092411.1, forward strand.
CTGTCACCCATAAATTCGGCACTAAAGTAGGCAGCTCCTAGTGCTTAAACAAACCCTGCAGTTTTAGAATGATAGCGTTATCAGAGACCTCCGATAATGCTATCTAACACTGCGGCGGAGTACAAAGTAAACGCCGGACTGCTTGCAAAGCAGTCCGAAGTATTCATGAGGGGGTCGTCCGAGGCGCTGCGTCTTCCCCGGACCACCCCACTCCCTCCATAGGCCGGCAGTGACTGCCACGTGTCACCACCCCTTCCCAGAGCGGCTACGACCGCCATTCCTGCTCCTCGGTGCCCCATGGCAATATGCTAACACCTCAATCCCTACTATGATATACAAACTGAGTCTGATGAAGGTCTAATGTAGACCGAAACGTCACAATTGAAGTTTGTGTAATAAATAATCCTAAAATTGCAACCCAACAGTGTGACTGGAGTTCTATAATTTTTTACATGACACGGGGTTGGGACCCTCTCCAGAGCACCTGGACCCTCTAATCGAATCTGTGTGCAGCAGAAATCGGAATTTTACTTGATGTCACCACCCCTAAACCGATATCATTCTAACACTGCGGCGTTTGTTTAAGCACCTCTTTAAATTATACAAAAATGCAGCAACTTGACAAATGTTGACAATGGCAATCAGAAAACTGGCACAGATATGTTAATAAATACCCCCCAATAAGTGAATATGACACCTAGATGACCATAGAGAGATCACAATAGCTTATAGCTTAGTAGCTTATCTGACATTGTCAGCTACTGATACTGGGACTGATCTCCACAACTGTGGGGGCTAGAAAGAAAATTCAAAGTGACCCTGATTCTGTGAAGCAGACCCTATATTGTGACATGTTAATCTCCACATGTGTGAGATGGTAAACAGTCCTCTTTAAAGCTGCATAACATTTTTTCAGTGAAAATGCATGTATTACAGACAGACTGTCTGATGGATTTCCCATCAAAGGTGGTATGGAGGTGCCCTCAATTGAGTGCAGTCCTGTTAGACATATGCCATCCATAAGCTGTATAAAAAAAACTGCAGCAGTAATGGATTTCTGTTGCGGATTTAGAAAGCATGTCAATTCACTGCTGCAGATGCTGGGTGCAAAATTCAACCTTTGTAATGCAGAGGGTGCTGGCCATAATATTATTATTTTATGGTTGACTTTCATAGGATAAGGGATATCTGGCAGACAATTTTATACATCAGATCATGGACTGTACTCAGCTTGAGATCAAAGCATCATGCTGAAGATAGCAATGTCTGCACCCGGCAAGATGTATGATGGATCAGTAAACCACAGAATGATAGTGCAACACCCTCGCCGATGCAAGGCAGAGCTGTGTTTGCGAATACATCCCACCATGTAGCTTGCAGCCTGTGTAGGGTCTGATCAGCCCCACAGCATGTCACTACATAGTCACCACATAACACAGATGAGTACTGCAGCGGTAGATCCTGCCTGGTAAGGCAGGAGTTAATTGTTTTCTGTGATGTAATTCCAGAAACCCACATGTGTTATACTGTATGTCTGTGAGCTGAGATGTAATTGGAGGAGTAGCCACCACCTGACCAGTGGAAGTAATAAAACCCCTGGTCAGGAAAGTTCTAGAGTTCAGAAGAAGACTGGAGTTAATCCAGTGCAGTCAGACCTAGGAGTCTAAACAGATCAGATTAGAGACCCAGAGGAGTCTGTGCAGCCAGCACACCAGACCAGAGCAGGTAAGCCCAGCTCCCTGCCTGAAGAGTGTAGTGAGTTAGTCAGAGAGAGAGAGGAAAGGGGTATCATCCTACCTTCAAGGGTGATATCTGAAGCAACCCAGGACAAGCTGAAGCATCCTACTAGGACACAGCTATCTCCCAGCCTGCCCTTTGCATCCAGGCTGATGATCCATCCTGTGGCTCCCTCCAACTGCATCTCCAGCATTCTACCATTCTGTCAAGGCACGTTGCTACGGTTCCTGTCGGTTCCAATAAAGAACTGTAAGTTGTTTTTGTTCAACGTCTGCTTCCGTCTGGTTCCTGCTACTACGGCTGTCACCATCACGGGCACCCTGTCCACTACACAGAGACTCATACTCCAGACCCCAAAGGGTTGCCCCAGGGAGAACCGCTATAGCAGCCTCTCCCTCATCATTTCTTGCCAACACCACCCTGCTGGAGACCTGCCAGGCTGTAGGACAGCCCTCCGGTTCCCCATACCAAGCACCGTGACACTAGTGTGCTTAGGCTGCAACCGCCAGCCACTCAGGTACTGCGGCCCCGGCTGTCTCCAGGCCCCAAGAAAAGGCTAGGCCCCAGTGGGGGATGTTGCAATAGCATGGTGAATACTGTTTGGAAAAACAATAGGTGATCCAGAATGATTTTGAGCATGCATAAAAAGTCCTGGCAGCGATAACCAAGATCGGGAAACAAAGATGCTACAAATCATAGAAAAGAGTTTCTCACAACACACTGTTGTAATCTTTCGAATTAGGATACCTAGAACAAATGTATTGTGTGAGTGTGTAGCAAAGCATATCCTTTTATGTATTAATGATTCTTTAAGAGTCATATGGGCAAACCTCTCAATTTTGAGATTGTATAAAGAGGAACAAAATCGGTCAGATTTATCAAGCTGTCTGAAAGTCAGAATATTCCTAGCTGCCCATGGCAACCAATCACAGCTCAGCTTTTATTTTACCATTGCTCATGAATATTTTAAAGGGGATCGGTGATTGGTTGCCATGGGCAACTAGAAGTATTTTGACATTCAGACAACTTGCTTGCTTGCTTGATTGCATGCCCTAAACCATACTCTCTTAACCCAACCAGAGTGTGCCCAAACTGTAGACTAATAATAATACATCTTTATTTATGTAGCACCCTTATATCCCCCTCTTAATGGCCCACATACTATATATTGCCCCCTGGTTTGTCATATAAGTATAATGTTCCCTATCTTGTGATGCCCACCCACTATAATAAAACATGTAACATGAAAACTGCAGAGCAGCTACAGCTTGGGTCCTTTATTGTTATTGATGAGGATAGAATCTCATGAGGCTCACCGGTAAGGCATTGTTGAATAAGAAAAAACATCCTCCAGCACAGGGATTCCTTTAAATAGTTATTGCAGTATATCAGAATCAAAAATGTGATACAAACTGACATGTCCTGAGTTAAGCAGGAGCTATTAATCAGATATATAGGCATATATACATAAAATAGGAATAACTTATGTGTCATTTATAAATGGTAAACCACCAGTCAAAGAAGAAATGGAGAAGTGACCTCACTAGCTGTAGTATGTATAATTGAAAACCAGGAATAATGCAATAAGCTTGCAGAAGGTTGTGTTTCTCAACAAAAGTGGAAATTGCTGACACCTTATCCTGAAAATGGCGGAGTTGCGTCAAGCCCCTCTCTCTTCGCCAATTAAAGCATTGTGGATGAGTCCCTATTTCACACACCCTGTTTGATAGTATCGGGAGTATTCTGTGGGGACTGTTTGCTAGAGAGAAAGACCTGCTGTTAGGATTCAGGGATAGTGAACCCACTGAACCACCGCGAGCAATGACGTAAGCCTACACCTGGAAGCGGAGTCTAAGTGGCACCCGGTTCACCAGGATACCACCAGGTCGCTCCACAGGCTCGACTTTTCTCGCAGTGGTGGCCAAGGCGAGGTACAGAATCGTAAGGCAGGGACAGAGCAATGGACAGGCAGGAGGTCAGGACAGGTGGCACAGGATCGGAGTCGGGAACAAGGCAGAAGGTCAGGACAGGCGGCAGAGAATTGGAGTAAGGAACAGGAATCGAGGTCACAACAGGAAAACACAATCATTGCAGGAATAACACATGTGAAGCTTTCTCAGAGGCACAAGGTTCAAAGACTCAGCAGGGGACACAGGAAGGGACTGGCAATTCATCAGGGCAGGCAATCTTACAGAGCCAGCACATACGCGCACTAGGAGACCGTGACGCACGTGTCGGAACGCAGGGACTGCTCCTGGAGCGGGAGAAGGTAAGTGAGGCTGCAGAGGGGCACCAAGGGCACAGGGAGGCACGTGGGTGCGTCTGTGACCCGGGACATGGGTCGCAGGTGCACCCGTGACAGGTTACTTGGTTCAAAATAAAAAACAGACAATACACACACACTGTCCTTGTAGGAAAAAATAATACTAAAGTTCAGATAGAAAATTACATTATTAGACATTTATCTCAAAGTTTTTTGACGAATATAATGATAATGATGTTGTTCTATTATAGTCACACTAATGGTTTTCATTGCTTGTTTTATCATGTATTTCATTAGGGCCAATTCTTTGTTATGGATCAGGAAGCAAGAGTACAGAGGTGAACGCATAATGATAAATCACAAACCCATTATTCTGCTGCACAGCAGAATGAGGTTCCAGAGGGGCATTGAAGTATGACACAAAAGAAGAAAACTGACACAGAGGAATAAAAATGAAAGCTTTGAGAAAAAAATGGGAAGTGTCTAGAGGCAGATATTTCACAATCATCGGGGTCATATTTTACACCGTAATTTTTAGAAATAGGTCTACTAATTGTCATGCTAGCATCTGACATATGTCAGACAGAGTCAGATGAAATAATGAGCTATAACGTATGGTCAACGCTACGATAGAAAAAGAAAGTCCGGGGATTTACACTTTTTAACTCCAATTAAGAATATACAATATATCTGCTTATATATGTTTTCTTCTTCTCATTTCAATTTTCAGGGCAGTGAGTATATTTTGTATTAACCATTTGTAAATTTATATGTTTAAAGTTAAAGTTTCCATGCTGTAAAATCTTAAAGACTTGTCTGCAATGCAACTCCTGAGCATTTAACTATTAGCAAAAGCAGAAGATTTCCAAAAATAAAGCAGGAAAACAGTACGCAATTTAGATTCCCCACAGCATCCTAGTCAACTCAGCAGCAGGCACAGGCTGTTACGACAGTGTGTGTCTGCTACAGCCCTGGCAGAATATCGGCTTCTGGAAATTGTATGGAATGTTTCGGAGTTGTCAAAAGCTTATTTTCCTATCACTCCTGCTGGTAGAAGAGTTGGTTCCAATGCTAAAAATATGCAAGACTTTATTTAAAATAGGACCTGTCCACTCTACTGAAATGAGAAATGCTGCTGAGTTCAGTGTCAGGGGGCCCTGTCATCTTGGCCGACACTGTAAAGAATGGAGGATGTGCTCCATTATATCCATATTATGCCCATATTCTACAGCATCATATGTATATAACAGTACAGGGGTGTAAATACAATGGTAGCAGACATAGCAGCCGCTATGCTGCGGGGCCCGCAGTGTCAGGGGGCCCCTCATCCGACCTGTCACTAAAGAATGGAGGATATTTATCATTATATACATATTATGCTGCACATTATACAGTATGATATGTATATAACACATATGTGATGTATACATTACATATGTGTGTATATGCTGTATGTTTCTATGGTGTATGATGTGTATATATGCTGTGCATCTGTATATGGCCCTGTATGTGTGTGTATATGTGATGTGTATATCCTCTATATTTGTGCATGTGTGTAAGAGTGTATAAATGATTGTGTATGAGTGAAGATCTGTACGTTAGTGCATGAAGGTATAAAACTGTGTGTGTATATATGAGTGCAATATGTATATTTTTAAACGGGAAGAGAGGGCCCCATTCAGAAGTCTGCCATGGGCCCCTGCCTCTCCTAGTTACACCCCTGTAACAGTGCACATCTTTCACACTACCTAGCATAAATAGGCAGCTCCGATAAGAAGTGGCAGGGAGGGGGGGCAGCAGAACGACAGGAGTAGGGTCCTCTCATCTCTAATTCCTGCCGCTATTTCTCCCATGTCATCAGTAGCTACTGGCACAGATCTGTGAAAGTACTTTTTTCTTTAGTGTCTCTGTGTCCATGTTATCTGCTACAAACATGTTTTTATGAAGACGTATTAAGTTAGCGTTTTAAGTTTTTTTGTCTACTTGGAATGGTGGAATCCACTTCTATTTTTGTGATCAGTATAAATGTATATATCAGTCCTTAAATGTGTGCGCATGAGTGTATAAATGGGTGTGTAAGAGTGTATAAATGTGTAAGTATACAAATATGTATAGTTTCCAAGGAGCTTTGGGGCCCTGTCTCCTAGTTATGCACCTGTCTGTAAGTTGAGTGTCCTTAATCAGGGACTGCCTGTAACCACTTCTCTATCAATAACGCTATCATTGTGATTTGGTTCATGGCTTATGAGTAAAAGGGCCATATTTCCTTTCTCCTGAAAGAGGGGGCACACACCAGTATGTCAATGTGTTTGGTTTACAATCCTTAATTCTGGTGGTAGATGTCCTTTAAGGGAAGATTCAGGCGCGTAACTACAGCGATAGCAGCCAGAGTGGGGCCCACAGTGTCAGGGAGCCCCCACTATAAAGAATGGAGGATGTGCACCATTAGATCTATATTGTACTGCACATTTCCAGCATGATATGTATATAACATATACTGTGATGTATATATGCAGTATCTGTGATGTGTATATGGTGTCTGTATACACTGTATGTGAGTATGTTGCATATGGCACTGTATGGATGTGTATATGCACTTGAGTGTATTTATATGTGATTGTAACTCGCATGTGCGAGCATACTAATATGTATATTTTTTAGGTGGGAAGGTGCAGGCTACTGCATGGGGCCCTGTCTCTCCTAGTTACGCCACTGGGACGATTGTTCCAGTTTCATAGAAAGGTTGACTATTGTGATAAACAGGATGAGGTAATATACATTAAGCTAAAGTTACTTTACATTTGAACACTATTGTCATATGTGGCACAATGTAATCCTACTCTCACATTTCCTAAAACTTACGCCTTCACATATATATGAGCCAATCATTTCTATTGTTTTTAATTATGAATTTTATTTAAATTATGCAATTATTTTAGAAATTCATAAGAGTATAGGAGACAAACCATAGGCATGTTTTCCCTTAAATAAAGTAGTCTATTTTTTCCTTACTTTCGCAGAGTATCTCTGAAGTTTTGACACAGATGTTTAGTAATACCACTGTGCCAAGACTTGTTGCTAGGCAACTACAGGTACAGTCTGACATTTTATGCTTTGCAAAGCTAAGAATATACAGTATACCCGCTTACAATTTACACAGATAAAGAAAAATCATCAATAAGGTAAGGTTATTTTGTGCCAAAGGCAAAACACGTGACCTAGGTAAGTAAACTAACAACATCTCTAATGAGTCATAATCACAAGACATAGCACAAGACAAACTCAACTAATGCTGATAATATTTTTGTAGAATACTATGTAAAGAAAAACTAAATTGTGAGATTTAATTTATTACTTTTGCAGTAGTCAGTAAAAAAAATAGAAAGGCTGGTGCACCGGCCATTTGGAATAGCTGGACGGCCTCTGTCCCACCTCCTGCTTCAAATTATACTAGAATCAATACTGTCTGAATCTATCTTTAAGATCCAGATACTATTAATAAATAGATCACCCCAGAATGTGTTTATCATTTGTAAATTTTAAATCTTTATATAGAAATAGCGCAAATTGGGGTATGGGGCAATTCTGATGCAAATAAATTCCAGTCCCAGGCAGGCGTAGGAAAAAGTTTAGCAGACGGTTTCAGAAGAATTTATGAATTTTGTGCTACTTTAAAAAAAAAAATTTGCAAAAAAAGCAATGGACACACATTTCTGATATGTCACCCTCACACACAAATGCCCTGATTAAAGATAAATTATCCCCCATGACCGCCTTTGGAGCGCTGCTGCTCATCAGAATTATTGAAGTGGCTTTCGCCCTATAATATACATTATATATATATATATATATATATATATATATATATATATATATATATAATCGCAAAATAATGGCAAAAAGAGTTTAAATAATCACAGCAGCACATACACAAGGATGGTAGGGAGTGACAATGCGATTTTTTGCAATATTTAAAGTACTAAATCTATAGGAACTAGCAGTAGTTCAATGTTTCAGCCAAACATTTCAGGGTGGGATAAAAATGGAAAAATAAGTAAACATCATTACTATAAATTAGATTTTGACATTTATAGACACAGAAGAGTATCTGGTGTATACTAGAATCCAGTAAAAACTAGTCAATATTTTACACCAACAGTTTGCAAGGAATGGATTAACTGCATAAATATTTACATTTCGACAATACTGACCCCTTAGGTCATTATTCTCCAGCTGAATTTTAACAATGACACAATATACTACTTAATTTTCTTCACATTGGAATACATTAGGCACGTACAGCTGCATGGATAAAGGTCACATTTACTGCACGTTCAGAAATAGAAATGTAAGACAGCCAAGTATAAAAAATATGACAGATCAGTCTCTTAGCATACCTTCACAGGAAAATCTGGCTACAAACAATAGATCTGCGGTCTGTTGTTTGTGGCCCTGTGTCATTGGTATGTGAGGTCTGTTCACATTCTGATTACAGCAGAAAAGACCAGAGTCGTGAACTCAAGCTGGCATAAGACCCACTCTGAGTTTTGCAGCTTCAGCAGTCGGCTCACACATGGGGTAGAACAAATAAGGGGTAGCACACAGGAAAATACAATGTTCATTTGCTGGTGGTCTTATCTCAGCAAGGCATCACATGTCGCAAGCCGCACCCACAGGGGCAGACTGGGAATTTAAAATGTAAGTAAGTAAACAGAACGAAAAAACAACAAGAGAGGACGGCACCTCGTGTAATACTGTTGGGATCAATGGTTGGTGAGAGAAGAGAGTACTGCTCACCTGAAAGCACCTTGTTACAGTGCAGTTTGTAGCCCACCCTAGGGGAAGGGTTCCGGATCGTATGGCTAATTGAAGCCAATAGCAGGAGTAGATGGATGGTTTGTTCTACGCAGCTCCCACAGCTCCAAAATACCCGGACCTCGAATAGAGGCCGGTGTAGACAGTGGAGTAAAAAACGGAAAAAACAGGAGAAAGAAGCTATTGTGGGGCGCTAATAGGCCAAATCGTATCTACAATAGTGATAAATAGCTGGGAATAATCTGTATTGAAAATCTTTTATTATATAAAACAACAAACAGTGATAAAAATAAAAGTCTAGGTAACGCGTTTCGGTTATAAAAACCTTCTTCAGACCGAAATAGACAGATAATACAACCGGCAGATAACCTGTATGTAGATAGATAAAAAATAGATACTTACATTAGCTGAAATTACATTATATGAATAGTTTGAAAGCAAGAATAATGCAATATGACATAAGGAATAAGCAAATACATTGAGTAGCATCACATATAGATGTAAACAAAATTAGTGTACGATAAAATTACTGTCTCAAATACTCTATAACTCTCAAAATAATAAAAAAAAAAAAAATAATATATATATATATATATATATATATATATATATATATATATATAAAAAATAAATAAATAAATAATAGATAAACTAGGTAGACATAGGTAAATAGGAATGTAATGAATGAGTAAAACTAAGCCACAAAACGGATAATTTAGTTAGATAGAAATAAATGAATCGCTATAGATAGCGATATACTCATACACAATGTATTAGGAAAGAGAAGGGGCACGGATTCAGGCAAATGTAGAGATATACTCACGGTCCAGATAGGTGGCTGTAGTGTGCTGCCTGGAGGATAGAAAAAATGGGCCACCAGCTGTCTGCCCTCTGCCTTATATAAGGAGGAAATTTTTTTTGTTTATTTATTTTTTATTTATTTTTTTTGCTCATAATGAGGCCAGTTTCATTACTACCTTTTCCAATAATGCTAGTCAGATAAAGGATATACTGAGGAAACATTGGAATGTTCTTTTACATGATCCTTTTCTTAAAGACTCCATCGCACACAACCCCAAAATAACTTTTAAAAGACCTCGTACACTGAAGAATATGTTGGCCCCTAGCCGTCTACGCACGAATCAAAAGGTTACACCTTCCCCAGTTTCTTCTTTTTTTCCTCATATACTGGGTAGTTACAAGTGCGGGCGCAACAAATGTAAATGTTGTGAAACCATTTGTCACCGATCTCCCAGATTTTGCTCTAATGTAACCGGCGAGAGTTTTTCCATTAATAGTTTCCTCAACTGCAGCTCAGACTACGTGATTTATTTGCTCGAATGTACATGTAAATTTCAATATATAGGTCGTACGATACAGTCACTCAGAGAGCACCTAAACAAACACAGATCAAATATCACCAATGGTTTCCTGCTGCATAGTGTGTCGTGACATGCTGCAGTTCATCACAACCGCAATTACAAAGAGTTTAACATCAAACCAATCGAACACATCACTAGCTCCACACCACAACGTCACAACCAACTCAAACAGCGGGAAATGTTTTGGATCTACAAGCTTCAAACCCTGGTACCATCAGGTCTCAATGAAAGTTTGGAAAATGTCTTCTAACCCTATATATATTGTTCAAGTTGTATTTAAGTTGTATCCACACTTTCATTTACTCCATATGCTCAAAGTATACTCTCTCGTATTAACTCTGTGAATATATATTTAAACCATGTACCATATGAATGTACCGTATGTTGAAATATATACATATATTATTTATTTTATTATCATTATTATCATTAGTATTATTATCATTAGTATTTTTTTCTTTTAAGGTATTTTTTAAGGAATATTTTGTATACAGCCTTTTATGGTGTATATTCCGTGATATATTTATTAATTTTACTTCCATTTAGTAAGTTATTTACTTTCTCATATCTTTACATTTATTTGCTTCTACCTATAATCTAATTATTTTACTAATCTAAGTATTTTATTTATCTATCCTCTTATCCTTGTGTGTATCCTAATTATATCCCTGCATGTGTCCTAATCATCCTAATAAGGAAGGGATATTGAGGAAAATAAATAAATAAATTTCCTCCTCATATAAGGCAGAGGGCAGACAGCTGGCGGCCCATTCTTTCTATCCTCCAGGCAGCACACTACAGCCACCTAGCTGGACCGTGAGTATATCTCTACATTTGCCTGAATCCTTGCCCCTTCTCTTTCCTAATACATTGTGTATATCTATTTGTTTTTTCCCCCCTGTTTATCTCAACTCCTAGCCAGTTCCTTACTTCTAGATACATACTTTACTACAGATTATCTATATACTTCCTTTGTATCAGTTCCCATACTTAATCATGTAGCAATCCATTCATCTATTATGTAGCGATTCATTTATTTCTATCTAACTAAATTATCTGTTTTGTGGCTTAGTTTTACTCATTTATTACATTCCTATATACCTAAGTCTACCTAGTTTATTTATTTATTTTTTATTTATTTATTTATTTTTTATATATATTTTTTTTAATTTATTATTTTGAGAGTTATACACTAATTTTGTTTACATCTATGTGATGTGATGCTACTCAATGTATTTGCTTATTCCTTATATCATATTGCATTATTCTTGCTTTCAAACTATTCATATAATGTAATTTCAGCTAATGTAAGTATCTATTTTTTATCTATCTACGTACAGGTTATCTGCCGGTTGTATTATCTGTCTATTTTGGTCTGAAGAAGGCTTTTATAACCAAAACGCGTTACCTAGACTTTTATTTTTATCACTGTTTGTTATTTTATATAATAAAAGATTTTCAATACAGAATATTCCCAGCTATTTATCACTATTGTAGATACGATTTGGCCTATTAGCGCCCCACGATAGCTTCTTTCTCCTGTTTTTTCCGTTTTTTACTCCACTGGGAATTTAAAATGGCCCTGGAAAAAAACTATAAAAGTGGCCCCATTTTATGGGTGGAGTCAAAACAAGTGTGTGTGGTCAGATCATGTGGGTGGAGTTATAACAGACAAATTGTTGGTAGATGGCCTTACTAGCAAAAGATGCTCTTGTTTTGCATTAAGTGAATCTAATGTGCAAAGAATGTGACCTGTCGAAAAGTAAATGATGCAAACGCATGAGCCGATAAGCCTTAAATACCTTTCCCCTGTGCCATACATGTACAATTCAGGAAAGAATATATTGATACTGCCTCCTATGTACAGGAATAATGCTACAATAACACATTCAATCCTGCCTTCTATATACAAAATAAAACTACTACAATACCTTCTCCCATATACAAGCCAATTACTATAATACTGCCCCTATGTACAAGGATATAACTACTATAATACTGCCCCCTATGTACAAAAAAAAACTGCTATAATACTGTCCCCTATGTACAAGAATATAACTACTATAATACTGCCCCCTATGTACAAGAATATAACTACTATAATACTGCCCCCTATGTACAAGAGTATAACTACTATAATACTGCCCCCTATGTACAGGGATATAACTACTATAATACAGCACCCTATGTACAAGAATATTACTACTATAATACTGCCTCCTATGTACAAGAATATAACTACTATAAAACTGCCCCTATGTACAGGAATATAACTACTATAATACTGCCCCCTATGTACAAGAATATAACTACTATAATGCTACATATATACACATAAGTGAACATGAAAAAAAATCAGTATTTATCAAATACAGCTACAGAAAACACATGAGAGATCCATACCTATTGCATCCAGTGACATCAGGTATCAGGCATTGCAGTGTATAGTATTAGCAATTGGACCCTGCAGGGTTAAATTACCCTGGAGGATCTAAAATAATGGTAAAAAAAAATTAAAAAAAATTTAAAAAAAATATGAAAAAATAGTAAAAAAGTAAAAGTTTAAATCACCCCACTTTCCCTAAAACTGATATAAATATAAATAAACAGTAAAAATCATAAACACATTAGGTATCGACGCTTCCCAAAATGTCCGATCTATCAAAATATATTAGCGATTCTTCCCAGCGTTTAACCCCGAAACGGAAATTGGTGCCCAAAGTCGAAAATGCCCCTTTTTTGCCATTTTGAAAAATATTAAAATTCTATAAAAAGTGATCAAAAGCCCATACAGTCCTCAAAAAGAAAGCATTAAAAACTTCATCAAAAGTCGCAAAAAATGACACCACCCACAGCTCCGTGCACTGAAGTATGAAAAAGTTATTAGTGCCAGAACATAGCAAAATGAAGGTTTTTTTTTTTTTGTACAGAAGGTTTTAATTTTTTTAAATGTATGAAAACATTATAAAACCTGTACAAATTTGGTATCCTTGTGATCGTACCGAACCAAAGAATAAAATAGACATGTGATTTGGAGTGCTCAGTGAAAGCCATAAAATCCAAGCCCACAAGAACATGGCGCAAATGCGTTTTTTCATCATTTTCACTGCATTCTGAATTTTTTTCCCGCTTCCCAGTACACGGAATGGAATAATAAATAACATCACTATAAAGTTCAATATGTTACGCTGAAAACAAGCCCAAACAGAGCTCTTTACATGGAAAAATAAAAAAGTTACAGATTTTTGAAGGTGGGGAGTGAAAAATGAAAATTCAAAAACGAAAAAGGGCCACGTCCCTAAGGGGTTAAGCCCCTTAACCGACACCCACCCACCCCAGTATTGATAGAGCTCCTACTATGACCCAAGCGTAATAATAATGGCCCCAGCCTTCGCCAGACATAGAATTTGTGCCCCCGGCCTACCCCAGACATGGAATTAATGGCCCCAGCCTACCTCAGACATAGGATTAATGGCCCCAGCCTACCCCAGACATAGAATATATGCCCCCAACCTACCCCAGACATAGAATATATGCCCCCAGCCCAGACATAGAATATATGTCCCCAGCCTACCCCAGACATAGAATATATGCCCCAGACTACCCCAGACATAGAATATATGCCCCAGACTACCCCAGACATAGAATGTATGCCCCCAGCCTACCCCAGATATAGAATATATGCCCCCAGCCTACCCCAGACATAGAATATATGCCCCCAGCCTACCCCAGACATAGTATATATGCCCCCAGCCTACCCCAGATATAGAATTGATGCCCCCAGCCTACCCCAGACATAGAATAGATGCCCCCAGCCTACCCCAGACATATAATTAATGGACCCAGCCTACCAAGACATAGAATTTATGCTCCCAACCTACACCAGATATAGAATTAATGGCCCCAGCCTGCCCCAGACATAGAATTTATGCCCCAAGCCCACCCCAAACATAGAATTAATAGCCCCATCCCACCCCCAGACACAGAATTAATGGCCCCAGCCTACCCCAGACATAGAATTTATTCCCCCAACCTACCCCAGACATAGAATTTATCCCCCGAGCTTACCCCAGATATAGAATAATGCCCCCTGCCCGTCCCAGACATAGAATAATGCACCCAGCCCACCCCAGGCATATAATTAATGCCCACTGCCCGCTCCAGACATACAATTAATGCCCCCTGTCCACCTCAGACATATATTTAATGCCCCCTGGCCGCCCCAGAAATAGAATTAATGTCCCCAGCCATAAAATGAATGGCCCTAGCCTGCCCCAGATATAGAATAATGCCCCAACCTGCCCCAGATATAGAATAATGCCCCTGCCCGCCCCAGACATAGAATTAATGCCCCCTGTCTGCCCCAGACATAGAATAATGCCCCTAGCCTGCCCCAGACATATAATTAATGCCCCCTGCCCGCCCCCAGACATAGAATAATGCCCCCTGCCCACCCCAGACATATAATTAACGCCCTCTGCCCGCCCCAGAAATGTAATTAATGCCCCCTGCCGACCCCAGACATAGAATTAATGCCCCCTGCCCACCCCAGACATAGAATTAATGCCCCCTGCCCACCCCAGACATAGAATTAATGCCCCCTGCCCGCCCCAGACATATAATTAATGCCCCCTGCCTGCCCCAGACATATAATTAATGCCCCCTACCTGCCCCAGATAAAGAATTAATGTCCCCATTCTATAATTAAAAAAAAAAACAAACATAATACTCACCTCTTCTTCTTTGGGGCAGGTTTCTTCCCGTCCTTGGTCTTCAGTAGCTTGGTGTAGAGGCGCGGGTTCCAACACAAATCTTTTGGCTAAACAATCATCCCTCATACCCCTTATCTGGACTTAGAGAAAATAGAAAATTATAGTAAAAGTTAAACATTATCTTCAAAATTACGTGGACCCTTCCTAACCCTTTCCCCTCTTTAAAGACACTGGCCCAGATTTATTATTGTGCCTGCTGCACATTTTATCTAAATTTGCATGTGCACGTCCTGGAAACAGACCAGATTAATTAAGAGCGTGCGCCAACTTTACCATTATATTCAGCAATCCCACCACAGTTTTTAGCCAGTTTCGCGTGAGAACATGTGTGACTTCCGCTGGGTCTAGTGTGCATGGCTGGTGGCTGCAAATCTTCAGGGGGACACGCTTTTCTGAACAGTGAGAAATGCACCAATCCTCTTCCAAGATGTTGGCAGGCGCCTTTCAGGAAAGTCCCAACAGATCAAAGGCTGAGGATGTTCTGTCAACCCCTAGGGAGATGCATTGTCGTTATCTGCCTCCCCAGCATAGACCTGTTTGGTGATGAGAGCCAGCCAGAATCCCATATGGAAGAACTGATGGCGGATATGTCGCTCAGCCAAGCCTTCACTGCTGTGTGCCCAGCCGTGAATTGCACCCTCCACCAGCAGGAATTGGAGAAAATGGAGTTGTATATAACAAGCCCTCTTGGATCATTTTTTGGTATTAGGAGAACCGTCCTGTTCACAAACCTCACAACTTTCCAGCCACCCAGTTTCCCCCCAATGGAAGAAACCCCCATGGAATCAGCTAGGATCATCAAGATCTACATCCACGATCTCTGTAGATCATGGAATTGTGTTGCAACTTGTAACTGAACGCATTCTTTAGAAGTGACTGACGATTTTCACCACCTGGCTTTCCTTATTTTCCATTTTTTTTCCTGGTCCCCCCTGGGAATTCTCTTTCCCTCTCAATTCGCCTTCCTCCTGTGTAGTAGGTGGTGCCAGTTGCTTTTTATTCTGGTCATTGCTGGGTGACCACGCCGGACCCGAATCCTCGTCGGACAACACACCGCAGGATCATGGCGGGACCGGGTAAGTAAATCTGCCCCATTGTGTCCCCAGGGAATGCATGGGGACAAAGCCAGAGCAAAAAGATCACACTAACAATTCCCAAACTTTATTATTGATAAAATCCAGAATCAGCATACAAATGTGTGCAGTCACAGGTAGCAGTACACACAAGAAAAAAAGGAGTTAATCCACTCTGACACAAACAGAACCTTAATAGTATCAACATATATTCAATATTGGAATGCTTTTACAAGTAAGGGTTCTGGCTGCAACACCTATTGTATGTTCAGCAAAACACGCATCCCAAGTTGTAAGTGGGCTGTTCTTACCCATGTAGTGATTAGTAATGGTTCACGTGTAACGGGTGGAGCGGATTCTGGATTTTATCAATAATAAATAAAGTTTGTTATATTGAGAATTTTTAGTGTGATCTTTTTGCTCTGGCTTTGTCCCAATGCATTCCCTCGGAACACTATAGGTTTATATGTGTGTATTTGTCTGGTGTGCCCTTACAGCAATTAAATATACTATTTAACCTGTGATGCACTTTTAGCTCAATCCATGAATCCCCATGTCCATGTGTTGGTTAAATACATGATACCGGGTTGGTTCCTCACCCTATATAATCCCCTTACAGACCAGGCTTATATTAACCAATTAAGGACGTGACCCTTTTTCGTTTTTGCTTATTAATTTTTCACACCCCACCTTAAAAAACGATATCTTTTTTATTTTTCTATGTAAAGAGCTGTGTTTGCAATTGAAATTCATAGTGACGGTATTTATTATTCCATGCCATGTACTGGGAAGTGGAAAAAAAAATTCTGAATGCAGTGAAAATGATTAAAAAACCGATCACAAGGGTGCCAAATTTTATAGGTTTTATAATGTTTTCACACGTTTATAAAAATTAAAACCTCCTGTATAAAAAAAAATTCTTCATTTTGCCATGTTCTGGCACTAATAACTTTTTCATATTTCAGTGTTCTGAGCTGTGGGTTACTGAGGTAACAGCCCAAAGTCTGATTCACTTTCTCTACTTGACCATTCCACTGAGGGTGGTAAGCAGAAGAAAAGTCAAGGTTGACGTGCAGCTGGTTACACAAGTATTACCAGAATTTGGACACAAACTGGATAGGACACGATGTGTAGCAGAAGACCATGCAGCCGAAATATATGTTTGAAGAACAAACTGGCAAGCCGTGGGGAAGATGGAAGGCCTGGAACAAAATGAGACATTTTGGAAAACCGGTCCGTCACCACCTAGATGACAATACTGCCCGAGGAGACAGGCAGATCGGTGATGAAGTACAGTCTAGCTGGTTTGAGACGAGAGGCTTTGTTGCGGACACAGGAGGAACAGGATGCCACAAACTCTTGAACATCTTTGACCAAGTCTGGCCACCAGTTGAAGTGGGAGATGAGGACCACAGAGTATTGCACCCCTTCAACGCAGGATCTCACATTCTTCCAATTGAGGTCTGGAGCATGGAGTTGAAGCCAAGGAAGACCCAGAAGAAGAGCTGATGTGGAGCGAGGCAGGACATAGAAGACCAAGTTTTCTTGGTGTAGGACTTGAAGACGGATAGGTTCCGTGCGGTACCGGACTGGATCGGAAAGAAGCTGTACGCTTACTGAGGGAACAATGAGGGGTGACTTGAGGGGAATCCCCGAAATGTGATGCCGGGACTCCAGAGCGGCATCCACAAAGTTCCTTGCGGAACCAGAGTGAAGGAACGCTGAGACTTGCACGGGAGTGCCGGTACCGACACTGGAACAGTCATTCGTGGTGAATTCACACCTAAAGACGCTTCTCTCAGAAGCCCTAGGTGCTGGCGTTTCCCGGACGGTGGGGGCGGACTGAAGAAGTACCAATGAGGTGCTTGAGACTGGCACAGTACAGGCAGAGGTTTTCTGGAACGTTCCCCAGGTTTGAGTAAGGCTCTGTCAACCTGCATAGGTTCAACTGCAGACTGTGCGACCGGAGGCTGGAGCGGCTTTTGGAAGACCAGAGCCAACCATGGCAGAAGTGTAAGCCGGACCAGAAGTCGCTCATGTCGGAACTTTTCAGCTCGTTCCAAAAAAAACACGTCTTTCTGAGTGGCCAGGGTGATAAGACCACTCAGAGTAGCAGGCAGATCACGGGCAGCCAATGCATCTTTGACCTGTGAGGACAGTCCCTTTTTAAAGGTCGCAGATAAGCCATGTTGTTCCAAGATAGCTCAGACGCCAAGGTGTGGAACTTGACCGCATATTCACCCACAGATGAGTCTCCTTGACGTAGGTTCAGTAGCTCTGTTTCAGCTGAGGAGGCTTGTGCGGGTTCCTCAAACAGAGACCTGAACAGGAAAGCAGTATGGGTGGCCGTAACTAGTTCGTTCCTATCCCACAGAGGAGTAGCCCAGGCCAAGGTCTTCCCAAAAAGGAGGCTGATGATGAATGCCACCTTGGAGCGCTTGGTGACAAACTGAAATGGTATTAACTCTATATGCAGCGAGCACTGTGTAATGAAACCTCTGCACTGTTTGGGATCGTCATCATATTTATCAGGCATAGATAGTCTTAGCCTTAGCCAATTCAAAAGGGTAGACGCTGGAAGTGCCGCAGGAGTAGTCACAGGAGCCTAATGCTGAGGCTGAGAGTCGAGCAGCCATTGAAGAGCAGAAGCAAATTGGCCTGGAAGTTCTCCTTGGGTAGCAATCTGCTGAGACTGGCGGGCGACAACACTGGAAAGCTCAGCCAGTATCTGACGTTGCTCTTGGTGGGGTCCATGGCCAGATCTTACTGTCAGGGCTCTGAGTCTGTGGAACCTGTGGATAGGGGTGGCTTATTTGGTTGATAAGGTTTTGTTTCACTGAGGTTAGTGAAAGGGGTCTTTCAGCCATTCAGTGTTGTGATTAATTGTTGTGCCATATCCGTAGGTTTACTCACTTCCTGTGCCTCCCAGAACCTGTGCATTCTGGGAGTGTCTATAAAAGGATAATTAATTGACCCTCAGGGGTCAGTAATGTCACGTTTTTGTCACAGGGCCCTGACTTTCTTCTGGGGTCCCAGTTTCTCTTTTTACCCTCTGAACTTCTTTTGTTTCTTCCTTTCCTTTTGTCCTCATCTTGTTCCCAGGATGCCCTGGAGGGTGCAATAAGTGCACAATGGGGCTCATTTACAAAGGTTCGCGCACACACTTTTGTCAGACTGTGCACCTTTTTCAGGGCTAAAGCGGCATATAGAAGCCTGTGCACGGAGATTGTGGCGCACGTGACCCTTTTGTGGTGCAGCTGCGCTGGCTTCCATCCGACGCAAATTAGGGGGGGTGCCGTCGGACTGTACGACTGATTCGGACTGAGCGCGGTATTTCCCTTTTAAATTGTGTCGCAAGCCATAGCCCTAAAATGCTCCACTTAAAAGATGTATTATTTATGTATTATTATCTAAGTCTTATTGGGGGGCAATGTATATATTTTTTGGTCTATATTTCTATGTATTGCTTGGGGGTGAACTTATGTGTCATTGGTGGGCTGTGTATATATCTATGTGTTTTTTGGGGGGGCTGTATATATTATTGGGGGTTTTGTATATATCTGGGGTGTGGGATAATCTCTTTGGGAAAAGTCTGTGGACTCCATGGACCACTGTGATACTAGCCACAACCCGGGAGTGGAGTCTCAGTGGACTCCTGGTCTTCGCCAGAGCCCACCGCAAAGCGAGATGTTCTTGCTGCAGTGGGAAGCCACCAGGTCGCTCCACGGGTGCGACTAGGCCCGCGGTGGCAGCCAAGGTAGGGACACAGGGTAAGCAGGACCACGAGAAGGCAGGACCATGAGAAGGCAGGACAACGGAAAGACAGGACCTCTGGATGGCAGGACCTCTGGATGGAAGGACCTCTGGATGGAAGGACCTCTGGATGGCAGGACCTCAGGATGACAGGACCTCAGGATGACCACTGGGATACAGGACCGTCACAGGAACATGGGACCAGCACAGGAGTATGGGACCGGCACAGGAGTACGCGACTGGCACAGGAGTACAGGACCGGCACAGGAGTACGGGACCGGCACAGGAACACGGGAACGCCACAGGAACACGGGAACGCCACAGGAACACGGGACCACCACAGGAACCCGGGACCGTCACAGGAACACGGGACCGAACACATAAACGGCACAGGGACACAGTAATACCACAGGAACACGGGAAACACGGAGGCGTCTGTAAACGCACAAGAAACATGCAGGGCTTTCTCTTCATTATAAGGACTGATATAAGGGGATGCTGGGAGCCGCCAGATTATGTAGCAGAGCCGGGAATGCCAGCGCCACTTAGAAGGACGCTCGCCTTTTTAATTCCTGGAGAGTCAGGCGCGCACCCTAGCGGCAGGAGCGTGCAGCCTCGGCAAGAAGCAGGAGTGGGGCCTATGGAGGAAGCCGGGGTAAGACCAGGACAGGCTGTTGCAGAATCCGGAGCCAGGAGAGGTGAGTATCGACCTGGGGGAGCAGGTACAGGGGCAGCAGGCACGGATGCACCTGTGATCCCTACCGAGGGTCGCGGGTGTTACCGTGACAGGACCATAGTAGTATCGTAGTGTATAAGGCTGGAAAAAGATGTAAGTCAATTTCAACCTTTAAGAATTAAACAAATGTTTTTTCCCAATAGCTTGTGATATTTTTGCGCTCCAGAAAGTCATCCAGGCCTCTCTGGAACGTGTACATAGAGTCCGCCATAACAACCTTCTGCAGAACAGAGCTCCATAGGCGTAGAGGATGCCCCCTGGTCCATGTCACAGGCCTAGGTATTAAAAGATCTTTGGAGAGATCCTTGTACTTCCAGTTCTGGTATTTGTACATTGTAATGAGTCGCCAACGCATTAGGATCAGTTTATCGAGATTAGCTCGAGAATAAATGAAGTTAGTATATATGGGGTGTGTTGTGTATGTTTCTATGTATTCCTTGGGGTGACTGTGTTTATATCTAAGTGTTATTAAGGGGACTCTGTATATATCTATGTGTTATTGGGGGGTTGTCTATATTTCTATGTATTCCTGGGGAGGCTGTGTATTTACTGTGTATACTCTAGTATAAGCCAACCCGAATATAAGCCGAGGCCCCTAACTTTACCACAAAGAACTGGGAAAACTTATTGACTCTAGTATAGCCAGCAGCTCCTGTGCCCCATTATACAGCCAGCAGCCTGCCTTGTTTTACAGCCACCAGTCCCCTGCCTGAATTTACAGCCAGCAGCCCCCTGCCCCGTTTTACAGCCAGCAGCCCCCTGCCCCATTTTACAGCCAGTCAACCCAGTTTGCCCAATTCATTAAAAAACTAAGTGAAAACTCACCTCTCTGGCCAAGACCACCCAACCCCAAGCCCCCCCCCCCCCCCCCCGACGGGTCTTCAAAATGACACACAGTGTACTATTGCAGCTGCGGCTGCCATCAGAGACTGTGACATCTCACTTACCTGCATAGATTGAACAGAAGACCGGGGGCCACGCCAGAAAGGTGACTTTTTTTACTCGAGTATAAGCCGAATTTTTGAGTTTCTACAGTAATAATGTGTTATTGGAAGGCTGTGTATATATCCCAAATAAATAAATATATGTCTAAAATAAATAAAGTTAAACAAGATCAGATGGCTCTGAAGCAAGCCCAGCTGAGGTAGGTGTTAGACAGCCATAAGAAAGACCCTTCTCTGAACTTGAGGAAGGACATACCATATATACTCGAGTATAAGCCGACTCGAGTATAAGCTGAGACCCCTAATTTACCACCAAAAACTGGGAAAACCTTTTGACTCGAGTATAAGCCGAGGGTGTAGTATACAGCCAGCCAACCCCCATGTAGTTTACACCCAGCCCCATGTAGTATACAGCCAGTGAGCCCCATGTAGTATACAGCCAGCCAGCCCCCTGTTGTATTCAGCCAGCCAGTCCCCTGTAGTATACAGCCAGCCAGTCCCCTGTAGTATACAGCCAGCCAGTCCCCTGTAGTATACAGCCAGCCAGTCCCCTGTAGTATACAGCCAGCCCCATGTAGTATACAGCCAGCCCCATGTAGTATACAGTCAGCCCCAAGTGGTATACAGCCAGCCCCAAGTGGTATACAGTCAGCCCCAAGTGGTATACAGTCAGCCCTAAGTGGTATACAGTCAGCCCCAACTAGTATACAGCCAGCCCCATATAGAATACAGCCAGCCAGCCCCAGATGGTATACAGCCAGCCCTATATAGAATATAGCCAGCCAGACCTTCCGACGATACTCACCCCCAATTCTTGGCGCGGCTCCCGTCTTCCTTCTTCTCTAGCCGACAGAGTCTTGCCCATGCGATCTGCCGGCGGGTGCACACTATGATGCGGCGGTGTCGCCGCTGATGACGTCATCAGCATCGACACCGCCGCATCATAGTGTGCACCGGCAGGGAGATCGCTAGCTAGAGAAGAAAGAAGCCGCCGGGATCCGGGCACCGGAGGGTGAGTATTAAGTTTTTTTTTTTAAATTGACTCCTGTATAAGCCGAGGTGAGGTTTTTCAGCACATTTTTAGATGACCTTAGAAATAAATTGAATTTGTGTCTTACCACTAGAGCTGAACAGAGCTTGGGGTGGTCTAAGCATAAGCTCTTTTGCCAAGAAGATAAACCGGGTGCCCTTTTTGGCATGAAAGCTTTCTCTTTGGGATCGTCCTAGTACTTTACCTAAACCCAGATTGTCTAATGGCCTTCTGTCTCAATCCATACAGGCGCAAAGTGCACATTATTAAGGCAAAGTGCAGATAGGCAGATTGCATCAGTTTTCATATATCTGGGTCACTGTGTGTTACTCATACAGGAAGTTCTGGAACCTATATAGATGACTTATAGATCCCCAGTATAGACATCATGGCATCATGGCACTAAATAAAAACAATAAAGAACAGAATTAAGAAACAATTAAAAAAAAGATATCCATGTAAACATCTGAAAATGTTTGCACTTTAAAAATATCATTTTAATCACAAACAGGGTGTAGTTTAATAGAATGTATCCCGCAAAAGCCCTCATAAGATTGTGCCAGAATAATCTAAAAGTTATGGGACCAGGAAATTAAAAGTGGTCATATGTATATGAAATTAATGTTAGCTTTATTTGGACATTGGGCAGATTTACTTACCCCGTCCATTCACGATCCAGCGGCGCGTTCTCTGCGGTGGATTCGGGTCCGGCCGGGATTCACTAAGGTAGTTCCTGCGCTGAAGTCCGCTGAAATGCACTCAAGTACACCGGCCTATTCCTGGTGAAGGTAAGTGCAAGCTCTGCGACACTTTTTGTTTTTTATGCATGCTAGCGCCGATGCACCAAAATCCAATCGCGTGTGCCAAAATACAGGGAGAATCGGCGCAAATCGGAAAGATTCGGGTAACAGGTCGGGAAAACACAATTCGGGCCCTTAGTAAATGACCCCCATTGTGCCACATTGTCAGCACTATGGTTGTTGTGCTGGAAATAACATATATGAAAAAATTTGAATCTTTTCTTTTCCATTAAATGCAATACATTTCTGGTTTAAAGACTTGTACTCATTAAGATCTGCATATTTTTGTTGTTCCTTTTTGTTAATTATTCTTATTTGACAGGGTGTCATATCACTTGCATAGTAACTTAGCATTTGATGTACATCTTCAGCACACACAAAAATTGTGTAAATCATTGGAGTGTTGGAGGAGCATAAAATCTTCAGCTATGAATATTTCATTGTAGAGTACTTTATATTCCTATCTCTTGTGCATTTCCAAAATATTGTTGCCTTATTTATGTCCTCAGTCCAGTTGATATATTGAAATAAGCCTAAAACATAAATTCACACTTGCTCTGTGAGGAAATATTTCCTTTGACTTTTTTACAGATTCATTTTTAAGAATACAAGGAATTCCCATTTCTTTAGTATGAAGTATTACATGTTAAAATATAGTGTCTTAAAACATAACAATTTAAAAATTGTAATTTTAAAGGAAATCTACCATCAAAATGAAGCATGATTAACCAGGGACACTTGGTCTGGTGGAATAATATTTAACATTTCAAACAGAATATGAACTTAATGGAAAATCTTACCAGTATGAAAACAATAAAAACATAGATGCATATAGCATCAACACAGTAAAACAACCTCTCCTCCAAATGACGACCATAACGACCAGCATCAGCGGAGACCCATCCATGTGGGACACAAATTGTGGGCTTGGGAAGGAGGCGGGTTAAGTATAACTGAGCCAAGGAAAAAGGACAAGCCTCATCCTCACAGAGTAACTCTTCAGTGGGCGAACAACAGACGGAGGGAGTAGTTTGCAATAATCAACACAACAAATCAAAAGAAAGGCCACAACCCCAACCCTTAAGAGCCTGATGAATAATAAAGGATTTGGTGACATCGACTAGGACATTCAGTTGTAAAAAGAACTAAATTCTACTGCCCTGGACACCCCATACCCCTGAAGGTGTACTAAGTGTGATGTGTCACACCAACCCTGTCAGTCTACCTACCGTAGACTGCCAAGCCTCCCACGCCTTACCATACTGCTCCCAGGTGGACAGAGCAAAAGACAACCTCATCGTTGCCATTAACCGTGGATCAGGTTCCACAGGAGCTGGGGACATGGTCGACCGTCCATGGCTGCTGTTGGGTGGCGCTGTTGAAAAACCTGGAAATCAATCAAAGCAACAAAGAGGTTGATCCAAAACATAAGAAACCCCAGGAACTGGGAACTGTAAATGTATGTTGTATTTCAGACATCTAATAACCAGATGCTACAATAGGGATAAAACAGGGAGGGAAGAGGATGTTAACTTATTGATGCAAAAAAACAACCCCCCTAAATTATTTGTACAAAAATAAATCTTTTGATTTGACAAAAGCGTGAACTATATTTCAACTGCCACCACAATAATGTCAGGTTACAAAGAAAGCCAGAAGTGGTCATGGCTACATCAGTAAACAAAGAGAGTTTTGGAGCTAGAAATTTCTGAGCCTTGCCAACAAGACATCCCATTATAGCACATGGAAAATTGGCGTCACACCTGTAAATGCGCCAGTAGGTGGGGTGTAATATATATATGATGCTCAGGTTTTCTGACCACCCCTGAAAAAATATGACCAAATCACATCATCCGACAGGCGAATACCAAATGGTCCAGGCGCGAAGAAGAGTTACACGTTTTACTGAACAGAAAACAATAATGGAGCGAAAACCAGTTTTGTACAGCACTAGCCACTCAAGGAAGGAGCCGAAAAGCTCAAAATACCTACAGAAAACACAGCAACTCATAGGTAAACAGTTGTCATAATAGTAAAAACCATCCATACAATAGCCCAAAAGGAGGGAGCATTCCGGGTACACTGGAAGAAGGCAAAAAGCGCACTCCATAAGAAAAACAGCATGATCAAAAGAAACATAAGAAACCGCCGCCTCTTCCGGTAAAATACTGTAATTAATCGACGAGCCCTTGGTGAGGGACAAGTGGTGAATTAGACGGAACATTCCAGGTTCCCTCTTTGATGCCCAAAGGAGAGACCCACCATTCCGACCAAGGAAACCTTCTTAAGAATCTTGTCCCACAAAATCTACGGATGCTCCGTGGCAGAACTCAAGTTATCTGCAAATGTACTGTCTGAAAATTGTACTGCACAAATGTACTGTCTTAAAATTATCCCCTTCCCGACATGTCACATGTCGGGTGCGGGTGCATGGAGAGGGCTCAGGGGCTGAGCCCTCTCCATAGCTGGTAAATGTTTGCTGCATATTGCGATTAGCACATTGTAATGAATGAGGAGGAAAATCTCTACATACTGCCATACTGTAGTATGGCAGTATATGATAGGATCGATCAGACAACCTAGGGTTAAAGTACCCTAGAGGGTCTAAAAAATTAAAAAAATAAATAAATAAATAATAATAATTCTAATTTAAAAAACCCTAAAAATAATCCCCCTTCCCCTAGAACTGATATAAATCTAAATAAACAGTACAAATCATAAACACATTAGGTATCGCTGCATCTGAAAATGCCCGATCTATCAAAATATAATAATGTTGTTTCCTTGCGTTTAACTGTGTAACGGAAAATAGCGCCCAAAGTCAAAACTGCCACTTTTTTGCCATTATGAAAAATATAAAAACTTCAATAAAAAGTGATCAAAAGGACGTACAGTCCTATAAATGGTAGAAATTAAAATGTCATCAGAAGTTGCAAAAAAGACACTACCCACAGCTCCGTACACCAAAGTATAAAAAAGTTATTAGCGACAGAAGATGGCAAATTAGTTTTTTTTGTATAGGAGGTTTTCATTTTTGTAAATATATGAAAACATTATAAAACCTATACAAATTTGGTATCCCCGTGATCTTACTGACCCAAAGAATAAAATACACATTTGTACAGTGAAATCCGTAAAATCCAAGCCCACTAGAAAACGGCGCAAATGCGTTTCTTCACCAATTTCACTGCATTTGGAATTTTTGCCTGTTTCCCAGTAGACGGCATGGAATATTAAATACACCATTTTGAAGTGCAATTTGTTATGCAGAAAACAAGCCATCACACAGCTCTGTGCAGGGAAAAATAAAAAAGTTATAGATTTTTGAAGGTGGGAAGTGAAAAAAGAAAACGCAAAGGGAAGGGGATATAGATGATGAAAAATCCCCCTGCTGAAACCACAGCACAACTCACTAGCCACCTCCTGATCAGGATATCAGTCGAGCCACCGCTCGATCTCTACCACGTTCAACAGCATCTTTTTGCTCAAAAGAAGCTGAGAGTTTGCTTCCTGCTTGGGCTGTGAGCAAGGACACCTAGCAACTGCATGGGTTCTTCCGCAGGAGGAACATTAACACAAGCCATACGCATTTGCACAAGGCCTTAACTCAGGCAATGTCCCTCATTAAAGTGCCAGCAGGCTCCCAGGTGGCGGACGGCCACTTATTTCCCTGGGCAGATGGTGCTGAAAGACCGACCAGTGGTTGAGCACTGAAACTGAGGCTTTGAAGTAACCATTAGTCACAGCCAAACATTGGCTGCCTCACACCCCAAACCACGTCTGGTTGGAGAGCAAGGCAATCCTGAAAATCCTCATCAAGCTTCTACTATGTACTGCCGCTATGCGATTTATAAGAGGACTATATCCCATCTTGGGATAGAAAAAGCTCAAAGCACCACTTTGTATGTTTCAGACCCATCATGTAACCTAACACAGAGAAGTAATTATAAACAGAAAAGCAATTAATGGACAGATCATGAAATTTATTTCTTGGATAACCCCCCAATTTAAAAAACAAGTATAAGTTCCCACATTTAAAGTACTGTCCTCCTTTACAATGTTTGCATTGTGTACCTGGACATTGGGGCTTATTCACTAAGGGTACACAGCCGCACTCTCATCGGATTTGCCGACTTTTTCAGTGATTGCACAGCTGTGACTGGTATTTAACAGGGGATTGTGTCGCATGCAATCAAATTTTGGTGCAGCTCCGCCAGCTTTCCGGTGACAGAAATCGTGGGGCGTGACTTTGGACAATCCATCCGATTCGGACTGAGCACGGGATTTAACATTCAAATTGTATCGCAAGATCATGCACTTAAATGCACCAGGAAGAAGAAGGTGTTCTCGTCGGACAATGCACTTTTGGTGAACTCTTCCGGGCAGGTAAGTAAATGTGCCCCATTGTGTTGCAATAGAAATATCTACATCTCCTATAGCTTAGAAGAATTATGCTGCCTACTCTCTTTTCTTCTGTCTCCTCTATTACAGCACATGGTACATGGTATTTCGTAATAATATATGAACTTTCCTATACATCACTCAAACCTATTTTGCATGTTGAATGTCATAACAATTTTTATAGAATAAACTGAAAACTGGTAATCCGTCCGTAACACGTACAGATAGAAAAAGAAGCCAGCTCACCCTACCACGGGATCCCCTCCAGGCACAACGATATCCGGATAACTCCTGGTGCACGGAAACAATCTCAGCCGTCCTGGGTATAGTCACAAAACCACAGTCCGAACCAGCACTTCAACGGAGCAAATTCGAGAGAGTAGTTGCCAAACAAACATTCCTTTATCCCCTTATCACCGACACTAGTTTTCAGCTAAATGACCAGACTCGATTTTTCAAATCTGACATGTCTCACGATAATTGGTTATAACTTCGGAACGCTTTAAAATATCCCGGTGATTTTGAGAATGTTTTCTCGTGATACATTGTACTTCATGTTATTTATAAAATTTAAGTGATACGTTTTGCGATTCGTTTTGAAAAAAAGTGAAAATTTGGCAAAAGTTTGTAAAAATTCTTAATTTTCCAAGTTTGAAATGTTCTGCTTTCCAGACAGGAAGTAAAATTACCCAAAAATCTGGATAATTAACATTTACGGAATGTCTGCTTTATGCTGAGATGATATTTTATGCGTCCTCTCATTTTTCTCTCAACTAGAATGTTATGAGGTGCAGAATTTTAGGTGCGATTTTTCTCATTTTCATGAAAATTGCC
This sequence comes from Engystomops pustulosus, assembly GCF_040894005.1. NCBI lineage: Eukaryota > Metazoa > Chordata > Amphibia > Anura > Leptodactylidae > Engystomops > Engystomops pustulosus. Next base: position 119,895,475 of record NC_092411.1, read on the forward strand.
AAAACTCACATTTTGAGGGAAAACTCAGCTTCCAAGTGACTTTGTAAGGCCTAAATAATAGTAAAATCCCATAAAGTACCCCACTATAGAAACTTCACCCCTCAACGTATGTAAAACAACTTCTTTTGAGTCCATTAACCCTTTAAGTGTTTCACATGGGTTAAAACAATATGGACCTGCGATTTAGAAACTATGGAATTTTTTTGGAAAATACATTCATTTACATGACAGTTTCAGAATAAATTAAATGATGAAACGCACTGCAACGTTAGATGCCCAATTCCTCCCGAGGGTACTGATACCCCATTTGTGGTGGTAAACTTCTGTACGGGCCAAGAATAGAATGAATGGAGGCGCCATTCACATCAGATTTGTATTGTCACATTGTACTACCTATACATTTTTAATTTTTTTGGTAATGCAAACATATGAGGGCTTATTTTTTACGGGATGAGATACAATGTATAGATAATTCATTTTGGGGGTCTATAACTTATTCATGATATTTTATTAACTATTTCAAGGGGGACACAAACAAAATCATCAATTTTTATTTTGGATTTTTAGCATTTTTCCCCCCGCTCACCATAACATAAAAATAATATTTTATCTTTATTCTCTGGTTCACTACGATTGCGGTGATACCTCATTTATATAGTTTTTCTTATCTTTGCTCAATTTTCCTGAGCAAAACCAATATTGGAGAATATTTTTAGGGCCATAACTTCTGTATTTTTCTGTTGTCAGACCTGGATGAGGGCTTATTTTTTGCGAAAAGAGTTGTTCTTCTCAGTCGCACCATATTAGGGAACGTAGCTTTTTTTATCACTTTTTAGAACATTTTTTGTGATGGTGTTTGATGAAAAATTGTATATTATGGGAAGTTTTTCATAGTTTTTTTTTCGTCGTTCACTGTGCGGGTTCAATATTGATTTAGATTTATTGTACAGATTAATACGGACGCGGTGATACCAAATATGTACATTTTCCGTATGTTTTATATACGGTATTTGCATTTTATGTGTAACTGGGGAGATTATGGGACTTTATTTTTTTATTTATTTAATTATTAGAGATGAGCGAGCACTAAAATGCTCGGGTACTCGTTATTCGAGATGAACTTTTCCCGATGCTCGAGTGCTCGTCTCGAATAACGAGCCCCATTGAAGTCAATGGGAGACTCGAGCATTTTTCAAGGGGACCAAGGCTCTGCACAGGGAAGCTTGGCCAAACACCTGGGAACCTCAGAAAAGGATGGAAACACCACGGAAATGGACAGGAAACAGCAGGGACAGCATGCATGGATGCCTCTGAGGCTGCTTAATCGCACCTTTATGCCAAAATTATGGGCAAGAGCATGGCCATGACAGAGTGACCGAATGAGGCTAGATAGCATCTAAAACATGCAATAATTGACCCTGACACTATAAGGGACGGCATGCAGAGGCAGTGGCAGGCTAGAGAGTGTCATGGTGACATACCCTAAGTGGACTCAGGTTTCACCAAAGGAGGTGAAATGATTTCCTATGTGAACAAAAGGTTGACGGTATATTTAGTCGATAACACAGCATGGTGGCGACATAGTGACCAAGTTCCATAACGTATCTGGTGAAACACTCGAAAAATGAGCCTGACACAGCTCTTTTGATAAGGGGACGACATGTGGAGGCAGCCATGGAGACGACTTCCATGATTAAGAGCGACAGTATGGGGCATTCATATTGCGCTGCTATGATTGCAACTTCAGGTCTCCAGCATGGAGGCGACAGATGGGCCGAGTTCCACTATGTATCTGGTGAAACACCTGAAAATTCTGCCTGACACAGCTCGTTTGATAAGGGGATGATGTGCTGCATATCCTCTCGTGCTCCAGCGTCTGGGGTATAGAGAGTTGGAATGAGACATTGGTGGACGCTGTGGAGGATCGTGGAGGCAAAATGGACAGGAAACAGCAGGGGCAGCATGCATGGATGCCTCTGAGGCTGCCTAATCTTGGGATGGAGCTGGCACTCCACTGCCAGGCAAGATTTCGCCTGTCCAAGCCCCTGTCTCTCGGCTCCTCCCCACCCAAAATGGGCCTGGGGGCCAGAAGCGTTTACTTTGAAAAAATTATAATTTTCTAAGCAGGCCGGGTCGTTTGAATATTTCACCTAGGAATAATGGAATAGCATAGTGGTTCTATTTTTAATTGTTTTTACGGAAATGGTTCCATGATTAAGAGCGACACTATGGGGCATCCATATTGCGCTGCTATGATTGCAACTTCAGGTCTCCAGCATGGCGGCGACAGATGGGCCGAGTTCCACTATGTATCTGGTGAAACACCTGAAAATTCTGCCTGACACAGCTCGTTTGATAAGGGGACGATGTATGGAGGCAGTAAAGTATTAGTAGATTAAAGGTGCTGCAGTTAAAACTATGTTAGTTGGATCTTGAGATGGAGCTGGCGCTCCGCTGCCAGGCGAGCTTTCGCCAATCCAAGCCCCTGTCTCTAGGCTACTCCCCAAACAGCACTTCTAAGAACCTTTTGTATAAGATCAAGTGTAGTAGCGTTCTTATAAGTTTAGGATATGGCGGGTGAGGGGAATGTAAACAGATGCGCAAGAAGCGCTGAAATAATATCGGTAAATGATAAAATTTTGCCAGTATATTTTGTGGATTACACAGCAGGGTGGCGACAAAGTTAACAAGTTTGATGTGGAAGCCATGAAAACAACCCAAAATTCTGCCTGACACAGCTCGTTTGATAAGGGGACCATGTATGGAGGCAGTCAACTAGTAGTAGATTAAAGGTGCTGCAGTTAAAACTATGTTAGTTGGATCTTGAGATGGAGCTGGCACTCCGCTGCCAGGCGAGCTTTCGCCAATCCAAGCCCCTGTCTCTAGGCTACTCCCCAAACAGCACTTCTAAGAAACTTTTGTATAAGATCAAGTGTAGTAGCGTTCTTATAAGTTTGGGATATGGCGGGTGAGGGGAATGTAAACAGATGCGCAAGAAGCGCTGAAATAATATCGGTAAATGATAAAAGTTTGCCAGTATATTTTGTGGATTACACAGCAGGGTGGCGACAAAGTTAACAAGTTTGATGTGGAAGCCATGAAAACAACCCAAAATTCTGCCTGACACAGCTCGTTTGATAAGGGGACCATGTATGGAGGCAGTCAACTAGTAGTAGATTAAAGGTGCTGCAGTTAAAACTATGTTAGTTGGATCTTGAGATGGAGCTGGCGCTCTGCTGCCAGGCAAGCTTTCGCCAATCCAAGCCCCTGTCTCTAGGCTACTCCCCAAACAGCACTTCTAAGAACCTTTTGTATAAGATCAAGTGTAGTAGCGTTCTTATAAGTTTGGGATATGGCGGGTGAGGGGAATGTAAACAGATGCGCAAGAAGCGCTGAAATAATATCGGTAAATGATAAAAGTTTGCCAGTATATTTTGTGGATTACACAGCAGGGTGGCGACAAAGTTAACAAGTTTGATGTGGAAGCCATAAAAAAAACCCAAAATTCTGACTGACACAGCTCGTTTGATAAGGGGACCATGTATGGAGGCAGCTATATGGACGACTTTTGGAGGCAGCTATGGCGATGACGTGTGGAGGTAGCAATGGAGACAAGGTGTGGAGCCAGCTGAAAAGATGACATGTGGAGGCTGCTATGGAGACAATTTAATTTGGATAGTGCCTGTATGTGGCAGTCCAAAAAAGTTTTCAAACCAGAGGAGCAGGTAGGTGGTCCTCCAGAAAAATTAAATAAATTGAGTGCCTGTATGTGGCAGTCCAAAAAAGTTTTCAAACCAGAGGAGCAGGTAGGTGGTCCTCCAGAAAAATTAAATAAATTGAGTGCCTGTATGTGGCAGTCCAAAAAAGTTTTCAAACCAGAGGAGCAGGTAGGTGGTCCTCCAGAAAAATTAAATAGATTGAGTGCCTGTATGTGGCACTCCCAAAAATTGCTTAAAACAGAGGACCGGGTAGGTGGCCCTCCAGAAAAATTAAATACATAGAGTACTATAGCTAGAGCCAGTTGGCCGTGGCAAAAAATAGCCAGTTTCCTATGCTTTAGTGTACAAAGAGGAGGAGAAGGAGGACAATTAGGAGGAGGAGTGCATACATTATTCAGGTTGAGCTTCTTTCACCTGGTGGAGAATGAAAATCCGGAGAAATCCAGGCTTTATTCATCTTGATAAGCGTCAGCCTGTCAGCGCTGTCAGTCGACAGGCGTGTACGCTTATCGGTGATGATGCCACCAGCTGCACTGAAAACCCGCTTGGACAACACGCTAGCGGCAGGGCAGGCAAGAACCTCCAAGGCGTACAGCGCCAGTTCGTGCCACATGTCCAGCTTTGAAACCCAGTAGTTGTAGGGAGCTGTGTGATCATTTAGGACGATGGTATGGTCAGCTACGTACTCCCTCACCATCTTTCTGTAAAGATCAGCCCTACTCTGACGAGACTGGGGACAGATGACAGTGTCTTGCTGGGGTGACATAAAACTAGCAAAGGCCTTGTAAAGCGTACCCCTGCCAGTGCTGGAAAAGCTGCCTGCTCGCCTACTCTCCCTCGCTACTTGTCCCGCAGAAGTACGCCCTCTGCCGCTAGCGCTGTCAGAAGGGAAATACTGTTTCAGCTTGTGCACCAGGGCCTGCTGGTATTCATGCATTCTCACACTTCTTTCCTCTCCAGGGATGAGAGTGGAAAGATTTTGCTTGTACCGTGGGTCCAGGAGAGTGAATACCCAGTAATCGGTGCTGGAATAAATTCTTTGAACGCGAGGGTCACGGGATAGGCAGCCTAGCATGAAATCTGCCATATGCGCCAGAGTCCCAACGCGCAAGAATTCACTCCCCTCACTGGCCTGACTGCCCATTTCCTCCTCCTCCAACTCCTCTTCTTCTGCCCATACACGCTGAACAGTGAAGGACTGAACAATGGTCCCCTCTTCTGTCTCGCCAACATTCTCCTCCTCTTCCTCCTCATCCTCCTCCACCTCCTCCGATATGCGCTGAGAAACAGACCTAAGGGTGCTTTGGCTATCAACAAGGGAATCTTCTTCCCCCATCTCTTGTGATGAGCGCAAAGCTTCCGACTTCATGCTGACCAGAGAGTTTTTCAACAGGCCAAGCAGCGGGATGGTAAGGCTGATGATGGCGGCATCGCCACTGACCATCTGTGTTGACTCCTCAAAGTTACTCAGCACCTGACAGATATCAGACATCCACGTCCACTCCTCATTGTAGACTTGAGGAAGCTGACTGACCTGACTACCAGTTCTGGTGGAAGTTGACATCTGGCAGTCTACAATCGCTCTGCGCTGCTGGTAAACTCTGGATAACATGGTTAATGTTGAATTCCACCTGGTGGGCACGTCGCACAACAGTCGGTGAGCGGGCAGTTGGAGGCGGCGCTGCGCTGCCCTGAGAGTGGCAGCATCTGTGCTGGACTTCCTGAAATGCGCACAGATGCGGCGCACCTTAGTGAGCAAATCAGACAGATTGGGGTATGTCTTTAGGAAACTCTGAACTATGAGATTTAACACATGGGCCAGGCATGGCACATGTGTCAGTCTGCCGAGTTGCAGAGCCGCCACCAGGTTACGGCCGTTGTCACACACAACCATGCCTAGCTTCAGGTTCAGCAGTGCCAGCCACAGATCAGTCTGCGCCGTGATGCCCTGTAATAGCTCTTGGGCGGTGTGCCTTTTATCGCCTAGGCTCAGCAGTTTGAGCACCGCCTGCTGTCGCTTAGCGACGGCACTGCTGCTGTGCCTAGAGCTACCGACTGATGGCGCCATGCCCACGGTGGGAATTCGGAGGAGGAGGTGGGGTGGGAGGAGGAAGAGGCATAGTAGGCCTTTGAGACCTGGACCGAGGTAGGGCCCGCAATCCTCGGCGTCGGCAGTATATGAGCAGCCCCAGGGTCAGACTCGGTCCCAGCCTCCACCAAGTTAACCCAATGTGCCGTCAGCGATATATAGTGGCCCTGCCCAGCAGCACTCGTCCACGTGTCCTTGGTCAGGTGGACCTTGTCAGAAACGGCGTTCGTCAGGGCACGGATGATGTTCTCTGACACGTGCTTGTGCAGGGCTGGGACGGCACATCGGGAAAAGTAGTGGCGGCTGGGGACCGAATACCGAGGGGCGGCCGCCGCCATGAGGTTTCGAAAGGCCTTGGTCTCTACCAGCCTATAGGGCAGCATCTCCAGGCTAAGCAACCTGGAGATGTGGACGTTGAGGGCTTGGGCGTGTGGGTGGGTTGCGCTATACTTCCTTTTGCGCTCCAGCGTCTGGGGTATGGAGAGCTGAACGCTGGTGGATGCTGTGGAGGATCGTGGAGGCGAAGATGGGGTTTTCGCACGGGAGGTGTTTGGGCCGTGGTCCTGGGAAGGGGGCTGACTAGCAGATGACACAGGGGAAGGAGCAGTGGTGTGCCCGGCCGGAGGTGAACGGGCTTGGTGCCATTGAGTGGGGTGTTTAACATTCATATGCCTGCACATACTGGTGGTAGTTAAGCTAGTAGTGGTGGAACCCCTGCTGATCCTGGTTTGGCACAGGTTGCACACCACAGTCCATCGGTCATCCGATGTTTCTTTAAAGAACCTCCAGACTTCTGAAAATCTAGCCCTCGCCACGGGGGCTTGACTACGGGCAACATTTGGCGCTGATGCACCAGCTCTGGCCCTGCCTCTCCGTCTGGCCCCACCACTGCCTCTTCCAACCTGTTCTGCTATAGGACTCGCCTCGTCTCAGAAGCACTGTGTTCACCCGGCCTATCAACCCAGCTTGGGTCTGTCACCTCATCATCCTCCGATCCCCCAGTCTGCTCCCCCCTCGGACTTCCTGCCCTGACAACAACTTCACCACTGTCTGACAACCGCGTCTTCTCATCGTCCGACACCTCTTTACACACTTCTTCCACTACGTCAATAATGTCATCATCACCCACAGACTGCGACCGGTGGAAAACCTGGGCATCGGAAAATTTCTCAGCAGCAACCGGACAAGTGGTTTGTGACTGTGGGAAGGGTCCAGAAAACAGTTCCTCAGAGTATGCCGGTTCAAATGCCAAATTTTGCTGGGAGGGGGCAGACTGGGGGGAAGGAGGCTGAGGTGGAGGAGCTGGAGGAGTGCTGATTTCGGTGACATGGGTGGACTGCGTGGAAGACTGACTGGTGGACAAATGGCTAGAAGCATTGTCCGCAATCTACGACATCACCTCTTCGCACTGTTCTGGCCTCAACAGTGCTCTACCACGAGTCCCAGTAACTTGAGACATGATGAACCTAGGGAGTGTAGCTCTGCGGCGTTCCCCTGCTCCCTCATCAGCAGGTGGTGTCTCACCCCGCCCAGGACCACAGCCTCTGACCCCTGCAGTAGTTGGACGCCCACGTCCACTCCCTCGTCCTCAACCCCTAGCCCTCGGGTTAAACATTTTCAAAATTAAAGTGTAAACTTCAAATTTTTTTTTTGTGGGTTTTTTTTTTAAACAAAACGATGCTATCCTATTGCTATGGCTAGTTTCTAACCTACACTGACAGCACACAACTGGATTTTGTGCTGTGCTAGATGACTTTGAGTTATAAGATACATAAACGTAAAAAATAAATAAATCAGCAGACTTGGCGTAATTCAAATCAAACCCCTAATAAATTGTCCCATTTCGGTGTTTGAGGTGGATATGTGTGTCACTAAGAGCTAAACACAACGGTCGCAAGTCCCCCTGCAAATTCCTCACAATATGGTACTAGCTGCACTACTAATGCCAGCAAGCCCAGCCACAAGCAAACCAAAAAAAAAAGGAAAATATAACGCTATTGTAGGCCTAAATAAGCCGTTGGGGTTCTCCTATGGCTATTTTCTAGCCCTCACTCAAAGCACACTGCTTTGGCAGATTAATGTGAGTTCTAAAAAGAAATAAACGTAAAAAAAAATAAATCAGCAGACTCGGCGTAATTCAAATTAAACCCCTAATAAATTGTCCCACTTCGGTGTTTGAGGTGGATATGTGTGTCACTAAGAGCTAAACACAAGTCTCCCTGCAAATTCCTCACAATATGGTACTAGCTGCACTACTAATGCCAGCAAGCCCAGCCACAAGCAAACCATAAAAAAAGGAAAATATAACGCTATTGTATTGTATTGAGGTGGATATGTGTGTCACTAAGAGCTAAACACAAGTCTCCCTGCAAATTCCTCACAATATGGTACTAGCTGCACTACTAATGCCAGCAAGCCCAGCCACAAGCAAACCAAAAAAAAAAGGAAAATATAACACTATTGTAGGCCTAAATAAGCCGTTGGGGTTCTCCTATGGCTATTTTCTAGCCCACAATCAAAGCACACTGCTTTGGCAGATTAATGTGAGTTCTAAAAAGAAATAAACGTAAAAAAAAACAAATCAGCAGACTCGGCGTAATTCAAATCAAACCCCTAATAAATTGTCCCACTTCGGTGTTTGAGGTGGATATGTGTGTCACTAAGAGCTAAACACAAGTCTCCCTGCAAATTCCTCACAATATGGTACTAGCTGCACTACTAATGCCAGCAAGCCCAGCCACAAGCAAACCATAAAAAAAGGAAAATATAACGCTATTGTATTGTATTGAGGTGGATATGTGTGTCACTAAGAGCTAAACACAAGTCTCCCTGCAAATTCCTCACAATATGGTACTAGCTGCACTACTAATAGCAGCAAGCCCAGCCACAAGCAAACCAAAAAAAAAGGAAAATATAACGCTATTGTATTGTATTGAGGTGGATATGTGTGTCACTAAGAGCTAAACACAAGTCTCCCTGCAAATTCCTCACAATATGGTACTAGCTGCACTACTAATGCCAGCAAGTCCAGCCACAAGCAAACCAAAAAAAAAGGAAAATATAACGCTATTGTAGCCCTAAGAAGGACTGTTGGGTTCTTGTAGAATCACTCCTGCCTAACACTATTCTAATAGAACACCCTAACGCTTTCCCTGACCAGCAGCAGCTCTCTCCCTAGCGGCATCCAGACAGAGAATGACGCGAGCAGCGCGGGCAGGGGCTAGTCTATTCCAGGGTCACCTGATCTGGCCAGCCAACCACTGCTATCGACGTGTAAGGGTACCACGTCATGCTGGGTGGAGTGCAGAGTCTCCTGGCTTGTGATTGGCTCTGTTTCTGGCCGCCAAAAAGCAAAATGGCGGGAGATGCCATTTTCTCGAGCGGGCGATTATGTTCGCTCATCTCTATTAATTATTATTATAAAAAGATTTAAGAAAGGCGTCGCGTCAGAAGAAGTACCCTTAACCCCTTCACGCTCCGTGACGGATATATCCGCCACGGAGCTGTGAAGGTTGTATGAAGAAGGCTCACGGGCTGAGCCTTCTTCATACAGAGATGGGCTTTGCTGCATATCGCAGCAAAGACCCATCGCTATCACCCGCGGTCGGTGCTTGCACCGATCGCGGGTGTTAACCTTTTCTTTGCCGCCGGCAAAGTCGCCGGCGGCACTTTAAATTTGGCGGCGCGTGGGCGCCGCCATCTTACCTCCGATCGCCGCTCCCCCGAACGTCATCGGGGGGCGGCGATCGGTTGCCATGGTAGCCTCGGGTCTTCGTTTGACCCAAGGATACATGGCTTCTGCATATGCATTACAATGAGCCTGTGGCTCATTGTAATGTATAGTGAGCAGAAATGCCATATACTGCGATACAGCAGTATTGCAGTATATGGCAGGAGCGATCAGACCATCTAGGGTTAATGTACCCTAGAGGGTCTAAGAAATAGTGGGAAAAAAAAGAAAAAAAAAAGTTTAAAAAATGTAAAAAAATAATAAAATATTAAAAGTTCAAATCACCCCCCTTTCCCTAGAACTGATATAAAATATAATAAATAGTAAAAATCACAGACACATTAGGTATCGCCGCGTCCCAAAATGCCCGATATATCAAAATATAAAAACAGTTATTGACGGCGGTGACCTCCGGAACGGCAAATGGCGCCCAAATGTCCAAAACGCGACTTTTACACCTTTTTAGATGACATAAAAAATGTAATTAAAAATGATCAAAATGTTGCACAGTCCTCAAAACGGTAGCAATGAGAACGTTGGCTCATTTCGCAAAAAATGACACCTCACACAGCTCCATGCGCCAAAGTATGAAAAAGTTATTAGCGTCAGAAGATGGCAAAATTTTTTTTTTCTTTTTTGTACACATTCATTTAATTTTTGAAAATGTATTAAAACGCAATAAAACCTGTATAAATTTGGTATCACCGCGATCGCACCGAACCAAAGAATAAAGTAGAGGTGTTATTTGGAGCGCAGAGTGAAAGTCGTAAAAACTGAGCCCACAAGAACATGACGCACATGCAGTTTTTTTCAATTTTTCCACATTTGGAATTTTTCGCGGCTTCCCACTACATGGCATGGAATAATAAATAACATCATGGGAAAGTAAAATTTGTTACGCACAAAATAAGCCCTCACACAGGTCTGTACACGGAAAAATGAAAAAGTTATGGATTTTTGAAGATGGAGAGCGAGAAATTAGCGAAAATACCCTGCGTCCTTAAGGGGTTAATGACCGACGTAGATTCCCGATAGGGCGGTCATTAAGGGGTTATTCTTATAAAAAATCCATCACAGCATGAGGGAAATACAGACGGTTAACGCGTTTCGACGCTGGGCGTCTTACTCATAACTTGTTTTTTTTTATAGAATACACCTGACATTCTCCTTTACAGGAAACGTTTAACAATTGCTAACAGTCTGTGCCTACTGCTCTACTGAAGTGAGAATTACAGCACTGATTTATTTACATCTCAATAGCAACATGATTTGTGTCTATAGATGCTAATTTGAAGAACATTTTTACATAAATAAACAAGAAGATTGACATATAGCGAAAAATGTATCCAAATTTAAATAATTATCACTATTTGTTGCAATTTGCCAAAATAATGTATATTGTATAACTTAATACTGTGTAGTTTCCTTCTTACGACTATAGGAAACTTATTCACAAATCACCATCTGGGTATTACCAGATATCATAGTATATCATAATATATATGGTTGGAAAAAGACCCAGGTCCATCAAGTCTAACCTATAAGATTAAATACTAGCATTAGTTTTCAAGCAGCTGAGCAGCTTCTAGATGTTTCTTTTATGGCCTAGTGTGGTGGCATCATCCAGAAAATCAACTTTGAAGTGAGATTTAAATTAGTTTTATTAAGTCAAGGAGGCGGAAAGTTTAACACTGACGTCAAGCTTTCCCTGCCTTACAATGCCTCCTTTACTGTAACTGATGATCCTGCATCCAGGGACATCATTGATTAGATCTACTAAAGTGTGGTAAACAATGTCAGTCACATAGAAGGAGGTGTTCAGAGGCAGGAAGAGCTTGACTTCAGTGTTAAACTCTCCGCCTCCCTGATTTTATACATCTAACTTCCATCTCACTTCAAAGTTGATTTTCTTGATGATGCCACCAAGCTGGGACATGAAGGAAAAATCACCTACAAGTTGCTCAGCTGCTTTAAAACATACTGGTAGTGGTTTATTACGTCAATTTCTGATGACAGGTTCCCATTAAATGATATAGAAAGAGGGTGGCAGGATGTTCGGGTAATGACATGTAAAGGAGGATCCACACCAAAAACGACAACAATATCAGAAGCAAACCAGTGTGGTGTGTATAAAAGATCCTCAAGAAAATTCAAATTGGTTCAAATAATAAGTACAAAGTTTATTAAAGACACCATTAAAAACATTTAAAACAGCATGACAAAATTCATGCCTACAGAGGGAATGGTTATGATGCAACCAAAGAGAACCCTCCACATTACCCCCTGGGTATAACAATGCAGACAATGCAAATCACAGACGTACAAGTACAAATGTAAGCATGGCTGAGAGAAAGCAGGTAAGTATGCGGATTACAATCTAGGTTAGAGGCACAAATAGCCGATCAATGCTGACATCAGAGCCAAATATTACCCAATTGGGACTGCATTCAGGAGGTATGCGGTTGCGAGCCCCACGCATATCGCCACAGTGTGTGGCTTCCTCAGGTAAGAACGGCCGCAATTGGCGGACAATTTAATTAGGGTTTTATATAAATACCCCTGACACCCCAGTGTTTAATCACCCCTGAGGAAGCCACACACTGTGGCGATACGCGTGGGGCTCGCAACCGCATACCTCCTGAATGCAGTCCCAATTGGGTAATATTTGGCTCTGATGTCAGCATGATATGGCTTATGTATTGATCGGCTATTTGTGCCTCTAACCTAGATTGTAATCCGCATACTTACCTGCTTTCTCTCAGCCATGCTTACATTTGTACTTGTACGTCTGTGATTTGCATTGTCTGCATTGTTATACCCAGGGGGTAATGTGGAGGGTTCTCTTTGGTTGCATCATAACCATTCCCTCTGTAGGCATGAATTTTGTCATGCTGTTTTAAATGTTTTTAATAGTGTCTTTAATAAACTTTGTACTTATTATTTGAACCAATTTGAATTTTCTTGAGGATCTTTTATACACACCACACTGGTTTGCTTCTGATAAGGTTCCCATTAAAGGCATCCATCCTATTGAACATGTACACAGAGTACACCATAACAACCTCTTGCGGCAGAGAGTTCCATAGTCTCACTGCTCTTATAGTAAAGAATCCCTGTCTATGTTGATGGTAGAACCTCTTCTACTAAAGGAGTAGAGGATGCCCCCTTGTCCTGGTCACAGGCCTAGGTATAAAGAGATCTTTGGAGAGATCCTAGTACTGCCCATTCAGGTATTTGCACATTTAAATGAAGTTACAGGTGTGCATGGACTGAACCTGTCCAATCATTGCTGACAAAGTCAGACTTGTCACAACAACTTGGTTAATGGAAGTACACAGAATTAAAAGATAATCTGTTATTATAATAATAATAATCTTTGCTTGAGATCAGTTAACATAAATGTTGTTTTCAATTTTTCTGCTCAAGGTCTTCAAATTTAAAGTCAGAGTAGACAGCTGCCAGAAACAGTAAACCTCACCATTAACAATATACCGTAGCAAATTAATAAGTTACTGTCAAAGAACTGTGTAACATTTACTTTTCCTTGGTGCTGCAAGGGAATAAAACACTGCCTGATGGGTTCCTCCATAGCGTATCAATACTCTAGTAAATGGCTGACTATGCTGGAGGAAGCCATAGCTGGTTAGTAGAAAGTAATATAACATAGTGACCATTCCGATAAATGTAATAAATGATTATATTGAGTCACTGAAAGTGGTCCCAAAAGGGGTTCCCCCGTGTCCTAAAATATTGTAAAGAAATATAGGAATAAACAGCTAGAGGAGGGGTGTACATTATAGGTTTTCAGTCTATCAGACGTGTAAGCCTTACCGTGAATAAGTAATTACCTCTCTGGAAGACATACTTCAAAGGCTGGAGAGGGTCTCTGGCTCTGTGATACCAAGCAACTAACACCTCCTTAGACTTAGCGACTCTAGGGCTTTTCTTAGAGTTGCTACCACTTTTTAGACAAGGAGACATAAAAATCATGTACTTGTATAACCAATATGTCAGTTATCCATCCCAACCCAAGGGCAAATGCTTATTTGGGATTTGGACAGCAAGACGACCGCATACCTGGGTCTCAATTTGTTCTAGCGCCCTTGGACATAGAGATATAAATAACTCTCAATGGGAGCATAGTATGGAATCCAGAGATTCATCCGGATCCGATTAAGAAATAAGAACTCATTCAAGGTACTGGATTTGATCCAAGGTTGGGTATTCACTAAAGCTGCATAGAGAATGTCAAGAGGTATGTCTACAGCTAATTGAAGTCCACCACACCTTCTGCACATGGTTATTTTTATCAGAAAGGCAGAAGGAGCCATTATTAAGTGTGGGCCATCTATCTCCATTGACCAAAACAAGGTAACCAACTCACGAATTGCTTGTACTTGTAGTCTTCACTTGTAATCTCCACTCTGTTAAACTGCATATGCATTGCATTGTTCTTTTATCCTGATCTATGAATCCCCATCTCTCATTTAAATTTTTGCAACCACGGCCCGACCCGATATAATCTCATTACCATGCTTATATCAAACAAGAAGTTAGTGGCGCCCTATGCTGGTTGTGTGCACATCTATATCTCATTTCCTGTGCCTCCCAGAACCTGTGTGTTCAGGGAATCTCTATATAAACAATAATTAATTGACCTTGCGTATCCCTTAAGGGGTCTGGAAACGTTATAATTAATCATTATTATAATCATTATACAAAAAAAAGCTATGATTTGTCCTTTCTTTTTACCATTTGTTGATGGATTTTGTGTGGTCCCCAGCAATAAGCAGATTTGAGCCAGCATGTCTCAGTAATGCAATCCTGGCTTTACACTTCATAAGAGCAGTGTCTGTTTCCATAAATTACCAATGCAGAACAGGATTTTTCTTCTCACTTTCAGAAAGGTTTTCACTTTGACAAGTGCACTGAGAGCAATGGAAATGGAAGTTTTACAGAGTGACAGAGGGGATTGTTAGGAAATGGAGTACAGGTCAATTATATAAAGAATTTGACATTTCGAACTAAAAAAAGCTTAAAGATTTTTTACGACTGCCAATTTAGATGCCTTCTTACATCACCCTGTCAATAGGTGGATTGGAAAATTCTTCTAGAAGATGAGTTACTGCAGCTTCTTTTAAAGAAATAACTGAATTTTTTGCTACTTTTTGTCACATTGACATCAACTGTTGATTGAAAACACTTTAATAAATATACTTTTTGACCTTTCACAAAAAAACTTTAAATTACAGATCATTATATGAGGTTTGTATATTCAATACATAATTGTTAAAACAATATATAGCTGTATAATACCAAATAGGGATTATTATAACGGGTGCCCTTGTTACACAGAATCTTAAGGTAATTTAGATTATTTATTGACTTTTTTTCTGATAAATATTTCCCTAGGTTTGGTTAATGAATTTGATGAAGTTAATTGATGCCCAATGAACAATATGTGTTGAACAATACTAAACATAACATTTTTTTACCCTGTTTCTACTTGTTCAATATTTAATCATTGTTCTGTTAAAAACTAGCTTGGCTATGAATGCTGTGAATGCCCAAGAGGTCAGCGCAATGCTATACTTAACCAGACGTCTATAATCCACAGGAGCATTGACATGATAATTAAGTGTTGGGGATTTTAGAGGTGAGCCAGATACAGAATACATGTATTTTAATAAATCTCCATGGAATCTGTCACTTCAATTAATTTTCTAAATAACAGAGGAGTATAGAATAGACCTAGAAGATCTACAAACGACATTATCACAAAGTATGTTTACCTACAAAATTTAACAAAAAGTAGGTCATACAAAATTGTACTTACTTTATAAAATGTCCGCACAAAGCAAACACAACATCAGAATATCAGGTCAAAATCTATCACTGAAGACATATATAAAATAGGTTTACATGGTAAATTTTAAAAAGAACCAGTCACCAATGGCCCCCAACAAACCATACACAGGATCTGTTAGATGTCTAAACACATGTTCCACTGATGCCTCTATCCATGGGATTAGAGCCACAATTCTTCAAAAAATACTTTTATTTACCTCCCCTGTCCAGTCATGGAGGTGAGCAGCTGCAGTATACAGTCAAGCTAACCTGCCCTCCTCACTGACGCTAAAACTGCTAACATGATTGATGAGAATTTCTAAGGGAGGTGTGAGGAGCCGGGCTGATTTCTGTTCACACAGCCAGGATCACTATCACCCCCTCATTCCTGAGGGAGTGGTTAATGATGTAGCAGTCCAAGTCACACAAAGCCACTGTCTCTATCTCAAGGGAAAATCCAAAGAAGATACAACGATCCAGCGCGGAATGGTGAAAAATCTTAAACACTTTTTATTGGCTCCAGTGGTAACAGATGTAAAATCACATACGCTCAAGCACTGCATCTACAGCGAGGGCTACGGTTCCTTGCCTTTGCGTTTCGAGTGTGTTATGCACTCTTACTCATGGCTACCATGGATCTGAAAGAGACAAGTATTATACTTTTAGTGGAAATACGACGGCAAGACAGGGAAACGAACCCGCCTGCTCATTATAACGTGTGTACCTTCGGGTCTAACAGTGTCGCTTCCAGGTGTGTGGTAATGTTTTTAAAAACACAATTTATTTGTTTGAATTTAAAATATATTATATGTTTCAATCACATTAAAAACAACTTAAGAAAACCAATAGTCCTCTGTGGGAGACAAAGATGACTGCCAAGTCCAATATATAGGTTTGTATTCTCTCATTTATGAGGAAGTCATTAGCTTATAATACGAGATACTATTCATACTTAGGAATAAAGCAGAGAGAGGAATAGAGGTATGCTGTGCCGGGTCCTCGGTCCGCATCATCCGGAACCTGGGTACCTAGTGGTTAAATAATCTTGTATTATTGTAAGGTGCCAGGACCAGAGATGGCACGGATCAAGCTCACAGCAAAGCAAAACACCTGCGCTCCAAAGGGACAGATGGACCACAGTTATAAGAACAGGTATAACAGATTCAAGTACATGGTGGATGAGCCAAGTACAAAATGGTTTGCATATCGCATATATTTTCATTAATGGAACATAAACTCATGTTTATAATTCATTCCTTTTGGGAATCTCGTATCTAAATGCAGTATCCAATATGCTTCTCGGTCAAAAAGCTGTTTGCTACGATCCCCACCTCTGATATTATGTCGAATATGTTCGATGCCATATGCCAGAAAAAGCCTTTGTTGTTTTCTCCATGATTGTCATTGAAATGTCTCGAGGCGCCCAAAATGTTTTTTTGGGGGGCCGAGATGTTCAATTCTTTTTTTCCTATATCCCTTAAATGTTCGAGGATACGTTTTTTTAATTTACGGGTAGTGGCACCAACATATTTGCAGTCACAGATTCTATGCAGTGCATTCTATAATGTACACAACAAAGCTGCTGTTACAATTAATATAATTTTTAATGTTGAATTCTAATAAATTAGCTAAATCAGTGAATTTACTCCTTGTCTTTACTACTGTGCATGTTTTGCATCTTTGTGCCCCACAATGAAAAAAGCCCCTATGTGACAGCCAGGTAGTTTTGACTTTGTTGATGGGTTTGAAGCTGGGTGAGAACAGATTACCGATCGTAGGTTCTCTTTTAGACACTATATTACAGCCGTTTTTTAAAATTTCTGCTAATTTCTCATCTTGATATAAGATAGGCAGATGTTTAAGAATGAGTTGTCTAATTTCTTCGAACTGGTTACTGTATTGCAGCGACAAAAATAAATCGGTATTCTGTTTGTTTTTATTTTGTGTTTTCTCGGCTAGTAAGCTGTCTCTAGATTTGTTTTTAACTATTTCACTTGCCCGATTTAACACATTGGGGCAGATTTATCAAGTGTCTGAAAGTCAGAATATTTCCAGTTGCCCATGGCAACCAATCACAGCTCAGCTTTCATCTTACCAGTGCTCATGAATATTTTAAAGGGAACCTGTGATTGGTTGCCATGGGCAACTGGAAAAATTCTGACTTTCAAGACAGCTTGATAAATCTGCCCCATTACGTGTATAACCCCTTTTAGTCAGTCTTGTTCTTATCTCTTTGTTTTCAATTGCATAGTCAAGTTGTGAGCTACAATTTGCACATGTCATTTCTCCTATGGGTATTGACTTAATGGTGTGTTTTGGGTGTAGGCCTCTAGCATGCAGAATGGTGTTTCCCGATACTTTTTTTCTGTGTGTATACACTCACCGGCCACTTTATTAGGTACACCTGTCCAACAGCTCGTTAACACTTAATTTCTAATCAGCCAATCACATGGCAGCAAGACAATCTCCTGCAGTTCAGTCCGAGCAGTATGGGGAAGAAAGGTGATTTGAGTGCCTTTGAACGTGTCATTGTTGTTGGTGCCAGAAGGGCTGGTCTGAGTATTTCAGAAACTGCTGATCTACTGGGATTTTCACGCACAACCATTTCTAGGGTTTACAGAGAATGGTCCGAAAAAGAAAAAACATCCAGTGAGCGGCAGTTCTGTGGGCGGAAATGCCTTGTTGATGCCAGAGGTCAGAGGAGAATGGGCAGACTGGTTCGAGCTGATAGAAAGGCAACAGTGACTCAAATCGCCACCCGTTACAACCAAGGTAGGCAGAAGAGCATCTCTGAATGCACAGTACGTCGAACTTTGAGGCAGATGGGCTACAGCAGCAGAAGACCACACCGGGTGCCACTCCTTTCAGCTAAAAACAGGAAACTGAGGCGACAATTTGCACAAGCTCATCGAAATTGGACAGTAGAAGATTGGAAAAACGTTGCCTGGTCTGATGAGTCTCGATTTCTGCTGCGACATTCGGATGGTAGGGTCAGAATTTGGCGTCAACAACAGAAAGCATGGATCCATCCTGCCTTGTATCAACGGTTCAGGCTGGTGGTGGTAATGTCATGGTGTGGGGAATATTTTCTTGGCACTCTTTGGGCCCCTTGGTACCAATTGAGCATCGTTGCAACGCCACAGCCTACCTGGGTATTGTTGCTGACCATGTCCATCCCTTTATGACCACAATGTTCCCAACATCTGATGGCTACTTTCAGCAGGATAATACGCCATGTCATAAAGCTGGAATCATCTCAGACTGGTTTCTTGAACATGACAATGAGCTCACTGTACTCAAATGGCCTCCACAGTCACCAGATCTCAATCCAATAGAGCATCTTTGGGATGTGGTGGAACGGGAGATTCGCATCATGGATGTGCAGCCGACAAATCTGCGGCAACTGTGTGTTGCCATCATGTCAATACGGACCAAAATCTCTGAGGAATGCTTCCAGCACCTTGTTGAATCTATGCCACGAAGAATTGAGGCAGTTCTGAAGGCAAAAGGGGGTCCAACCCGTTACTAGCATGGTGTACCTAATAAAGTGGCCGGTGAGTGTATATATCCCTCTCTGGTGTTTAGGTTAAGATCCAGGAATACCATATGGTATCAATTAGTGGAAAAAGTTAAAGTAAGGTTACATTCGTTAATATTCAGAAAATTAACAAAATCTGGTATGGCAGACACATCGGCGCGCCAAATAAATAGAAAATCGTCGATGTATCTGCCATACCAGAAAATAGCATCAACATATGGATTACAATCTGCATAAAGACACTGCTCCTCCCACCATGCCATTGTGAGGTTGGCTATAGACGGTGAAAATTTAGTCCCCATAGATACTCCTTTAATCTGGAGGTAGAAAGTATCATTGTAAAGAAAAAAACTATGGGTCATCAAGAACCACAATACCTCATTGATATAATTTTTCAAATCTGTACTGCATGTGCTGTATTTATTGAGATGATAATTGAGAGCCATCATGGCTTTCTCATGGGGTATTGAAGTATATAAAGATACCGCATCGCAGCTCAACCACAGATACTCTGCAGACCATTTTATTTTATTTAAGGACATCGCCTGTGTCTTTCTAAGGACATCACCTGTGTCTTTCAGGTATCCCGCTGTTCTCACCACTAGTGGTTGGAGTAGTAAGTCCAGCCATTCACAGAGGGGTTCGTTTATGGATATTATGGATATGGATATTCCCCTTTGTGAATTTTGGGCAGTTTATACATGATGGGTGTGACCAGCATGTGGTCCCTCTGTTTGGTATTGATTATACCCAAATCGAAACCTTCATTTATTAGGGCTGAAATGTTTTTGTTAAAAATATCTGTGGAGTGTCTCTCTCTCACCTACTTCTCATTAGATTCTCAGAAATTCTTTTTAGCCTCACAGTGGTCTCACCCTCTCAAGGATCCAGCAAGGCATTGTGTGGCATTTCCTACTCCTGATAACAGCCCCTGGGAAAGTAAAGAGAGCTGTAAATGTCTGTAGTTTAATATTGGCAGATGGTGCCTAAGTGATTGTTTCATACCTGCAAAATGGTTATAGTAGGGTGCTAGCTGTGAGATCTGTCAATCAGGAACACGGAGGCAGGGCACTGCAAGGGAAAATTAATATGCAGGACTCACTTAATGTGATTGGACTCAACTCAGGTGTGCTGAAAATAAGTATAAAACCTTTTTTAATATTGCAGCCATGTAAAGGAACCATTTAAGGATAAGGACAATGCTTTTTCTCATAGTTTTTATGAGGTATTTATTTTGGGTGGGTTAATTTGAATGGCAGTTTTCCTTTAAAGTTTTAAGGACATTTTAAAATAAATAAACAGTAAGTTTTAAGTATTTATTATGTTTGTTATGTACCAAATATATAAATCATATAATTTTTTTTTACATATTGTCATAGGACAGTGGTGGCGAACCTATGGCACGGGTGCCAGAGGTGGAACTCGGAGCCCTTTCTGTGGGCACCCAGGCCTTCACCCCAACGCAGAGTTTGTCAGATATGACTCAAGGCTTCCTCCTGCGGTCCAGTACAGCCTTGGACATGCCATGCTCAACGCTATTTTTAAGTGACATCCTTGGCTGCCAAGACTACAGGAGGAACAAGAAGGTGTGGATAGAAATGGATTGTCATTGGAGTGCCTGTTCTGGGTCCATTGATTCTTCCTCTTCAGGGGATCCTGGAGGGAAGCTACAGGCTTCCTGGAGGGAAGCTAGGAGCAGTGGATTTGGGGAAATACTGTATAAAGTGGACGAATGAGAACAGATAGGTTTATTGTCTAGGAGTGTCGCACAGGGTGTCATTATGTATATAAGTGGGTGCACAGGGGGTCATAATGTATATAAGTGGGGACACAGAGGTATAATAATGTATATAATTGGAGGCACAGAGGTGTCATAATGTATTGGAGTGTAGGCATAATGGAGTCAAACACAGGAAAGGTTAGTTTGGGCTTTGGGGTCTGATTTTATATATAAGTCGTTCCCCCCGTCTTCAGTTTAGTTCAATTCAAGTGAAAGGGGATGAGCTGTAATATCAGCCAATATACAATGTAATGTGCTGTCTGAAGTCTCTTTTATCATGGTTGGTGGGGGTGTCTGCTGATATTATTTATGTGTCCTAATGAAAATTGAACAATATACAAAATAACCAGTTAAGACCTTGGTTACAGGCTGCAATCTTCTCTGGTATAAACGATGAGCTGGTTTCCTCCATGGTCTAGAATCCACTGCAAAATTGCCACAGCAGACTTTTTGCAGCCAACCTAGAAAGTTGACAGATAGAAGTAAAGGAAACACAAAGTGGATGGCATGGTGAAAGTTTTTTTTTGGTAAAGTAATTCTGCTGCTACTGTTTGAGAATGGTCAGGAAATGACAGATACGGACAGTGAGACCTAATCCTCAACCCACCCAGCTGGTGAAAACTGGTCAACGTTCTCTTCCTTTACCAAAGTGAAAATAAGCAGACAAATATTGGACAAACAAACACAAAAGAATGGTTGTACAAATACGGGTCAAAATAAAGAGGACAATGCAGCACAGAATCAAGATACAACTGGATAGTCAGAAAACAAGCAAGTGTCAAAAGATCAAAAATACAGAGTTCCAGAAAATGTTAGCAAGATCCATAGAAGATTTATAGCAAGCAAATTGGCTTTGCTAGAGATTTCTCACTCATTTACTTTAGCAACAGAGAACAGTAATGGATGAAGAAGGCAAAGCATTAAAAGAGAGCATTATTGTTCTCCCATGTTGAGATACAGCCTCAACTTGGGATAAAGAAAATGTACTTTATTTAAAGGTGTTATCCAGTTTTAGGAAATGTTATTTTTTTCTAAAATGTTATTTCTATTATTAATCTCATAGATTTTATGGATTAATAAACATTGCATTGTAGCCACAGGTGACAATAGTGCAATAGGCAGGGTATTATCATGGGGGCATTAGTCCAGCCCTTGGTTGCTCAGGTCTTCTATGATGGCTAGAGGACAAAGCCTCAGGGATTTTACTCACATCCTACACTATGTATTAGGCAGCCTGAAAGATAGATAGGATGGAAACTATAGTTAAATATTAAAAATGAGAATGCTACATGTATTACATGTACTTCTTTTTTGTGCAAAAGGATCTGTTCTGGGCATAATCGGGTACTGAGAGGGCATGGTGCCACATGAGACAGGTAAGTGCCTGATGGTAGGGGAGTTACACGTGTGGAGGAGGTGTGGTGCTGGCACCCTGTGTACGGGGGAAGTGGCAGAGGAAAACTACAGACAGCAGGATTAAAAATAAAACCAAGAAGGAATTGGGAGGAGGAGTTGGCAGAAGGATTGAGCAGGAGGGGAAGAGGCCATGATCCGGATAATGATCTCATGGCCCGGCTGCCAGCCCCTATGAATGACGGTGCGTCTGCAGCGGTGACAGGCACACGCGGGCTGGTCAAGAGGTGGCAGTGGCCAGTAACACGCAGCGCAGCAGCTCTCCCTCCTCCTCCTCCTGGCTGCAGCGGTGCCATCTGTGTGTGCGGCGTCCTCCCGATGTCTCCTGCTGCAGTGCCTTGCCTGGTAACACGGAGTGGCGTAGCTGGGAACTTACCTGTGTGTGTGTGTGTGTGTGTGTGCCGGGTGATGGGGCACTGGGGCGCCGGCACTATGCTTTGTGCTGCCAGTGAAGTTTGCAGGGAGGGGACAATGAAGTTGGCAGATTGTTTCACTTCATTATTTTCATTAGTCACCGCACTGGAAGCGGGGGAGCTGCTGCTGCATGTCAGTGGGACCATAGCTCATAATGTACTCTACACATACATAGGATCTATGCACAGTATCTACCATCAGTTATCTGCTCATCTCTCTACATTTATCAATCCCATTTATATTCACCAGTTACATCACAACTATGTAATCTTTATAGAATTTCTATACATTATCTATCATCATACCATATCCATCTGTATTATCTCATATATCTTTGTAATATGCATCTACTGTATCTCTATCCATCTCCTTTAGCAGTATACCTCGTCCAACCCATGTTCTACATGAAAGAAGTATCTTATAGATACAGAGATAAATTGCACTGTCTGCTCTTGTGTCTATTTGTTTTAAATGTAAAACGGATTATGTCTAGAGGATTATATAGGATTATGTGTTGTAGTGTTTTGGGAGTACTTTGAATATGGGTTCAAAAAGCCATTAACTCTTTGTCAAACTGGTTTGAGATTTACATGATGGAATCATATTTTATATATATTTGTTGTAACGTATACTATGGTTCCCCTTTATCAGCCATTTCTAAGAGTTGGGAGGATGTCCAGAAAATGTCTGCTCTGTCTGTGATTTCAATCAGCTGTCGACAGTTTTTTGTACAATGCCCCTTTAAGAAACATTGGCTCACATTATCAAAAACAGTGTAAACTGTATTATGTGCAGAGTGCGCGTTCTTCAAATATCTGGCGCTCTCTGCGCTGCTCTGGAAGTGTTTGCATGCTGCAGAATTGTGGTGCAGACGCAATCGTGGTGCACGTTGGACAGAATTGTGGCACACGGTCAGACTACGCAATAATACACCACTTTTGGTCTTGTCGGACACCGTGTAGCCACAGTACAAAATTGTCGTAGAAACTTTATAAATACATGTACAAGCAGTTTGCACTTTTATTCTAGTGCTATGTCAGAAAACTGGTATAAACACTTTAAAGGGGTGTTAAAATTTACTTAGGGCCAGGCTGGGGCAGGCTTTTTAAAAATAATAAACATCTACTTACCTCGACCAGCGCTGCTGATGTCCTGTGCCGCGGTCCGTCGCCTCCGTGCGCCTGTTTGATTACAAGGGCGCACAAGGAAGCTCCCATCCGATACCGTCTCCCAGCGCTTACAGCGCTGAGAGATAGGGACGGATGGGGGGAGCCGGCCACATTACGGACCGGAAGCTCCCTGTGCACGGATTCTGTGCCCCTGTAAACAAACAGGGGCACGGATCAAACGGGCTGCAGCGCGGGACATTGTCGGCGCCTGACGAGGTAAGTAGATGTTTATTATTTTTAAATAGCCCGCCCCAGCCCAGCCCTAAATAATTTTTTATAACCGGATAACCCCTTTAAGAAATGTGGGCCAATGGGTGTTATTTAACATTGACTTTTTGGTATAAAAAGTGGCAAAAAAATCACAAAGGAGTAAAAAAAAAATATTGCAAGGCTTATCCCATCACTCAGAAATAGAAGTTGAAACATGGAACCACTGCTAGTGCAAAGCCAGATTTATGACATTCCTCTTCTAGTTTATGTGCTGTTGCAATTATTTTTCTCTTTTTATGATTATTTAAAAAAAAATCCCAGAGAAATTTATTGAAGGGCTAATGCAACTTTAATAAATCTGAAGGGCATTGGAGCTCCAAAGACAGTCAAAGAACTATCACAAGAACCCTGCCTAATGATAAATCTCCTCCAATGAACCCAGTCAATAAAAAACAGCTGTTTTACCAAGAACTTCACCCAATCTTACATCACCCTAAGGTTATTTAAAATCGATACCACAGGCAGGGGCGTAACTAAGAGAAGCAGGGCCGAATAGAAAAATTCTGAATGGGGCCCCCTTCCCATAAACATACTACACTCATGTATATATACATTTATATACCTATATACATAAACATACAGTTCTTCACTCATACACACACATTGATACACTCACACATATAGAGCATATATACATCACATATACACCCACATACAGTGCTATATACAGACATGCAACATATATACACACATACAGTATATACACACATCACATATATGTTATATAAATATTATGCTGTATAATGTGAAGCTGTATATATGTATATAATGGTGCACATCCTCCATTCCTTACTGTCAGATGACAGGGCCCCCTAGTGGTTGCTATGGATGCTATCACTGTAGTTACGCCCCTGACCACAGGGCCCAGGCCTTGAAGTCATGTTAAGACTTTCTTTAACTGGTCATACCGTGATTGTGTGGCATGAATAGAAACGTATGGAGTTTAAAAGAACTTTGTTACAAGGGGTAATGTATATCCTGTGGCTTATTCAATGACATTACAGTTCCTGTGAATTATTTTGATTCATGAACATTACATTTAGGTTGACTGTCCCCAGAGTATGCCATCAGGGAAAACAAAGATCATACAGGGCGGATTTTTACCTTAGTTCCTGTTTTTTTTCTCTCTAGAGATAAGTGGCACCAGAGGAGTCTAGAAACTCCTAAAATATTATGTACAGCTGAGTCAACCACATACATGGTAGAGGGGACAGGGTGAGAGGTCTGTGTAGATTCCATCTATGTAGACGCCATAAGATATCTACTGGCTGTTTAGGTGTTATGTAATAGGATGACAACAGCCAGTGTGCTTATTTAGTGTCTGTGATATAATTAACGTTACTGCTCACCTGCAGATACAGTCATTCTTAGGCTGATAATATAAAAGCTGACCATAGACATAGGGGGTCATTTACTAAGGGCCCGATTCGCGTTTTCCCGACGTGTTACCCGAATATTTCCGATTTGCGCCGCTTGTACATGAATTGCCCCGGGTTTTTGGCGCACGCGATCGGATTGTGGCGCATCGGGGCCGGCATGCGCGCGACAGAAATCGGGGGCGCGTGGCCGAACGAAAACCCGACGTATTCGGAAAAACCGCCGCATTTAAAAACCGAAAATGTGTCGCTTGGGGAGCGCTCACCTTCTATGGGATGGTGCATTCCGGGGCGTTAAGATTATTTTCGGCGCTGCAGCGCCACCTGGTGGACGGCGGAGGAACTACCATCTTAAATCCCAGCCGGACCCGAATCCTGTGCAGAGAACGCGCCGCTGGATCGCGAATGGGCCGGGTAAGTAAATGTGCCCCATAGAGTTTTCTGCAGCAACCAGTTCTGGTTAGTGAGGTCAGGATTACGTCATTGTACTCGGCAGTAGATCTGGCATATCTCCATTCAAAATGACAGAGTATAGAGTTTATTGCTCCCTGTTCTGACATAGCTTTAAACTATATTGACACCCGGAGGACACTGATACAGTTTAAAGAATGCTGGGTTGGCATCCTGCTTCCCTGGAACAGCTGCATCCAAAAACTCTGGGGGTGATTCATTGCCTGGCTGACTATGGAATTGTAGTACATATACATCAAGTGTACTTTTCTGTTAACTGGTCATGTGTTAACAGAGATAGAAAGCTTTTAATTTTTTTTTATATTTTTCATAATGGTAAAAAAAAAATGGCATTTGCGGCAGTGAAATACCGTTATTGTAATTTGATAGATCGGGCATTTTCGGATGCGGCGATACCTAATGTGTTTATGATTTTTACTGTTTATTTATATGACTTTTAGGGAAAGGGGGGTAATTAGAATTTTTAGGGTTTTTTTATATAATTTTTTTTTTTAACTTTATTTTATTTTTACTATTTTTTGGACTCTCTAGGGTACTTTAACCCTAGGTTGTCTGATTGATCCTACCATATACTGCCATACTACAGCAAATCGCACATTGTAATAGATATCCTAAAACCTCAGATCTTTGTGTGACCCGAGGCTACGTCATGGCAACGGATCGTCGCTCCCTGATGATGTACGGGGAGCGACGATCGGCGCCAAGATGGAGGCTCCCATGTGCTGCCAGCTCGTTAATGCCGCTGTCAGCTTTGCCGGCGGTGATCAAGGGGTTAACACCTGCAATTTTTTGTTTTTGCGTTTCCATTTTTTACACCCCACCTTAAAAATCGATAATTTTTTTATTTTCCATGTAAAGAGCTGTGTGAGGGCTTGTTTTCTGCATAACAAATTGCAATCTTATTAAAATGTATTTAATGTTCCACGCCCTGTACTGGGAAGCAGGAAAAAAAATTCCAAATGCAATTAAATTGGTGAAAGTATGCATTTGCACTATTTTCTTGTGGGCTTAGATTTTACAACTTTCACTGTGCGCCCCAAATGTCTACTTTATTATTCTTTCGTCGGTACAATCACTGGGATATCAAATTTATATAGTTTTTATAATATTTCCAAAAATTAAATCCTCCTGTACAAAAAAAAAAATATATCATTTTGCCAACTTCTGCTGCTAATAACCTTTCATACTTTTGTGTATGGAGCTGTGTGTGGTGTCATTTTTTGAGAGTTGAGAAGACGGTTTCAATACTACAATTTTGAGGACTGTACAACCTTTTGATCACTTTTTACAAAAATATTTACATGTTGCAAAATGGCTAAAAAGTGGCATTTTCGTCTTCGGGTGCTATTTTCTGTTAGGGGGTTAAAAACCGGGGATAACTGTTTTTATATTTTGATAGGTCGGACATTTTGGGACGTGGCAATACCTACTGTAACATGTTTATAATTTTTATCAGTAGGGAAAGGGAGGGAATTTTTTTTTATTTACCGTATATACCGTATTTTTTTGGCCTATACGGCGCACCTCTAATAAATGCCTGCTAAGACATCTAGGTTCATATATAAGGCGCACTGGAGTATAAGGCACAGGATCAAATGCAGTACCTAAAAATGACCAACAGGTGGCAGACCTGTGCACAGTTCAAGCCTGCTACACTTCCCGGGAAACTTGTCTTCAGCGTGTCAGAGAGCTCCGATCTCAGAGGTATGGGCTGCAGGGGGTTAATGCAGGGTGATGCAGCAGGGGTTAAGCTGTCTCCCTCTGCCCCTTCTCCTTCCCTCCTCAGCCAGAGTGTTATTCCTGTGGGGTTCCCTGTGGCTCCTTCTCTTTCCCCTGTTACAAGGCTGTCAGGTATGGGGGATTTCTTACTGATGATGATGATTGCCTCGTGGTCGGCACTATGGCAGCTCCGGTCTCTCCGTGCTAGGGAAGGGCAGGATGGGCACAATGTTAGTTGTGTTGCCAGGGCACTTCAGGAGCTAGGGACCCTGTATACTGTGTGGGAAGGTGCAGGAAATTTCTGGGGATGGAGCTATTAAACACTGGTAAATGTACAGTACATCTTGTCTGTAGTACATTTCTGTACAAGTTCATATATAAGGCGCACCGGCCTATAAGGCGCACCTTTGATTTCTGAGAAAATTAAAGGATTTTTGGTGCACCTTATAGGCCGAAAAATACGGTAGTCGCGTATAATCCGAGTTTTACAACACAAAAAATGTGCTGAAAAACGTCCCCTCGGGACGAGTCTATTACAAAAAAAAAATTACCCACTTAAAAAAAATAAACTTAAATACTCACCCTCCGATGTCAGCACGGCTCCCCGATGTCCCTGATGTCAGCGTGTCCTGTCTTTCTTCTCCGCGGCTCCTCTTCTTTCTTCTGTCATGGACTAGGCCATGTTTTCTTCGTGGCCGCACATACTATGACGTCAGCAGCGGCCGCATCATAGTATGCGCATGCTAGAAGAAAACATGGCCGCGTCCATGCCGGAAGAAAGAAGAGAGAAGAGGAGCCGCGGAGAAGAAAGAAGACAGGGTGCGCTGACATCGGAGGGTGAGTATTTAAGTTTATTTTTTTAAGGGCCGTGGGGGCAGGCTGGCTGTATACTACTAGGGGCTACTGTATACTACTAGGGGCTTGCTGTATACTACTAGGGGCTGCTGTATACTACTAGGGACTGCTGTATACTACTAGGGGCTTGCTGTATACTACATGGGGGGCTGCTGTATACCACATGGGGGCTGCTGTATACTACTAGGGGCTTGCTGTATACTACTAGTGGCTACTGTATACTACTAGGGGCTTGCTGTATACTACTAGGGGCTGCTGTATACTACTAGGGGCTGCTGTATACTACTAGGGGCTTGCTGTATACTACATGGGGGGCTGCTGTATACCACATGGGGGCTGCTATATACTACTAGGAGCTGCTGTATACTACTAGGGGCTTGCTGTATACCACTAGGGGCTTGCTGTATACTACTAGGGGCTTGCTGTATACTACTAGGGGCTGCTGTATACTACTAGGGGCTTGCTGTATACTACTAGGGACTGCTGTATACTACTAGGGACTGCTGTATACTACTAGGGGCTTGCTGTATACTACATGGGGGGCTGCTGTATACCACATGGGGGCTGCTATATACTACTAGGAGCTGCTGTATACTACTAGGGGCTTGCTGTATACCACTAGGGGCTTGCTGTATACTACTAGGGGCTTGCTGTATACTACTAGGGGCTGCTGTATACTACTAGGGGCTTGCTGTATACTACTAGGGACTGCTGTATACTACTAGGGACTGCTGTATACTACTAGGAGCTGCTGTATACTACTAGGGGCTTGCTGTATACTACTAGGGGCTGCTGTATACTACATGGGGGCTGCTGTATACCACATGGGGGCTGCTGTATACTACTAGGAGCTGCTGTATACTACTAGGGACTGCTAAATACTACATGGGGGCTGGCAGGCTGTATTCTTCTGGGGGCTGGCAGGCTGTATACTAATGGGGTCTGACAGGCTGTATACTAATGGGGGCTGGCAGGCTGTATACTACTGGGGGGGGTTTGACCAATGCATTTCCCACCCTCGGCTTATACTCAAGTCAGTAGTTTTTCCCAGTTTTTGGTGGTAAAATTAGGGGTCTCGGCTTATACTCGGGTCCGCTTATACTCAAGTATATACGGTATTACATACTACAGTATGTAGTATGACCATGGTCAGATTTCGCTCCACTGGAAGTAACATAGGAGCTTTCTAAAGGACAGCAAGCAGAGATCCTGAAACTGTGAGGAATTGATACAGAATGTATATTGGAAAAGTTAATAACTTTTTATAATACAAGCAATAACCCCACGAGGTGAGATTTTGCATGGTGCCCCAGATCCACGTCTATTAGCCGTCAGGTCTGCTGCATATTGGGGAAATATAATGCACAGAGTTCAATCCCCACCATAGTGATTAGCACGGAGTAATACGGAACAGCCCTTATGGTTTTGCAGGTCTATGATTGAGCCCCTGACATCCTTACAAATTTGGTGTGATTATTTGAGTCTGTGGACAGGAGTCTTTTTGGGCTCTTTCTCATTAGCGTTGATGTTCAGCTTCAGTTACGTCTCCATTGCGTTTCAAGTCCATTGTGTCTCTGTTTTCTTTCCGTTTTGTCTGTGATGCATCAGCTTTGTCTCCATGTCGGCAAATAAAACAGAAAATTTAACATTGCTTTAAAAATATCACACCTGGTTTTGTAGGCATGTTTCCTCCGTTTTTTTTTTTTTACCCATAGACTTTTATCACTTGAACCGCATTTGTGAAAAAAAATAGGACATGTTTCAGATTTTTTTCCATGGACAACGGATTAGTGAAAATACAAGCCAATGTGAAAACACCCATAGAAATCAATGGGTCTGTGTGGCATAAGTGGAAATCACTGAACCACGTGAAAAAAAATGCCAATGTGAAAGAACCCTTATACAGGTGACTATATAAGACAGCTGTCTTTATTTCAGGTAACAAATTGGAGGCATCTAACTGCTCAGTAGGAGCCAGAACTCTGAGGGTGCAGCCACATGTTCAGTTTTTTAGATGCGGTTTTTGATATCCAAACCAGGAATGGTGTAAAGGTAGGAGGAGCAGAACCTTTCAATTATTTGTTTCAACCCATTATTTGTTTCTCCTTCAAAATCAATGAACAAAAACTGCACCTAAAACCCCCTCAAAACTTATTGTGATGCAGTTGTAACTGCAACGTGTAACTGTACCCTGAGTGTTAGTTCACACTAGAGTTAAAAGAAAAAGAAATTCAATACTCACCTTTCTGATGAACCCCGGAGGTCTTCGCTTCTTCTGTCCAGCCACCGCTGCCATAATATTGTGTGTGCTGTTAGCCAGCACACACTCTGATGTCAACAGCAGCTGATGTCAGAGCCTGTGCGCTATATATGGTAATTACACTGCAGTCAAAATTACGTTTAAGTAAGTGCCAGTGTCAGGCTGTGTCATTACAGATACGGCACTAACACTCAGGATCGGGTACAAGCATGACCACGGCGTGTTGTGAATGGCCCGTGGATTAGACCCCCCCACGGTGAGCTTACAGGGGGATCTGATGCTTCCTGCTGCAGCTCCAGTGTCTGTAGTGTGCCTCGAGGCTGCTGGCTCCTCTTTATGCCACACTTTATGCCACATGTGTATTGCAGTGTAAAGGCTTGAACAAGCGATCCGACGAACCCTTGTTAAAAACCTAATCTGGAAAAATGTATAAAAAGTGTGTAGAAAAGGACCTGCCGGGGGCGAGAATAGGATGGGGGGAGGGTTCGGAAGGCGTCGGAAGTTGGTACATTTTTTTAAAATAGACTCGAGTATAAGCCGAGCTAGGGGTTTACAGCATTTTTACTCGAGTATAAACGGTACATATAAATACCAAATAAAGTTATAAAAACACAATAAAAGCACATATTTGGTATTACTGTGTCCGTATTAATCCGTACAATAAATCTTAAGCAATATAGAACTCGCACAGTGAACAGCATAAAACTAACCACGTGAAAAACTTCCCATAATGTATAATTTTTCATCAAATACCCTCACAAAAATTTTCTAAAAACTGATTAAGAATAGCTATGCGCCCTAATATGATATGACTGAAAAGAACAACTTGTTTTGCTAAAAATAAGCCCTCAACCACATCCGTCAACAGAAACATCTGGAGATTATGCCTCTGAAATGTTGTCGATAATAAACAATTTTGATTTTCGCCAATATTGGTTTTGCATGGTAAAAATGAGCACAGATAAGAAAAACTATGTAAATAAGGTATTACCATAATCGTAATGAACCAAAGAATAAATATAAAATATTATTTTTATGTTATGGTGAGCAGGTAGAAAAAAGGACATTGTAAGCAGAGAGCCTGCAAACTTCAAACTACATGGAGATAAGTGATAACAGATGTAGCAGAGATAAAAGTGTAACAGTGTAAAAGATGCCTATGTGTAATAGGCATCATGCATCTCTCATCTGTCTCATCTCTTTTTCTATGTCACAGTGTGGGGCAAATTTACTTACCCGGTCCATTCGCGTTCCAGCGGCGGCTTCTCCGCTCTGGATTCGGGTCCGGCCGGGATTTAATAAGGTAGTTCTTCCGCCGTCCACCAGGTGGCGCTGCTGCGCTGAAAGTAAACTCATCGCGCCGGAATGCACCGAGCTGGACCAGGTGAAGGTAAGCGGTCCTTATGCGACACATTTTCGGTTTTTAAATGCGGCGGTTTTTCCGAATACGTCGGGTTTTCGTTCGGCCACGCCCCCCGATTTCCGTCGCGCGCATGCCAGCGCCGATGCGCCACAATCCGATCGCGTGCGCCAAAATCCCGGGGCAATTTAAGTACAAGCGGCGCAAAACGGAAATATTCGGGTAACACGTCGGGAAAACGCGAATCGGGCCCTTAATAAATGACCCCCAGTGTGTTAGTACAATGTAAGAAGCCGGACGAAAGTGCACATACACCTGTACCCTGATAATCTAACCACATTGTCACCCCACAGAACTAAATGGGTCATAATGTGTCTGCTTAGAGAGTCCCCGCCCACACCCTGGGATTTTGCACTGAGCAGCCTAGGGAGCTAAAACAGTAACAAAACTGAGTACAATTGTAAAGTAAGGGGTTAAAATGATCTTTATTGTGCTAACATCACTAGGGGATTGAAATGTGAGAATTTACTTTTGTGGAAAAACCCCTTTGATAGAAGTTGTTTTACATACGCTGAGGGGTGTAGTTTCAAAATCACTTGAAAGCTGAGTTATCCCTTAAAACGTGAGTTTTGGTGATTTTCATGAAAATTAGAAAAATCGCACCTGAAGTTCTAAGCTTCATAACATACCAGAAAATGAGAGGACACTGTGATCATAAAGCAAGCATTCCAGAAATGTTAGTTATCAAGTTTTTTGGGTAGTTTAACTTGGTGACGTCAGAGGGCAAGGGCCTGGAGAGAGCAGGGCATGTGCTTTCTCATAGTTCCTTGGCCGGCAGCAGGAGGGGGCTTGCATTGGGGGGCGAGAATAAATAAAAAGTCGAGCAAGCTGAGAGGCACTCGGGCGCCATCTGCCTGAGTGTCTCCGGCAGTTTTGCAAAGTTCATATTTCATTAATAAAAATGCCCAAAAACTCTTCAAAATGGTCCCCCCATCCCCTTGACTGAATGAGCAGTCTAATTAAGACACTCTACCACCAGTAAACTGGTAGGTAGTGGATCAAATACTTATTTATCTCACCAAAATGCAAATAAATTTGTATATTTTATTTTCTGATATTCTATCTCATAATGTTAAAATTAACCTACCTTTAAAATTATAGACTGTTCATGTCTTTGTCAGTGGGCAAACTTATAAAAGCCAGGAATCAAATAATAATTTCATTCACTGTAAAACAATGTTCAATTTCTGATGTAGTTTTTATTTTTTTTCAAGAAAATATATAGTTTAGGAAGAACTCAATATATACCTGGCAGGCTGGGGCATTTGTTAGGACTATACTTGCTATAGTAAAAGATTGTGGAGGAAGTTGCTCCTAGCAAACTGTCAAAGGGAGTTTCTTCCTTTTACTGATATAATCAGGTACTATGGTTGCGGTTAGATGGTGGTATCTAAGGGGTTGAATGCAGAGAATGTGATCCCAGGTGCTACAGCTTAAAGTAAATTGCAGCCATTTTCCATACATCTGCATCATCCTCTGTCAGTGGAAGCACTGATTGTTTCCTTGTCTCTTTCTTGAACACACACAGGTTTAGGCTTGCTAGTTGTTAGGATTGATTTGCAGCATCTTGACTCTTACTTCATTGATAGTTAACCCGCTGTTATGGTCTGCTTCTCACTGTACACCCATTACTCCCTTGCTCTGTGTTTTGTTCAGATCTCAGAGTTCTGACCTAATCACTGCTGTGGCCGTGGCTCTGATATCACATAAGAGCCCTTACTACCCTTGTAAGGTTGCTGGTTATAGTACTTCTTCCATACGATTCTTGTGATTCTGATATTTGTCTCCTGGTATCTTTGTGTTGTGTTCTGACTATTCTCAGCTCTTTTGATTTTGTACTGTGTTTATCCTCTTGGTGCCGATCTGACTCTGCTGACTTCTGCTAATTGCTTGTATTGTCTTATCCTGTCTTTGTTTTTTGCAGGGAGGATAGTTGTCTACCCACCATCTAAGGTGGGCCAGGCAGTAGGCAGGGCAGCTGGGAAGGGATTTTAGTCCTCAGGCCCACTGTCTCAGTCCATTCCCTGACCCTGCATTGTATGTCACACAACTATTATTTTCTGTGTGCACAATACCATACATTTAAAGTTCACTCACCACCATGTAACACAGCAGTAAAATATCCAAACCTCCAAAGTACAGCAAAAATACCTTTTTAAAAAAACAAACAAAACTGTTCTATTAAGGCCCAGTTTACATTTAAAGTTTTTGCTATTACAATAATAACTTTTTGTGGTATATAACTGTAACTTAAAGGGGTATTCTCGTCTGGTCACTCACATTCAGTTTCATTAATCTCCCATATGTAAACATTTCTTCAATTAGATGTTATTAATAAAAATGTTCCTGTGTGAAGATAATTTCTCATAAATGTAGCCTTGTTGTCCCTTAGAAACGAGATGGCTTCCTCGGATACGGCCACCTCTGCTGGAGTGATTGCACAAAGAAACAAAAGGTTATTGTATATGAAATGTCCGGGAGTTACTACATGTCGCACAGCCGTCCTGTGGTAATGATTCCTGAATCTTGGTTGTCCGGCAGGACTCTATAGCGCAAGTCTGGCCACCGCTGCCAGAGAGTGACATGGTCGTATCTGAGGAAGCTATCTGGTTTCTAAGGGACAACATGGCTACATTTATGAGAAATTATCTTCACACAGGAACATTTTTTTCATTAACATCCAATTGAAGAAATGTTTACATTTGACAAATGAATTTAATTAAAGGTAAATGCCAAGATGGGAAAACCCTTTTAAGCTACAGTGTTTTTGGGTTAATCTTCAATAATAAAACAACATTATTGTATCAATGTATTCCTAAAAATGAAAGTGACAGTTTGCGCTGCCAGTTCCTCCACTTGGGACACCAGACTAGGCAAAGATATTTTGCAATTGTGGTAAAAAGTAAAAAGAAACAGTGGAGGAGACAGCGGATTACCGAATATACTTGAGTATAAGCCGAGCTTTTCAGCACAATTTTTGTGCTGAAAATTCCCCAGTCGGCTTATACTCGGGTATATAAAAAAAATAAACTGAGTACTCACCATTCCAACGGCCCGGGCAGCACCTCTTCTGTATCCATGTCCAGCGGTGCACTCTGTGATGTCAGCAACAGCTGAAGAAAGAAGAGGCGCTGTCATGGACCCACCACGAACATGGAGATAGAAGAAAAGCTGCCACGAACATGAAGATAGAAGAGGAGCTGCCCGGACCGTCGGAATGGTGAGTACTCAGTTTATATTTTTTACGGGCTGGCAGGCTATATACTACAGGGGGTCAGGCAGGCTATATAGTACAGGGGGTCAGGCAGGCTATATACTACAGGGGGTCAGGCAGGCTATATACTACAGGGGGTCAGGCAGGCTATATACTACAGGGGGCAGGCAGGCTATATACTACAGGGGGCAGGCAGGCTATATACTACAGGGGGTCAGGCAGGCTATATACTACAGGGGGCAGGCAGGCTATATACTACAGGGGGGCAGGCAGGCTATACACTACAGGGGGGCAGGCAGGCTTTATACTACAGGGGGCTGGCAGGCTATATACTACAGGGGGCAGGCAGGCTATATGCTACAGGGGGGCAGGCAGGCTATATACTACAGGGGGGCAGGCAGGCTATATACTACATTGGGGCAGGCTGGCTATATACTACAGGGGGCAGGCCGGCCAGCAATATACTACAGGGGTTATATACTATAGTGACCAATGCATTTCCCACCCTCGGCTTATACTGGAGTCAATAGGTTTTTCCAGTTTTTTTCGGCTTATATTCGGGTCGGCTTATACTCAAGTATATACGGTATTACACAAACCACTTTATGACCAAGACATGTTTTTTGTGTTTTACCGTATGTCAAAAATATCAGTATTCATTACTCAGAGGCTTGTTTTTTGCCTAACAAGTTTCAGTGTTTAATGCAAACATTTTGGGGTAATTGCTTTCATAAACCCTCTCAAGTGAAAAAAAAATGCAGTTGTAAAAAGTTTTTTTTTTTTTGCATTTTAAATTTTATGGCATTAACTATATGAAAGAATAACTACCGTTAAAATCAAGCATGATAAACCAGGGACACTTACTCGTAGATCCAGGTACCGTCAGTGTGGTACTCTTCTAATATTTGTTATCCATGGCCTGCTTCCTTCCAAAAAATACCTTTAATATTATGCTAATGAGCATAAAGTGCACTGGTAGCTTTTTAGAAAAATTAAACCTGTACTCATCTTACCTGGTTTTCACCAATTTCACTGCATTTGGAATTTTTTTCCTGCTTCCCTGTAGACGGCATGGAATATTAAATATGGTCACTATAAAGTGCAATTTGTTACGCAGAAAACAAGCCCTCACACAGCTCTCTACATGTAAAAATAAAAAAGTTATAGATATTTGCAGGTAAAGAGAGAAACTGCAAAAAACTAAAAAGGGCCTTGGCGTTAAGGGGTTAACCCCTTCCCAACATGTGCCGTAATAGTACTGTGCACTTTCTGTGCATGGAGAGGGCTCATGGGCTAAGTCCTCTCCATAGCCGGTAAATCTATGCTGTGTATTACTGCTAGCACCAATCATGGGTGTTATCCCATCCATCGCCACCGGTAAAGCTTCCGGCTGCTTTAAAAAGATGGTGGCGCCCACGCGTCGCCATCTTGGTGAAGATTGTCACTCCCCATGATGACATTGGGGGCTGGCGATTTGCACATTGTAATGACGGAGGAGGAAAATCCCCATAAACTGCCATACTGTAGTACGGCAGTATATGGTAGGATCAATCAGACAACCTACGATTAAAGTAACCTATGGGATCTGAAAAACAGTATAATAAAAAAAGTTTAAAAAAATTATATTAAAAAAAACTTAAAAATTCAAATCACACCCTTTATCTAGAAGTCATATAAATAAACAGTAAAAATACTAAACAGATTAGGTACCGTTTAGTCTGAAAATGCCCAATCAAAATGTGTTTAACCCCTTAACGGAAAATAGTGCCCATAGTCAAAATGGCCCTTTTTTGCCATTTTGAAAAATATAAAAAATTCTATAAAAAGTGATCAAAAGGTCGTACAATCCTAAAAATGGTAGAATTGAAAACGTCATCAAAAGTCGCAAAAAAAAATTCCACTCAAAGCTCCATACACCAAAGTAATCAAAAACAATTTTTGCAAATGTATGAGAACATTATAAAACCTATACAAATTTGTTATTACTGTGATCGCACCGACCCAAAGAATAGAGTAGACATGTCATTTGGGGCACACATTGAAAGCCTTAAAATCCAAGCCCCCCAAGAAAACAGCGCAAATGCATTTTTTTCCACCATTTTCACTGCATTTGGAATTTTTTTTCCGCTTCCCAGTACATGGCATGGAATATTCATATACCATCACTATGAAGTGCAATTTGTTACGCAGTAAACAAGCTGTAACAATGCTCTTTACGTGTAAAAATAAAAAAGTTTGAATTTTAACGGTGAAAAATGGAAATGAAAAAACAAGAAGGTTGTTAAGGGGTTGAAGGACATCTACCATCAGTTTACTGATAGTAGATGTATCCTAATAAGTAGTTCCTGAGGAACATTGTTCCTCAGACCTTTTTCTATTATAACTCTATATATCGCGATTGTGGAAATATATTTCACCTCAAGGAGCCTCTTCGTATTTTAATTTATGCACTCCCCCCAGTAGCACTAGCTGTCACCTGCTCTATGTGCTGTGGGGGAGGGCATGACCAAGTGGGAACACGTGGATGCTGCCATATTGGCTTAGATCGTCGCTCCCCATGACGTCATGGAAAAATAAAAAACATTATAGAGTTTTGAAGGTGGGGAGTGAAAAATGGTAACGCTAAAACGAAAAAGGGTCTCCGCATTAAGCGGTTTATGGACAAAAAGCTGCACAAAGTTTTACACCCAATTTCTCCCGAGTACCTGCTGTATGGGCACACGGCCGGGCATAGAATGGAAGGAGCGCCTTTCAGAGGATATTTGCGTTGTCACTTTGTACAGGCTATAAAGTTTTTCTTTTTTTAATGTGCATATATAGGGCTTAATTTTTTGCTGTATAAGATGAACTTTTTAGGTACATCATTTTGGGGAATCTATAGCAAATTGATAAGATTTTATTAACTGTTGGTGGAGCAAATGAAAGTAATCAATTTTTGGTAAGATGTCTTTGCTTTTTTTGAGGGGTAGCTGGGGCTCCAGCCTTTCCACAGCCACACTAGTGCTGCATTCGGTGTAAGTCTTTCCTTGAAAAGTAACGGGAAGACAGAGGCTTTGAACATCTCCTCACAGCAGCATTTCGTTACAGTGTAGAAGCCCT
Organism: Engystomops pustulosus; assembly: GCF_040894005.1. Taxonomy (NCBI): domain Eukaryota; kingdom Metazoa; phylum Chordata; class Amphibia; order Anura; family Leptodactylidae; genus Engystomops; species Engystomops pustulosus. Next base: position 119,933,858 of record NC_092411.1, read on the forward strand.
GAAGTTGTGAGGTGATTTTTATGCCCATTTGCCTTGCCTGCACGTAGAGATAAAAGGGCTTTTCGTGTGTAGCTGGTGGTAGGTGAAGAGGATTACTGAGGATTATGCTTATGTGTAGTGAGTGGCTGTGCCATTTCAGCAGACAGGAGGTATATACATGGTGTCTCCTCGTACATTCCTCACACAGTATAACTTCATAGCGTTTCAAAATGGGCGCGCGTTAATAATTGCATATGCGAAGTTGCGGGCGGCGCTGTACCTGGTGCGCGCTGGGGGGTAGGCCTACGTACACACAGGCTGAATTTGTCAAGCGGAGCAGAATCAGGAAGTCAGAGGGAAAACACTCAGACATGTTTGATCACGATGACATGACGGAGGGGAGGAGGAACAGGAACAGGGCCTGAAGCTTTTACCTCCATACACACACACTCTCTCTCCCAGAACATATACACCCACACAGCGCTCGGCTTCCACAGCACAGCCGGCTCTGTCGATCAGGTAAGCAGCCGCTTCTTTCCTTCTTCTCGTACTCGTAAGCTTGGCCGAGGCGGAATTTACTCCCGGGCAGAGCAGCGATCGATCGGGTGTACAAACTTTCCTGAGCTAGAGCAGGGGGAGGGAATAAACATGGCTCCCCTGGTTCCCTTCCTAAATGTTCTCCTTTACCCGCAGCGCACGAGAGGCCAGCACCCGGCTCACTACGTACTTTCATTCTGCGCGGAGTTATGTCCTGCACTACGCCCGGGGATTAGGAGAGGTGTCCCTTCCCTACATACTGGCATGATTTGGGGGTGAGCGGCTAGTCCTGGTAACTCTCCCCTCACACATCGCCATGGCAGCTCCGAGTGCGCGCTCTTACTTGGTGGTAATTTCTAGAAAAGTGACAGCAGCTGCTGACTGGAGGCACATTGCTGGCTGTGCGGCCCAGGCGGCGGCGGTACAACTTCCCAGTCACATGGCTGCTTGTTTAGTGTTGCTCCTGGCTGGTATGTCAGGCCAACGTGAGGCTCCATCACGGCCTGAGAGCTCGGCCGACACCCAGCTCACCGATGGTATCCCAAGAGCTTACACTTGGTGCTGGGGCTTCTTGGTAGATATTGACAGCATGTGTGTACGGTCTACATGGACGAGCCTCCCATGCCACAGGTTTTTCTATGAGTAAATGCAGACACTTAAATCACATCTTTTCAACACGATCAGTGTTTATTGCAGGCAAAACAGTTTAACCAATCTGTAGTGTGTGAACAGACTCTTATTAACCGCCTGCAGCCACCGGTGTTCTCAGCTATTTTGGTGTCTTCTTAAAGGGGTTGTGCCACTGATGACATTTGTGAGCGGGTTAGGGGATTAGTGTCCAACCAGTGCTGTGTGTATATGCAGTAAGCCGAGCTGTGTGATTACACATCGGTGGTAGACACCCCCTTCCTACACGCTTCTCCCCAGTCCTAGTGCATGTAAAGCCGTAAATGAACTTTCTGGCGTCATTCCAGTGTGGTGGGATGGGGCTGCGTCCATTTGCTTGCTGTTCAGTCCTATTCAAATGCATGGAGATTAATTGTTATACAAGAATAACTTCTGTAGGTTGCTGAACTTAACGGAATATGAAGAATCTGTCTCTTGAAACAACTGAATAACAGTGTTGCTGGAAAATCTCCTATTGATAGGTGAATGAATCTCGGAAAACCACTTTATGGGGAAACTGCAATTTTGACCTTCAAAAACTGCAAGATAGTGTTAGTTACCAACCCAGAGCCAAGGCTGGAAGAGAATTTACCAGAAACGAGTACAAAAATAATAGCAGAATCAGTCTCTTCTGTGTTTTGCCACACAGAAACATATGATCAAGTCATATCCTCAAAAACGACTGCTAACGTTGCAATGTCGACATCAGTGGGGTGAGCTCACCTTGCCAATGTCAGATGGGCCACAAGCATGAGGCCTAAGGCTGGTGCCGCACATACCGCTTTGTCTGTGTTTGAAAACGCAAATGCAGACAAAGCCGCACCCACCGGGATAGGCCGCAGCCTGATCGCATCAGCGTTTCTATGGAAACGCCTGCGATCGGAAACGAGATGGCGGGGTTTTGCATTAAATTAACGCAAAACACTGGCGGCTCGTTTCTGATCGCAGGCGTTTCCATAGAAACGCCGATGCAATCAGGCCGCGGCCTATCCCGGTGGGTGCGACTTTGTCTACGTTTGCGTTTTCAAACGCAGACAAAGCGGTATGTGCGGCACCAGCCTTAGAACAGCAGTCACTGAGAGGAATGGGACTCGATTAATCTTTGAGCCATTTTTTTAACACCGTTAAAGGGAACCTGTCACCAGGGACCTCATTTTCACTAAAGACTGGTTCCAGCAGTCCATTACTGCTGCTTTGTACTTATGCCTTTCTGCTTTCTCTAAGCATTTGCATTTCAATATAATTGTGTGTTGTAACTTACCTTGCATCCTGACAGAATCCTCTGTGTAGTCCTAGGGGTTGGGCTCTGGTTTGGATGCATTTCAAAAACATGTGACTAGTCTGTGCAGCTGACTGATCAGCTCTCAGCCCCCACCTTTGTGCTCCTGTTCAGCTCCTCCTTCCTGATCCTTCACAGATCACACAAAACCCTTGTGAGCTGACATCAGTGGAGGAGGGATGAGCTGTACAGGAGCACAAAGGTGGGGGCTAAGAGCTGGGCAGTCTTCAGCACAGGCAAGTCACATGTTGTTTTTTGAAACGCACCCAAACCAAAGCCCAACCCCTGGGTCTAAACAGAGGATTTTGTCAGGGTGCAAGGTAAGTTGTAACACATAATTATATTGTAATGCAAATGCTTAGAGAAAGCAGAAATACATTTTTGCACTGCAGCTGTAATGGGCTTTAGTGAAAATGAGGTCCCTAGTGACAGGTTCCCACTAAGACAATGTGCACAAACCATAGATAGACCTATTGGGTCAAGTGTTTGGCCAGTCATCCAGTCATAAGTTTTTTTTTTTCCATGTCTGCCAAATTTTTTTTTACATTGATTAGAACACAAAACATCTGGTTCCAGAACATTATCACTGAAAAAAGTGACTGCACACAAACTTCATAAGATTTCATTTTTTTTTTTTTTTTTGTATTGTCGTGTGTGGTCTACAAATGTGGGGGAAAAAAAATGGACATTCTCTAAAAAAAATTTCTATGGACTGCTGCTTCATTAAAAGAAAAACACAGACTATAAAGGGGCACTGGAAATCACGGATAGCATAATAATCTTATAGCATCATCATTCTGCAGCACTTTACAAAGCATACTGAAAAAATACTGCTGTATGTATAATTGTTGTGGTTAGGTTTGGTATAAAAGACAAAACCTGTACTGGGTTATAAGGAGAAAAAAATATTCTAAAAATACATTGGTGATCTATGTATGATTGCTTGATTCTTTTCTTTTTCAAATAAACCATACCACTGGAACAGTGGTTTACAAAATTACCAAAGTATATCAACAATAAAACTTATGATAATAATTAGAGAACATCAATAACTAGCCGAGAGCAGGATTGTAATTACATTTTCTGAGAGTTACAGCAGTCGCTGAATCTGTAGGAAGTGCCTAGGCCTTAGCTTTGACTTGCTTCAGTACAACTGGGGCCACACGACATCACTGGTCTGATTTTGCTCCACTCCTCTTCCAGTCTCTTCCACAGTTCTGTGACTGTTGTGGGTTCCTTGGCCATAACTTTGTCACCAAGGATTTTCCCAAGGTTTTCTATTGGGGTTAGATGAGGACCCTGGATTGGCCGTTATATTGTTTCAAATATTTCTGTATCAAGGAACTGCTTTACCTGTTTTACTGTGTGACAGGAGGCATTGTCTTGCAAGAAAATTGCCGGCTGAGTGAAGAACACAAGGAAAGAACCATATGTTTGAAAAAGTATAGTGGTTGTATTGCAGTATATTGTAAAAGTCATCAGATTTAAAGAGGACCTGTCAGCTCAATAAAACAATCTAGCTGCACATACTAACAGAAAAATCTCCCTAGCCCTCCCCCAGTAATCGCACTGTTACATTTCTAGCTTTACAGGAACATATTGAAAAGCAGTGAAACAGTGAGGGCGCGTTCATAACGCGACGCTAGCACACAGTGGGCGGGGCTCGGGCCGATCGCATATGCGTTTCCCAGGAAACGCATGCGATTAATAACCCGATCGTATGGAAACGCATATGAGATCGCCCCAAACTCCGCCCCCTGTGCGCTAGCGTCGCGTTATGAACGCGGCGCTAGCGGAACGTGTGAACACTAGGCACTCCCTCTCTTCAGCTTCTCTCCCAGACCACCACTCCTTATCTAGGTGCCGGCGGTGTCTGCCAGGCTTGATGCTGCAGTTACCGCCGCCTCAGATAGCCTCCGTCAATCGGACCGCTACATAACTTAGTGATTCATAGCTTTTTGGTATGTTCTGATAAAGCTAGAAATTTAAGTGTGGAAACTGGGGGGGGGTAACTAGGGAGATTCTTCCTTTAGTGTCTGCAGCTTGATCGTTTTATTGAGCGGACAGGTCCTCATTAAAGTACCTTGGTGGGCTGAAATGGGTAAAAAAAGTTTACAAAAATAACCTAAAAATTCTATTCACCCCCTTCCCATATAAACAAGTAAAATTATACATTTATTGGCCAGATATTAGTCCAGACATTGACGAGGTTTTTTTTCATTTGAAATAATAATGATCTCCTTCAAACTTTGCTTTCATCAAAGAATGCTCCATTTGCTGCAATTACAGCCTTGCAAACCTTTGGCATTATAGCTGTTGATTTGCTGAGGTAATTGTGTCGCACGCAACCCTTTTGTGGCGCAGCTGCGCTGGTCTTCATGCTACACAAATTAGAAGGCGTTCCAGTGCTCAGTCAGACCGTGCGCCAGATTTAGCATGCAAAGTCTGACAGAATTGTGTTACAAGCCCTATGTTGTTAAAGGTGCACCAAAAAAAGTTGGTGCACTTTATTGGGGTAGTGCAGAGAGTGCCAGGTTCATGAAGAAATCCTGAATCTGGTGCCCTCTGTACACTACACAGGCAAACTGCATTTAGTGCAATGTGCCCTGTTCTTAGTAAATGTGCCCTAATATACCATTAAACCACTGGAGTGGTGATTGTTGGAAATGGGCCTATATACACGTATGTAGATATTGCAATAAAAAACAGACAATTGCAGGTAGAATAGTCATTTACCACATTAACATGTATAGAGTGTATTCCTGATTCATTCAATGTTATCCTCATTGAAAGAAATTGTGCTTTTTTTTTTTTTTCAAAAAGAAGGACATTTCTAAGTAACCCCCCACTTTTGAGCATTAATGTATTTATAAAGTGACTGCTCCAGTTTTGTGCTGCATTGTGCCGATAAGATAGAAAAAATGCACCTAAAAGGGCATGTTAGTGCTTAGTCTGAGTTTTCGACGCATTTAATTGTTTCAATTGTGTTGCACACCAAAAAAAAATAGGTACACACTTTCCAAGCAGTGCAGGGTGCACCAGATTACAGGCGGTCCCCAACTTACAGACGACCCCTAGTTGCAAACGGACCTCTGGATGTTGGTGATTTACTGTACTTTAGCCCTAGGCTACAATAAACTGCTGTAAGAGTTATCAAAGGTGTCTGCAATTAAGCTTTATTGTTATTCCTCGTTCTGATGACAACCCATTATTTTTAAAATCCATTTGTCAAAAAGACCAAAGAAAAAATTGGCTGGAGTTACAATTATAAAATATACAGTAAGGACTTGAATACAAATTCAACATAAAAAACAAATCTGCCAGTATTCTGACACTTTCTTTTGCCTCACTTTTGATAAATCTGGGTATCACCAGGAGCCCAAAATATCCAATCTATTAAAATATAAAATCAATTAATCCCAGTGATGCATTCCGTAATGAAAAATAGCGCCTAAATGTCTGAATTGCCACTTTTTGCCACTTTGTCTGCTATAAAATTTTAAATAAAATATGTCAAAAGGTTGTACAGTTTTCAAAATGGTATCAATGAAAACATCATCACATCCCTCAAACAAGGACACCTTACACAGCTCCGAACACTGCAATATGAAAAAAACCCACAGGTGTCAAAATATGGCAGTGCAACGCATTGGGTATTGAGGAATTACATGAGAATTAAGATCTAAACTAGGCATCACTGTGATCATATTGATTGAATTTTTTTTTTTTTTTTGTGCAAATTCCACAGCATTTTGGATTTTTTTTTCTCCAACATCCCAGTACATTGCACTGAATATCAGGACTTGAAATTTGTTTAGCATATAACAAGCACCCATATGGCTTTGTAAACGGCTTGTGGAAGGAGAGGAGTGAAAAAGTGAAATGCAAAAAAACTTGTGGTTAAACTTTCATCACTTAAATGAACTGTGGACCAATTCTCATCAGTCCACACAACATGCTCCTGAGCCTTTTGATTTTTTTTTTCTGCTAATGAGATGATTGCTCACTGCAGAGTGGGCTTTCGGTCCAAAGGCTCTTAAACCTTGCGACCCTGTTCAGTGTTTAACTGGTAAGTAGAGATGTGCGGACCCCAGAAGTCGCGATAATTCCTTTACAAGCCATGTGCACACGCATCCATTAACAGGATCAAACTGTCTGTGTGACAGCCCGAACCTTTACCGTGATAGGGAGCCGATATTATCAGTCCAATTTTGCAGCAGCCCCTGTATACAATGAGAAGTATACAGGGAGGATGCAATGTGGGTTATTACCATTATATCACTGTTATCTGGAGTAACAAATATAACAAGAATACCACCATCACATTCCCTCCAACTCTGGTTGTCACTGGTTTATCCATGCTTGACTGATTGTAGATTTCCTTTAATGACATGAAAACATAGGGAAAATGTTATGCATATGAAAGGGTTTATCCCAAGTATTTATGTTATCCTCTGCTTACAGGAAAGGGGATAACAAAGTGATCGGTGAGGGCCCGACTACTAGGACCCCTGCGAGCCAGATAAAGGGTTGATAGGCAGGACAATTTTGCATCCTTCCACTTGATTAACTATGTGCCGGGGCTATAGCCGAGCACTGTGCGCTGCTATCTCCCATACAATTGAATGGAGCAGCTTGGGTCTCGTGTTCACTGTTCTCATGATCACCAATCACTTTGTTGCCTTGTGGTGATTGGGGATAACCTAAATACATGGGGCAGTGTAAAGGGCTTAACACAAATTCTTTTTGGTTTTAGCATTTTACATATAATTTCATTTTTCAGTGTCCCTGATATAGTAAAAATTACTTTGAATCTATAGCCAATTTGTGCTTGTGCAGAACAGATCCTTGCCCCCTTCTTGTGTGATGCTTCCTCAGTGGAAAATCATACATATGTGATATTTTGTATGTCAAAATACAAAAGTGACAAAAATAACTGCCAAAAAGGCTTAAAACAGAGAAATTGCCTGTGGTCATCACCCACTGAACCGTTCATTTATGGGGTTGTGTCTTGTTAAATGCCTTACATTTTTACCTGTTACGTTTATATGAAAAAGGTAAATTGTAGAATAAGTTTAGTGAAAAATATTTACTACTTGGCTTCCAAATCTTGATGCAAAATACTGACCAGAATATTGCGGTGTTGTACTGTAAAGGTGTGGCTATACTTACAGCCTTTTATCACCATAACGTTGTGTTTTCTTTTTTGTTTTCTAGACACGGAACATCTGATGTCTACTCCGACAGATCCGGGTGCTATGCCTCACCCGGGGCCTTCCCCAGGTCCTGGTCCTTCTCCAGGACCTATTTTGGGACCTAGCCCGGGACCAGGGCCTTCCCCTGGATCAGTACACAGCATGATGGGCCCAAGTCCAGGACCTCCTAGTGTCTCCCATCCACTTTCTAATATGGGCTCTTCAGATTATCCACCAGAGAATATACACCAGATGCATAAGGTAAAGCACTCAACCTTTTTGTGTTATGAAAAAAGTTTACAGAATTTATAGTCTTTGCTTATCTCATGACTTTTGGTTAAGGTGGCCAGAAATTGTACTGCTGAACAATATTTTAGTTTGGTATTTCCTGAGGTTCCTATTTTCATAAAAAAAAGCCAGGAAGCTTTCTGTGATTGTCTACCAGGCTGTTAAAAGCTTAATATTTAATGCACCCATGGTGATAACATGCTGATGCTATCTTCACAAGAAAGAGGATTATTGTTCCAAATGATCGGAGAGGCAGGTGCCTGGTTTACTTGCCATTCCATTCATTCTCTATTTCACAAGGCAATAATGAAAAACTTGGTATTTGTTGGAAAAGAGAACCTTTCCACCACATTGAACCCTCAATATCACATAGTGTTCTTCCTCTGCTTGAAAGTTCTTTTTTTTTCTATCTTTTTAATGTTGCTGCATGTACAAAAAAAACCCTACTTTTTATTCCTTCCTACAATGCAGTCAAGGAGAGGCGGAGCTCGACCAAGCAGTCTGGCAACCCCGCCTCATGTCTGCTGGTTGCACTTCCCACTCCAGATGATGGCCAGAGGCAGAGTGGAAATGGGATTAAATGACTGCTTGGTCCAGCTCCTTACCTCCCTGACTGCATCTTAGGAAGGAATAAAAGGACTAATTTTTTTTTTTTTTTTTACATGTTGCAACATTAAAAATATATAAATAGACCTCCAGTGGACTTACAAATGGAGGAAGAAACTATTATTTGTTGGATTAGGGGGTTTAATTTGGTGAGAAGATATAGACACTTATGCAGAAGTTAATTTCAAGCAACCATTTATTTGGATCATTGCATTTTATATCCACAATGTGGATGTGGCTATTAAGCTCCAGGCTGGTTTGAATTGATATCTACTGTGTCAGTGTTTTTTTTATTTATTTTTTTTAAACATAGTTTGCTTTTTGTCAAGTTTTCTGCTGCATCCTGCAATTTTTCTGTATCACAGAAAGTAGTTGAGGTTAGGTCTATTGTTGGGTCAAAGGGGCTTTTATAGCATAAAGGATAATGAGAATGTTTCAAACCCTACCTGCTAGTTCAGTGGTGTAAAAATTGCTGACAAAGTCCCTTTAACGGGAGCGTTGTCGGCAAACTCGCTCCATGTGCTTGGGGAATCTACCGGATCAAACCTAGAATCGCTGAACTGAATTCTGCAGGTCCATTCAATTTGGTGGTTTTAGTTTTGTTTCCGTAAATCCCACCAGTGCACTGAACAAGTTTTTTTTGGGACAAACATTTCTCATGTGCAACAGGCTTTAAAGTGAAGTACGGCAGTAGGTGACTTACAACTCTTCTTTCAAAGCACTAATTAAATATATTAATATATTCAATATAATGCCTCCTTACAGCAGCCCATGGAAAGCATGCATGATAAAGGAATGTCCGATGAAATGCACTGTGCTACTATGAAAAGTTCAAATATGAGGCCACCACATGCTGGAATGGGACCTCCACAGAGTCCGATGGATCAACACAGCCAAGGTATTCAAATTGCATTAATTTATGAACTTGTCCATAAGATCATGTGGCTTTCTCTAAATAGACACTGATCAAAATACAGGCCTCAACATGTGTTTAACCTGTACCAGCTTTCAGGACGCCTCCTCTCAAAGCTGGTAGTGGCAAAACACACGTTGAGGCCTGTTTTTTGATCAGTGGCCATTTTATCTCCCCATCGTGTCTTCTGGTAAAGTTTCTGTTTTGGATACTACATTTATATCATTGTGAGGGGCTTACTGTTACTGTTAGGATGGCTTAGTTCCACCGAGATAATGTGTTGTATCATATTCTGTTTACTATCCAACCCAAACTGTGTACATTATATTCAGGCATTATTTTCTTTGTGACACATGTTGTTCCATCTTATTGGGCAGAGGCGGGGGTTATGCAATGATCTAGATCCTCAGTACTGTCCACCTCTGTGAGATGTAGCATGATAGGTATGTTACTGTTTTAGGTGTGCCTCTTTTACCACAATGTATTATATTATGTTGTGCATGTAAGTCTTAATAAAGATTGTGACCGTTTTTACACTATTTCTTTGGGTATATGTTCTTTTTTTATAGGTTTGTATAGTCATGTAGGAACATGCACAGTATGGAGTTTAGACCTATTTTTGTATTAGTTTATGCCAATTGATTATTCTGTTTTGAAAAGCACCAACAATTACCATATCTCTGTGTAATAAGATAAATGGTGCAGTGAAATACACTTCTAGTTGTCTTTGCCCACTCAGAGTTATACTTTACCAGAGGCGGCTGTTAGTTAAAGGGAACCTGTCACCACAAAACCCTAAAATAAACCATGACCATTACCTAAGAGGTGACACTAAGTGTTTTGTAATGGTGTCTGTATGGTGAGTTGGCACAAAATAAAAACACTGCTTGATTATCTTCTTAGATGCAGTAAAGGAGGCAGGAGAGAGTCGGGCTCCCTCACCTCCTCAGTCACTGTGGGTTGTAAAATCCCCTGGTCCCAGCCCCTAGCTCCACATCACTTCAAGTTATTAGACGACGACTCTAGTGCACCTGAAATGCGAGGCTTGTCCCCAGGCACATCACTGTATAAGACTCACACAGACACCATTACAACACTGTAAGGCAGTGATGGCGAACTTATAGCACAGGTGCCAGAGGTGGAACTCAGTCCTTTCTGTGGGCACCCAGGATGTCACCCCAGGACAAAGTTCACCAGACAGGACTTGAATCTTTCTACAGTTCTAGACAACTTGAGATGCTGCTCTCTATGTTCTATTGAGGTGACACATCCTTTACTGATTGGAACTGCAGGAAGAGAAGGTGTGAGCAGGGGGGGGGGGGGTCGATGCAATTGAATTTTGTGGAATAACAGGGAACAATAATTTACTGTTTAAATTGTCATATTGGCACTTGATGGTAAATAATAAGGATTTGGTTGTTACTTGGGCACCCGGTCTCTAAAAGGTTAGTCACCACTGCTGTAAGGTAATGGTCAAGGTTTATTTTAGGGTTTTGTGCTGACAGGTTTAAGTGGTCTTAAGTATTTCAGGATACACCATCACTACCAAACACAGCAAACACCCACAAAAAATTGAACTGTTGGTAAACATCCCAAAAATATATAATAAAAGTTATTTTATCTTCGAATGTTAATTCCTTTATTGACCTAAAATAGAATACCAAGAGTTGGATATGCTAGTATCTAGCTGTGAATTCCAGTTCTTATTTCTTCCTAGTAACATTTGGTATGAAAGCAAAGCTTTGCTATAGACGTAATTTGCTTTTTCCCCTTAACAATACACTTTATCTCAACAAGAAGCATGTTTCTTAAGTTTACTTTATGATGCATAGGCATGAACTTAAATTGGTATTCCTACGAAGACAAGATTCTTAAGTATACTCAGGATTACGAAATAACACCTTCTCTAATTTACTGTTATTAACAAAAATACAGCATTTTCATAGATATAATTACAATCTGTCTTTATCAGTCCTGATGAATATACAATTTGGTTGTCCCTGGATCCAACTGTAAAGCTTCTGAGTATGCTCAGATTCCTCTCATGAATAGCTTCTCTTATCTGCACACTGCAACACTCTGCCTCCTGCCCCTTCCCTCCTGCATTACAAGACCAGCTCAGACACAGGCACTTCTTGCCGGCAAGCAGCATTGTGCAGAGACCTACTCTACAAACTACATACAAGATAACTTCTTTGTTTAAGTGGTGGGGTAGGCTTTGCAGAGCTGACTGTGTGTGTTATAGGAAAAATAAGTGTTTCTCTTGTGTCTTAGATAAATCCCCTGACAATGATCTGTCTTTTTCTGTGTTGGATAATAGTAGAATGTTCAGAAGCTAAATGAAAGTGTAGATGAACCCTGATAATCTAAGCACATTGTCGGCACACAGCATCTCTTAGCAAAAGAGGGATCATGAAGTGTCTGCTTAGAGAGTCCCCATCCACACTATGGAATTTTACAGTGACCATTACTGTGCTATAGGAGCTAAAACAGCAATAAAACTGTAAATTTGTAAAGTAAGGGGTTAAAATTATCTTTATTGTATAAACATCAATAGGGAAATGAAATTTGTGAACTTTCTTTCACAGGAAAAACCCTCTAAGGCTAAGTTTACACCTGCATCTGGCAAGTTCTGTTGCTATTAATAGTGGATAGGTAACGCAAGGTCCATTTTAAATCTACTTGGAATGGATAATGCAACAAAAAAATGTTTGGTTTTCATGGGAATAATTAACAATAAAGCTGCATTGCACCTTTGACAGCTCTTACAGTCGAAAAATGCAACTTGGGGCTAAAGTTCAGTAAATTCCCAGCATCCAGAGAGCTTCACCAGATATCACACTGGGCAGAGGGGTCCATTTGTAACTAGAGGTCACATGTAAGTTGGGTGTCCTTGAATCGGGGACTTCCTGTACAGAATCTTGGTAACCACTATCAATATTACAGAACAATCTCTTCTCAAAGAAGTAGTTTTCATCAAGCATGGAACAAGTAAAGAATGCCTTGTTTAATACAGAAGTCTTACATACTTTTACATTACAGTCCCTTGAATGTGTGAAATAAGAGAGCATGACCCTGACTTCAAGTTCTCCACACTCTGCTGCAACTGATGGCCACACATCCAAGGATATCCCAATTTACTCTCCTAAAGTGTAGTGCACGATATCAATCACAGTAGAGGGAGGTGTTCTTAGTCGAGGAGATCATGACTTCTAAACTCTGCTGAACACTACGCTTATTCAACCAGTTTAGTTCTCACTCCAAAATTGATTTTCTGGATTATGAAACTGTACTGGACCATGAAACATGAACTTGAAGGTGTAAAGCTGCATGAACACATACTGGTAGTGGTCTCTTAGCTTAAAGGAAATCTACCATCAAAATCAAGTATGATGTACCAGGAACACTTACCGTCTGTATATATTCTTGTTATAGTTATCCATGGCCTCCTTTTTTCTAAATTCTGCTTTTAAAATTATGCTAATGAACCACAAGGACTCTAAAGGGTGTTACCAGATTCCCCTATGGGTGGTCGGTGTATATTGAATTGTATGGAAGGTGCATAAAGGTCCCAGAGATTGATGATCAGGTTGAACATCAATGTGTTTACACCTCAAACATCAATGTGTTTTGGGGTCGCAGTCCCTTTTTTTTTTTTTTTTTTTTATATAAGATAAGAGACAAACATACAATATATATAAATATGAAGAAGATGTATGGTTAACCTATACCATATAGAATGTGAAAGCAAAAAATTGCATGTAAAAGTGTGCATTTGTTAACATTGAGTTACCTTATATACTCGAGTATAAGCTGAGGTACCTAATTACCACAAAAAACTGGAGAAATGTACTGACTCAAGTACAAGGGTGGGAAATGCAGCTGCTACTCATAATATATCGAGTAGTCTCCCCTCATGAATGAAATGTCCACAGCAGCCCCTCCAATTGATATAATGTCCAGCCAAGTACCCCTTAAAAAGTTCGTTCTCACCCACCATGCGCTGACACGGTGCAGCACCTCTTCGTGTTCCCAGCCAGCTGGTAGATGATCGTCAATGTGATCTGCCGGCACATGAACCATGACGCCAGCACGCGGCGACCTGTTCTGTTTCTAGTCTCTGTGCCGACAGATCTCATTGAGAAGCATATAGTGCTATAAAATTTACAAAAAAATTGAGTATTTGATGCAATAGAATTAGTGAATATAAATATAGAAAATAATGGTAATACTGGTTCATCACCTTCATATGAACGAACTACACTGCTCAAAAAAAAAAAAAAAAAAAAGTAAAGGGAACACTTAAACGACACAATATAAATCCCAAGTAAATCAAACTTCAATGAAATCAAACTGTCCACTTACAAAGCCATTCTGATTTACAATCAATTTTAGTCAATAAAGTGGAGGTTCTGCAGGTGGGGGCCACAGACCATTTCTCAGTACCTATGCTTTCTGGCTGGTGTTTTGGTCAGTTTTGAATGTTGGTGGTGCTTTCACATTCCTGATGGCATGAGACAGACTCTAAAACCAACACGAGTGGCTCTGGTAGTGTGGCACATCACCGTGCGGGACGCTTGGCATTCATCAGAGAACACCAAGATTGGCAAGTATCACCACTGGCGCCCTGTGCTCTTCACAGATGAAAGCAGGTTCACACTCAGCACATGTGGCAGCTCTCCACAGTGTCTCCAGACTCTATCTGTAAAGACCTTTAGCATAACCGGTTTGGCAGTGGGTCAGTAATAGTATGGGGGGGGGGCATTTCTTTGGATGGCTGCACAGCACTCCATGTGCTCGCTGGACTGCCATTTGGTTCCCAAGATGAGATCCTCGGATCCCTAGTGAGACCATATGCTGCTGCGGTTGGCCCTTGGGTTACTAGACCTCATGTACCTGGAGTGTGTCAGAGGTTCCAGCAAGATGAAGGCATTAAAGCTGTGGACTGGACTGCTTGTTCCACAGACCAGGATCCGATTGAGCACATCTAGGACATTATGTCTCGCTCCATCCACCAACGTCACATTTTACCACAGACCGTCCAGGAGTTGGCAGATGCTTTATTCCAGGTCTGGGAGGAAATCACTCAGAAGACCATCCACAACCACCTCAGGAGCATGTGCAGGCGTTGTAGGAAGGTCATACAGGCACGTGGAGGCCACACATAACACTGAGGGTCATTTTGTCTTACTTTAACTGGTTCGGGACTGCCCGCTGTGTATTCACATGTATTCGCATGGCGCCGCCATCTTGCCTAGGATCGTCCCCTGTGACGTCATCGGGGAGCGCGATCCGTCTCCAGGCTATTTCGTTTTAACCCCTTCATTACAATGTGCTGATAGCACATTGTAATGAATGAGGAGGAAAATCCCCATATACTGCCATACTGTAGTATGGCAGTATATGATAGGATCGATCAGACAACCTAGGGTTAAAGTACCCTAGGGAGTCTGAAAAATAGTAAAAATAAAAAAAGTTAATAATAAAAATACCTAATAATTCAAATCACCCCCTTTCCCTAGAACTGATATAAATATAAATAAACAGTAAAAATCATAAACACATTAGGTATCGGCACGTCTGAAAATGCCCGTTCTATCAAAATATATTAACGGTTTTTCAATGCGTTTAACCCCGTAACGGAAAATAGCAGCCCAAAGTCGAAAATGGCACTTTTTTGCCATTTTGAAAAATATAAAAAAAATCGATTAAAAGTGATCAAAAGGTTGTACAGTCCTAAAAATGATATAATTGAAAATATTATCAAATGTCGCAAAAAAATGACACCACCCATAGCTCTGTACACCAAAGTATAAAAAAATTATTAGCGCCAGAAGATGGCAAAATCAAATTATTTTTGTACAGGTTTTAATTTTTGTAAATGTATGAAAACATTATAAAACCTATACAAATTTGGTATCCCCTTAATAGTACCATCCCAAAGAATAAAGTAGACCTGTCATTTAGGGCGCTCAGCGAAAGACGTAATATCCAAGCCCACAAGAAAATGGCGCAAATGCGTTTTTTCACCATTTTCACTGCATTTGGAATTTTTTTTCCCAATTTGTTACGCAGAAAACAAGCCATCACACAGCTCTTTACGTGTAAAAATAAGAAAGTTATAGATTTTTGAAGGTGGGGAGTGAAAAATGGACATGAAAAAACAGGAAAGGGCCGGGTCCTTAACCGGTTAAGGACATTTACGGATCAGCCTGTAGTATGTTTTTCCACTTTAATTTTGTGAGTGACTCCAAATCCAGGCCTCTACTGGTTAATAAATTGGATTTCCATTTTTTTGTGGTTTTGTTGTCCGCACATTTGTATTTGTAAAATGAGACGACTTTATTGTTTACATCCAAAGAAATGGGATTCGGAAAAAAACCCAGCTTAACCACAGCGTATCATACAACTTATCCCAACATCTTGGAAAAACATTGGCTTATCCTTCAAGATGACCTTACCTAGTCTAAAGCATGGCCCCAAACCCTTAAAAATATCCTGGCTCCTAGAAAATTGTGAAACCACAACCAAGTACAACCATATATCCACACTTGCTCTTTTCCAAACTTGTCACCAGTTCAAATGTGGAGTAAATGCTGTGAAAACCTCAAAACAAAATCAAAAGTAACTCTATGTATACCCCCCCCCCCCAGCGGTCGTGTGAATGCGGCCTCAGTTGAAAGGCATGAAGACATAAGAAATATATGAATTGGATATCTCCATTATTATACTCTCACGAAGAATATGGAGAATGTGTTATTTGGACTTCACAGTTCATCCTTAAAACAAAGCCTGTAACAAAATGATTCTGCTGTGTTTATTTTGAAGCTCCCCCCCATATGGCTTTGTAAACATAAAAGTAATTTTGGGACATTCTTATGTTGTTGCACCTATGCAGCTTTTGTAAATTTAAATGAGACCTGAACATTTTCTTAAACTGTGGGGGTATTTTGGGGCTAGGATTTTTGACAACTTGCTAGTCTTTAATTATATTCTGTTCACAGCATTCACCTTCTGCTACATCTAATTCCATGTGACATTGTTAACTCATTTTTAAGCACACGGAGACCTAATCTGAAAAAAAGAGTCCCTGATTTGTCATGCCTGATTCTGATGGTAGATTTCCTTTTAACCTTCTCCTAGACAGGACAATTTTATGCTTTTGACATTCTGCTATGTTAGTACAGAAACAAACTATAGGAGTGCATTGCTTTACATATTGTGTTTTCTTTTAGGTTATATGTCTCCTCATCCATCACCCTTGGGTGCTCCTGAACATGTATCAAGTCCGATGTCTGGCGGAGGACCAACACCCCCACAAATACCTCCAGCCCAGCCTGGACTCATGATGCAGGGAGAACAACAAGTTATTAGTCAGCCCAGTCGTGGTCCCTCTGCATTTAGCCAGGTTCAGCTTCACCAGCTGCGTGCTCAGATATTGGCTTACAAGATGTTGGCAAGGGGGCAACCATTGTCAGAAAATCTTCAACTTGCTGTACAGGGAAAGAGGACCTTGCCTGCAATTCAGCAGCAGCAACAACAACAACCACAGCCACCACAAGCACAACAGCCGCCACCACAGCAGCCACCTTCCAATTACATTAGACCTCCAAGTAAGTGACACTTGCATCATTTTCCAGTCATCTCTTTTCTTTTTACTGAAATTTCAATGGGTTGTCCCTTTTAAGAATATTACAGCAAATAATATATCCAATATCCTTTCTATGTAAATTCCTCATGGTTTTCTAGTTAGTTTTTATCGTTTAGCTACAGGAAGTAAACACTGTAGCTCCCTGTTGCATTGTAGAAAGCAGAGATCTAGAAAACTGAAAATTGATACAGAAAGTATCAAGGAAAATTGAGTAACTTTTTGTGACAATTTGAACTTTTTGAGTAACAATATTATTTGCTGTAATGTGCTTAAAACAGACAACCCCTTTAATTGTATTTTATAATTTCTATAAGAGCAAGTTTTATAATGTAAAAAAAAAACCCCTATAAATCCCCTTTTTTATATGAAACTGTGCCATAGGTTTGCCAACACTGCACTAGAAAATAACACCTAGCCTATTTGCAACCAAAGATGCTTTAGTGAATCTACAATGACAATTTTTATCTGCTTCCAATATTTATGTACTTCAGATTACATTGGCTCCCTTATTGTATGTTGGTATGGCAAGAGTTTGATTCACAGGACAGGATTTAGTTCAAGTTTTATTTACACTCTTGTTTCTTATTCAAAGGCATGGGAATGCATCCAATGAGTGTCACTCCTTCTGGCACCGGACCTACACCGGGAATAGCTGGACATAATGCTACAATGGCTTTAAAACCTTGGGGAGAAGGTAAAGCTGAGAGACCCAAAGCATATAAGCGACGATGAATAAAGCATAGATAGACAGTATTATTCAGATGCAGGAAAATAATTAAAATTAAAGTTCAAGTATCTTAGTCCGAGTAAGGTGCAGGACCAACTTTCTTTCCCTATTGGTTATCTGACTTGGAATTTGTTAATAGACCTACAATATCTTGAGCTAAATGAATAACACTTTCAGAAGTCAAAACACACAGTCTTGGCATGTCTTATGTGAACTAGTTTGTGGTAAGAAAAACCCACTTTTAAGGCCCACACAACATGTTTCAGAATTGCCTTGAGTTATCCTCTGAAATTTCCAATTAATGGCAATTAATAACCTGCACTACAAAATGGTTTGCTTCTTTTGGTTTTGAATACACAGCATGTTCCTTTGCATTGTACCAGGTTCTCCAAGGTTGTTTCCACTGTTTAAACTTCTATATAATTTATCATTTGTAAATGTCTGAAAATTATTTAATATGAACCATAGTGTCTTACATGAATTGTCTTGTTGCTATTTTGCTTAAATGCCAGAATCATTTCTAGTTTTTGTTATCCTTAATTTATGTGCCTAATGTGTCTATTTTTAGGTCAAACTTCTGATCTCAATGTCCCAAGTACACCACAGAAGCTTTCAGTACCTCCGCCAAGTGGCAGACCATCCCCAGCACCACCTGCAGCTCCACCGTCTGTTGCTTTGCCTGGTCCATCAGTCCCTCAGCCTACACCTGGTCAGCCAGCTCCAATTTTTCAACTACAGCAGAAGCAGAACCGAATAAGCCCAATCCAGAAGCCTCAAGGCTTAGATCCTGTTGAAATACTGCAAGAAAGAGAATACAGGTACAAAGCTAATGTCACAGCACACATATGGCTTTTCCAGCCACGATACATATGAAGTTTCCTATGAAACCCTTTGCTACTATATGCCATGGGTTTATACCACTGCTGCTATATAGGAACAGCATGCAGTCGTATAGTTTTTATTGGTGCTGAGACAAACTTTTTTTCAGATTAATTATATATTAAATGTTAGATTATTTATGTACTCGCTTTACAGTAGTTAACCCCTTAACGCTCTGCGCCGTAGCTCTACGGCGCAGAGGCATAAGGAGTGTATGAGGAGGCTCACGGGCTGAGTCCTCTTCATACAAGGGTGGGGGTTTTTGCATATTGCAGAAAACCCCCACCGCTAATAACTGCGGTCGGTGCTTGCATCGATCGCGGCTATTAACCCTTTCATTGTCGCCGGCGGTGTTTAAAAGACGGCGGTGCGCAGGCGCCGCCATCTTTATTAGGATCGCCGTACCCCCGAACGTCATCGGGGGGGCGGCGATCGGTTGCCATGGTAGCCTCGGGTCTTCGTTTGACCCGAGGCTATCTGGCTTCTGCAGATACGTTACAATGAGCTGCAAAAATGCCATATATTGCAATACAGAAGTATTGCAGTATATGGTAGGAGCGATCTGACCATCTAGGGTTAATGTACCCTAGATGGTCTAAGAAATAGTGGGGAAAAAAAAGAAAAAAAAAAGTTTTTAAAAAATAAAAAAAAATTAATTAAATATTAAAAATTCAAATCACCCCCCTTTCCCTAGAACTGATATAAAACATAATAAACAGTAAAAATCACAAACATATTAGGTATCGCCCCGTCTCAAAATGCCCGATCTATCAAAATATAAAAACCGTTACGGCCGGCGGTGACCTCCGAGGCGGGAAATGGCGCCCAAATGTCCGAAATGCGACTTTTACAACTTTTTACATCACATAAAAAATGATCAAAATGTCGCACAGACCTCAGAATGGTAGCAATGAAAACGTCGCTCATTTCGCAAAAAATGACGCCTCACACAGCCCCGTGCGCCAAAATATGAAAAAGTTATTAGCTTTTTCTTTTTTGTACACATTTGTTTAATTTTTGAAAATGTATTAAAACACAATAAAACCTATATAAATTTGGTATCACCACGATCGCACCGAACCAAAGAATAAAGCTGAGGTGTTATTTGGAGCGCACAGTCAAAGTAAAAAAAACTGAGCCCACAAGAATGTGACGTTTTTTTAAATTTTTCCACATTTGGAATTTTTTTTCAGCTTCGCAGTACACGGCATGTTAAAATAAATAACATTACGGGAAAGTAAAATTTGTTACGCACAAAATAAGCCCTCACACAGGTTTGTACACGTAAAAATGAAAAAGTAATGGATTTTTGAAGTTTGAGAGCGAGAAATGAGTGGAAAAACCCTGCGTCCTTAAGGGGTTAAACCATGGAATTCCAACCCCAATACTGCTGACTGAAGTATTGGAGAATGAAGGTCTGCTTTGAGCAGCTAAACTGTTGGCAGAGCTATCTGTCTGTAGTGTAAAACAGCATTCAGTGAGGGTGCTGGGTGTTGCACCCTAACTTGTCAATAGATTATAAATGGTTTTGGGGCTGAATAACCTCTTTATCCATACCACACTGCCTATACACCCAGCCTTCTTCTCTATTTAATGAGACATTGAGGGAATACAAGTTATGGCTCACAGATTAAAATAATAGTTTCTATTAAATAATAAGCTACTGTATATAAGTTTGCTGCTGTAATATGGTCCATTTTTGCTGATAACTAGAATTTAGTTTATATTGGTTAGGCCCCATGAACCCAACCATATGGGGGCCTCCATAGAAGTCTATGGCAGCTGATTACAGTGCAGTGAGCATTCAGTGTTGCGATGTGATGGAGCCCGGTGCTCAGCTTTCAGTGGAGAGGGGATGGGTGAGGAGCTATGTTGCATTTTGGCAACAGATGGAAATTCTCAGAAGCCAGAGCTATGGGATCTGTAATTCTCTGCATATACCTCTTTATTTCTTTGTTTTGTTTGTTTTTTTGGATAGTTACTACTGGAAGCAAGCTTTTATTATCCTTTTTTTTTGGTGTGGTAAAAGTTATACGGTCTTCAAGCTTGACTGAGACTTAAAGGTTGACTCAAACGTATGGGAGTGTGCAATGTAAAAGTTGTATAATAAGCAGCAGTTGCCTCCCTGTGGTGTGCAGTGTGTGTCATTGTCTTTGTGTTGGCAGGAGGTCTAGAGATGGTACTGGCCCCCTGGGGCTAATTATGTGTAATGATCTTTAAGGGCCACAAGTCCACATAACATCAACATGCTAATAATTGCTTTGACCAGCTCCCCTGCGCAGTCTGCACACAGGAATCCATTTACTTCTCCTGTTCCTACAAACTGAGCTCTCCCTTGATGTGCTGTACTGACGCCTAAGGGAATATTTCTTCGATCTTTTACTATTATTGCATTTAATCTAAAGGAGAGAAAGCATCCTTTCCTTGAAGAAGAAAGACTGAAAGAAACCATAAAGATTACAATGAACAGCTCCTGCTGTGCTGTTTGCGTTTTGCAGGTTGAGCGTACCAGAGCATTAGTGCAAACTATCTGAACCGTTACCGCACAAAAGATTATTGTCCTCTAGGATTTTTAAAAAAATAAATAATGACCAGCTATTTTGCCGATCGTTGATCAATAAAAAAAAGAAATCATATTCTGTTGTAATATTGTAAAAATATATTCTGTTGTTTATGTGGTAAAAGCTATCCTGTGCTTTCCTATCTGTTACATTTGTGTCAGCAGATGGCAACTCTTCACCTATTCAAGTGTATATGCAAACAGTTATCTTAACACTACAGCCAGAGGTCGCATTAACGCCTCACCACGCGTCATAGACGCGTGATGAGGCGCCATTACCCCCCAAAATAATTGCCATGCGTAAAAGAACGCATGGCAATTATTCCCTGTAGCGCACAGGCTGAGCGGCCTGGCGCGCGCTGCAAAAGAGGGAAATGTCACTAGCGCGATCGCAGCGCGCGCCGGGCCGCTCAGCGGGGCACGTGACTAAGGGGCGTGCCGGAGAGACCCGGAGTGAGAGCACCGGCCACAGGGGAGACATGTGGACAGAGGGGCGACTGGACTTAAGATCAAGGCCGGGTGAGTGTAGTCTTGTGTGTGCTGTGTGAGTGTAGTGTTGTGTGAGTAGTGTACTGTAGTGTTGTGCGTGCTGAGTGTACTGTAGTGTTGTGCGTGCTGTGTATTGTGTGAGTGTAGTGTTGTGTGAGTAGTGTACTGTAGTGTTGTGCGTGCTGTGTGTAGTGTTGTGCGTGCTGTGTGTTGTGTAGTGTAGTGCTGTGTGAGTGTAGTGTAGTGTAGTGTTGTGTGTGCTGTGTGAGTGTAGTGTAGTGTTGTGTGTGCTGTGTGAGTGTAGTGTTGTGTGTGCTGTGTGAGTGTAGTGTTGTGTGTGCTGTGTGAGTGTAGTGTAGTGTAGTGTTGTGCGTGCTGTGTGAGTGTAGTGTTGTGCGTGCTGTGTGTTGTGTGAGTGTAGTGTTGTGCGTGCTGTGTGAGTGTAGTGTAGTGTTGTGCGTGCTGTGTGTTGTGTGAGTGTAGTGTAGTGTAGTGTAGTGTTGTGTGTGCTGTGTGAGTGTAGTGTAGTGTAGTGTTGTGTGTGCTGTGTGAGTGTAGTGTAGTGGTGTGCGTGCTGTGTGAGTGTAGTGTAGTGTAGTGTAGTGTTGTGTGTGCTTTGTGAGTGTAGTGTAGTGTAGTGGTGTGCGTGCTGTGTGAGTGTAGTGTAGTGGTGTGCGTGCTGTGTGAGTGTAGTGTAGTGTAGTGGTGTGCGTAGTGTAGTGTAGTGTAGTGGTGTGCGTGCTGTGTGAGTGTAGTGTAGTGTAGTGGTGTGCGTGCTGTGTGAGTGTAGTGTAGTGTAGTGGTGTGCGTGCTGTGTGAGTGTAGTGTAGTGTAGTGGTGTGCGTGCTGTGTGAGTGTAGTGTAGTGGTGTGCGTGCTGTGTGAGTGTAGTGTAGTGGTGTGCGTGCTGTGTGAGTGTAGTGTAGTGTAGTGGTGTGCGTGCTGTGTAGTGTAGTGGTGTGCGTGCTGTGTAGTGTAGTGGTGTGCGTGCTGTGTGAGTGTAGTGTATTGTAGTGTAGTGGTGTGCGTGCTGTGTGAGTGTAGTGTATTGTAGTGTAGTGGTGTGCGTGCTGTGTGAGTGTAGTGTAGTGTTGTGCGTGCTGTGTGTTGTGTGAGTGTAGTGTAGTGTAGTGTAGTGTTGTGTGTGCTGTGTGAGTGTAGTGTAGTGTAGTGTTGTGTGTGCTGTGTGAGTGTAGTGTAGTGGTGTGCGTGCTGTGTGAGTGTAGTGTAGTGTAGTGTAGTGTTGTGTGTGCTTTGTGAGTGTAGTGTAGTGTAGTGGTGTGCGTGCTGTGTGAGTGTAGTGTAGTGGTGTGCGTGCTGTGTGAGTGTAGTGTAGTGTAGTGGTGTGCGTAGTGTAGTGTAGTGTAGTGGTGTGCGTGCTGTGTGAGTGTAGTGTAGTGTAGTGGTGTGCGTGCTGTGTGAGTGTAGTGTAGTGTAGTGGTGTGCGTGCTGTGTGAGTGTAGTGTAGTGTAGTGGTGTGCGTGCTGTGTGAGTGTAGTGTAGTGTAGTGGTGTGCGTGCTGTGTGAGTGTAGTGTAGTGGTGTGCGTGCTGTGTGAGTGTAGTGTAGTGTAGTGGTGTGCGTGCTGTGTGAGTGTAGTGTAGTGTAGTGGTGTGCGTGCTGTGTAGTGTAGTGGTGTGCGTGCTGTGTAGTGTAGTGGTGTGCGTGCTGTGTGAGTGTAGTGTATTGTAGTGTAGTGGTGTGCGTGCTGTGTGAGTGTAGTGTATTGTAGTGTAGTGGTGTGCGTGCTGTGTGAGTGTAGTGTAGTGGTGTGCGTGCTGTGAGTGTAGTGTAGTGTAGTGGTGTGCGTGCTGTGTGAGTGTAGTGTAGTGTAGTGGTGTGCGTGCTGTGTGAGTGTAGTGTAGTGTAGTGGTGTGCGTGCTGTGTGAGTGTAGTGTAGTGTAGTGGTGTGCGTGCTGTGTGAGTGTAGTGTAGTGGTGTGCGTGCTGTGTGAGTGTAGTGTAGTGGTGTGCGTGCTGTGTGAGTGTAGTGTAGTGTAGTGGTGTGCGTGCTGTGTGAGTGTAGTGTAGTGTAGTGGTGTGCGTGCTGTGTAGTGTAGTGGTGTGCGTGCTGTGTGAGTGTAGTGTATTGTAGTGTAGTGGTGTGCGTGCTGTGTGAGTGTAGTGTATTGTAGTGTAGTGGTGTGCGTGCTGTGTGAGTGTAGTGTAGTGGTGTGCGTGCTGTGAGTGTAGTGTAGTGTAGTGGTGTGCGTGCTGTGTGAGTGTAGTGTAGTGTAGTGGTGTGCGTGCTGTGTGAGTGTAGTGTAGTGTAGTGGTGTGCGTGCTGTGTGAGTGTAGTGTAGTGTTGTGTGTGTGCTGTGTGAGTGTAGTGTAGTGTAGTGGTGTGCGTGCTGTGTGAGTGTAGTGTAGTGTAGTGGTGTGCGTGCTGTGTGAGTGTAGTGTAGTGGTGTGCGTGCTGTGTGAGTGTAGAGTAGTGTAGTGGTGTGCGTGCTGTGTGAGTGTAGTGTACTGTAGTGTTGTGTGTAGTGGTGTGCGTGCTGTGTGAGTGTAGTGTAGTGTAGTGGTGTGCGTGCTGTGTGAGTGTAGTGTAGTGTAGTGGTGTGCGTGCTGTGTGAGTGTAGTGTAGTGGTGTGCGTGCTGTGTGAGTGTAGTGTAGTGGTGTGCGTGCTGTGTGAGTGTAGTGTAGTGTAGTGGTGTGAGTGTAGTGTAGTGGTGTGCGTGCTGTGTGAGTGTAGTGTAGTGTAGTGGTGTGCGTGCTGTGTGAGTGTAGTGTAGTGTAGTGTAGTGGTGTGCGTGCTGTGTGAGTGTAGTGTAGTGGTGTGCGTGCTGTGTGAGTGTAGTGTAGTGGTGTGCGTGCTGTGTGAGTGTAGTGTAGTGTAGTGGTGTGAGTGTAGTGTAGTGGTGTGCGTGCTGTGTGAGTGTAGTGTAGTGTAGTGGTGTGCGTGCTGTGTGAGTGTAGTGTAGTGTAGTGTAGTGTAGTGGTGTGCGTGCTGTGTGAGTGTAGTGTAGTGGTGTGCGTGCTGTGTGAGTGTAGTGTAGTGGTGTGCGTGCTGTGTGAGTGTAGTGTAGTGTAGTGTAGTGGTGTGCGTGCGTGCTGTGTGAGTGTAGTGGTGTGCGTGCTGTGTGAGTGTAGTGTAGTGTAGTGTAGTGGTGTGTGTGCGTGCTGTGTGAGTGTAGTGTAGTGGTGTGCGTGCGTGCTGTGTGAGTGTAGTGTAGTGTAGTGGTGTGCGTGCTGTGTTTTACCGAAATTTTCATACTCCTCCTCGGGTAAAAATACTCCTCAAAAATGGTGAGAGGAGTATTTTTACCCTTCTGGAAAAATGTTAGTGCGACCTCTGACTACAGCCATAATTTATATGCCTGCAATACAAGTAGTCCCCGACTTAGACGACCCCTAGTTTCAGACGGACCTTTCTGCCCACTGTGACCTCTGGTGAAGCTCCCTTGATGCTTTACTTTAGTCCCAGGCAGCAGTGATCAGCAGTACTGTGTCTGTAATGAAGTTTTATTCATAATCCTTCTTCCTAGAACTGTACAAACGGTTTAAAATCCAATTGTCACAGGCACCATTTTATTTTCTAACGTTACAGTTATAAAATATACCAGTTCTGACTGGCATACAAATTCAACTTGAGAACAAACCTAAAGAACCCATCTTGTACGTAACCCGGGCACTGCCTGTATACTGAGCCAAATGCATTGTGCTCCTACTGCAGTGCATAAGAAGTAAAGACCAACGCATCTGTCATCTATGCAAATCTTTGATATTTAAATTCAGAACATTTATCTTATTAATCTTCTTTTTCTCTAATGGCTTATACAATACAACTTCTTTGAGTCAACCAGCTAAGATTTGCATTGAAAAATTTTCTACTAGGAGAGTGATTTTGAATAAGACGGCATGTATGCATAATATATGGGGAAAACGGAAATCTCTTGCAGGCCGACTAGTCTGAATGTTTCGCCGAGCTTCTGAGAGAGGTGGTCTTAGAGAGAGATTTCACTGTGTGCGTAAGTTGTCCACTCAATGTAAAATCTTAGTTGTGTATTGCAGATACTTGAAGGGTTATGGTGGCCAACACTATTAAGCTGCCATTCTCTACAAGTGTTGGGGTTGAAGAGCTAGAACCAGTTTCTGTCTGTAAGGCATACATTGTTAATGTGTCATACATTTGGACATACCCGTATTATAAGATATTGACAACAAATAACAACAACAAAGCCGTAGTGCAATGCTTTTCACTTCCTGAAGCCAAATATTTGCTGCCTTTATTTAAAGAAAAGCTGTCACCAGTATTGCCCAATTAAACTAGCAGCACCATCGTGTAGGGCAGTGATGGCGAACCTTTTAGAGACTGAGTGCCCAAACTACAACAAAGACCCGCTTATTTATCGCAAAGTGCCAACACAGACATTTAATTTGTGATTTATACTCCCTTCTCTGTCACAGTTTTCATTGATACCAGCCCCTGAGGACACCAATAAAGCAGAAAATAGTCACAGGTACTGCTGTCACATTAAAATAGCTCTGTGCACAGCAAGTCCTGGGCTGTCTGGGACTGCAGGAAGATACCTGGAGTCATCTCTGGTGATGGCCTGAGTGCCCACAGAAAGGGCTCTGAGTGCCACCTCTGGCACCAGTGCCATAGGTTAGCCATCACTGGTGTAGGGTATGACATGTCCTTTCTAGAATTCCCGCTTTTATGTGAAATCTCATCTAGCGACCTATAAAAATGTATTTCAAAATCATGTTAAAAAGAAAATTAGTCTTATTTTGCCTGAGAAGAGCCAAAGTTAGAAGCTGTAAGGGAAGTGTCTCTTCTGTAAACTGTAAAAAATAAAGGGCCTTGATGAGGTAGGCAGCAACATTCATCACACCGGATAGTTTTGGTATATGACCACAACAAGATTCTAGAGCTACACCAAATTTAATAAGCTCCCTATTTACAATATATGCTCCATACTAGAATTGGTTTATGAGCCTGTATGAATGAACACTTTTTCATTGTTTCATTGCCAAAAGTTGCTCTCACATAAACTAGATGACAAGAATAGGATGTGCTGTTCATCTAAAATAAAGGGTTGTACTTTATAGACATGAGACATGGGCAGTTTGCTGACTTAAGACCTGTATCATCACCTCTTTAACCATTTGTTTGTGGTGTAGATTATTTATAGAGAAAAGAGTCGATATAAGACCTTACAACACCTAAACCACACAGATGTAATTCTCTAGCACTGCATGAGACTCATTTTCTGTCCCCCAGAGTAAGGGAATAGAATCAGAATTAGACCTGACAGGTTTCTTATAGAGATTGAACTGTAAATCAGAAGGGATTACTATTTCAGCAAGAAACAGACTTGCATTACAGACTGGGGATATTTTCAGGGCCAAAGAAGAGTTTTATGGATCCTTAAGGAGACAAGCAAATATTGTAAGAAGAAGCATCTTGTACCTGGTCTTGTGAGCCTGATGATGCTATATCGCACACAAAATATTCAGTATTTCTATATATACACTCTGTAAACTTCATTTACATGTGGCATGCCAAGGCAGTAAATACATCTGTAATCTCTCACCGCAAACTGCTGTATATGCAGCTCTTCATTAGAGGTTTGGGATTTCTGCATGTGGCTCCGATAATTCAACGTATTCTACTTTCTCTATTGGTCATTAACTGGTTGATGACACTGGACGAAATAGTCCCAATTAGCGGCCCGTTGCTGCATTCGTACAATCCATTCGGTTCTCCGGATCGGGGTGGCACGGTCGGTGTGCCAGCGTGATCCGCAGCAGGTCCCACCATAGGCCGGTAATGGCCGAACACATGTTTCTCTATGGAGAGGGGTGGGGCTCCTCCTCTCCCGGGTGCCGACGTGTGCTCATCATGCAACGGGACGGCGGACACACGTTCGTGTGAATGTAGCCTATTAGTATATATCTCCGATTCAGAAACACAATTCTGATAACATGTAAAGCATATTTTTTCACATTTTAATTATTTGCAAATTCTACATCAAAATTTTTACAAAATTATTCTGTCAAGTCCAACATATCATAATTTTTTTGCTTAATTTTTTGGCATGACATGTAAAGCGGTTACAAATATATTATCATTTAAATAAGAGCATAACAGAACTGCAAAACTTGACCTGGACATTCAGGTAACAATGACCCATGGTCTTGAAGGGGTTAAATTAACCAGAGGTCCTGTAGGCAAAATATAATAACTTGTCTAATATGCTACAGGTTTATCTTTGGACATGTGCCATTTTCATCCATATGATGTATTTTCACCTTATCTTGTCCAGTTTTTTTTCTAAATTAAGTTTAAAAATATTTTTTTTCTATTCTCCTTTTTTAACATTTTTTTTTTTTGTAAAGCGGTTTTTTTAATTGAAGAAACTTTAAAAAAAACTTTTAGTTGACCTCACAAGGCAATACAACATAGCTTGTCATTTCTTAGAAATGAATACACTTGTATATTGGTCATTATTTCACCTTACCCTCTATGAATATGATAATATTGGTCTGTTCTATAGGAATTTGCAGTAGTACACTAGTAAAGAGCCACAGATCCCCTCCCCCCACTGACATGTGTCTGTATAGATA